>NC_059539.1:11200000-12400000 GCF_905220415.1 Colias croceus
ATCGACTCGTTAAAATAAGATAATATTTAATGGCATTCCAATAGAACAAATAGTAGAAAATATAATAGATAACACACACTTAGCTTAACTTTCAAAATCGCTCCAATATTTTTGGACCTTATTCAGTTCAAACATAAAATCAAAGGATCTAGATAATATAAAATTTATATATCATTTTAATTTCAAATTCGTATTATTTATATTAAACCAATACAGATTATTTGATGATTTACGTTTATTACCCAACTGTATTATTCAACCAATAAAAAATAACATCATTAATATTCAACCTCACTTGAACTAATAAATTTAAAAGCAAAAACTAGACCTCCCTATAAATCTAGATCTACCTTATTTCACTTTCAACTCAATTTTCTAGTTTCTCCGGAATAAGTTCTTTAGTAACTGGCTTCTCTATCCGAATACTCGAGGGTAACATTTTGTAACGTCTTGGTCTTTTTTGAAGGCTTTTATAGGATCTTACTAAGTAAAGAAACGTTTATTCAACTATACGCTTTTAGTTCAAAGTAATTTGTCTTTACTAAGTTGTTTATTGAAGAGGTTCTGCTGGGGTGCTTTTATTTTGATGAATAAGTTGCTAATAACATAATTAAAATCAATAAAAAAAGGTATTTGAGAAGTCTTACTATGATATAAATCATAGAACATCGTTTTATGTTATAACAAAAATGAGTCGTTTTCATTGATTTAATTCAATATATTTACGTATCAAAATTATAGTGTAAATTGTAATATAATATTATGTAATGTCTACGGAAGCGACAGGGTAAGAAATGTTAAAACTAAAATGTGTTGCAATTTGTAGCACAACAACAACAGTATTCGGTGTCCAAAAATAGACTACTTTCTCTTTTTTATACGTTACTAAAAAACTTACGAACCTATTTTATCGTCAATAACATACAAGTCCAGACAAGCGTAGTTACTGAATCCCGTATTTTTCCAATATAATATTTCGCACTAACACACCAAACACTCGAGCCACAATCAAAGCATTATCTAAAAATAAGCGATTTATTCGTAAGCTAAAAGCGTTGCGATACAGGGCGGGGTTCCATCAATCTTAATAAAAGGCTTGAAAGCCATATTTTTCTTCGTTTTCCAGGCGTGGTGTGTCAATCACGATGATAGACTAACTTAGATCAAAGACGTTTGTACTGATGTCCATCCGTCTAACCTTTGTCTTGTTTACATTATATATTCGTGAAAGTATAACGATAAATGTTCTGGGTTATGTCTTATTATTTATAAGGAACATAAAAGTACCTAGTGTCTTTTCGAATCGTGTTTATATTTTCAGCGGTATGCTGCAAAAATAGTAATTTTTCAATATAAAATTTGCATCGCGAATAAAACAAACTATGAATAATAGTTTATCCATGTATATTTGACATCATAATAACCCTACTTCTTGCTCACTGATTTGAACTTATAGATATATTAAACCACTAAATAGCATGACTCCAGACGATGTTCAGGCTATGAATTCATAAAACGGTGGTACCAATAAATCCCAACAAAAACATTTTAATGTGAAACGTTGCCAAGATGCGATTATAGAGCCTTGTTCTCTGAAAAAGTTATCTCATGTAGAGCCAATCGTCTAACTCTACACGTCCTAACTTTACCAACATCTGAACAATCTACTACTTTATAGAAATAAATAATAAGGTCTATAATTATTTGTACTAATTCGTTTTGCTCTTCATTAAGTAATGATACATCATTCAAGCGAATTCAAAACACGCATCAACCTATAACATACACGAGTACGACACAACACATATGTAATATTTTGCATGCAGTTCTTGAGTTAGACCACAGTATAACTTAAAATATAGCATTAACAGCATCGACATAAAGTTCGCTAAGCTCCTGTGGCACATTTAAGCCTGTTTTCGTATTTCACCGCTATTTAAAGTGACTCTATGTTATGTATTTAAATGAACCCCACTGGGAATGTGGGACTGAGAAAGTTATTTGATTTTGCGAACCGCAGCGACGCGGACTATGTGAAATGCACCTAGTTGTTTCATTTTAACCTGTGTTCCGTGTTGTAAAAACAAGGCTTAGCCTGTTTGCCTTCATCTACACAGTTATACTATGGCCTATCTAAATGGTATATGCATATTTTTTTAAATGTGAGTGATGAAGTACTAAGAAAAGGATTTGTAGATGATTGAACAATGAAATAGAAAGCATTAATAAATAGGTATCAGATTCTTTACAAAGTTTTGATAGTCAATTCTAATAAAACTTTGCTATCATTTTTGCCAATAGTAATTGGTAAACTTTACATAAAGTTTCTATATTATTTTATTAATTAATTTATCTATTCATAAGTAATATATACCTTATATTATTATTTGATACTAATAATTAATGCAAATTATTCAATAATTTTAATCAATTTAAACTTTATGAAGCTGTAGTATAAATTGTTACAGTTTATCAAAATCTGAACTAATATAATAAATTATTATGCCAATATTAGTACGTACATAACTTTCACAAAATTTTTATCACTGAAGGGAAAATATTAAAACTGAATCTTGTATCTTTACAGACTTTCTACCGAATATATAATGCACATTTTTATGGGTCGGTAAACAAATTAGTCGCGATGTCACGGGAAGTATCAACATAGTCGCAGGTGTAAAGCCGCTCTAAGTGACATAAACCCCAAATTATGATCGAATTTATGTACACCGGTGTCTTTTGCTACTTTAATAGATTAACTAGTAATTTAATTTATTTAGTTTTTTAATATATTATAAAAGAAGAGCGTGTGTGCCGAGCATAGGTGTCAGAAGTGAAACTTCTTTGGCAAGATTCAAAGATAATAATAATATAATATAAGCTTTTATTTCCTTACTTTTACAAAAAATGTTTTACAATTTAACTTAATACTTAATAACTACTTTATATAATAATTTGTAAAATCTTAAAACTAGTATATAATATGTTAATTGTTAGTAACATTGTTGCTATTCTATGTTAGTACTTATCCTATTTTCTTAATTAAAGTAAGGACCGCTTTGTGCGGTGAAAGCCTCCTCCAAAATTTTCCATTTCTGCCTATCATTAGCCAGTTTTACCCATTGATTCCCCGCTACATCGACAATGTCATCTTGCCATCTTTTATTGGGTCTGCCTCTTTTTCGGCTCCTGTCCGCTAAAAACCAGTTTGTGATGATCGTTGACCATCTTTCATCTTTTTGCCTTTGGTTGTGTCCTGCCCATCTCCATTTGAATCGAAGAACATGATTCAAAGATACAAAGATACCAAAATTATTGTCGTCTTACTCCATGACCTGACGGTATTGCCTCAAGAAGTTTCACTTGTTGTGTTGCGTATAAGTTTTTATTCAAAAGAGGCAGATTTGGATGAAAAGCGAGGAAATATTGAATAATATTTAATAAATATTATTCTAGTTCATCAATCATAATTTTATTGTTGTATATTATTATGCAGCATTACCTTTTCAATTTACAGATTGCAAACACCTATGAAATGCAAATAAAAAATATAAATCGCTATTTAACTAAATATTATTTTTTATAGTTTTTCTTTAAGCATTTTAGTCTTCACTTACCAGCCTTACACAGTAAAAGAGAAACAACATAGACATATAAAAGTGTACCTGAACGAAACCCCGTATCTATTATCCCAAAGTGTCCCCAGACATGGGACCAACATGACTACTGTTTCACTTATCGGTTTGTCTTTATGAATAAGTAAATCCTTATGTGACCATGGAAACCTTTGAAGCTAAAGCTTTAGTTGAGCATTGCTTATGTTATTAGAATGTTTATCCTATTGTTGGTTATCCTTATATTAAACGTTTTATGTTGAAAATAAACGAATAAAATACCTTTTATATAAAATTTAAGTTTGCCAGTTGTAATTTTTGTTCATGAAGTTCTATTAAAGCAACACTTAATACATTGTTTCTTTTTTTATTTTGTTTTCAACTTCATATACCATATTATAATTTATAACTAGAATACGAGATTATTTTAATTATTTTGTGTGTAAATTTGACATAACTTTTAATAGTAAAGTTTCAGTCAGGTATATAAAATAAACCGAATTTTCCATCGAGAAAATTCGTCCAGTGCAACAAATATATATCTACTCAAAACACAAAGTGATACGTTACTTATCTTTGCATTTTTCTAAAAAACAATAACGCAGTCTGAATGATAGAAAAAAATATGTATCAACGTTTCAACACCTCAATCAAGGAACATGTATTGTACGATAAATTGAACACCTATCCCACGGAATAAGCTGTACAAGGTATACGTAATTTATGCGTAAGGGAGCGAGGCAGGAATGGATTTTTCTCGTATCGTGATCAACTTTCGGAGAGCACGTGTTCTTTCACATCTTATCAATATAACCATAAATTGTTTCTGCTTTTAAGAGCCCCTGTAACGTTTTGTTACGAGCTATCGTTCGAAAGTTTTGTACGGCCTATTTTCAAAGTGTTTAAGTGCTCATTTTACCTGGCAATTACCGTTTTATGGTGCGATGAAAAATGCGAGGTGATCTTAACTAAATTGTTAGATGCTTTTAGATAAAATAGGTTTATGCTTTGTGGACATTTACAGTTTTATGTTAATCGTTATCCAGTTACAATGTCTTATTATTACAAGGGATAACGGTAGCGACTAATGTAATAACATATTTGCAAGCATATATCAAAAGGATAACAAAATAGAGATGTGCTTTACATTGATAGAGGTTCATAATCAAATATAATTTTGCATAAATAAAATAAAATAAAATAAGTAATCGTTCTCTTCATACCAAGACCATCATCAGAAAGAAGACAATCTATATAAACATACTGACATACTACACACTTCAAGAGTCAATAAATTGCGAAGTCTCTACATCTCAACCTACAATATTGTCGAATTTCGAGCTGTCTATTCTTGTTAGAGCCGTTTTTGACCTTAGATATATAAATGTCAATGCAAACATCGCACCTGTCCTCTGCAGAGAATATATTGCATGTGAAGTAGTTTGGTGAATATATTTGCGTATTATGATGATTTTGTTTCCCGCATTTTGAACGTTATAAAAGCTACGATTGGTTCATGTTCATGAGATGTTTTTAGGAGGTTTACAATAAATAAGAACGTAAATAAAAACTTATATTTTTTTTACTGCAGTCTATTGATCATTATCTATACCTTTAAAGAGAATAGATTTGTATAAACTACCTAAGTATGTTTGTAACAAGTTGTCTAAAATACAGAGGACAGGTGCGGATTTGGATGAAACATTTCAGTAATACAGGTTATACATTAGAATAATACATGCTATACGAATAGGTACTTGATTTTGCCCGCGGGTGTAACCGCGCAGCACAGCTAGTGTAACATAAGGAGAGTCATTTTAAATAATACCGCTTCGTTTAAACTGCACTGTACATTAAAAACGTATTGAAATCGCACACCAAGAAATCAGTCGTACTGCGCACATGTGAATCCTTTACCCATTTCCTACCGAAATGGTTAAACGATAGAAGTTGCATATAAAAATATATTTTCCACTTGAATTCTACGACCGTCAGACCGATTTCTAGTGGTCGTTTAGTGCGAGCACCGCCGGGGCAGGCAGTTAGTACATATTTATGGTACGCTGCAGTGTATTCCTGTCTATTATCCATTGATACAATGGCCTGAAATACGGAAAGGTACAGTGGAAAAATAAAAGTTACATTGCGAAAGTTTAGGTGCATTTTTTAAAGAGAATTTTATGTAACAGTTGGTCGTTTGAGAGTGGTTGTTACCGCTTATTGACTTTTGATTGTTATGTCAAAGAAAGAAAGAATAATAAACGAAAAATGTAATAGGTACATACCACACTACTAGAACAAACTATTGAGATGAGGTCAAAATACACCTGGAAGATAAATGCACAATAATTATACGAACCCTACACGATTATTAAGTTATTTGACTTACACATTAAATGTTATGTTGGTAAGGTGAACAGACAAATGCATTTCACATTAATTATTCCACTGATTGATTTTAATTCCTTCACGGTTCGCTTTCTATGCCTCGGCAGATCGAAACATTTTATTCGTTTGAACTTCCCCCGTTTAGTACATTTTTGTACAATTAATAATATTTTGTATCAGATATTCAGTATAATTATAAGATATAGTCTTTCCTAATGTGACTGTCACATTAGGAAAAAAAATCGTTTAAAAGTTTCAAAGACGGATACGTACTCTACACAGGAGTCAATATTGTAGCTATTTAACAACTAATAGCCTGAAAGGTGTATGTATACTATCCACAGTTTGGAAGTATTGGTAAATCGTTGTAAAGTCTACAGAGCTTATATTGAATAAGCTCTTTACAATCAATATGCATATTATAGGTCAAATATCAATCGGTATCGGTAAATCGTTCTAAACTCTCAAAGAAGGATACAGGATTCTCAACCAGGCCTACATCGCAAAGAAAGTTACACGGCTCCCATTATCGGTTGTCTGATGCAAATGTTTGCGGCTCAAATAGCTTTGTTTTCGAATTGTTCCCGTTTGAATTGCTCTTTTATTCTTGTTCAGTCGTTTGTTTTTTGTTTGCTGCGTTTAGGCGTTTTGTTGTAGGTATTAAGTGTTCATGTACGATTGCTAAGGTAATAGTTGGTTTAATACAATTGATAACGAACTCATTATTGCAAGTGGTGTAACTTCTTTAACAGCTTACTGTTTTATTGAACTGTATAAATCGTTGTAGAGACGACAAAAAATACGTTTTATAACATATACTATGTATAAGGCATTAAGAAAGACAAATTGCATTGTTATTATGTAAGATTTTTATTGTATGTATACAAAAAAGTTTTTATTAAAGTTTAAGTTTAATAAAAAAATAGGTTATTTTGTTTGATTGAACTTGCACTTGAGATATCCGCAGTTCGACCGCAATGTGAAATCTATTCTAAACTCCGTAAAAACGGAGAGTCATATAACTTCAATTTATTGGAATTTCTTGTCAGGATTATCCTTAAATCTATAAAAACCATAGAACAGTCTTCTCTTTAAAGTAAACAAACAAATCTATAGCGGTATTAAATATCATCATATCGACCAGGATCACAATAAAACAAACCAACATACTTGCATTCAAAAGACTCTCATTAAATAAAATAAACATCTGAACCGGTTGATAACTTACACTACTAAAGCTTGGTCAAATTCACTTTACACTGTAACAATACAATTTCCTACAAAACAGTATAAGATCAAACGTCTGGAATCTATAATTGGTTTTGTTTCATACCGTCTGTATTTCAAGGAAGCTTCGCGATATAAAAAGGGGATGTACTGCGACATCGTTACTGGGCTCGTTTATCGATACTAATGGCTTCAAAGTTCAATTTATGCGAAATATGCTTGGTTCGAATAATAGTTGCCTTGTATATTGCGGCGTGAGGATGATTTCTTACGATTTCAGTTTTTTGTTGATCACAATACTTTTCATAATATCACCAATAACTTTGATTATTTCTTATTATTATAAATGTGTGGAAGTTAACGGAGTTTTATTGCATACATAAAACTCTGAAAGTTCGTATATTTAAATACCAGCAATATTTAACCTTGTTCTCTTGGTGTTAGAAGAATTTGTTTAATTTAAAAGCACGTGTAACATATTTTACACGATAAACTTGAAGAAAAAGATCTACGACATCAAGGAATCCTAATAATTCATATCTAGTTACAACTTCTTACAACCTACCTTACTGCCTTAAATTCAAAATATGCGTTCACAAACTACAAAATTTAAAAATACAATAAACATTCGTTCTAATGTGCATAAATATGAAAGACAAGTTACAATTAAGTGCTCAGCTATATCAGCCCGTACTGCCTGTTACGAACTACCATTTCGAGTGCTCGTTTATATGGAAATCGTCGAGTCGTTTCACTTAGGGTCGACCGTTGGATGGCTTGTCTTGAAACGAAGAGATTCCTTGTCGAACGGTGGCTATGAAATGTCAAGTGTCATAAGTTATTTCGATAAGAAACACATGTCAAAAGTAGTCTTTGACAAATTTTGATGTTATAAAATTGTTGGATGGATTATGCAGCATACGTGGGTACTGTCTAAAAGAGTAGAAATACAATATTTGGAATTGAAACAAGCATCATATATTTTATAGTGTATAGAAAGCCATCTTAAGATAATCAATGAGCCTTTTCAAAACTACTCTTTCAGTATATTATTTATTTGTAACAAAGTAAAACTCATTTAGATCTGTTAAATAAAACAATTTTTGACTCTACCACCGCCTTACTATATCATGTTTGAAAGACAAACTAGCTACTTTTTAAACGTCCAGTTAAACAACTTAACGCTAAATCCGCCACATTTCAATCCTTCACTCTAATATACTTCTTCACATTTAAATCCTTCACAATAATATTCACACTAATATATTTATCTCTACTTCTGTGCTCTACACCTACGTCCTACACTCGTACTGAAGGGTTGTTATTCACGCACCTACTAAAAGTGCGCAATTACATCCGAATTATAAGCACTCAGACATCCACTCTAGCAAAAGGTTCGAAACCATATTTCTTTAAAAGCCGCTATTAAATTTTGAACGTGATATTAAGGATGTACTCGTCTTTTTTAATTATTTTTTTAATTATGTGTAGACAGGTTTTTAATTGTTTGAATGTTCTTAAGCGTATTTAGAGCAGAATTGAAAATATTGTTAAGTATATTGTATATTTCATAGTGGACATAATATCCGGAAAATGCCTGGGAAATATCCGGAAAATGCCTGGGAAATGCCCGGAAAATGCCTGGGAAATATCCGGAAAATGCCTGGGAAATATCCGGAAAATGCCTGGGAAATGCCCGGAAAATGCCTGGAAAATATCCGGAAAATGCCTGGTAAATGCGTGAAAATGTCCGGAAAATGCGTGAAAGTGTCCGGGAAAAGTGTGGAAAACGCCTGGAAAATCCTCGGAAAATGCCTGGAAAATCCTCGGAAAATGCCAGGGAAAAGCCTGGAAAATATCCGGAAAATGCCTGGGAAATGCCCGGAAAATTCCCGGAAAATGTCCGGAAAATGTCTGGGAAATGTCTGGAAAATATGCTGAAAATGTCTGGGAAAATCCCGGAAAGATTCCCAGGCATTTTCCGGATATTTCCCAGGCATTTTCCGGATATTTTCCAGCCTTTTCCCTGACATTTTCCGAGGATATTCCAGGCATTTTCCGAGGATTTTCCAGGCGTTTTCCACACTTTTCCCGGACATTTTCACGCATTTTCCGGATATTTTCACGCATTTCCCAGGCATTTTCCGGATATTTTCCAGCCTTTTCCCTGACATTTTCCGAGGATTTCCCAGGCGTTTTCCACACTTTTCCCGGACATTTTCACGCATTTTCCGGACATTTTCACGCATTTCCCAGGCATTTTCCGGATACTTTCCAGGCTTTTCCCTGGCATTTTCCGAGGATATTCCAGGCATTTTCCGAGGATTTTCCAGGCGTTTTCCACACTTTTCCCGGACATTTTCACGCATTTTCCGGATATTTTCCGGGCATTTTCCGGGCATTTCCCAGGCATTTCCCGGATATATCCCAGGCATTTTCCGGATATTTTCCAGGCATTTTCCGGGCATTTTCCGGGCATTTCCCAGGCATTTTCCGGATATTTTCCAGCCTTTTCCCTGACATTTTCCGAGGATATTCCAGGCATTTTCCGAGGACTTTCCAGGCGTTTTCCACACTTTTCCCGGACATTTTCACGCATTTTCCGGACATTTTCACGCATTTCCCAGGCATTTTCCGGATATTTTCCAGGCTTTTCCCTGGCATTTTCCGAGGATTTTCCAGGCCTTTTCCGAGGATTTTCCAGGCGTTTTCCACACTTTTCCCGGACATTTTCACGCATTTTCCAGATATTTTCCGGGAATTTTCCGGGCATTTCCCAGGCATTTTCCGGATATTTTCCAGGCTTTTCCCTGGCATTTTCCGAGGATTTTCCAGGCATTTTCCGAGGATTTTCCAGGCGTTTTCCACACGTTTCCCGGACATTTTCACGCATTTTCCGGATATTTTCCGGGAATTTTCCGGGCATTTCCCAGGCATTTTCCGGGAAATTCCCAGGCATTCCGGGGTTTTTCCAGGTATGTTCCACTTTTTCCCCGGACATTTTCACGCAGGCATTTTCCGGGGACATCCGGAAAATGCCTGGGAAATGCCTGGATAATTCCCGGAAAATGCGTGAAAATGTCCGGAAAAAGCGTGGAAAATGCCACTTCAAATTTGCGAAGTAATTAAAGCAGAAAACCAAAAAAAGAAAAAGAAAGCTAAAATCTTTCATATTATATTATGTATATGGGATATTCATATTTCATACTTAATGTATGGGGTTTAAAGATAATTTTTTTGATATTTCTCGATTTATTTTTAAAAATTTATTACGGCCATTTTACTCATAAGGTTAAGTACTTTCGATATCAGTTTAAAGTTTTTTGTTATCTGTAATACTTACGGAAAAATCGCCTGTGCACACTTAACGATTACACCCTGTATACTTCTAGATGACTTTATATTAACTGATAAATTCACTAATGTTAAAGTAAAAAAAAATCGACTTGTGGCACTTGGGGACTGCTGCGGTAAAGCTATTGCATGCTATGCCTTCAAGCCACACCTCCGCCCGTCGGAGTGGGGAGCGTGAGGTTTTTTCGTTACGGAATTTCTCGATTCGGTCCCCGCGCTCAAGGCCCGCGATAGAAGCTATGCAATAGCTTAAAAAAACATCTAATTGCAAATAAAATAAAAAAGAAAAAATTCTCATATTTATTTACAATTTTGGTTACAGATGTCATATTATAAAAAAGAAAAAAGAAAAAAAAGAAAAGAAACATTTATTTATCAAGGACAGCACAACACACACACATAAAACATAAAGAACCGTAAAAG
This sequence comes from Colias croceus, assembly GCF_905220415.1. Lineage (NCBI taxonomy): Eukaryota > Metazoa > Arthropoda > Insecta > Lepidoptera > Pieridae > Colias > Colias croceus. Next base: position 11,211,007 of record NC_059539.1, read on the forward strand.
ATAAATAAGAAAGCACCACGACAAGAAAATAGCAACAATAACACTTAAATTAATAACATAAAAAAAAACACGTAGAGAAAATAAAATTGATAATCAGTATTTTTTTATTAAGGTGTGTCATACGACCCTGACAAAAAGGAGACAGCTCAGCATATGCTGCAACGTTCCGGAACATTGCCAGCGCTGTTTTTCCAGGCTTTTCCTATAAAAATATAAGATAGTATAACATATTTTTTTCCAGCACAATTCCTTAATTACTGTGTGTGAAATATTGAAGTATTCTAAACAAACAAGCATTAACTCTTGTGACTTGATTTTTTAAACTACAAACTTCTATTCGTATCCCTTTTGTTCAACATGCCTTACCATCTCCCTCACAAATGTATAAAATAGTACTCAAGCGTCGATACTAACAACACACTAACAACGCCCAAATTGTGACGTAGCAACAAATATCGTAACACAATGCTAAACAGAATAACGAAATAAAATAACGTTCCCATCTGTACTAGCAAATCAATCTAATTTGTTGCGTCGCGCTATAAACATGTATGCAGTGTATTCACAAATGTGCACACTATTTTGAATTCTCAGACTAACTGCAAGCGGCTTATTTTGCTATGCATTTGAATATACATAATGAATGTCCCTGTGTGCAATAGCGTGAATGACGTAGGGCTGTGTAACAGGTAAAAAATGTTAACGGAAAAAAATAAGTTTTTTGTCATAAAGTAATATCTGAAAAGCGTAAGACTTAGATGTACTGAAAACTAATAGATTATTATCGTCATTTATACAGTTTATAAATACTACTAAAAAACTGCAATATCTATATATAGAAGGTAGGTTGATAACTAATTATACATTATCCTAAAATCAGGGATCATTATTTAATCATCCTGAAAAGAAGTCTTAGTTAATGCGAAGTAATGTATAAAATACAGTATTTATTGTATTAAGACGTACTATGATAGTACGAAAACGAAATTTTCTTCATCAAAAAATATGAAAGCAAAATTTTTGTTTATAAAATACAAGTCGACAACCCTACCCGCCGTAATGTGACAATTTGAAATATGTTCGTATTGCATTTCATGTATATTAGCTCCACGTAATGCTCATAGCTAATGAGATACTCTATTTAGATGACAGGCGAATGAAAACGTAGTAATTCGAGACGTTTGATCTTTGGAGAGAACGTTAATTTAGAATTGGCATACGTTAAGAATATTTCCTAGAAGTAAAAGGTTTTAGGTCGAGGAAATAATCTGAATTATTGTCTTTATGGCCCTATATTATGTGTGTTTTTCACTCAAAATATATCCTTAAATAAAAGAGTCCGTCCTTATAATATGGTTTGTTAAGCGCATTACTATTTCACCAAAGGGCCAAGGTTGAGATAAGGGCATCAATCTTTGTCTGATCTCTAAAGGATTATTTATACGAAAAATAAGGAAACCCTTTCATCTCTATGTTCCTGTGTTTAAAAATTCCAACGTTGCAAACGAAAAGAAACATAATATTATGTATAAGATTCGATTGTTAGTTCTTTTTTTTTTGTTACTGTTGAATGGAATTACAGTTTTTTGGTAAAAGCTTCATCATGACGATAAGGTAGAAGCCCTTATTTTAAGAAAAAATTAATGAATATTAGCTTAGATTAATTATAATCACTCCACTGGATCGACTGTATTTTTTTACATCAAAATATATTTAAAACTCCCCGTAGCTCCACTCCTGTTGGCCGTAGCGTGATGTTATATAGGTAGCCTATAACCTTCCACGATAAATGGGCTATCTAACACCGAAATAATTTTTCAAATCGGACCAGTAGTTCCCGAGATTAGTGCGTTTATAATATTAGTATAGATTAATGTTATCCGTCCAGATTTTCCCTGTTACAGTAACAATTAAAATCTTTTGTTATTTAAACAGTTCTGTTATTCACTGTATGTAATTATTTTGTCAATGGAGTGTTTATCATGACGTCATATGCGTTTAGTTTTTAATCAATTCGATTATGCAAATGTAATTTTACATTCATTATTGGTTATTAAATTTGAGTTTTAATTGATTGAAATTAGAGTTCATTTGTGCTTGAATAATAATGAAATTAATGTGTATTTGTGTTTAAAAGCGTTTAATATGAGAGGCATACAGTAATAGTTTTAAATTGAGGTTCAGTGTCCTTTAATAGAATGTGCTTAGAATGTGTTTTAATGAATTTAAATTTTCTTCAGTAATAGTAATAAATTTTAAAGGTGCAAATATTATGAAGGTTTGTGTCACATACACACTTAAGACATCCACAACTGAATAATTATAAAGTGTATTAAAATTGTAATAGGTATTAGGAATAATATTGTTCCTTAAACTAGCATATAATTTAAATACATACTTTCACATTGATATACTAAAATACTTTATAAGAAGTATGTTTTTTTTTAGTTTCTGGAAATATTATCTACCACCGATTAAAAATAAAAAAAATCACTCCATTTATCAGTAAATGTAAAAGTTCAACCAAAATACGTTTTCTTTAAAATCATGTCACTCTAAACCGTAATAAATTATTAAATATCGTTGTGAAAACGATTAGTCCTGTACACGGTAACATTGTCATGTAAGATATGAGCCCAGTTACGTGACACGCGACACTTGTCACGCGGTAATGGGCCACTGTGGTGACGTAATCGATGACGTCACACTTCATTATGGGACCTTTTGTTTGTAGTGTCGCTAGCGGAAGATGTTCAATAAAAGCATCAGCATTCGCTGAAAAAGCAAAAGATTTCTTATTATAACTGTATTTGATAATAATAATGCATGTAAAACAAGACTGCATTGATCATTGAATTCGTGGTTACTTGGGCGGAAGGTTATTACTTATTTTATAAGGCACTTATTTTGATTTTCTAGTGAAAATTCACAGACACAGACACACGTGTCAGAAGCGAAACTTCTTTAGCAAGATGCAAAGATACCAAAATCGTCACCTTGCTCTATGACGTGACCTTGGAATTTTACTGTCAACGCGCCTAAAGAAGTTTCACTACATAAATACTCATACTTTTTAATAATGTCGTATAACAAACCAGCTTAACAAAAACCTTATTTAAATCGAGTAAAACTTCAGTCTACACCGTAAATTAGTTTAAATTTAACACAATACCTTCATAGTTTAGCTGTGACATGGAGTCCAGGATTCCATTTATATACGTCTAGCTGGAGTGTAACAGACAGACTTGAATTTCCTTTTGAATATTACTACATTTAGTATGAAGCAGTTTGCAATAAAGCCTTTTCTGTCATTTGAGTTGCGTTATGTTTATACTCCAAGTTTGCTTGACTATTATTGTCTTTATTGTCAATCTGGAATCTAGCCACTCTAGCGAACCGCTAGACCGTGAATATTTGAAACTAGTTCAACCTTATTTTACAGGGAAGGAATATTTCATCTCTTTAACATAGACTATTTTGTCTCACCTTGATTAAAAGGGCAATGTTCCATAACCTTTTGATTATTATTTACGATTAATTCAAGCGAACTCTATAGTTTGAAGGTATCAATGGATAGATGGAAATTTAGGGCAAAGAAAATATTCACAAACTCGTTTCTTTTTGTGATCAATAATATTTAGCTTAAATTTAGGGCAAAGAAAACATTCCTAACACGTTCCTTTTTGTGAACAATAATTTTTGTTAGATCTCGTAAATACAAAGACTTTCAACATAATATTAATTTATATGTAAATACGCCAGCCGAAGTCTATTAATAAACGGATTAAAACACAATAAGCTCAATTAGCATTCATTATAAAACTAATAGCGCCAAGAAAATGATTTTGTAACGGAGTTTCATTATTCGGTTGTAAAGTGATTCCGTCAATGCTTCTGGCAGCAATTAGAAGTTCAAATTGGACCGCGACTACCCACACATGAAGGATATATAGAATATACTGGATTAGTCTCTTACATAATAAAGTTTGTACGTATGTGTGTTTGTTACTCCTTAATGAATAAACTGATCAACGAATTTTGATGTTACTTTGAAGTGATGCAATTTATGTACCTACTCTGGTACATAAGCTATGGACATTTTTGCTTCTTCCTGAATGTGTATTTGTGAGTGAAGCCGCGTGACATTTAACACTTCAAGACACGGTGTTTCTTGTGACAGCGAAATTTCTGTGTTAATTTTTTTTGTGTTATTTTGAAAAACACAATAGTCCTAGCCAATATAAAACTTACTATGTTTGATTTAAAAGCCCAATTCCATTGCGTAAGTAATTACTTCCATATACATAAATCTATACAAAATTGCGTCACAAAAATTCGTTTGCAAAGAACGTGTCTCGACTGCTGAATAGTTTTTCTTTATAATTATAAAAACACTGAATTAAAAGTCTCAACTGTATAGTAATTAAACTACATTTCATTTGCTTATATGAAGCAGTCCCGAAGTTTGCCACACCCTTTACCAGACTATCTTCTTTAGCAAAGCTTCGATACGCAGAACTAATCAATTCTCAAGAATTCCCAGAAATCCTTCAAGTCTAAGTAATGAAGAAACTGTAAGTAGAACTGCATATATCTGCATTTAATTTTATTATTCATTCGCTGTAGATACACGTTAATCTAATAATAAACTCATGTTTGTAGCATATCTAGCACATCTACATATTATTATTAACGAGTCTTCCGCGTAATCATGCTGATAAATGTTATAAATGAAACCGACATGTCTTAATGGTGGGTTCAGACGCTTGCGTTTAAAGTGACATTCAACAAGCACGGGCACAAGGATGTAAACATTTTGTTTGTGCATGCGGCCCAGCCCCCCTAGCCAAGTGGCTTTCTGTTGGCGTAAGCTGTAGATACTGTATGAGATTGACGTAAGCTGTAGATACCGTGTATCTACAGCTTACGTCAATCTCATACATTCGTAGTCTATTCTATTGAACGCTACGCTAACAGAAAGCCACTTGGCTAGGGGGGCTGTTTATTTGTTTGTACCGTAAGCGCACAGGCTGCTTGCCGGGCTACTTGCCGGGCTGCTTGCCAGGCTGCTTGCAACGTCAAAACGTAACATAAAGAATGAAAAGTTCGACGACATGTGACATCCGCCAACCCGTAGATGGCCAAGGATTGGCCGAGGCCCGTGTCCCAGCTGTGGGAGCGTACCTATATTATGGGCGCATTATGATGATGATGAAATGTTATAAATGCGAAAGTTTGTATGTTTGTTTGTTACTCCTTCACGCAAAAACTGCTGAACCGATTTTCATGAAATTTGGCAAACACATAGAGGGTAACTTTTGTATGCCGAAAATCTCACGGGAACGGGAACTACGCTTTTTCTTTGAGCGGGCGAAGTTGCGGGCGGAAACCTAGTTCCGATATAAATCCAAAGGATTGATATATTTTATTGCTTTGCCATTTAAAAATAACTATGTTTTAAAGATAAACAAGATCATGGCTACTTTGATCCAAGTACTCTCGTTCAGGCTAAGTAATTATTGACCTAGATTAAATAGGGTAAATAATTGTATTTATGTTGCTATCTCGTAGATTGACTATCGATGGCTTGATTTTGCTAACTTTAACAATGCTCAGAAAAGAATAGTGTCTCGGTAGTTTGAATAAATATTTTATTTAAATTTAGTGTTGTAGAAGATTCACCGGACAAACTATTCACGTATTTAATATTTTTAAATCATATACAAACTACACTTCACTACATAGTATAAAACAAAGTCGCTTTCTCTGTCCCTATGTCCCTATGTATGCTTAAATCTTTAAAACTACGCAACGGATTTTGATGCGGTTTTTTTAATAAATAGAATGATTTAAGAGGAAGGTTTTAGTATATAATTTATTAGGTTTTAGACAAAGCGGGTGAAGCCGCGGGCGGTAAGCAAGTATAATATAAAGAGGTAATATTCGATATGCCGTATGACTGTATAATTATACTTTGTAATAAAGACCTCATATTTTTAATTCTTTAACTAAAGAGCTATATTATTTTTAAGTATTAGACTTGCTTTCTTTGATTCAGACACAAAAATTGGGATGATGAAAATAAATAAATATTTTAATACTTTTGCACCATCCAGTACCCTACATCCATGTTCAATTTAGCCGCTAGGAAGCGTTTCGTAGAGCCTGCACCGACCGCGCCTAATGTGACTATGTTTGAATAAATACCTTGACTGTGATAAATTACTTGCATAATATACTGGGATTAAGAAAAATCCTTTTATGTCAAGCGTAGTTGGGTAATTTATTGTTTTATAAGTAGTGTAAGATATTGTTTATTAATATTTTATAGTACAACAGTATAAAGTGAACGTAATCGAATTTTGAGTAATTTTATAGAATACTAGCTGCTCCACGCGGTTTCACCCCCGTGGCTTCACTCCTGTTGGTTGTAGCGTGATGATAATATATAGCCTTCCTCAATAAATGAGCTATCTAACACCGAAATAATTTTTCAAATCGGACTAGTAGTTCCTGAGATTATATTATCGCGTTCAAACAAACAAACTCTTCAGCTTTATAATATTAGTATAGATAGATAGAGACACGAGTACCAAATTAAATTAAATAATTGAAAATAAAGAGAAAAACACATTCATATAGTACGAGATCAGTTATGTCTGACCTAAAGAAGGTTAAAATAATATATATTGTAACATATAACAAATAGAAGTAACAATTACAGTAATTGATAAAGCATACAGTTCAATAAACCAAGAAAACTTTGTTATATAATGCACCCGTTAGACATGAAAAAACGTTAATACCGCAATGTGGTTTATAGCAAAACCAAATTTACAACCACGAACATTTCGCGTAAAATGCAAATAACAAAAAGATACCGAACTGATTGATCCCTCATAAACGTCCCCTAATACATTACGATTTAATTTACGAGCCGAGATATCGTGACGACGAAATATGACCTTCCTTATAATCTTATTTTTATTCCGGTATTACATCTAAAATCAGTTAAAAGGCGAACGCTAAAACGTATAAATTTGCATGACAAACGTTAACCGCACGGATGTACATTACCTTTTTTTAAGAAAAATATGACGATAGAGTTCGGCTCTATTTCCATAAATAATAAATAACGATCGTCGATCCGTATTCGATATTTATTCTGTTCGCGAATTTTCATCCACTTATCAAGTTTTATTCAACTTGCAGACTTCATCAGCGCACGTTTATATTTTGCTGGTATTTTTAAATTACGTTGTGCTTTTACAAGTTTTTTTTAACAATTTCAGTTGCGAAATGAGTGAACAATTTATGCATGAGCACAAATCTTGCGAATACAAATATGTTTTATGAACATTGAATATCAAACGATCCTATTAATATTATTATAAAAAGAGCCTGTGTGCCTAGCGCACGTGTCAGAAGTGAAGCGTCTTTGACAAGATTAAAAGATACCAAAATTATTAAAGAGCATCAGATTTATTCAGAAATTATCATATTTGCTAGGTATATAGAAAAATTATAGTCTGGATTCTCTTAGCCATATAATACGTACTAAGCCTTCCGCCCGCGGCTTCGCCCGCGCTTTCAAAGAAAAATCCGTATAGTTCCCGTTCCCAAAGGATTTCCGGGATAAAACCTATCCTATGTGTTAATCCAAGTTACCCTCTATATGTGTGCTAAATTTCATTGTAAACGGTTCAGTAATATTTGCGTGAAAGAGTAACAAACATACACACACACGTCCTCACAAACTTTCGCATTTATAATATTAAGTAGGATAGGGTACCATTTAATCGGGTACCACGCCAGGGACATCGCGTGTCACATTATTTCATGAGATACGTTTTTTCTTTTTCAATGCGCAGTTTTGGATTCAAAGTGCATAGGAGCATATTAAAGCTAAAGATCATTTAGATTGGACAATGTTGGTAACAAATACCTTTTCTTTCTTCCTATATAGAGGTAGAATTGCAAAAGTATTGTCCCGTGTCCCCTAATGGGGTAAGGAACAGATGTATTTCACATCTGTGTCACTGATCGATTTCCTTTTCCAGTAAGGTGATCTTTTGTGAAACTGAAATTTTTATAGAAGTATACTTGTTTTCTATTACAAAACTTTTGTTATCTTGAGACTATAATTACGTGTGACTTCAGCAACTAAAAGCCGAGGGCAAGTCAAATATTTATAGAAATAGTTTTTAGTTTTAAGATTATGTAATACTTTTAAAAGATACGTCACTGCAAAATATCATCAATCCACTCAGTCGTTTAACGAAAAAACATTCACCCATAGACTTTTAAATATGTCGCATAATTGGTAAAACATAAACTGACGATTGAAGAGACATAAATATCAAAAATACGAACAATTATGTCAAATCGAAGTGGTTCGTGAAAGACAGCAATTTAAAAGTTTTCGCTCCATATCTGATAACTTTTGGTTATTTTCGGATAGCAATAAACTTTAACGCTAATGCGTTGATAAAATTATGAAAAATATGTGATTTCGCGTAATATATTTTTTCTTTTTCCACAAAACTACTTATTGTATTTTATGTCTATCATCCTATTCACTATATCCCTTTGTCCCTCTGGCCCTTTGTATGCTTAAATCTTTAAAACTACGCAACGGATTTTGATGCGGTTTTTTTAATAGATAGAGTGATTCAACAGGAAGGTTTTCGTATATATATATTACGTTTTAAAGCGGGCGAAGCCGCGGGTGGTAAGCTAGTAATATTATAAAAGCGAAAATTTGTGAGGATGGATGTTTGTTATTCTTTCACGTAAATAGGTGAACTGTTTACAATGAAATTTGGTAAGTGGGAAGCATTATATTATAGTGGTTAAAGTGACTAATCTATCTGTTGTTGATTATACATTATCGAGCAATATTCTAGTTATATACTTATACAACCTTTATATTAAAAACTAGCGGTCAGCCCCGGCTCCGCCCGTGGTACATATTTCGCAATAAAAGGTAGCCTATGTTCTTTCTCAGGGTCTAAAGATTGTCTGTGCCAAATTTCATCAAAATCGGTCCTGTAGTTTATGCGTGAAAACCATACATACATACAAACTTTTCCTCGTTATAATATTAGTATAGATTACACTCTAGAAAGGAAACAACGATTAAATAGAGCCGAGTTAACAAAGAACGTTAATTTAAATTAGATGTATATCTCCACAACACAATCTAACTATAATAACAATACAATAAAAATATGAGCCATTAAAATGCAACCTTTCCAGTAAATAACTATTATGTAAATCGCCTTTAAAATAAATTGTAAAAGCAAATATTGTACGTGTTCGCAATTTATCGTTTCGCCTACCAATTACTATTTGCTTGAAGCCATTGCATGACTTAAAACATAATACCGTAACAATTTTTATAGCGAAGCCTTACAATGCTTTTTAAAATCATTCAAATGGAGATTTTATTGCTAATATCCGTTTTGTTAACTGGCAACGATTGGGAAAAGTGAATTTATTCGAGAGTAATTGTAACGTAAAATTTTATTTGGGTTTTATGTTTCTTTTTTAATTTGGGAAGATTGTTTGAAGGGTGAGGCTATAAAATGTTCGACGGATTGTTAGTATTGCCAATCTTTATGTGATTTCATTCTGTGGCTTTGATTACTAACGCCGTTAGTACACCGACACATTCGCGTGCGGCAGCGAATCTCTGCGAAACTACTGCGTAGCGGAAATCGAAATATCTGCGGAACGTTAGTAAACAGCAATGTTTTCGCAACTTTTTCGCAATACGTCTGTGTAATGGCCATTTCGCAGTTCGTTGCGAAACAATACTGACAAGGACGCAACTATTTCATCTATCTATGTGCTAGAGTGAGACATGTCATATGCGAAAACCTGCCATACTACAGACAGATTTTTCGTTGTTTCGCGGCCGCTCGCGAATGCGTCGGTGTACTAACGGCGTAAGTATTTGAATTCCTAGCAAAATATTATCCTAATTCATGCTCTAAAATCTAGACTATAATAATCTTTCTACATACGAATTATAGGCTAGTTTATGCTAAAATTTTCACAATAAAAAAACATTCAGGAAACACAAACTATTCAAATATGTTTTTTTTTTAGATTTGTAATATCTGTGTCAAAATGTAGGAAGAAATAAAATGTGTTAATTACATTTTGGACATTTGCTCAATATTCGACTTAATAAACGTATACATCTACACTAATATTATAAAGAGGAAAACTTTGTTTGTTTGTTTGTTTGATTGATTGTAATGAATAGGCTCATAAACTACTGGACCGATTTTAAAAATTCTTTCACCATTCGAGAGCTACATTATCCACGAGTAAGGCTAGGTTTTATCCCGAAAATCCCACGGGAACGGGAACTATACGGGTTTTTCTTTGAAAACGCGGGCGAATCCGCAGGCGGAATGCTAGTGTATAATATAGTTGACGTGTATTATATAAATGTAATTTCACCATCAAACCAATATTTACCAGCACAGTAAAAGACGATGATATAAAACAATCTATTTTTATCCGAATTCAAAAAAAGAGGAGGTTCTCAATTCGGCCGGTATATTTTTATCTAAATTATTATTACCACAGTAACAAAGCCCCTCATCAAACACACGCGTCAAACGCCGCACCAGTCGAAGATTCTTTCAATATCTTTGAAAAATTTCCAAACTTAAGTCTCTGAGGCTCTATATATCTGAACCGTGACTGGTCATTCTCAGCGACATCTGATAGACGAGGGTCCGACCCAACTAATGCGAAAATGAATTATGTAAGGAAATAGGCCTCGTTATAAAATAATCAGGGTTTAATATTTGAACACTCGATGTTCTGGATAAATGGGAACGTGTTTCGTTTGATGTCTCTAATTTGTAAACAGGTAAAACTACTGATGAAATCAATAAGAATAATGTAAAGGTGACATTATTGGTCATTATTTATTAAGAAGATCCAAACGCACTATTAAATAGATTTGTAATGCTATAAAAGAGTTAAAATTACATTTGATAATATGTTTACTGAAAAATTTCAATGCTGAATGTAAGTATTGAAATAACTACTTATAAAATATAAAATACATTTTTTTTTAATTATTTTACATTATTTCTTCCTACTACATACTTATACAATATACATATATTGTGGACCAATTTGTATATTCCTGTAAATATTATTTTGTATTTATCAAGACGATACTTCTTATGATAGTAAAAAATGGAGCGTTCGGATTGCCACATAAATTGTAAGAAAGGGGTCGCAAAGGGCCACATTAATAATGCTCAGATATTGAACCATAATATTAAAAGGCCGGAAAACCTAAAAGGGGAAAGGAAACAGGCTTAATTAAGGTAATGAAGGATCATTCAGGCCATTATTACATTAAAATCGGGAGCTACTCAAAACATCTCGTGTTACGGCACAAGTATCAAATTTCAGAAATTAAATGATTTCACGTTTTAAATTATTCAAAACCTTTCTCAGCAATTACTGGACGCTGATATTAAATTCCTTTGGGTTTTACGCTATTTGAAATAATAATGGCGAACAAAAATATACAGTAAATATATCTTCCGACCTTCAGGAAGTTGGATCGGGTTTAATTTGATCCGTTTTCAGAAACACGACTGTAATATTTATTACTAGCTGTGCCCCGCGGTTTCACCCGCATTGGTTTCACCGCCTATAACCTGCCTTGATAAATGGGCTATCTAACAAGGAAATAATTTTTCAAATCGGACCAGTGTTCCTGAGATTAGGGCGTTCATACAAAGAAACAAACTCATAAGCTTTATAATATTAAATAAAATAAATAAAAATAAAAAAATAAAAATAAAAAAGCCTTTTTATTTCCTTAATTAAATATATAGTTTTACAAAAGTTTTACATTTATAGTGTTCAAGTAAATTATTTTAAGTTAAACAGTAAATACATAGTTTTTTATATTATTTGTTCAAGTAAATTATTCTAAGTTAAACAGTAAATACATAGTTTTTTATATTATTTGTTCAAGTAAATTATTCTAAGTTAAACAGTAAATACATAGTTTTTTTTTATATTATTTGTTCAAGAAATTATTCTAAGTTAAACAGTAAATACATAGTTTTTTATATTATTTGTTCAAGTAAATTATTCTAAGTTAAACAGTAAATACATAGTTTTTTATATTATTTGTTCAAATAAATTATTCTAAGTTAAACAGTAAATACATAGTTTTTTTTATATTATTTGTTCAAGAAATTATTCGTATAGATTATAATATTAATATATCTTAATATATATAAATCTCGTGTCACAATGTTTGTCCTCAATGGACTCCTAAACCACTTAAACGATTATAATAAAATTCGCACACCATGTGCAGTTCGATCCAACTTGAGAGATAGGATAGTTTAAACATGTAGGTACCACGGGCGAAGCCGGGGCGGACCACTAGTATATTATATATTAGATTATACATATATTAATATTAGCTTTATAATATTAGTATAGATTAAAAACGTACATTTACGTTTACAGAAAAATGCATTCGATATTTATCTGAGCGTAATATAATTGTAGGTACATAAATATAACATTGGAGCTACGAAAGAATAAAATTATTTTTTATTAATGTTTGCTCAACCTAACACGGAACAATGAATTTATGATAAATTTCCGTATGCAAATCCCGATGGATTACGGATTATTTTTCCCGGATTTGTTGTTTATTCACAAAAGAGTAAAAAATGTTTGAATTTGAACGCTTACCTTTTTATTGAGTGTCTTTTCTGGTGGATTTTGATTTTGTTGTATCTTTTAGGTTAATTGTTAACCCTACATATAGGAAAAGTTTACTCAAAGGAAATAAAAAACAGTACATTTTACATATTCTGTTTTTTATTTCCCAATGGTAGAATTCAGTAGTGCTAAATTCGATAGAATATATAACGTAGGCATCTTCAAAAAGTCACGAACGAGGCCATTAAGGGAAAAATGACATAAAAATCTAATGTTCGTACAAAGCTTTGAGGGAATCTCACAAAATATAGTAGGCGTGAGATAAAACACGATATCAGAATAATGATGCCCCGTGAATACCTTGTATCACATTATTTACGAGATATAATGAGACGAGACCTTATACGTCATTATTCTGCTGCGTTTTATTGTGTGAAGGAGTATTTTAATTATTATTTTTCTGAATATAATGAAACCCTTATGAAATTAAGTCAAGTATAGCGTTTGCTATTAACTCGTTTATATTTTTGTGGCCTAATTTGTATTTCACGACGTGCTTTTACGAAAGAGAGAAAATATAATGAATTTTATAAAAAATTCATAAGTAGGTACAAGTACATATTGTAATCCTTAGAATTGATAGCAAATATTCTGATCGAAAATGACGCTACATGACTGATTTAAGTATTGATCTTCTCTCCATCGAAAGGCCTGTTATAGTTCGGAAAGGAGCAGAACATCAAAGCATTGATACTTATTCTTAAAAATACCGTCAAATACACACGAATAAAAATCGACTTTACGCCTGGGAAACACAGCGCTCAATCACTCGAGCTACGGCCTGTTTAAAGGTATGTTTTTACGAGTGCCCTCGATAAAGCCTCACTGAAATATGACTCGGATTTGCAACTCTGCGGCTGTCATAAAAGAAAACGCCAGGTGGCATGTTGCTTTACGAAAGTGCCTTTTTAAATTTTAACACGCCTCCCATAAAAGTTGGCTAGATACAAGTTGGGCGATATCAAATGTGACGTGTTAAATCTTAAGATGCCAAAAAATATAATCTAGTATTCATACACAAGCTGTGTTTGTAAAACAAGAGGAAAATCATAATTGGATTTGATACAATGTCGAAATTGAAAGTTAAAACTTTTCATTAGAATGTAAATCTGTTCATATCATTATTGGTAACACAAAGCCATTTAAAATCAAAACAATCAATCAATTGCTATCGACTGTAACAAAATGAACGTAACACTAACCCATAAAACATTGTACCATGAAACCATTAATCATGTGTCATTTATAATTAAATCACTTAACCATCAATTCGATATATTGAATCACAAACAAAACGCAGGTATATAAAATACTAGCTTTCCGACCGCGGCTTTGCCCGCGTAGTCAAAGAAAAACCCGCATAATTCCTGTTCCCGTGGGATTTCCGGGATAAAACCTATCCTATGTCCCGGGGTAAAAAGTAGCCTATGTCCTTTCTCGGGTATCAAAATATCTATATACCAAATTTCATGCAAATTGGTTTAGTAGTTAAGGCGTGATTGAGTAACAGATAGACAGACAGTTACTTTCGCATTTATAATATTAGTATGGATTTATGTAAAACATTCAACAACTATGGTATTAATAAAGGACGATTTGTGATGATATTCGGTTAAGCTGTAATATATGCAAAGTCACGTGAGCGGTATTGTAGTGTGGCTCTGCAAAATTCGAACCCACGGCTGCAATTATAATTTCCGAACTCACAACTGTATGTGCATTGTGTGCTTTTCATAAATAGAATGTTTTAGTTGTCTATTTTTGGGTACGATAATCTTTATAAGTAGTACCTACTTTTATAGCGTAAATAAACTATGTAGGTACTATAAATTTTATGTAGTAGTAGTATGTAGTAGTATGTAGGTACTTACAAAAAGTATAGATTTGTGACATCATCTCGTAGATTTAAAATATTTAAGAATATTGTTAATTTAATAAGACAGACGTTAATTTTTTATAACAAAATATAAATTATATTTTTATGCACCATATCGAAATGTGCCATGAAACAAAGGAAGTAGAAAGAAGTAAAAAGAACAATAAATTCTCTTCAAAAACTACTGAATTATAATGCTTTTGTTTACTTTACGATAAATATCTAATCCTCTACCAATCCTGCTTTAATTGCACTCTGTTTAGCAAACAATTACTTAATTCTCTTTAATTGCTACGAGTCATGCGACCTGCTTCATTCTCGAGTCAAGTGAACAGACGTAGTTGCACAAAGCGCAGTCCAAATCAAACTGCCATTTGTAGTGACCATTTAATTATCGCAGGAGTATTGTGGCACACGTGCCCCAGTCTAAGTGATGGGCGGTCATTAAGCAAGTGCTGTGAAATCGGCCAATTACGAGTCACCGTCAGGATTGGCCGTTCTTTGAGAGGCGCTGAAGCGAAAATCTCGGATGTGTCTTGAAGGTGTCCTTTCGAGAATTAAAGGGGTGCAGATGAAAAGCGAATTGAGTACTTGGTGACGATGAATTAACATTTTTAATTAAAATTTATCTTTACTTGAAGAGAATAATAATATGTGTTACATGGGATAATATTACAAGATTAGAGATATCGGTTATAAACAGGTCGAAACATTTGAAGATATCTGTGAAATGTAGGTCGTTAAAAACTTTAAAATAATTATTATTACGTTACCTATATTTAAAAGTTCTATTTATATTAACCACTATTAATCTCTATCTCTGTCTGTTTCTGAAAGATAATTTCTATAATCTCTATATTTATGTATCATTTATACAATATTATATTTAATTTTGGTCGCATTGACAAATTTATCTTTGATCAGGTTAACCTTCTCTCGTCCTTTTGTCCTTTTCAACCTCCTATTCGGTGTTCAAAATAAAACCTAGGCATTATTGATACCCAACAATGTTATACCTAATTGGTTGTTTGTAAAAATAATAAGGTACTTAACTTAATTGGTAATTATTCCGTCTCAAACTTCATAAAGCATTTATATTGTCAAATGTTTTCTTTTATAAGTTCTGACATTTAATACTATTATGAAACCGTCTCCAAATGTAGATATTTTTAGAATTTAACATAATAAATGAAAGGTGCTTCAAAGAAGTAAAAAAAAAACGACGAGTGTCACTCGGGGACTGCCGCGGTAAAGCTATTGCATGCTATGCCTTCAAGCCACACCTCCGCCCGTCGGAGTGGGGAGCGTGAGGTTTTTTCGTTACGGAATTTCTCGATTCGGTCCCCGCGCTCAAGGCCCGCGATAGAAGCTATGCAATAGCTTAACATTTAACATTCGTATTATCTTCTGATTCAATGGTTCAATGCCTTAATGCTTTATCTAAATCTAATATACGTTGATGTTCGGGACATTTGCAAACAGCTGTCCAAGTCTGGAGCACTTCGTGGCACTCCATAATTGTCTTTACATCAACATTGAAAGGGATTAAATTAGAATGAACGGTGTTCGGTAACAAGTTGAAACTCGTTTCCTACCCATTTCGGAAGTGCACCGAGTTGACTCTGAATTCCCACCGGAATCAGAGGTCGAACTTTGGAAGTGGAATGTTCTGGTCCTGTGTGTGACAAATTTTGGTGGATTTCTTATGATTTTTATTCGTATTGGCGCGTTATAGGTGTGAGTGTGCTGTGATATTAAACACTTTAGATTAAAAAGTACTTAAATATACTCTTCAAAAGGCTCTTGGAAAAAACATATGACGTACGGTTGCCATTTTTTAACTGGTTAAAGAATAAAATTGTGTGCCAACTATTCTATTCTATTTTCTTCGTCTTGTTCTTAAATCTATACTAATATTATAAAGCTGAAGAGTTTGTTTGTTTGAACGCGCTAATCTCAAGAATGGTCCGATTTGAAAATTTTTTTCGGTGTTAGATAGTCCATTTATCGAGGAAGGCTATAATATCATCACGCTAAGACCAACAGGAGTGGAGCACTGCGGGTAAAACCGCAGGGCACAGCTAGTCTTAATATATATAAATCTCGTGTCACAATGTTTGTCCTCAATGGACTCCTAAACCACTTAACCGATTATAATAAAATTCGCACACCATGTGCAGTTCGATCCAACTTGAGAGATAGGATAGGTTTTATTCCGGAAATCCCACGGGAAAGGGAACTATGCGGGGTTTTCTCTGAAAACGCGGGCGAAGCTGCGGGCGGAAAGCTAGTATTATATAAGTCTCTATACCTTTATGCCATGTAGTCTAGGAAAACACACGGTACCTATGATCCTATTTCACATTGGCTTTGTGATAGTGACAGAATCTAATAGGTAGATTTCTATCCGACCTACCTGTTCCTATAGAAGTAATTGGAAGACGTAGAAATACGTCCCAGTGAAGGCAATTCTATTCAATACTGAGTTTCTTTTTGTATAAAATAGTATAAAAATACTCAACAATGTAAAATATCTTTAAGATAAGGAAAATGTAAGATGAATCTTGTTTTTATCAGGATTGATTAATTTCGATTCATTGGCAGCGTGGTTGACTGTGTCTTTTTGAGGTCTTTTTTCTTGATAGGATTTGAAGGGTATGATGGAAACAATTAATGTATTTGTGAATTATGTCACTTTTAAAATTAGTTTTTGAATGGATATTAAAAAAATACACAGACATTATTATCTACATACTGTAATAAAAGGATTTCTACCTCAACCAGTATAGCATTCGCTTATAAATTATAATTATACGAATAAAGCAGTAATAACAATTTACAATGCTCATAAAGTTTACACTCGAATGGCAATACGTAAAGCAATTATTAAATTGAACAAGGAATTAGTCGTAGTTACTGTAACTGTACTATCAGTAACACTTCACAATAGAATAATCAAAGGGAAACGTAATTGCTTGAATTTCGTCGTTAATTCGGTATCGAGGGAGTACTTAGTTATTATATTAATTACGTTCACTTACTTAATACGTCCGTCGTATTTGTCACGATCAAATCTACAAAGTAGTGTAATCAAAATATGTTTAATTGATTGAAAAATATACTTGATAATTCTCGTAACAATGACACACACACACACGCGCGTAAACACACACACACACACTCTATCACAAACACGCGTGCTCCAACGCGCAAAATTAGTTTGGGCCCCAGTGTCGTAGAATTCATTTCATTTCTTGCTACAGTAGAATCACTACATAGTATGAAACAAAGTCGCTTTCTCTGTCCCTATGTCCGTTTGTGTTAAATCTTTAAAACTACGCAACGGATTTTGATGCGGTTTTTTTAATAGATAGTGATTCAAGAGGAAGGTTTTAGTATATAATTTATTAGGTTTTAGACAAAGCGGGCGAAGCCGCGGGCGGTAAGCTTGTAAATGTATATATGTAGTAAAGTATTCACACTTAATGTTGTTTAAATAACGTAGAACTGTGGCAGAACGTAGTGCACATAAATGTCCAGGAAATTTTATATCGTAATAACCCTTGCTCTTTAACCCTAGAAAGATAGTCTGCGTCAAATTGACTCCTGCGTTTTCGAAATATAGCTGTATCTTTTTAAATGTCGCGAATCCATAACTGTGCGTTTAGGACATTTCACAAGTCACTGAGAGCTACCCTATGGTATACGTGTCAATAAAGTTAATGTAACCAATTTTGAAATATGTATAACTACTACGTGAGTCAAAATTACGCATGATTATCTTTACCGTGACTTTTAAGATTTTGACTTCTATGGTAGTTTGAATATTTTTTTGCTTATTATTACTGCATATTGTGACTTATGTTAAAAATTTATTTTTTTACATATTGAAGTAAATATAGAAAACAATTGAGGATAGAAAATTGGAAGAATATTGTATACTGGCCGCTCTTATTCAAAGCGATGAAGGTCCCTATGAAGATACCGACAGTGAAGCAGGAGGACCACGCAAATAAAGACGACGAGCAAAGTGACACAGAAGAAGCTTTTCCCGATGAGGTACAAAACAAAGATGATATTATATTACATTCAAGCAAAAGGCGGAGTAGATGCATTAAACCGAATGTGTACCCTGATGTCCTATAGTAGGAAGATAATGTTATGGCAAATGGCTTTATTTTATAGAATCATTAAAATTTCCTGCATATTGCATATTAAATTTATAGCCACAATGTTAACTATAAAGCACAAAAACATCTGAGTCAAAAAAACATGAAATATAGAAGCATGGAACTGTCTTCTTTGGTTATGTGTGGGCGTTTAGAATAACCAGCTTTGAGAAGATATTTGCGTGATAATATCTCCAATTTGTTGCCAAATATAGTATCTGGTACATTGTAAGAAAGTACTGACGAAGCCTTCAGTAAAAAAACATATTTACTATACTTTTTGTCCTTCTGAAATATGACGAAAGGCAAATAAGTCCTGCAAAAAATGTAACATTGTTATATGACGTGAGCATACGTTGATATGTGCTAAAGTGGTTTCTCACTAATTTTTCATATAACTATATGTACACCATATACATAAAATATAAATAAGTCGGATAATTGTGGTAAAAAATAAATTTTTATTAGAAATAATACGTGTTACAAGAATTGTAGATTTAAAGCAGACTTTGAATGTTTTCTTTTTTTTATATGTATAAAAATAATTATAAATAAATTATTTGTAGTATTAATTATTCTAATATAACTGTAAATATATAATGACTTAATATTTATAGAAAAAAAATTAATATACCTCGACTTAGAGCTAACTTAAAAACATGCGTAAATTTGACGCATGACTATCTTTCCCGTACTACTCAATATGATTATCTTTCTAGGGTTAAGTTTCACTCGTGTGCATAAAAGTTCTTTAGTATTCTTATAAAAACACACAATACTTTAAATATTACCATCTTTTTAACATAAATATTCTTGTCTGTGTCCAAATAAATATTCTTTTCTAATAGATTTTATTCTCAACAAAAAACCTCTTTGAAACTATAACAAAACAGCTTAAAACCTTTCAATTAAGTAACACCCACTCTAATGAGTGTCCTATCTATTGTTCCAATAGTCTGGTCTATAGAAACGTATTGCACCCACTCAATATTTATAAATTCCACTTAACAGCGTTTTGAATAAATAAATTTCCATCTCCCTTCAGCTGGCAGCGGATCGTAAACGCTTGAAAACAAAGCGTTCATTTGTAAGCAACGGTTACATGTATAAATAATCTGGTCGAAAATATTGGACAAACATGAATAAGAATTTACGGATGGTTAAGTATGAACGGGTTTATTATATAATAATAAATTAATTTAATAATTATGACTGTGGAAATTTTAAGTAGAGCTCTCGAAACAGGGGTTCGCCATAATGTCTTAAAGCAGTTTTAATTCCAGTGCGCGAATGCGATGGCACTAGACTACGTATATACTATATAGCTCTGTCACTTTTTCATCCTGGAATTAATACTGCTTTAAGATTTGGTACGGCGGCAGATTACAGGTTCAAATAACGGTAAGGTGAATATAATATGTAAATATGTACAACATAATTATCATTTTAAATCCTTAAATTAAACAATAATTGAATCATTGACCTGTTCTATATTTTATTCAATCATCTTTCTTCATAAATTCCTATGATACCTGAGTATGAAGCCAACAATCGATAATAATAAAATCTTCAAGTGCAGTTCACTCGAGAACGAAGAAACTGTCCTGACTCCTGCCTCCGTACCATGATATCTTAAAGCAGTCTTATTTCCAGTGTAAAAAAGACAGCGCTATATAGATTCTCTAGCGCTATCTCTTTCCTATACTGGAAGTAATATAACATCACGGTAACCCAGCAAGTAAGTATAGAATTTCAACTCAGTATGAATTTTAAGTGACATGGATATGCGTCACATCAGTTGCAAAGTTGTTTGTAAGGACTTTTATTGTATTCATATACGTGATACGTACATTGTAGGGAGCATTATTTATATAGTTATCTATAAATAAGATTGATTTATGATGAACTTCTATGATTTTTAAATAAAGGTGTTGTTTAAATGGTAGTATATACTTTCAAGGTGACAATAATATTATATTCGTTCTCTTGTTATGTAGAGCTTCAAGTAAGAAAGGCTTTTGAGAAAGGAGGCTTACATTTTATTATTTGTCTATCGAGTTACGTAGCTATCTCAACAAATAAACAAAATAATACTTGCTAAATGTAGTCGAAAACATAATAATATTTTCCGAAATAGATTGCGGCTAGCGTATGGAATCATTACCCGGTAGATAGCTTCATAATAAGCCGCATTCATTACAATTTATTTGAAAAATGCAAACTTCAATTTTTTTGGAGAGCAAATGAGCATTCGCCTCGCCTAGTGTTTAACGATCCACGCCAACCATAAGCATCTGTTATGCTGCGCAGTGAATGTGGTACCTTGTCCAAAAAAAATGGTTGAGGTTTTGAGTATACAAAAATAATCAGTATGAATAAATGCTTAACAAAATATCATCAAGATATAGGTAACCTAATCATTGAAAAGTAAATTAAGTATCACATAGTTTTTACTCTCACCTTCGAAAAAGAACCAAGTGTAGAAAAGGCATAAATAGGACTCCACAATGAAATTACCGTCACAGTATGAAATGGAAAAAGGTCGGGCATTACCTCTATCTGATAGTATTACCAGAAAATATCATTTGCGAATTGAGTTTAGACACATAGCTCACGTACAAGATGGAGTGGAGGAATTTTAATGAGTTTCTAAGTTCTGGAAAGGACGAAGGTGATATGCATTGACTAACGATTAGTTCATGAAGAATAAATTTATTCAACTACTAGCTGTTGCCCGCAGCTTCGCCCAAGTGGTCGCAATCAATTTTTATGGTACAAAATTCCATCATTAACATAAGTTTTTCCAATGTTTAAAATATCTGATGGATGAACGAGTCACTCTATTGAGATTTAAATAAAGCTTAAGTTTGCGTTCGAGATAACTGTAAACTAACAATTACACATGAATTTTTCGTTTATCGTTTTAAAAATCTGAAAATATTATAGCACACACAAACAGTTGGTACATAAAACAAATCGTGCTTGTTACAAGCGAATGGATGGTTCCATTGGGGCTCGTAAAAATACCACGGCGTGAGTGGCCGCATTATAAATTAGTGTACATAACTATTTAACTGGTAGAGGTGATGTTTCATTGGTGATGCAGTTGACTCGAATACAAAGTCAGTATTTTTTTTATTCAGAGAAAACATTCTTTTCTGACTGACCGATGGTGATGTTGGTAGTGGACCTGCCTTCCAAGCCAGAGGTCGTGGGTTCATGGGTGGGTGATGAACATAAATGTTTGCTCTGTGTCTGTGTGTGGAATATCTATATAAGTATTTATTTAAAATTATAAATGCTTGTTTATCAGCCATCTGGTTTCCATAACAAAAGAAAGCTTAGTATGGGATCAGGTGTGTGTAATATATATTTATATATATTACTAGCTTACCGCCCGCGGCTTCGCCCGCTTTCTCTAAAACGATTTGAGATTTAAACTATCCTATCTCTCAAGTTGGATCGAAGTGGACATGGTGTGCGAATTTTATTATAATCGGATAAGTGGTTTAGGAGTCCATTGAAGACAAACATTGTGACATGAGATTTAATATATTAAGATAATATTTATATTTATTATTATTAATTTCACATGAAACGTGTGCTCGGCGCACACGCTCTTTTTTATTAGAGCGAAATCAAACTACTATATTACCTACTTTTTTTCTAAAACATATATAATAATAATAAAAATAAGGGCGTAGGGATGTGACGACCCCATCGCCCACGGTTGGAATATCTGTTGTCTACGTGACAACAGATATTCCACCCGTGCAGTCAGTCAACCCGCAGGACACCTTGTGGCGGGGTGTCGGGGAGTAGCGACCCCGCGGGAACCGAGTGCTCCCGGGGGAGGCCCCTGTCTTCATCTCCGGCTTGCCTTCACCGGCCGGTCGGAGTGAAGCCTGACGAGGACAGGACCCCCACCTCTGGCTTGCCTTAACCGGCCGGCCAGAGTGGAGTCGCGAGAGCTTTTAGCTCGAAGGGTGGATGTGAATCGTAAGTGGCGAGTGGGCACGTGATGCTGGACCCTCAGGGAGCGCGTGATCGTCGTTTAAAGTCCAGGGACGCCTCTCCACCCTTAGCTGCTCACAATATGTTGCCCCCTTGTCGCACTGTTGCAGCGACTTATTTCGGGGGCCCATACAGTGAGAGGGCGAGTCACCACCTGCCAACATATTTTTACTTTCTTTTAGTAGAAAGGCAGGTGCTATAGTTTCCAATAGTCCCCAAATACCGGCCCATTTAACATCCCACTCCATAGCCCAGTTTATTTTGTTTTCCATATCTCGAAATAGTCCTACATCTGCCGCGGACTGCCTAGGACTGTATCTCTATAGTGCAGTCATGGGCAGGCTGCGGCTGGTGTCCCACAACACAGTAAAGTTCTCTAAAGGGCCTCTGCGTGTTGGATCCGTGTCCCCACGTAAGCCTTCCAAAAGACCGGGTACCTTCCTTATGATGGTACCCGAGTATTATGGATAAAAATAATAATAAAATTCTTTATTGACATAATTACACAGGTCTAAATAATGAATCCTTTGGCTCCCGAACTAGATTTAAACTGTGTCTCAGGAGCCAGAGGCTTCTCCCAATATTGATCATAATATTATGTCTATAAACTAAACTAAAAGCTCTAAAATAACAAAATTAATAAAGAGGTAAGTTAAATTATTACGTCAGCGCATTTGTGTATCTAGATGAATGTGAGTGAGTGTGTGTGTGTGTGTGTGTGTGTGTCTGGGTGTGTGTAAGTGTGTGTGGGTGTTTGTGTGTGTGTGTGCATGTGTGTATGTGTGGGTGTAGTTGTGTATATATTATGTTGTAATTTATAAACATTTTTTGTTGATGTGATTTATTATATCTATATATATTTTTTTATCCATATTATGTTGTTAAGAATTATAAAAGATCCCTTAAAATGATTTCAGTATCGTCGTAGTCAAACTTCTCAAGCCAAGTAAGTATTAAGTTTTTAATTCCATTATTGTTTACTTAAATATATTACATTTTCACATAAATATATTACATTTTCACATAAATTTCGACCCTTTCTTAATACTAACCTTACTACCCTATTCTCATAACCATTAAGCTTATTTATGAACTGAAAATTAGTCTTAAATTCTATAAGGATATGTTCACAAACATTCAAGTATCTAGTTCTCAAATAAACACGTACTACCTAGAATTCTGGACCTATCTAAGCTAATAATCTTAGATTATTTAAAGTAAGGTTTGTATATCGGTTCAAATACACAAAATATATTCAGTTTCTTATTTTGGCACATAAAATAACAACTATATTTTTATCATGTTTGTATGTATGTTAATCTAATCTGCACAGCGGCTGAATCGATATGAATATATTATGATAGATATGAAAGGTATAAAGAAATGATAATTTATAATAGAGATAAGTCATTCCTATATCAGAGAAGAATTTTAGAATAAAAAAAACACAATACTCGAGCAGAATATAAATGTTATCATAACATAGCTTGCCTTGGATTAGGTCTTGTTAGTGGAAGATGAATTTCACAGTTGTTACGGCAATTAATTGAAGTCACAACATTCATTTGTATAACTTACAACAATTTAAGCTTTATGACGCAAATGTTTTATAAGTTCTTCAAGTGTTTCAAGTGTTTCTACAATAAAAATATTGAAATTTATTGTGACAAATAATAACATATCTCAACATACGATTGTATAAAAAGTACAGCAGACTCAGCGAAATCTAAATAATCTTGAAAAATGAATTTATTTTCAAAATATAAAAAAAATATATTACAGTCTTTATATCTATATACACAAAATATCTACTGTACTTATAGAATATTATTATTTTGCAATTATAATTTATGATTACATAACCTATAAGCTCGTATTCGTAATCAAGGATTATGCTTTTTTTTATATTTCATTCTTACTAATACATAAAATATATCTGATATCCCGTTAAAAGTTAACATGAAAACATTTATGAAAATTTCTAAGAAACCACGAGACCAATCTCAAATATCATTCCGTGTAAAAGTCTTGAGAAAAGACCTAATCTCCTTAAACCCTGGACTCCGGGAACGCTACAGCATTCTAATAATAAAATGTAATAAGAAGTAATTGCGCCAAACCACGTGTAACATGACGAGTACAATCAAAATGCAATTTCGTTACAGAGGATGTCGAGGCAAATAGGGCTGCCACTTGCGGAATTGTATTTTCTATTTATTTTATACGAAATCTGAATTTTGCACTCCTTTTAATGTATTGCTTTTTGTTCTTACTTTGCCCGTGCCCTATTTAGTTTATCGCATGGTCGTTACTCATACAAATTACAAGCCCCTTGTTGCAAGTAATGTAGTTTATATTTTTCTTCAGGGGTTTAATTACTAGGTAAACATAAAACTTTAAATAAACTACATCTATAAGTTATCTCAGCTTTACTAGATTTTATACACTTATATAACTAATAATAGGTACTAGATAAGCTAGTAGTAGAATGTATTAAAAGTGAGATATTCCAAAACCTAATCATTATTCACTGTTTGTTATTGTGATCCAAATAATCTAAAAATAAACATATAAAAGAATATTCTCTATAACATTTTCATCTAACAGTGAAAATAATTACTGTCTGAATCAAACGTAATTAAAGATTCCAGTAACAAATCTATTGAATACAGAAATTCCATTCAATGTTATTTTAATTAAAAACTGAAACAAAATCACACGAAGCTATAAAACGAGACAATACAAAATAATGAAGCACATAATCCCCATGCAAGGCGTGACAAATTGAAACTTATATAAACCGTAACATTTATTATTTTCGTCACAATTGTAATATTTCAAACGTCTATTACCGGCCTCGGTGTCCCCGAGCTCACTCGGCCGCAATATGCATTGTCCGGGACAATTTCGTACTTTTGTCGTATCTCGTTGTTTTTTCAATCTTTACCCCGTCCTGATTTTAAACAAAGGTAGCTAAAATTGCAGATATTGTATTTCGCGATGTTTTCATATCACGAGTTAAGCACTTTATTGAGACTCGAATCTGTTTGATTGCTAATTGTTATTTTTGTGTGAGTTTATTTCTGCTGGATTATAATGTATTTAAGTGGAATGAGTTAGTGAATTGTGGAATATATTTTTTCAGATGTTACGTTAGTAATTACTTTGTATTTAAAATTGAAAGGCTCAATGTCTACGCTCTTCCTAGTAAGGTTAGCCTATTATTAGAAATGATAGACTGGATTCCATCATTGATTTAACTATTATAGAAGTATGTTCTTCCTTTATTTACTTTTTATTCGTATATTCTATATGTAGATATTTCCCGCAGGATACCGATAACTTTCTTAAGCTTACATTAAGAAAATTGGGTGTTAAAATATATGTTCTTTATTTCATGAGGGAAAAAGAGACTTACTAATCTCACCCTTTACTCACTTCAATGAATGTGTTTTTGCCTGATTAAATAAAACATAAATAGGTATGTTTTTTATTTTTACTCAAGAAATGGGAATTCTAAAAACAAACAAACAGTGATAGCGAGATTAATGGCTCGATTAAAAATAATATTTAATTTCAGTTACCATGTTCAGGGAATGAATTAAAAGTCAAATATTAATTACTTAGAATAATAAATTATACGAGCAATAAATCGTTCCCCTAATCTAAAACAATTCAATTTACAACTTGCAAGAGTCTGTAATTACAGTTTTATAGTAATCGTCTAATTACAATTGTGAGTAAACTTCAGAACGCTATACGTATTGTGTAATTAAGATGGCCGTTTAATGTAGTCTAAGAGCTGATGTATGATTTTGATTTTTTTTGTGTTTTATAATTGGAAGTGTGATAGTCATCAAATGTGTGTTTCTTTAAAAAACCTAAGCTATAAAATATATATATGAGCAAATAGTATACAATTCGTACTATATTTGGAAGTTCTAATATTTAATGGCAAAATAAGTAGAAGCTATTATTATTTCACGTAATTTTATATCTACAAATAATTAATGTTAAAAGTAAGTAAAAGAAGTTCAAGTGTAGAGCTTTTTAGTGATTTAGAAATGTCTGATTATAACAAATTTAAAAATATAAACATTAATTATGTATATTTTTCTCTCATTCTCCTTATACGTATTTATGTAATGCCAATGGTATCTACAATATCAGTTATAATATATAAGAAGTAAAATATCAGCATTCCATACGAAATAAACTTCAATAAAATGAAACTCAAAATTAAATACTTTAGTATCTTATCAAACTTTGCATAGAACGTCGAAAATTAAATCTAAATATCATCAGAGGAGCTCCCAAAATTCCGGGAACCTTTATTTGACTCAGCTAAATATATTTAGAAATTCGATAACTTTATAAAGGCTCAATTGAATGCTTAAACGAAACAAATACATTACGGTAAAAATAAGAAAATAATAACGGTTTTTGATACAATCGTGACAGCTTCGTATGACGTGGCTATTATTTTTCGTGTCACAAACATGTGTCCAAAATGTGTAACTGGCTCTTAGTATTTTAGTCCCATAGAATGATCGAGCGATTACTCAGGCTTTACCGAGTTAATAAGTAGGCATTAATGTTAATTGGGTTTAAAGGTCGCGATCGTTTAAATGTTTCTGATTCCACTTGTTTTGTACTTTTTCTTGCATGTAGCGTACTATGTAGCTTCTGTTTCGTATTCTAATTATAAACTTTTGGTCGTTTGAAACTACATTGATTACTTAGTGTATTTTTTATGCGACGTAAAAATAGTTTAATACATAATATTATGAACTAGGAATTTTGTACTCGATGAACATTTATCTAGATTACCTAAAGAAAGCTGTACACAAAACAAGGAGAAAGCAGGTTTATAATATTATGTTATTAAAAGCACGCTATGCCCAATATATAATACAAGCATCCATGAAAAACGAAAATTTAAAAATATTTAGACTGTCTGCTCTCGAAGCCGCATAACTTTATGAGTATTCTTGTAAAAACAGACTAAGTTACACCAGCTAGTCTATACTCTATACTAATATTATAAAGAGGAAAGGTTTGTAATTATGTATGTATGGTTTTTACGCATAAACCTCTCAACCGATTTTGATGAAATTTGGAACAGACAATATTTAGACCCTGAGAAAGACTACCTTTTATTGCGAAATATGTACCACGGGCGAAGCCGGGGCGGACCGCTAGTAACAAATAAGCAATCTACCTTCCATACAATTTAATCAGCCAGTACACTTGTACAACAAAAAGCTGAGCACAATCACTGGCGCTGTAAAGGAACGGAGATCAATGCTTAACCAGAGTTTATTCAAGGGGTCAGGTGAGCTGGCGGGGATCCAAGGTAAGA
Organism: Colias croceus; assembly: GCF_905220415.1. Classification (NCBI taxonomy): domain Eukaryota; kingdom Metazoa; phylum Arthropoda; class Insecta; order Lepidoptera; family Pieridae; genus Colias; species Colias croceus. The sequence continues at coordinate 11,239,217 of NC_059539.1, forward strand.
TTTGATTTTGAATGAATCTTTTTCTCACATTCCCCGCTAGCAACCGCACTGTCTTATTTACTTGGCTGTACCTGAATCGAATATTTGTGGAATTTCAGACTGTAGAATTGTGAGGCTTTTTATGGGTGAAAGTTAATAGTTAAATTACTATTGTTTTACGGTTTATTGTTTTAAAAAAATATGGAAGTTTTGAAAGTAAATTATAAAAAAGTGTGTGTGCCGAGCACACGTGTCGGAAGTGAAACTCCTTTGACAAGAATCAAAGAAACCAAAATCGTCGCCTTACTTCATGACATGATAGTATTGCCACGCGACCTTGAAATTTTACTCTCAACTTACTTAAAAAAGTTTCACTTCAAAAAATAAGTTAGAAGGCGCATTTTACAATGCATAATTGATATGCGATCTTTCTAGAAGAAAACTCATGAAGAGAGTTCATGACAAAATTTCATAGCAACCGTTAGTCCGCCAAAGAATTCTCAATTAGTTCTGAGGACGTTGACCTTTTTTAGTTTACGAAGGCTAGAAAGCATTAGTGAAATGAACAAATTGAATAAAAAGGGAACATTACAGATGTAATGAAATTCATTACTTCACTTTCCAATAAAATTAGATTAATTACGAATCTAAGTCGTTAATGTAATAGCCGAAAAGTTTTACAAAAGCGTTCCATATAAATTGTCACGCATGATAAAAACGTTAAAAGTTAAATCATACAAAGTTTGGGACATTTCTCCAAACCCAGTCAACGCGAAACGGTATCCAATCAAGCAAAAAACTAATCGGAGCCGAAAGGAAGTGGACCAATTTCCTTAACTATATGTTCGAGATCCTGGAATGCAATATAGCGATGTTTTGTGACGTCACTGTATCACTTACGCAGGTCCCAATTCTGAAAGCCCTTCGAGCGTAAGAATCGCAAATGAACAAACGCCTGAAATTGTTTTGAAACATTTCGTATATGAATTCTTTGTGAAGCGAACAATTCTAATTCATTTCGGCTTCGGCCTTGGAAGTACGGAAGATGTAGTCGGAATCAAATCCAAAAGTTTGGTATTCATGAGGATTTGTAAGTATTTATTACACGTCACTTTTGTTTTTGATTTAGGGCTGATTTTTCAATTACTTATTGATCTACCATTTCAAAAATGTATTCTAATTGTCCGTATAAGACAGTTTACAGGTGACATTTTAAAATGATCTTGTAATACTTTATTGGACGGATAAATTGTAACCAAGGATTGAAAAATCAGCCCTTAATAAGTTTAACTGTGAATGCTTATTTGTTATTGTTCTTGGTTATATTATTTACTCAATATGACTTAAGAAAGGGAATTAAATAAAGAAAATGCACAAATCCCCTATAGGTTCAATTTAAAATTCAGCTGCCGTCGACAAAACTTTAACTCGTTGGAAGTTCGCAACATTGCAGGTGAAGAGAAACAGGCAGAATAGATTTTTAACTTGGACGTATCTATTTATAGATTTATATTTATCCTAAATTAACTAGGTAGTTGAAATTAATCTTCAAATAGCTTGAATGTACCTTGGAATATAGCTTGGAACTGCCTTTACCATTCTTTATATTGTAATATTGTAAACTGCAAATACTTATACTATGTTTTATTGTTATGCTATAAATTATTATTCAATTATTTTTAACCTTAAATTAACAAAAGTTACATAACACGTAAATGCTGAGGTGGGCGGTGGCATAAATAACTGTATTTATTTATTTTTTATTGCTCTGAATAAATCTTATTTCTCTCTTATTTCTTTATTGGTCACAATTTTGTGATCAATTGTACATTGATTTCTTCCAGACAACCTCGTATTGTCAATATATTATTTTAAGAGCATAAAAATATTGTATACAATACACAATAAATGAGTTAGGTACCATGATGATATTAAGTAATATGAATGCAAAGAAATCGTTTAAGATATAGCTATTCCCGTATTCGTCAGTAATGTTAAAAATGTAACTTTATTTTTCCCCATTTAAAACAGAAAAACACGATCTAACCTTGGCACTTAAATCATAAATCATAATTCAAATAAAGCAAACGATAAATTATACAAACGTTTTCATAAAAATAAATACAATATTCCAATACAATGACTAAACACAATACACACTTAATTCAGTGGAAATCTATTAAGTGATACCAATCTTTGTTAATACGATTAAATGGAAAAGCAATAGCTACGGTGCACTTATAGAACATTTAAAGACTCTTCATTAGGGCGCTTCACACAACACTGCGGCCCGCCACTGAGATTGGCTGAAACAATTCTTCTTTATTTACGTAACTGTTACGGTTGCTTTAAATTTACTGTTAGAACGTGCTTACAGAGATTTCGCTACAAGCGTCCGTGTTTTCCCAAAGTAATCAGTTTGGTTTTAAATGGAAGAATGCTCGCACGCTGGCAAATTGAGGTTAAATACTGTTATTAGACAAATAGCTTTCGGGTAAGCTTTTTTATGGGTGTGTAATTGAGAGCTGAATAAATAAGTTGAAACGCGTTATGTTACTGCGTATGATCTTTTTATAAGATTTTATTATCTTTAGAAAGATACAAAATACGTTTAATAAGCAAAGAATACGTAGGATAGGTCATTATATATTCTTTGCTTATGAAGAGTATTTATTTACATGATATCATAAAAGACAATGTGAGATATTACAAATTCTGGCCAATAATTGAGCGTTGAAACTCCAAGCAATTTTGAACCAACGCACAAGAAACGCTATACCGCAGTGCAGTGTGAAGTAACATAATTTAGTGGTAAAACGGAATGGCTAATGATCACGCCATACAATCATTATTCGACTGCACACATTGACAACCAATAAGTGGAAACTTTGTGTAATAATCTGATTAGCTTTCTATTAGCTATTCACTTTATGTGGCTGTGCTTTTTGTGGGTTAATTCGAAATTCATTTGTTTTATCCGTTGATTCAAGAACTGTTGGTAATTACTATATTAGGTATGAAAATGAAAATATATTTATTTATAAACCAAATGTTTTTACACAGATACACTTAGTTTGACGTTGCTCGCTTTACACATATTGGCTTAATCTATGTTTATTAAAAAGGATTCCCTATATAATAGTACCCACACTAGGCAAGCCTGTATCGTGGGGATATATAATATTATGGGGATAGATATCGGGTAGTTTTATAACATGCAACGTTAGCCTTACTTTTAAGAGAGGTATGAAAAATAGATGTTGGCCGAATCTCAGACCTACCTGATATGCACACAAAATTTAATGAGAATCGGTACAGCCGTTTCGAAGGAGTATGGTAACTAACATGATTGTGACACGAGAATTTTATATACCTATAAAGTTAAATATTATATTCGAAACAAGTTTTACTGTCACAATTTTTCGTCATAGCTATACAAATTCAGAGAACCTTCTCTTTACGGTGTTCTCTAAATCGGTATTTTTAATATTTTCTGGCGCTTCTACGCCCACATTTACTATTATGACATGTTATAGAATGATAAATTTACCTTCAATTTAGTCATTCTGTTATACTTACAATTTATTATTATCATACATAATGGTAATAAAAGTAGTCAAATAATAGGTCACTATTATATAAAACTAGCTGTTCCCCGCGGTTTCACCCGCATTGCTCCGCTCCTGTTAGTCTTAGCGTGATGATACATAACCTATAAATCTTCCTCGATAAATGGGCTATTTAACAATGAAAGAATTTTTCAAATCGGACCAGTAGTTTCTGAGATTAGCGCGTACAAACAAACAAACTCTTAAGCTTTATAATATTAGTATAGATTCTAAACATACATCATATCAACTAAGTATACACATACATAAATGTATGTACACATAAATATATTGGATATCTTTTAGTTGATGATAGTTACTCGATGAAATCAATAGATTTGTTTCGATTTGATAATGGAAACGGGTCAGCTATACAATAAGTTTACAACTATTCTATAGAACAACTAAGCTATGCAGAACTGCTAGCTTTCCGCTCGCGGCTTCGCCCGCTTTGTCTAAAATCTAATAAATTATATACTAAAACCTCGAATCACTCTTTCTATTAAAAAGAGCGTGTTTGCCGAACACACGTGTCAAATGTGAAACTTCTTTGGCAAGATTCAAAGATCAAAATTGTCGCCTTACTCCATGGCGTGACTGTATTGCCATGGCGCGACCTTCACATTTAACGCTCAAAAATAGAAGTTTCGCTTCAAAAACTGCATCAAAATCCGTTGTGTAGTTACAAAGATCAGACGCGGAACGCGACTTTATACTATGTAGTGATAGCGTCGGCACACAAATCATTTGATAGCTAGCATGCTGTACAATATGTCTTCCACAACCGCTATCAACAGTTTATCGCTGTGCCATATCACTAATTCCAGATGCTTGCGGCTACAAAGTATCCCTGTTAATTTAGTATCAAGCCTTATTAATGTTGGACCAAGAGTCTTGGAGAGCCGCCAATACCTCGTTTGTTGACCGTGGTGCGGAATAGTGATGACTCCTTGGAACTAAATATGTAATTTTGTACATTTGGGAGTGGCAAGTGTTATTGGAATGTTTTTGTTAATTTAGTTTTGTTTAAAATAACTAAAATAGCCCTTGTAAGCTCTCCGGAGATATGCGTGGATACTACTGGACATACTTTTCTTACTTGTGAAGTAATCATATTTTTATTTAAAAACATGTCTGCATGTTTACACATTATGTGTGTCTGACAATAAATTACCTGTACAATATAAACGGTCTATATTATGATAAACAATGCATTTTCTTGTGAAAAATGAATTTACTTTATTCAAGTTTATTCAATACTAGCGGTCCGCCCCGGCTTCGCCCGTGGTACATATTTCGCAATAAATGGTAGCCTATGTTCTTTATAAGGGTCTAAAGATTGTCTTTGCCAAATTTCATCAAAATCTGTTCAGTAGTTTATGCGTGAAAACCATTAGTATCTCTTCATAATATTAGTATAGATAATCAGTTGAAATAAAACTGAAAGATAAAATAACATTTATATAATATTATATACTTACGATATATATACGAGATATACTTACGAGAAATAGTACCTACGAAGTAATTCAAAACTAATGACACGTTTTGATACTGAGAATTATGTTTTATATTAAAATAATTTGTACTGAGAATTATTCGAATGTCGCTCTAGCTTCATTACTCTTTTATAATATTTTAAGTACTAAAGTTCTTTTATCTGATCTGATATATTTTCTGTTTGAGCAAAAGAAAGCGCAAAAGACCCTTTTAAAATTATAATGCTTATGCTGTTAACAAACGTCGAGGATTAAGTTTCTCTTTTTGTATTCTTGGTATCTGATGTATTTCATGTTTTACTAAAAGTGCTGAAAGCTATCTTAAAATTAAAATGCTTAGTCGCTGCCTATTAACAACCGAATAAAGCTGAAAAAAATAAATTGTTGCACAAAAAGTTATCAAAGATACATTTCTTTGCAGAAAATGAATTATGAATAAGATAAGGGCACAATAAAAGCTTGAGAATGTTCCAGATGTAACCTTATGACGTCACAAATGACAAGCCATCACGTTGCTTCACAATCAGGGTTCCAGATCAGTTGTTATAGAACATTAGAGTAATTCAAATTTTTACGATCTTTATATTGACGAACGCATTAACATTACGGTCCCTGTTAGGAAATGTAGATAAAAAATTCAGAAACTTGAATTATGATTGTGAATGACTGTTTTTATGACTCCAGAAAGCATTCGCGGCAGTTACGGCTTCGCGACGCCCACCGCCATATTGTAAAATTTACTGGTGTTTCCCGCGCTTTTTTCCAATATTGTTCAAGTTTTATATTGTCGTTTATTGAAAATGTAAGGGTGAAGTGATCATTGTAATCATAATAAAATTGGGAACTCAGAGCTATTTATGCGCAGTTAAATTTAGGAGATACCTATAAAATATACTAAGATAATTATTGTCGTAGGTACCTACGCTGTTTGCGCATTGACCTAAAATGGTTATGGACAGAATTCTGTCTGTATTTAAGGGATGATTATTATTTCTGTATGTGTTTAAAGATATAATTATAACATTTTGTTATAATATTATTGATATATGGTTGAGTCGTTCATATCATGATTAACGTTCCAGTAGTAAGAACGATCAATATATTGAATTAATAATACATTCTACCACAATAATTTAAATACTGATTAAGAAATTTAGCCGACTATAATTTCCAAACCGAAACAAATTTCTTTTATGAACTGACTAGAAGTTGTGAGCGTTTGAAATATTTAGATGCACATATTCTGCAATATGGCTATTATGAAACTCCAAAGCCCCAGATTATTTAGAAGCAAATTTAGCATATTTTAGCATAAGGCAAACGCTCTGGCCCCAGAAATTTCGTGCACAAGGAGTTCATATGTTAGTTAAGTTGTGAAATATGCTGTATAAGGACGCAATTTCTGTTCAAACGATGTATGAAGTATGGTATAATGATAGGGACAGGTTGAAATTTAGTATTGTACTAGCGTCGGTTGTGGCGCTTTTCAAACCGGTGGTAATTGTTGGCTTGTTTTGTTCTGACGTTTTCAACTTACTTTTTGTAGGAATAATTGTATGAATAAGTGTGTTAATTAGTATTATACAGTATTAAATATTCATTTTTATTGGTTAAGACGTCTCTACAATCATACAAGAACATTAAGGTTTAAAAATGTATAAAAAAGTACCAAATTAACTTAATTTTTCCAATGTCGATGCAAAACCTTAACCAACGTGTTTTTTCTAATGTCGATCCAAATTTTATGTCCAGTAGGAAAGTGATTCTCTATCAGCCAAGGTCACAAAAAGTACGCAAGTTTTCATAAAATAGTTTAATAAAAAGTGTTTAAGCGACATATTAATAACACACATGATTAAATACAACGAAAGTCTTACAAATAAAGTCACTAGTTCCATATTAAATCACAATAGGAAATTTGTTACTACGTATCTGACGAAATCTTTGAAATATTTCCAGAGCAAACGATCTGAAATTTCACACTAAAAACGATCATAGATTAAAAATATGAAACGTCAATTATACACCATAATTATTTGGACATGAAAGGTTGTTTGCGAAATATTTTGATAACAATACAAAGCAAAACAATGCCCTCGTTATGAATAATAACTCCATAATCCATATGCTTTGTTCATCCATGACAGCCGTATTTCATTTATCATATTAATGTCGTTTCCTCGAATTTAGGAAAGAAAAAGTATCGATGCCGTACCACGAATTGCATGCAATTCGCGTTTTAACTGCAGCTTTATTTAACTCATAGATTGGTTCAATACATGATGTGAGCGACCTACATGTCAACTTTGTAATCGATGTCATGTGAATATTATTGAATTTGAAACATACGAGAAAAGTCGTTTTTGCTGGCTCTTTTCTATAGAAGCTGATAAGTAACTAGAATAGTATCTTTTTTCTGTAGTATGGCCATTCAAAGGCGCTTCAGAAAGAAATCTAATTAAATATACCAAGAAATCACAGTTCAAAGTATCACTTACTTATTCTATAAAACGATTTACAAGCGGCTTCATTGTAAGTTGTAAGTAGTTCAAAGTATCACTTTATTCTATAGACCGATTTACAAGCGGCTTCGTCCACGGGGTAAAAAGTAGCATATATGACTCTCTAGTCTCTTCAATTTGCAGAAGCACAAATCGTGTCATAAATCGCTCCGTTGCGACAAGGAAACACACTTTCACATTTTCAATAGTAAGATTGTTTGACAGGAAAGTACCAGGGACTAAGGAATGTACAGTAGCTTACCGAGCTTATCCTGCAACACGGTCTTGGTGTCGCAGCGCACGAGGCACAGCACGAGGAAGAGGCACACCTGCCGCGCCATCATGCCGAGGGATCACATGCACGCCGGCGCGCGCGTCCGCCACCAGCGGCGCATGTCCGTAGTTACTGTGTACAAATATACACTGTTAATTAATGAAGAAAGATAACATTTTCTGGAACCTTCTTTTATACCTTCTTTATTGACAATCAACAAGTGTTACGTACTAAATTAATTCGATATCATTGTTTATTTAACAATCATATTATGATAAGGTGTATTGTAAAGTTTTGTTTATTAATGTAAAATGAGCCCGACATCATTATCATCATTTATCCTTTATCTGTCATTGCTGCACAACTACGCCTACTATACGCCTCTCATCAGGCACGCCACAGTGCCTTTTTTTTTTTTTTATTAAAGATAGTCAGGCATTTGACTGCATCCTACCTGATGGTAAGTAGTGATGCAGTCTATGAATGAGCATGCCTGCCTAGAAAGAGCCTATTCACTTTTACCCTGAACAGATCCGGATTATAGGTTTCTGGAAAGACAGACGCGGGCAAGGCGTTCCAGTCCCTCGCTGTGCTTTGGTTTATGAAATATCTTCATCATCAGCCTATTATGTTCTCACTATGGACACGGGCCTCCTATGAAATACACCACACTGGCCCCAAGTGCGTGTTGGTAGATGGTACGTCATGTCGTCGAATTTTTTGACTCTGAAATATGTATGTAATAAATATTATTACGTGATATATTCGTCGTTTTTCTCACATTAACTACCCCCATGGCTACACTTACAGGCCCAAGGGACGTAACATTTCAGCATAAAATAACCTATGTTAAAACATACAAGCTAACCGTTATTTATATGCAAATTTTCATCCGAATCCATCTGGTATGAAAGCATGGTCTGAAGGCATTTTAATCAAGAAAGGCCAGAAAAAAATTGTTTGCAATGGAATTCAGAAAAAGAAAACATTAAAATACGCAGTAAATATAGGTACATATTATTACATGCCTGGTAAGACGCGCTCACGTTTGATAATATAATGTAGAGTTGAAGCAGTTATCATGAGCTTTCACCTGTCTAGTATTTAAACTGATAAACATACCTCCGGATTTACGCTTGTGAATACAGCATCAATTTATTTTCAAAGAACCAATCCTCTCAGACCCACATTCCTCTTTGTAATCGTATACAAAATAAACTGGTAAAAGCATTGTGCATCTCCGAGAGAATATTTACTCCTTTATTTATTATCCAGAACGTTGCCAAGTCGTATCTGGAGCTAAATTTCAAAAAGGAATTAACCTGGTCGGCCAGAGCGGCCGGGGACTGTCGCACGACAGATTTTATTACAACCATGAATAAATTTCACCACTGGGACGTTGGCTCGCACCTCATATATTATAACGACGGTTAAAACCATCAGAACGATTTACTGCGATGCTATAACACGGCACGGTCTAAGCGAGTGCCGTACACAGCGCGCGATGGATGATGTGCTAAATGAAATCGACGATATATTGTCCACTGGAAACGATCTTGGTACGTCCAGAGTTACATGATAGGGTAAAGTTTAGAGCCGTTTCGTTTAACATTTTATAACGTTATCTTTTGTTCCTTAACCATTTATAAACATTATTTATCTATGTGCCCAGCCAATTCATGTTTATTTCAGTGTTTACGAGCGAATGTAATGGTCATGCTCCGATCACGGCAAGCTGTTACGGATTTTTAATGGTAACCGTAAATTTTGTCTTCAATGAACTTTTCTGCGCCTCATAAAGTGTACATTACGTTATGGTTTAAACAATTTTGTTGTCATTATCTCAATCCTAGTTATAAATTACAGTTACAATTCTTCCTATCTAGAACTTCTTTTGAAAACCCATAAAATTCTGTCGATGGTTGTTTACTACTATTTAAACTAGTCTGACAATTTCTCTGTCTATAATAATATGTCTTAAGATATGAATCCATAAAAGCATACAATGTGTCGTGCTATCACTAAAACATTATTCAAATAATTCCAGTAATTCTGAAGAGCGCTACAAACGCCGATGCCTTTACATAAACCGAAGTATGCTGTGTTACAATTAGCATGAAATGTAATAAACCTAGTACCAATGCATAATAATCAAATGCTTCGTGTAAAATACAACGCATAATAATTAATATACTACGGAGCAATAAATATGTATCTTTTAGCCATTATGAGAGCTCATTTAAACTGTACTGATAAAAAATAAATTATACGCTAGTTTTCTTAAGAATTCTACTTAACGTATTTATCTAGAAAATATATAATTATTCCACTTAACCCTTAATTCACTACCTGAGTCCATTGGACTCACATCGAACTTTCAAACTATTATAATTTTTTCCCCTAGTGACTTATTTCCTCCACCGTCTCAGTACCTTCCTGCAGTGACGCGGGCACTGCGGTAGCGAGAGGACGTGCGCCTGCGCTGCGTAATTGGTAAGTTATTACGTCGAGTGAATTAAGTAATATTTTATTTATTTGTTACGATTCTTAAATGTTGCTTATTTGTCGTATTAATGATATAAAAATATGTATTTTAATTTTTGTTGTTGTTGTAGGTTTGTAAAATGGATCTAAAACAACATAAAGTTGTAAATATGAATGAAGATCAGGCGGATTCTGTTTTGGAATCATGGATCACACAAATTATGAATGATGAAGATGCGAGCCACTCTGAAACCGAAGACAAGTTACCTAGGACAGAAAGAAAGTATGTAAGAAAGTATCTATGTAATTACAAAAAGAGAACAAAGACTGCACATTTATGCACTAGATGTCTGAAGTCTGTATGTTTGAGTTGCTCAAAAAAGGTATGCCGTCGTTGCCTGTAATCGGTGGTAATACCCCATTGCACGTTTTTTTTTTGTATAGAAGCGTACATTTTTGTTGTTTATTTTCGGTTTTGTATTCCTTTAGAAGTCTTATAAAATAAAGAAGAATTAATAATTAAAAATATTTGTTATTATTGTAGGGCTTTGAAAATAACTCTGTTTTTTAAGACTGTTAGAATAAGTTTTTTTTTATTTTTAAGAGTATTTCAGAAGTTTATCCAGTTTTGTTATTTTTTTGTAGTGCCTTAATAAACATTTAAAAATAATAAAAAAAAACTTAATAAAAAAAGAGTTTTATTTGAAAAAAACACGCTAAGAAAATATATGAGTCCAGTGGACTCATGGAAGCTGTTTATGTTAGCAAATTTCACCTAGTGAATTGAGGCTTAAAATGAAAGAAACATATGAATTTAAACATTTGAAATTTATGCCAAATTATATTTTGGTAATTAATAAAAAAACCTTTTATATTAAAAATAGTTTTGAATTTGACCAGTCTTTTAGTTAAAATCTTTTTTGGCCGCAATAAAATGAGTCAAATAAGTTTTAGGCTCCGGGCATTTTCATAAGCGGTTTTGGTTTTTTCTTTGGTTTTGTGTATTAGTTCTGTCCATCTTTGTTATAGTAAGACATATTTTTTTTGCATTTCCTAATGATGTTTCATTATCTCTACTAACATGAAAATCATTATATAACATTATTTATCACAAAGACCACGATTTGAATCACAACTTACCAACCCTTTTATCTCATGAAATGTTAAACAAAATCAGAGATCCCAACAATAAATCAGAGAGAAGAATCGCGCGGTTATGAGCCAATTTTTTTGTCCCTTCCCTTTTTCAGATTTTAATTCACAGGTGTTCACGTGTTTTGATTTACGACCATGTATATGTGTATACATAATTTATTGCGGAAATAAAACTAAAGTTTATTGTTGTAGATAGATTTGTGCGGATAAATACTGTTAATAATGGTAGAAATATGAACAACAAAAGGTTTTGCCAATAGTTATGAAAAAGTATCAAAACGCTACATACCTCATTTCGTCAATTAAATTTTAATAAAACACAAGCTTATCGCCCGCGGCCTCGCACGCTCTCGCTATCTCTCAAGTTGGATCGAACTGCACATGGTGTGCGAATTTTTATTATAATCGGTTAAGTGGTTTAGGAGCCCATTGAGGACAAACATTGTGACACGAGATTTATATATATTATTAAAGAAGATAAAGAATTGTGTCAATTCATCGATATAAAATAAAATAATGAAAATTAAAAGTTAGATATTCTCCTGTTAGATATTCCAAAACATTCAAATTTAACACTGTTATTAATCCATAAAAAAAGATACATATGAAAATTTTTAACCTCATAATTTTAAAGTCATATTTACATAGTAATACAGTGCATCTCTATCAGAGTTATAAAACACATTTCAAACTACACTAAAATAGTTAACCGAATTAAACTATAAAATGAGCAAATGGGTGTAATAGCGTATTTCGATACAATGATAGTTATTTAACAAAGTTAAATTAAGCTATGGCTAAGCTTAATCGGGATACGAGCGGTCACGAGCTTAGAACTGGATTAATGGTGAATCCAAATTAATATATTGTTAACGGTATGCTTCCAATTTAAATAAAAGAAATGGGGAATTGTTCGTACGGGGTATATTATTTAATTTATTTGTAGAGACATTTGAAGTTTCGTCCCTTCTTTTCAAATGGTAATTATGAAGTGTGAAAGATTTTTGGTAGAGCTCCGTTTTTTGTTTGTTTTATACCTAAAATGGTAGATATAAACAAATAAATTATTGTCTTCAACTTGGTGGAGTTGAAGACAACACACATAAAGACACCACACATAAACTGGTTACAAAACTGGTTTAAAAATAAAATGTAAATAATCACTATACACGATGTGCGGCTTATTAGTTGATGACAAAAGGAGTTGTCTCAGCTAATAGTTGTGCAAGAGCCAGAGCCCTTATACAGTACACTTACAATATACAATAGAAAATAAATATTTTAACCCGTAGTCGCTTAAAGTCGCTTAAATAATATCTCATTTATTCACAGAAATAATAAAATTGAATACATAGATACCATTACCATTCCAAAATACAATAACATTATAATTAATATACAGTGGACATGATACTAAAAAAGATGACTAGAACTGCAGACCGACAAGGCATGTATTGTGGAACCTTTCCTGATATCAAATAAGATACTTATTATTGCGTCTGTAATAATTAATCAAAAAGCCCTTCACTAAATGTTGCTGTTTGAAAGCTCTTAAGTTCTTTGTTAAGTTTTCTGCAATAAACTCCATGACACTTCCACCACTGCACTAGTTATAAATTTCCCGCCAATTTACACCATACACATTTATTATTTAACACGAAATTATAAAAATCTTCAACAGTACAGACAGCGCATTATTCACAAACATAAAGACATTATTCATTCGGTCTGTACGCGAATTCAAAAGTGCGTCCGCTTTTGAATTTGCTTGAAAAATATTTCAGCATCAAACGTATGTAGGACAGGCTTTTGAGTTAAATTAACTCGATCTGTGTCCATTCTACTCGGAAAGGTTGCAAACAAATGACGTGAGCGTACAGTCTATGGGTATCGACTTTTTGTTATCTGAAGTGGGTTTAGAACTATAGAGATTTTTTGTATTGTTTAAAAATGTTTTAATAAAAAAAATGGAATACTTTTTTCATACCAGTGCCGTCAAATATTTCTGGATTCCACATATTCTCGTGTTGATAAATATACATATATAGCTATCCGCATACGGCTTCGCCCACTTTGTCTATAACCTAATCTACACTAATATTATAAAGAGGAAAACTTTGTTTGTTTGTTTGATTGTAATGAATAGGCTCATAAACTACTGGGCCGATTTTAAAAATTCTTTCACCATTTGAAAGCTACATTATCCACGAGTAACATAGGCTAGGTTTTATCCCGGAAATCCCACGGGAACGGGAACTATGCGGGTTTTTTTTTGAAAACACGGGCGAAGCCGCAGGCGGAAAGCTAGTAAAATAGATATGTATACCAAAACCTTCCTCTTGAATCACTCTATCTAATATATTAAAAAAAAAACCGCATAAAAGTTCGTTGCTTAGTTTCAAAGATTTGAGCAGAAATAGGGACACGGGGACAGAAAAAGCGACTTCCTATAATTTTTAATATGCGAGTTATACTATGTAGTGATAACACACAATTTTAATAACTACCTAAATTTAAAAAAAATGAATAAGATATTCTTGTAGTTTAAACTCAAACCGTGTCGTTATAATCAGTCATTGTGCCACCGAAAAGTTGATTCAAATATGTATAAGCCAAAGAAAGCTTAATTTCAATGGGCACATATACCATTATCCCTTGTCTATTTTTGTTTGGTTTAATGCATCTGTTTTCCAATCGCGTTATAAAGCACTATTTTTGCGAAGCCTCAGGCAGTTATAACATTATGTTTTTGTATGGTTACTTTTTGGGGTAGTGACATTTAAAATACAACCTACGCAGGCAATAAATAAATTAACGCATGTATCGCAAAATAACAAGAATTCTTTTATTGCAGTTGGAGGCGTGTAACACATAAAAACATTAAAACTTGAATACAAAAATTGGTTAAATAACTCTTCTAATTAGCTATTTATCGTTAAGCTTTGATGATTTATTCCCTTTATTCTAGTACTAAATATGTAAATACATACAGTCGCCTAATCTATATTAATATTACAAAGCTGAACAGTTTGTTTTTTTGTTTGAACGCGCTAATCTCAAGAACTACTGGTCCGATTTGAAAAATAATTTCGTTGTTAGATAGCCAATTTATCACAGGAACAGAATACTGCGGGTAAACCGCGGAGCACAGCTAGTACTGATTTTATAGGCAAAAAGTGAATAGTGAGCGGTTCTCTTGAATCTAAAAGATTATATTATACAATTGTCAGACCTCACCCTAATCTCTATTTGGTTAGATAATATCTTATCGAGATCATCTTTGTACAAAAGTGAAGGAAATTGTCCACTTTTGTTGTTGGAAAACTTTAAAACTACCGTTAACGTAGCTTCTTCGTGTGATCTTTGAACGGAAAGAGACAATTTAACTACGTTATAATATAATTATTATATTTATAATTATTATTTTTGTGTTTTATATTAAACTATCTGTACCACGCGGTTTCACTCGAGTGGCTCCGCTCCTGTTGGTCTTAGAGTGATGATATATAGCCTATAGCCTTCCTCGATAAATGGGCTATCTAACACCGAAAGAATTTTTCAAATCAGACTAGTAGTTTCCGAGATTGGCGCGTTCAAACAAACAAACTCTTCAGCTTTATAATATTAGTATAGATATAAAATGCAACAATAATTATGTTCTAAAATGTGAAAGACAAATCAACAAACATTTTCACTAAACTCATCAGCTTTATAATTTCAGTTTAGATTACATTAATCTACTTTCAACAATATAAAAAAATATACAACAATAACGTTCTATTGTAAAATAATAGTATGTTATCCAAATCAGACATTCATTGTCCCTTTAAAATTTGATGAAAATATTTCGGAATTATGAATTCAAATGCCGCACTCGTCTATTCATATTATAAAAGAATTTATTAACAGGACTGTGGAAAAATTCATATTTCACGTTAAATTCATTTGGCATTAACGAGTGTATTTATATGCGATAGATTTTTAATTTGTCAGCTAAAAGGTAGAGTATGAAAATATATTTGTACAAAAATATGGTTAGTAGCATTTTGAACAAAATATAGGACATATTGTACTCTAAAAATTAATGTTATTTGTTTTATTAAATAGTTCGATTGAACATTTTTTATTTTATTTTTGTTTGTCACTGGCGTCCACAAATATCAAACTGTACAGGTTTGTGCTCTTAAACCCAGTGTGCTCAGTCTCTGTACATCTATATACCTACAGATTAACAGAGAATAACAATTCTTTGTTAAAATTATCGATTTTCAGTTCGTCAATAGTTTTGTTGACTAGCTACCATGTTTTTTTTTGTCAACTCAACTTTAATATTTTAAATATGTAGTTGTGTAGGATACCATCATTGTATTTATATTTTTGAATGTAACTATGTATAATTGATGAATCTTGTTTGTATCGTCCTTCTTTTAAATTTGATTAAAAATTAATCGAATGAAATTATTGATTTAACTAAAATCTTTATTTTCTCTTTTTTTAATTACATTACTTAAATACTGGGTATACTTTTCCATCTTTGTAAAAGTTATTACTACCAACGCCTTAAATTTCATAAATACAGATACCAAATACAATACATCAACGTTTTTAAATAACAATATACCATCCACGAAGTTAATTGAAATTCGTTTAATATATCCAATTAAAGTATGAAAGCAGCCAATCAAACGCGAAATACGGAAGTCGGAACACAATAGATTCCACTATATATTGGACATGGAATACATCAAACCGCGTAGTTATAAATCATCTTTTGAAAATATTTCTCGATAATCTAATAAAGTTTACTGCTTGTCCCTTACAAAAAAGTCGGTATATTACGCGTGTCAGTCGCACGTTTGCTCCGCTTGGTTCTAGGTCGATTTTAATTTCATTTTTTTTCTAGTCTCTATTTTAATAAGGAATACAATAATCTTTCTGCAGGCTTTGGTGCTGGCATAAGTATAACACGCAGCAATTCTAATCTTATAATATAGAGTTTTAATGCGTCACCAGCCACGCTCAACATTGATACGCTCAAGATAGGTCTAAGCAACCTACGACCACAACACATTACCTACATTAATAAACTTCATAATAACTATGAATGCACTACAGATGTGTTTTGTCAATTAGTTTAGGTAAATCTTTAAACTCATCATAATAAAGGTTTTTTTTTAAATAACGAGTGATACGAATAGATTTCAAAATTACCCGTCAGCGAAACGATGTTTTATTGGGATTTAGCGCGATAATTTTATAAATCCTTTCACTTACACACATTTTTGTATAAAGTCGCTTTATGTCTTTGTTATTAAGTTTTTTTTTATGATTTTACACAAAGCAGAATAAACCAAATAAAGGTGCGACCTTGCCATCGACTTTCAGAGCGCGTCTGTATTATTAGGCATTTTCACACGCGACCTGCGTTTGTGAGGGACGTCGAAATTACGAATAGATTAGCCCCTAGTTTTACATCCTACCCTTCTGAATATTTTGCTTAATTTTACCGGATTTTTTTGTAAAAGTAGATTGCGTTTTTTTTGGATATTTCATTAGGTTTTTGCTACGATAATATGAGCGAATCTGGGTTCTATAAACCTTTTTTTGTCAAAAAACGTAAATTATCCTGAATAAACTTTAAATAGAATATGTTATTCTACCTTAAGTAACATAATTCATTATCAACATAATAACATCAACCAGAATCAGTTTTTATCTTTCAGTTATTTAAAAAGTTCATATTAATGCTTATCAGTAGGTATTAGCACACCGGAATTTTCACGCCAATTAAGCAGTTTATAAATAACAGTATGAACTTATAACTATCTAATACAGATTAATTATCGAAAACCGTTCCGGTATCACAGCCTGCGGTGACTATTATATTATAACCCAACCTAGAGAAACGTAATCGAGTGGTATTGATCAGGCCAATAATAACATACCCTATTATTCTGTTGGATTGCTTTTCCTTTGGGACTTTGATATCATAAATAAAGGCAAAAGTTTTTCACGAATATTATTATTGTAGAGAAATGCTAATTGTACCTACGTCAAGAGTTAAATGATTTTATGAATTGTCATTTTGTTAAGCGTTTAAAGGAGTTAACGTTACAGTAAACTTTTAAAATTTTCAAATAATATGTTGATCCTCTTCAATAGTGATACAAAATATCTCAAAATATAATATTGTTAATATTAATAATTCATTTTTGTATAAGTATATAACTCTATCTATTTAATTAAATAGGTATTTAATTTGAATAAAAATCATGTCGAAACTAGCGTGGTATATGTGTTAATTAAAATAGTATAATAATTCATACAATCGTAAGATAATTGTATTACAAACATGATGCTACAAAATATAATAACGTCATGACTATAAAGTATGTATCCACGAAATTCCTAAATCAAAATCCAATCGCGATACATACCTCTGAACTGTACAAAATACCATAAAATAATTACGTAACAAAGCGGCCGGCATCCAGACTGTAGCCCAAAGCGACGTCAATCGAACTTAATTGATCAAACCAAACTCTTCATCAATTCATAATTTGTTTAAAAGAAATTTAATGGGCTTCCCGTTTTCGTGAACGCCGAAAACTTGGTCAAGTCCCTAACTTTGCTAAATCTTAATTGTTTCAAGTCTCCGGTTTCATTTAGTTTCGTTCCGACTGACTTGTTCCGTGAAAGTCGTTCAACTCATTGTTGTTAGCTTTGTATAATGTTTCCTTTTTATAATTTGCCAAGGAATTTCTTGCTAATTTTGAGGAATTGCCAAAGTTTTGAATAAATGTATTTATATTAATAAATGTTATTTTTTTTTGTTAATAAATGTTTTGTCCGCGAGCCTTGTAAATAATTTTCATTGTTTATTACGTTTTTGATGGCATGTTAATTTAATTGCATGTCAAGTGTGTCGCAAATTTCAGCTTTCGCGTAACAATATATTTCTTTCGCTGTTCGAGTGAATGTGAACTTTATTACAGCAGTTATTAGCAGGCTAGTTTTTAGAACCTCACAAAATATAAACAGTATGTAAAACTAGCCTCATCAAATTGTGGGGTTCAATAGGTCATTAGTTGTTTGCTTTGTGAAAATAATTATATTATTCAAATTTAAAAAGTTATATTTTGGAATAAACATTGTTCTCTAAGGGAAAATAAAACAATTGAGTTTTCAGTCAACCTAAGAACTTAATACATCTTTGTAAATAAATTTCTGGACTGTCTGCAGAACTTGGCACACATTTAGATCTCATTTCTTTTTTTGGCAAATTAAGTCAACGTATGAACTCGGCTCCAAATTTTACATTTATGTTTTTGGTGGGATATCTTAAACGCGAATCAAGTCATGAGATTTATGCATTTATGCCTTTTTTATTAATTGACTGGATATCTAACAAAATACGTCTCGATTGTTCAATCCTTCCCAATCGAATCAATGGAATTTAACCACTACGTGGTATATTGTATTGCAAGACCTGCATAAGGTTTCTAATATATAAAATGTATTAGTATGCAATAAATTATTTGATTTGATTATAATATTATGTTCCAAATGTATTTTTCTTCTTTACTTCAGTTTTCTATGTATTGAACACATAGATTGTAACTCAACATTTATTAATCCCATTACTTCGCGCTATTAAAAATTTCTTAACAAAATATTAGGTTCAAAAGATAATCTAGCCGGCTGACGTCCAGCACATAACAGGGTGACGATCAATACTCGGCCATTCCATTTTTCTTACGAGATTGATCTAGTTTATTTTTACTCTCAAGGTTTTATAGAAAACTGTCCCATTATTATGCTAGAACGTACTTTACAATTTATTTTATATTGTCATTATATAAGGCTATTTGAGAGAGAATTTGGTGTCTAAATATAATTTTGGCTATTTCCTGTCTTTGTTTTTGTTAAGGTATTTAAGTCGTTAGTACTCTTACTACTTCAAGACCTGTTAAACCATCCAGATAATCCTAAAAATCAAGATAAGGATATGACCGATAAAGAAAAAAAATATTTTTAATGGGAATGCATCACACTCCTTTCGTACACAAATCTGATTTTGATAATATTTAGTCATCTTTTATTACTTATAGATAATAGAGATAAAACTGGATCAGTCCCAATCTAAATCTATAACGACCTTGTTTCGGATTCTGTCCATTAATTTGAATATTAATATTCTGGAACTATTCACAATTGTATTAACAAGTTACCATTGGGACCAGGCAAATTGTATTATGTGTGACACTGCATTTCGTTGTAATACCAGATGTTGTCAAAGGACAGTATTGTAGGGCAGTATTCACATGACAAAGAGTTTAAAAAGCCCTTTAAATTGGTTTTCAAAGTATAATTTTTGACGAAAATAACCTTAAAACACAATTAGATGAGTTGATTTTATAATTGTCGAAGCTAACTCTATTGGAGGTGAAGAACACAACTTATTTATTAAATGGCATTTCTCTGCTTGTTTTGATTAAACTAGCAAACTATGTACGTCTTGATACATGATCGAGATGCAAATCAAATCTGGCTATACTTTTAATGGTGGCAATGTCTATAATTTAAGGCATGTCTTCTCAGATTAAAAGTGTCCAGTCAATTAAGAGTCTTTGACTTTTATTTCGATAATATCCATAATTTCAGAGCATCAGTTCAGTTTGGTGATTAATCCAGCCCCCGGTGTGCACTAGCCCCAATCTAAAGTTTCTGTCAATACCCACAACACGATAGTCCAGTCATTACCATACCCGACAGCTGCTACAAAACAAATATTAAAAATCAAACTTTAAATGGAATTTTGATTTGATTTCTTCGCAACGAATTATAATTTCAAATTACGGAGATGAAAAATCTGGATCGGACCGAAGTTGAGGCTTCGGTGTTAAAAACGGTTTTAATGTAAGAAACATTAAAAAGTTGTGATGAGACGCTGTACTATACTTTGGAACGTTTTATCGGGATAAAGTTGGTACTTATTATGCTAAATAATTTGCCGTCATACATTTTATATAAGGTATATTATATGGGTATTTCAGAATTCCGGGAACGCTTACTTGATTTGATTGGGTACCGAGTTTGTGTTATTTGGAATTAGGTCACGGGTTCCGAGCGTTCGTTTCCTTTTTTTATGGACATTTTCATTGGAATATGATGTCAGGACTAGAGGATAAAGAACTAAATGGAGCGAAGGATGTGTGGCAAAATTTCTGTGTCGATTGTAAATCAATTCTGTGGAGTTCAATCGTAGAAGCTTTATTCAATTGCTTATATAAAAGATTACTTAACTCTATTTATTTAGTTTTCAAAACATTATTCGCAAATGATGAATATTTTCGATTTAAAATTATAATTTTCATAATTATGAAGCCATGATACAAATTGTATTTGAAATAAAAATGAAATAAGATACGGTTATTCCAAGTATCAATAAAATTAAATTGACAAGCCTTATTTCTATGTCAGCTAAGACACCGAGTTCTTGTACCTTCAAAAGATACACTAGTATTCAAAAGAATCGCTTGAAAAACAATCCTATAGTTGTATACCTATAGTTGAAGAATTCACATACATTATTTCTTTTACCATTCAATGTTTCTTAAAGTTTCCAGAGTTTACGTATCAGTAAGCTGGCTCAGACGGATTCACACTGGTATAATACTCTTTTCTACGTAGATTCCACTAAACCTATACTCGCCAGGTCTTTAAACTATCCATTCATTCTTTTACCTTCAAATGTATATCATTTTCTCTAAATTATATTTATATCTTGAGGTATTCGAGAGCTTAACATTTCTACAAAAGTGATTTTTTCTTATATATTTTTTTACCTCTTAAAACACCCTATTTTGTAAACTTCAATTTAGAAAACGATTAACTCACATACATAAATAGTCTATCAATTTTGAATAGAATTCATTTTAATAAAGACCACAGATAAGAAAATCTTGCAGTAAAATCACAAAAGACATTACAGCATAAGAATCACCAGCGATCTGACTTCACGGATGAAGTGTCTCTCTATTCAGCCGTGACGCTCTCAGACCACATTCTAGTTAACTTAATGATTATAGATGCGGGCTCTTATGCTATTATGCAAGAACAAATAGAATGTTCGAGAGATTTCTAGACTATTTTGTTATAAGTCTGAACAGATGAAGTACAGGGTGTCCAGTGGCCGATTTCAATGTTTGAGGGCTTGTAAAAAAAGAACTATTATTTCTAAACAAAATATTTTTATTAAAGTCAAAAGAAGACGAGTGCGGATTTTATCTCCTGAAAATTACATTTTCCAAATGCCGCCCTTCTACTCTCACACACTCCTCAATCTATTCCGCATGTTGAGAAAAACTTGTTTGCAAAGGGAACTGGGAATTCTGTTTGTTTCAGCCCGGATATTTTGCTTCAGTTGCCTTATGGTTGTTGGATTTGATTGGTAAACCACAGTTTTTAGATAGCCCTACTAGAAAAAGTCACATAGACTTAGGTCTGGTGACCTGGGTGGCCACGGGATGGTGCCGTTTCAGGATATGTGCTTTTCAGGAAATAACTGCCGCACTGAATTCATTGACACATTTGCAGTATGAGCCGTAGCAAATCTTGAATAATCTGAATTTGGTATGGATGGAGCTTAAGCTTTTTTCGCATAATGACCTGTAGAATCGATTTAGGAATTCCCAATATCGACGAAAGTGTGCGAAGTTATAAACGAGGATTTTCAATAACAGAATTCATAACAAGTTTAATGTTTTCTATCGTGGATACTGATGGTGCTGGACCCGGCCTAGGGTTATTAATGACTGAACCTATAGCCCTAAGCCTTGCTAGCCACAACTGTATCAAATTTATCGAAGGTCCATCTCTTAAACGATGAATTTGATAATGGTTATGAAACCGACGGCGTGTTTTCGCCAGCGAAATCACCCGAAAAGTATGCCTCAATAGCATAAGAGCAATGCTCTCCGCTCCACTGCTCCATGGCGACTAAAAAATCCGCAGAGCTCACGCGCTGAATGACACCCCCCGCGTCCCTCTCGCAGTCGCGTTTTAAAACTAGAAGCGTTCAAACATTGAAATCTGCTGCTGGACACCCTGTATAATAGGCAAAGCTTAGGTCGTTGGATATTTCAATATCGTAAATGTATAAATATAATATTCATAAATTAAAAAAAAATAAGAGGGGTGAAACTTCGGCGCGTTGAGAGTAAAATTTCAAGGTCGCGTTATGACAATGTCGTCACGTCATGGAGTAAGGCGACGATTTTGGTATCTTTGAATCAGGCAGAAGTTTCACTTGTAACATGTGTGCACACACATACTATTTTTAATTAAGTGGAATATGACCTCGAGTCACACTAATAAAGATAAATTGCATAACATATTACTATATAGAAGAGCGTTCTAGACTTTAAATATTGTAGGGCTCTAAAAGCTTAACTCAGCACTTGTTTTCTATAATATTGGAGTCAAGCATATTAAGGTACCATACACACCTCTATACTTTTCAGCTAGTCATCAATTAATAATGAATCGCTTTAAACTCGGAATATGCTAAATTCTCACATTTTCAGAAAAAATATCAGATACTGTGTTAAATTATCTAGCTAGCGTGTGGGTAAATTAAGGTCAAACAATTATACTTAGTTGATAGACATATTTCTAAGGTTAACTGAACTAAGTAATTTAATTTCTTAATGTTTTTTTTTTCATATTATACATTAACTACCCATTTTAATAATTAACATACATTCTTCTCCATAGATACTGCTTTCCAAACCGGTGGTAAAAATTAAAAATATGTTATGACGATTCAGAAGTCCTTCTAGAAGAAAGCTAATTTAATATATTCTAATATTATAAAGCTTGTTTGTTTGTTTGAACGCGCTTATCTCGAGAACTACTGGTCCGATTTGAAAAATTCTTTCGGTGTTAGATAGCCCATTTATCGAGGAAGGCTAAGACTCTAAGCTAAGATCTCGCTAAGACTAACAGAAGTGGGGCTCTTCGGGTAAAACCGCGGAGCACAGCTAGTAAATAAGTGTTTGAGTTTGAGATTGTTCATTTTAAATAACTGACCGATATCTATCATCAATACATAATAACATGACATATTCTAACGCACTACCTTTGCCACCATGAAAGTTATATTATAAAACTAATCTAAAAACTTTAAACACCGCAATCTGAATCCAAATATAGTTTGAAACAATTCCGGGCCAATTGAGTCTACACCAGTCTATTCACAACAATACAATGGATGTCGAATTAAAAACGCCATTCTAGTTTTAACAAATAGAACAATACCAAAAATTGAGATGAATACAATATGGGAATAAAAATACGGTTCGCGGCCGCAAAATAAAGATTGTTGTGGCTTTTGTGATTTTAGAATGAATTAATTTTGTTTTATTTTGGGGCGTGCTTGGAAGCGCAATGATAATGGTATGCTAAATTTCACGCGATATTCGACCTTCTGGAACGAGTCCCACCTGCGTACATGCACGTATTGCAATGAAACATATTATATTCAAGACATCTAGGTTCTTAGTAATATGAAAGCTTATAGTGTAATACTTAAGTCTTTATCGTCGTGATAAATTTAGAACTCTATATGTGTATAAAGTAGATTTTTGAAGTGAAACTTCTTTATTTGGGTTGGAAAAAAATTTAGTGTAACATATTTTTTTCGTTACGCGTGACATTTTCCGTTACGCGCCATCTTTTTCTTATCCCCACGCGTAAATCGACGTATTTCTGTACAGTTGCATATAGTAAATTATTTTTTTTTTAAATAAGGTCATGAAGAATGAAGAAGTTTCACTTCTTACGTGTGTACACTACTTAGTAATACGCACACATTTTTTTAATGTAAGAGCGGTGGTACAGCTATTCGGTCACCTGATGCGGCCTTCACAATGTCCTATAAACATTTGCATTAGTAAGCTGATCTTGGATGACCAGGAAATAATTTAAATTCACGAGAATAAGCCAATTAGTAAAGGTGAAGGTGTTTCTCACCTTTACCAATCTCCCACACAAAAAAAAATACAGTCTTAGAAATGATTCTATTAACTTCTAAATATAACTTAATATCATTGAATGTTTACCACTACAGTGAGAAACCTAAAAAAAAATAACTTCAATATTCTTGAGTGATCGGTTTTTAAAGGATTTCTTGCAAACTCTTAACTTCATTGGTAGTGTTTGGTTTAAATCCCTGAGGAGACCAAAAAGTTTCAACTGCTGGGAGTAAACAGAAAAACCTTTAGATTTTATCTCCTAGTATTAAAGTTAAATTGAAAAGGATATGAAATCTACACTTTGTCCGTGGAACGTCTCGTGGGAATATGGAACATATTATAGTGTTATGTTTATTTATTTATTTAATTTTAGACATACCAACAGAGTACACATGTAAATTATCACAATTAAAACTAAACAACTATCGAATATTAATATCCCACCAAAAACATAAATGTAAAAATTGGAGCCGAGTTCAATCGTTGACTTAATTTGCCAAAAAAGAAATGAGATCTAATTAATGTGTGCCAAGTTCTGCAGACAGTCCAGAAATTTATTTATAAAGATGTATTAAGTTCTTAGGTTGACTGAAAACTCAATTGTTTTATTTTCCCTTAGAGAACAATGTTTATTCCAAAATATAACTTTTTTAATTTGAATAATATAATTATTTTCACAAAGCAAACAACTAATGACCTATTGAACCCCATAATTTGATGAGGCTAGTTTTTAGAACTTCACAAAATATAAACAGTATGTAAAACTAGCCTCATCAAATTATGGGGTTCAATATAGGTCATTAGTTGTTTGCTTTGTGAAAATAATTATATTATTCAAATTAAAAAAGTTATATTTTGGAATAAACATTGTTCTCTAAGGGAAAATAAAACAATTGAGTTTTCAGTCAACCTAAGAACTTAATACATCTTTATAAATAAATTTCTGGACTGTCTGCAGAACTTGGCACACATTAATTAGATCTCATTTCTTTTTTGGCAAATTAAGTCAACGATTGAACTCGGCTCCAATTTTTACATTTATGTTTTTGGTGGGATATCATTACTTTTTGTACAGAAAATTACTCTGCAAATTTGATTTAGGTACTTTATGAATATAATACTTTTTATATACGATTTTTTTACATTTTTTCTTGCGGATTCTTTGTATGGTTTGTTTAGTATTATTTTCTATATTTTCTTGTATGTTATGAATGTCAGCGCACATTGCCCCGTCATTATCTGCAATTTTTTAAACTCGTTTTCTGTTTAAAAGATTACATGATTTTCTAAACATCCAGCGTGAATATGTACACACACTATTACAAAGATGCAAAGATCGTTGTAGAAGAATCGTCGCTTTACTCCATGACGTTACGGTATTGCCATGACGAGATTTTGAAATTTTACTCTAAACGCGCCTAAAGATGTTTCACTTATATTAATATTAATATTACGCAAATTAAATCATTTCGACCTTCGACAAAGCCTTCTTCCATTACACTGAAATTAAAAATAAACTAAACACTCATAAATAAAGAATAAATAAATGTGAATTTGTAAAATTATATATTATTTTTAACTGTATGAGCAATATTTTTATTACAATTTTCTTTTATTTTACGTTTAATAATAGTTTTGAATAAAGAAATCATGCAATCGAAGTAATCCGCCCTAGTGATACTAGCGCGAGTGAGTGTGATGTTAGAGGCGCATCGAATCTACAGATGTTTCGCGCTAAAATATGTAAACTTCAATAATCTATATCTCAGTCATTTATTGATGGATTTCAAAATTTTTTTCGGCCACTGACTAGTTTTGATCTATTTTTTAAGACTAGTAAGGTGAATATACTATTTTCTATTTTTTTAAACTTTTCCATTTTTCCATACAAACAAAATTTATGTCATTGAAAAAAAAATTAAATACAAATAAATTCAGTATTTTCTGATTTTTTCCTTTGTACACTCACTATTACCTAGCTGATTACAAAATTTGAACTTTCTAGGTCATCTGGAAGTGGGTTAGGTTTTGTATATGTCTATAAGTCAGTCAGTCTTAAAAATTGCGATTTTTGGATATTAATATCTACGCAACTGTTTAATCTGTATTTATGAAATTTAAGGTTCTTGTTTATCTTGAGGTCCTCTTGATATGTACCAAATTTGGTTTATTTATCTTAAATAGTTTTCGAGATATAAGGGGGTGAAAAGTGGCTCGAAATGGTTCGTGTAAATATACACACGGCTGCTGCTCGCCAGTTCTCTTCGCTTGAACTCGGCTTGACACGCTGCCGCGTGTCTAGATGATGTATACACCAATTATTACAGGTATGCACAAGAAAACTTATAATATAATTACGTTACTGTTGTTTTAAGTGCTTAAATAAATTTAATTACAAGAATAGAAAAAATAAATCGTTGAACATAATTTCTTCTACTGAATTTTTGTGCCAAACAAGAAATTTGTAATTTTTTGCGAAAAACTATAATTGAATCAAAATTTATGTCTATTATACCACCCAGCGACTTACATAGGTCATTAAAAGTACTACATATGCGAGTTACTGGAGAGTTTCTACCCACATTATTACGACAATTTGGAAGGTCAAAAACTTTGAAAACAGGATAACGTGGTAATTTATTTGGAACAGCAAACCCAACTAGACTTAAGATTTGTGGGCTATGATTTATATTTCTGAGAATTTTAAATAGGAACATAGTATCACGCAACAATCTACGATTACGAAGTGAAATCATTTTGAAGAATGATAATCGATATTCATAAGGCGATCTATGTGAAATTCCAGGTGAAAGGATATATGTCTGGTAAATATACGCTGAATATTTTTAATATTTTCAATTTATGTTAAACGTTATAGAATATAGTGAACTAGGTTTCCATCCGCGGCTTCGCCCGCACAGTCAAAGAAAAACCCGCATAGTTCCCGTTCCCGTGGGATTTCCTGGATTGCGTCATTTTACCGGGATAAAAAGTAGCCTATGTCCTTTCTCGTGTATCAAAATATCTCCATACCAAATTTCATAAAAATTGTTGTTTAGGCGTGATTGAGTAACAGACAAACAGACAGAGTTACTATCGCATTTATAATATTAGTATGGATTTAACTATAGGCTATGAAGTCTTCTATATATCTATTATCTACCTAGTAGTTGTAGTATGAATCCGAAATTTTGTATCGTCGAAAATTTGTAACTCATTCTTGTAAAAACTGCTGCAGATCTTAATGCCACTTGACCAAGAGACAGAATAATTTATGCTTATCTGGATTTGGACCTTTATCTAACTATGGGATTAAATTAAATTTCCCACACCGATTCCAGCCAAATTTTAAAGATATTCCTAAATTATATAACCATTCATTCTTTCAGCATCTGCGCAATAGCATTAGACATCGATGCGGGACAAACGTGACCAGGGTTCTGACGGTCGTTATGGTGACCGATCCAACGATCTGGGATTACTTGAGTTTGTGGTTAAATGTATCGCTCGTAGTGAGGAAAAGTACCTGTATGTGCCCGACGATCAGAAGAAAGGTGTTTTTCGAGTGGTTTTTTTCATTGTTATTGAGATAAATATATTGATTTCTATTATTTGTCTAGCGTAATATTTTTCATTGCTAAGTGAGATGTATCTGGTGTTAAGGGTTTTATTTGCGATTTATTATATTATTTGTATATTATAAAGCTGAAGAGTTTGTTTGTTTGTTTGAACGTGCTAATCTCAGGAACTACTGGTCCGATTAGAAAAATTCTTTAAATAGCCCATTTATCGAGGAAGGCTATAGACTATAATATATCATTACGCTAAGACCAACAGGAGCGGAGCCATGCGGGTGAAACCGCGAAGCGCAGCTAGTTTTAAATATGACCAAAGTAATCATGTATACGTTGTAAAAATTTGTCTAATTTATTGTTACGGAAAAATTGCTAAGAATTCAACTCGCACTCAGTCTATTTGAATATTTCCATATAAATAATGGTCTAGATATTAATGTTTATAGTATAAGTAACTTAAAGAGCTTTCATATTACAAAAAATGCCCGCTTCTTCGCAAAATGGTGCTAAAAATTTTCAAAAGTTATTTAAACATAATAACATTACCAAAACACGCATCGCAAGCGTGGGAAGGAATCCATTTTTATGTATACTTGCAAATCAGATAATCCAAATTGGTTTTTAGACGTAAACTCAATTTTGACGTGTACTCCATTTTATCCTCCAGATAAATTGGGTGAGATAGCGGAGAGTGTGAATGTTGCGTATAGTATTCCTGTTATTTAAGGCTGAAACGAGTATAGAAGCCAGAAGAGCAGATTTCATAACTTCCTGGTATGTTCCGTTTAGCTTATCCATCAGTTAAAATGACAGTGTATGAAAATAGGACATGATTTAATTTATGTATGAAAATTTAAGTCAGAAAGTGTCCAATAAGCATTAGGGGCATTTACAACAAGCGGTGCGAATAATGTCTCAGTCGTTAACACTTTGTGACCTTCTGTTTGTCAATAGTTAAATGTGTTTCCTTTTTCAATCTTTACTCATATTAAACTTACACACATAAATATAGGTAGAACTTCTATTAGTGGTACAGAACCTTAGCTTACCTTCACTGGGGTTCAATACGATGTGGCCAATTACGGTGTAGGATTTCCCTTGTGGGTTACTTGATACAATTTTAAATTATCAGGGAAGTGTCATTATTTTCTTTATACTAATGTATTTTTTATAACCATTGGTACCAATAGTATATAAATATTGAAGTGAAACTTAACGGCAATACCGTCACGCCATACATTAAAGCGATAATTTGGGTATCTTTGAATCTTGTCAAAGAAGTTTCACTTCTGAAACGTGTGCTCGGCACATCAATTTTTTTATTATTTTTAAATAATCCATATTATAAATGCGAAAGTAACTCTGTCTGTCTGTCTGTTACTCAATCACGCCTTAACTACTGAACCAATCTGCATGAAATTTGGTATAGAGATATTTTGATACCCGAGAAACTATATGCATGTGAGCAAATTCTAGTGCTTCTTCAATTCTGCCAATTAATAAACAATAATATCCGACTAAACGTACTTACAACAGACTAGCTGTGCCGCGCGGTTTCTCCCTAAGAAGAATATTATGCACAAAGACATTATTCCACGTACATTTTATTTATTCTTTTTCACTTTTATCATATTATTAGTAAAATTCAATGAAAATCTGTTTAATTAATTAACAGAATACATAAGCATCTCTATATACCTTAACGGCATATTTTGAGAAATACCACCTGAGCAGGATAAAAGGTCATCAATTAAATTTGTGATAATAATCATTTACTGCACCATACATTGCTCATTTCATTTGAAATTCACGGGAAGTTTGAAAAGTTTCACTTACAAATGGAGCAATGTATAGTGTAACGGGTAACAACATCTGCTTGATTTGGCCTAGTCCCAGGCCAAGTCCTGAGAGTTCGGTCGTTTCAAGGTGATATTTCATTTCTACGTTCAAATTCATTCTCTTGTAAATGTTTCATGAATTTCTTCCTTAAATTCATTAATGAATAAACTAATTAGAAACAAATTCATGCCTTAATTGAAATTTAATGTAGATGAAAAATGGAGACTAATTTTACTATGACAAGTTGGATATTTTACTATCTAATTAACAAAAAGTGGTACTATTTGCTAAAGTCGGTTTACATTATGCAATAACATAATGGTAATATTTAAAGTTAGTAGCAAAGTAAATAAGGCCACTGTTGCGCTTATAATATTATGCTGCACCGTCCGCCCCGGCTTCGCCCGTGGTACATGTTTATGTTTTCTTTCCATACGAACCATCCACGTACTTCAAGGAATGTTATAACAAAATAAAAATCGAAATCGGTCCACTCGTTCACGCGTGATGCCGTGACCAAGGAAAACGGGTTTCATTTATATATTATAATAATTATTTTATAGATTAACCGAAATATCGAATATTGTGCTGCATAAACCGAAAAATTTATTTGTTTTGCGCATTCATTTAGTAGTACTTCTACTAAAACTCTCTTCTCTTTAATTCTAATAAGAGGCTCTAGTCATCATGCCACTGTTCCTAACATAATGTACCTAATAACTTAATAAGTAAAAATAAACCATTCTCTATTCTTGTAATCTAAACTACAACACGTTTTACCTCATTAAGCTTCTATTACAGCCAAAATAAACGTGTAAATAACGTGTAATAACATAATAAGATTTCACTTAACAATATTAAAATGGCGTAAAGATCCTATTATGAAATTAAACTCACACATAATTCGCTTAAGGTAATTTACCCGTCACGCTTTTTAGCACCTAAGCTTACACGTGTTAATGAGATGATATGTAAAGAATGCTTTGTTATACCAATTGGCTTTTATGGATTTAATCATCGCGGGCCTTGAGCGCGGGGACCGAATCGAGATATTCCGTAACGAAAAACCTCACGCTCCCCCACTCCGACGGGCGGAGGTGTGGCTTGAAGGTGTGGAGGAAGGAAGGTGGAATTCCTCCATCGAAAAAGAGAGAATTCACGACTAGTCTACTCGACTGGCCGGCCGTTAAGGTTAATCAACACCGGTAGATTCGAAGTGAACAAGCTTCAAATATCTAGAGATATATTATGTATATCTGTATGTATGTATGTATGTGTGTATGTATGTATATATATTATATTTAACAAGTATAATGTTATTAATATAATAAGCCTCATAATGAACTCTCACATTATTCACACATATAATATACGTACATACAAACTCACACACACACACCCTACCTACACTACGTCTTCAAAATACACATTTTTTTAAATCTTTAATTCTTTATAATTATTTTGATTGTATTAATTGTTTTAATTGTATTAATTATTTTAATTGTCTTAATTATTCTAATTGCTAAATATTATGGAACTA
Source organism: Colias croceus (assembly GCF_905220415.1). Classification (NCBI taxonomy): domain Eukaryota; kingdom Metazoa; phylum Arthropoda; class Insecta; order Lepidoptera; family Pieridae; genus Colias; species Colias croceus. The sequence goes on from NC_059539.1 coordinate 11,270,708, forward strand.
AATTGTTTTAAATATTATTATTATTTTTCATTTGTCAACATTAAGTAAAAATTTTCTTTTGGAACTAATTACTATTGAACTATTCTGATGTGATGTATCGGGAAGGCACAGACTCCTGAAATACAGCGAAAGCTATATTGGGAGTCTGGGGTCTATATTATGATGTAAGGAACCTTGTTCAATAAATGATTTTTATTTATTTTAAATTTTACATAGTGCACACATCATAAAAGTCCAGAAAAATATCATATCAACTGACAATAATTGCAAAATTCAAACCAATTAATTTATCCCACGATGACTTACAAATTACGACAGCCAATTTATTCGCAAGATGGCGGCACAAAAAAGCAATTTTCACACTATTACTAGCTATGTTCTCGACGAAGCTTCATACCAGATCAACGTCTCATAAAGTAGCCTCTTGACACAGTATTCTAGGTTCTAGCTACAAGAATACTATTTTTGTCTAAACCTCAGGTAACCATTGAGCTTAGATATCCCGTTATGGCCGTGTTAAGGCTGTAATTTGAAAGGACACCACGGCAGAATATAAATAATCCATACTAATATTATAAATGCGAAAGTAACTCTGTCCGTCTGTCTGTTACTCAATCACGCCTAAACTACTGAAGCAATTTTCATGAAATTTGGTATGGAGATATTTTTATACCCGAGTAAATAGTAGCCTATGTCCTTTACATAGGCTACTTTTTATCCCGGGAAAATGATACAATCCCGAAAATCCCACGGGAACGGGAACTATGCGGGTTTTTCTTTGACTGAAACCTAGTATTGTATAAAAATGAAATAGAAATGGATGAATGTATGTAGTATTAGAAGCCCTAAAAAATGTTACTTTATATCTATGAAAAAAAAGAGCGGTACCTACATTTAGATATTATATAGAGTATATTAATATACAGTTGTCTGGCTTTTATTTCCTATCTGTTTTAATGTTTGACAATTTAAAAATAACGAATACATTACAAATACAATATCTACACACCATTACATAACGAACATTAAAGAAATAACCCAAAAATTTTCCTCAGATTCCTAAATTCCTCTGTAATAACAATTAGACGATAAATAATTATCCACAGTCAGAACGAGAGTCATCTCATCAATTTGTTTACGTCCAATAAAATCGAGAACGCTAAATCGAGTCTAATTGGGGTTCCGAGTTAATCGATACATCACGGGCACTCGGGCAGAGAGCATCACTCTTGCCTTGTAGAAAAATATACAGTAAGGTCAATATACACATGGAGGAAATAAAATAGTTATAAGTATATAGTAGGATAATATTCTTAGTTATTGAATTTGTAGATTATAAATCTATTATAATATTAAAAAGCTGAAGTGTTTGTTTGAACGCACTAATCTGAGCAACTACTGGTCCGATTTGAAAAATTATTTCACTGTTAGATAGCCCATTTATCGAGGAAGGCTATCATTACGCTAAGACCAACGGGAACGATGCTGGTGATACCGCACGACACAGCTAGTAACTTATAAATATTTCTCATCATGGCTTGAATAATAAATAATTGCAGGCAGTTATGAAATGAAGTGGGTAAAATTTCAAAATTTTGTTGAGAAAAGACATGCATATTGCATACATACAAAAACCTGTTTAATACGTACAGTGTACACTCTACAGTCTACAGATATACACGTTATTAAAATTGAAAACTGTTGAACTGATTTTAGTGAAACTGTAGTTGCACTAAGTTGAACAATATTTTGGCCAATGGGAGAATATTTTGCAATTCCTTTATATATTATATACAACCGTGTCGCACGGGCTCTTTTTAAAATAAAGGCAAATATTAATATATTGTTTTATATGCTTCATATAATATCTATATTATGGTCCATTTGCTCTAATAGTGACGACAATATTATTTTTATATTATATTAAATTACATCATGATTTCGTGTGTAATATTTCTTATATTATAATAATATAATGCATAAAATATATTTCACCATATTTTAACCTATAGGGTTGATGAATTGAATATTTTTTTTACGTCAAAATTTTATGAATCTAACTCACCAACTTCAAAATAATCTTATCTTTCTTCTATATCCTTGGGGTCACTGAAAATCAGTGGTGGTAAGGTATTAATCACCTTGCCATCATAAACTGAGTTGGCTCCATTTGTCAGGTCACTCACTGCCACATTGCCTACTGCTTCTTAGGAATAAGCTTCTTATTATTTTTCTTTTATTTGTTTTTCCTTTGTAAATCAATTTTTGTAATCATTTTATGATTCTGACAATAAATGTGTTTATTATTATATTATTATTATTATTATATTTATTGATGATCGAAACTTCTATTTAAGTGGATTGAACTATTTAAATGAACAGCTTGTAAGTATATTGTAATTGAAGACATTAAGGACAATGATAATTAACTTTGACTGAGTTGAGAAGGAACTCAATCATAGACACAATCTTCTTCACAAAAAGAACTTCTTTTAACATTTAAAAGAAGAGTTCATTTAAAAGGAGAGTTAATTTTTGCATTAATAATAATTTCAGACTTTTACACAAAATACTTCAACTTATCCTGATTTAAAGATAGACTGGATATCAGAATAGGACTTATGCTACCTTTTGATAAGAAAATGAGACTCAATGTGAAATATGGGGTGTAAATCGTGAAGGACACGGGAGTGAAGCCACGGGTAAAATGCACAATATAGTCGTATACATAATTTTATGGTTATCTTTTAGTAGGACTAACAATTTAAAATCAGTTTGCAATTTAATTATTTTGTAAGAGACTATTATTTTAGAAAGTTGCCAACCCTGAACATTTTATTATTTACTCTAAAGTCTACATCAATTTTCTATTTAATCGTGACAAGAGTTTTCCAACATTTCAATGTGACGAATTAGACAATTTATTTGTTTTACAATGTATAAAAAGGATAGAAAAAGGAAAAAGAATCAGTTTTCAGTAATACTATCCCACAAGTAAGTAAAGAGACACCTCTGAAATTATTATTTTTTTAATTTGATATTTATTATTTCACTTTCGATCAAAAAACACATTGCAGTGTGAATTAAATTTATTTTTAAACTAGCTGTGCCCCGCGGTTTTACCCGCAATGCTCTGCTCCTATTGGTCTTAGCGTGATGATTATAGCTTACAGTCTTCCTCGATAAATGGGCTATCTAACACCGAAATAATTTTTCAAATCGGACCCGTAGTTCTTGAGATTATCGCGTTCAAACAAACAAACTCTTCAGCTTTATAATATTAGTATAGATTTAATACGATTTCAGGCACGCAAGCCTGTTCATTTTAAAGCATGTAGATTTTAGATATGTATTAACTTAAATGTAATTATAAAATATAATAATTTGTAGATACTGAGAAATCACCATGGGCAAAATTGCATTTTTGGCGTTAGTGGTTCTAGTAATTGGTGCCCAGAATGAAGTATCTTGTGTTGAGAAGCGAGATGCTGATTTAAGCCCACAATATGAGGATGATCCTTTTTGGGGTAGTCGAGGAAAACGCGCAGCTAACGCAGACCAACAATATGAAGAAATGCCGTTCTGGGCTAGCCGTGGAAAGCGAGAAGACAGCGCAGACCAACAATATGAAGAAATGCCGTTCTGGGCTAGCCGTGGAAAGCGAGAAGACAGCGCAGACCAACAATATGAAGAAATGCCGTTCTGGGCTAGCCGTGGAAAGCGAGAAGACAGCGCAGACCAACAATATGAAGAAATGCCGTTCTGGGCTAGCCGTGGAAAGCGAGAAGACAGCGCAGACCAACAATATGAAGAAATGCCGTTCTGGGCTAGCCGTGGAAAACGCGCAGCTAACGCAGAACCACAATATGAAGATGACCCTTTCTGGGCTAGCCGTGGAAAACGCGGATTTAAAAAGACTATAAAAAAAATTATTAAGGGCTTGGTTAAACATGGAAAACGCGAAGCTAACGCAGAAGAACAATAATCAAAAATAAAAAAATATAAGCACAAGTTGAATTAGAAAATATTAAACGTCTACGTCCTAATGAACTTCTTAAAATATTTGTTACTGATCAATCTTATGATTTTTACAAAATACATCACTGAGACAGCATTTGTTGACCTTCAATAATTATATTACCTTTTAAAATATTGTTACATTTGATTGTGAATTAATATCTCATTTTTTCAATAAATCATTGTTTCATTCGTGGATGTTCATCTTTAATCTATACAATATTTATTACGGGTCAAGAACCCACATGTAGCCCGAACTTTTTAAAATCCTTAGACTATTTATTCGTAAAACAAGCTTATCTCATTATTAGACTAGGGCCGAAGCCTTCAAAAATGCTAAAAATAATAATTATTATGATCCTAGAAGCAAGCGCGTACGGTGGTAGCACAAAATAACACTACCCAATCGTCCACATTTCAGAAAATAGGTGAGGTCTGGCGGCCCTGGGCTCTTGTTCTATCTGAAGTGTCACATGTGGGAAACCCGATTAGCACGAATTTCCTTTCGTTTTGAAATAAGTATTAAAAATAAAATAAATCCTATTATTGGCCAACCATCCACTATTTTACACATAAGTTTTCATCAATAGGATCTATCTGGCGGCCTAAATTAATTAATGTGAGGTTTAAAACTAGTTTAATTAATAATTATTGTATATTAAAACACAACTTGTGGTTGCTGATACGTGAACTTTATTTTATAAAACTTTATAGCAAGCTACATTGTGCGCACACGACTCTACACAACGAACAAAAGGGACAGCAAGAGGGAAAAGACAATTGCTTTTTACTTTTTAGACCACAATAGTTAACTATTACTAAAATACAGATTAAAATATATTTTGTCTATTACTAATTTTTACTTATCTAATTTATAATCTTACTAACACTTACTTATACAATTTTTTACTTGAACTTGGATGTAAGTACTAAATGAATAATTAATAATTATAATCTGTTTTTTCAAAAATTTTGTCTTATCTATACTTTTAGTTAACATGTCTGCTAAGTTACATTTTAAATCAAATTCATCACTTAACAAGTTTCCAAAAAAAATTACTTCTGACAATGCCTCTGACAATATACTCTGCAAAAGTTGAACATTTATTTTTGTTTATGTGTCTTCCCAAACATTAAGTTTTCAAAGAATCTAATTACAAAACATGATTTTGATTTCCGATCTACATTATCCCCAGCATAGTCAGAATCTACCATACAATCTATATATTATTCACATTTCAGTGTTTTAGTCTCAAACAAATATTTCAATACTCTCATTAGTCATTACATAATGATAATGTGCTTATTGAAATTATTAATACTATGAGCTACATATACCCTAGTGCCGTTACTAATCTATCTATACATATAATAAATCTGTAGAAGGGTCAATTCTGTACATTGAAAATATTGAAAAAATAAATACCAGGGGGTGTTACTGGATCGATACCAAACCCAAATATGTGATTAAAAAAATTTTTGTCTGTCTGTCTGTCTGTATGTTCAGGCATCACGTGAAAACTAACGGTTCGATTTCGATGAAACTTGGTATAATTATACCTTATTATCCTGGGCATAAAATAGGATACTTTTTATCCCGGAAAATTACGTAGAAAAAAATAAATCTTCATTTTTCCGCGCGTACGGAGTCGCGGGCGGAAGCTAGTTTACAATAATTCAACTATACTGTAGTAAATGCCTTCATCAATTTTACTTAGCTTGTTCAAATCTTAAATTACTTTCCATTGGAGTATCATCTAACTATAGAATTTTCTGAGTTGTATTTTGCAGCCAAATATTCAATATTTGATTTAACGACAATATATTATTTTATCATTACCATAATCTAGTCGCTATTTCATTTGTATATCTATGACAATTTAAATTTAAATTTTACCCAAGTTTTGCAATGCAAATATTTTCATAAAGATTGTTTCTACTTCTTCAATTTTATTTTTATTTTTACAGCAAAATAACTCTTACAAAATCTAATCCTTTTATGAATCTATGAAAACAATCATACCATACGCTAGGACTTTCTTCGGTTCCGTGATTATGCTTCTGACTTAACACGACCATTTAAGCATGCCGTTTATCATGCCGAAATTCACGAGGTCCTTTTTTTATTCTAGATAGGGAAGCGCTTGACCACAATCTCGCCTGATGGAAAGCTAAGACGCGGTCTAAGATGGTACGCGCTTCCCTAGTAGGTACCGGTTCACTCTTCACTTGAAGACCCCCATATTGTACTCGTCAGGGAACACAAATTCAGGAAGCGCGTTCCAGTCCCTTGCGGTTCGAATAAAAAATGTGGAACCTTTTTAAGATGACTTAAAGGCAGATTGATTTTATGCTTCATACAAAATGTGTATTATGGTCAATTTGCCCTTATCGTCACAACAATAATATTATTTATTATGTTATAATAACATAGTGCATGAATATTTCACCATTGTGAATTGTAGGGTTGATGAATGAATAATTAATTTTTGTAATTTTTTATTTCGAAAGGAATACTTTTACGAATCTAACAAATGTGATTCTTCCATGTTGATTTGTGTTCGAAACTCTTATTTATTCAACCAATCCTGTTTAAAAGATAGACTAGATACCAGAATAGGACTAATGCTACTTTTTGTTAAGAAAATGAGACACAACGTGAATGAAAATGGGGTGTAAATCGCAAAGGACACGAGCGAAGTCACTGGCTAATACAATGACATAATATTATAGTCCTATATAATAATATGTGTATCTTTTAATGGGACAATATAAAATCAGTTTGCATAAAAATAGATTTTTAGTGACTCTATTATTTTAGAAAGTTGCCAACCCTGAACACTTTTTTACTTACTCTTGATCAATTTTCTATTTAATGACAAGAGTTTTCCAACATTTCAATGTGACGAATTAGACAATTTATTTATTTTACAACGTATAAAAACGAAAAAAAGATTCAATTTTCCGTATTACTATTTGACAAGTAAGTTAGTAAAAGACACCTCTGAAATTATTTTTTATTATATGTTAATTATTAATCTTTCGGTTATAAAACACATTGTAGTGTGGATTAAATTAATTTTTATTACGATTTTTTTAAGCACCATGGGCAAAATTGTATTGTTGGCGTTAGTGGTCCTAGTAATTGGTACCCAGAATGAAGTATCTTGTGTTGAGAAGCGAGATGCTGATTTAAGCCCACAATATGAGGATGACCCTTTTTGGGGTAGTCGTGGAAAACGAGCAGCAAACCCAGACCAAATAACTTATTATGACGAACCTTTCGGGGAAAATCGTAGGAAACGTGCAGCTAACGCTGAACCAGAATATAAAGATGACGCTTTCTGGGCTAGTCGTGGAAAACGAGCAGCTAACCCAGACCAAATATATTATTATGACGGAAATTCGGACCATCGTAAACAACGCGCAGCTAAAGCTGAACCACAGTATGAAGCCAACCCTTACTGGGCTTTCGTGAGAAAGGCAAAAATGCCGCGTTAAGAAAATTTCTGAAAAACTTTTTTAAAGCTTATTTATAAGACTGTCCTGCGTAACTTGTACAATGTACAGTGTACACATACATTAAAACTGTTTTTTTTTTTATTGTAACAGTAAGTAATCAAAAATATTTAATAAATCGAGTCTAACATGGAATAAATAAATAGTTATAAGTATGAATTAAGAAAATATACATAATTATTGCATAATATTATGTAGATTGTAGTGTAAGAGAGATGCGTGTAAAGAAGATAAATAAGTAACTTTGTATATTTGTAATGAATAAAACAAAACAATGCTTGAACGACTGTTAAATTTATTTGAGAAAGTGTTGTGAAGTTGTTGCCCGCAGCTTCGCCTGCGTGGAAAAGATAAATTTTCATGTTACAAACTTACATCCCCTATTTTATCCCCTTGGAGGTAAATTGATCAAAGTCCTTTCTTAGCGAATGCCTACGTTCTAACATCAACCTGCAATCTAATGCTAAATTTCAGCTCAATCCGTTTATTGGTTTGGATTGTGCGTTGATAGATCACTATGTTATTGAGTAATCTTTGAGTTTGATTTATTTAGAGATATCTACTAGTCTACTACATAGAATAAAGATAAAAATTTTCTACATTGGAATCCCAGAAATTATTAAGATATTTTAGATAGATTGTATTTGTATCTGTAGAATTTTAATCAAAGCTGTGTAAATGTTGTTCTCATTCTTGTATTGTCAGATTTTTCATCCCAATGCGAATGCATTATGACTATTTGACTATTATGACTATTAAGTACATCCAAAAATAAAGTGTCTACGTAAATATTTAGCAGTGCAAACTGCAATATATGAAATTATATATTTATGAACAAATAATCACATCAGATTTAATAATCGCACTTATTTTTAATGTAGGTACATATTATGAATAAATGAGTACATCATAATATTAATAATCACAATAGTTTTATTTCCCATTTGTTGCAACCCTTGCATAATTTCGTGTGGCAGCGTAAGTACCTACACTGGCGGCGGCATCGCGCTACATCAATGGCGTTGCCTTACTGTGGGAAATAATATTGTAATACTGTAGTATTTCTATTAAAAGTTATAAGGACTGTATTCTGTTATTCTTGTGATTTGCGAATGTTTTGTTTAAGATCACTTATAAACTTATTTAGTAATCTTTATTAATTTTCTCATAAATACCTACTATGAAAAAAATGATTCAATTATATAATGTAAGAAATAACACGCGAGGCCGGGTTAAATATTAGTTTGAATGTAATAAGAATGTACTGCGATTCTACACAGCTACCTAATTGATGTAGGTAGTTGATAACAAATCGCAGCGAGTCAACGACTATTAGCAAAGTGAAGGTAGTTGGGTCGAACGTCGTATAAACAACGTCCGAGCCCCTAGGCACGATTCGTACGAATGCGCCACGAGACAAAGGAAAGCGGCTTTTTATAGTATTCGACAGCTAAGCATGTTCAGACTTGAAATAATGACAACTATTCATCCACAAAAATATTAAATCAAAAGTTACGTCTAACACGGCCATACTGACAATCGTACGTCCTCGTACGCCTTTTCTCGTATTACAGTACAACGGTAGTTCATCTCGGGATTACACAACCATCCTGCTTCGGCCACACTGACCTTACAGAACAACAATCACATCCACATGACATAGGCACTACGTTCGCGTATCATGGGAACAACACCTACTCATTTGTGACATAGGCACGACGTTCGCTTAACACAAATGAAGGCTCAACTACCCCGGACCGCAGGGCGCAGTCCGGATAGCACACACAATTCCTTCGATGAACTACATTCCCGTTACAATAATCCACGCAACAAACTTTTACTTCACACAACGTACGAAAAAACACAAACGCCAGTATGCCGTTACAAAACTACGTAAATTCAAAACACATTTAAAAAAGTGTAGGCTTGAATTCTATCCCGCTTCTGATGTAAGAAATAACACGCGAGGCCGGGTTAAATATTAGTTTGAATGTAATAAGAATGTACTGCGATTCTACACAGCTACCTAATTGATGTAGGTAGTTGATAACAAATCGCAGCGAGTCAACGACTATTAGCAAAGTGAAGGTAGTTGGGTCGAACGTCGTATAAACAACGTCCGAGCCCCTAGGCACGATTCGTACGAATGCGCCACGAGACAAAGGAAAGCGGCTTTTTATAGTATTCGACAGCTAAGCATGTTCAGACTTGAAATAATGACAACTATTCATCCACAAAAATATTAAATCAAAAGTTACGTCTAACAATAATATAAATGAAACAACAATAATATTCAACTCCAAATTTATCAGCTGAACTTTAAAGCTGCTAATAAAAATTTTAAAACAATATTTACATAATGTTTTAATTTTCAAGAGTACGACCTTTTCCCAATTTCACAGTTTGAGAAGTTGTTTTGCCCACCGTACCATAAGTACCCGCCGCCATTTTCTACCTGCGCGCGTTTTACCCATAGAGGTCTGTACAAGTATGAGTAGAATGTCGTACAGATATTATAAAATAATTACTGCTGTAATAAACTAAAATATAATTGTAGTTTAAACAGAACGAACATTGAGTAATCTTAATTCATTTTTTGTTGTTAGTTCTTAAAAGTTGGTAGAACACAAGACATGCTCATTATACCAGCCCATTTAATACACACTACCGATAAAGATAAAGAATTAATATTAAAAACTACTGAACTGATTTTAATAATACTGTAGGTGCCAGGCCAGCACTAAGTTGAACAATATTAAGTCAAATAGGAAAATATTTTATAATTTCTATTTATTATTATATTACATACTATATAGCTTTCCGCCTGCGGCCTCGCCCGCATTTTCAAAGAAAAACCCGCATAGTTCCCGTTGCTGTCGGATTTTTGGGATAAAACCTAGCCTATGTTGCTCAGTGAAGATGCAGCTTTCTAATGGTGAAAGAATTTTTGAAATCGGTCCAGTAGTTTATGCGTAAAAACCATACATACATACATAATTACAAACCTTTCCTCTTTATAATATTAGTGTAGGAAACTATGCCCAATTGGTCCTTTTTAAGATTACTAAAAAGCAGATTGTTTTTATGCTTCATATAAAATCTATATTATGGTCTATTTGCTCTTAGCGTGACAACAACAATATAATTTATTATATTATAATAACATAATACATCAATATTTCACCATTCAACAGGTAGGGTTGATGAATTGAATAAATAAATTGTTTTTGTAATTTTTTATCTCGAAATGAATAGGTACTTTTACGAATCTAACAAATGTGATTCTTCCATATTGATTGATGATCGAAACTCCTTCTTTTTAAATGTATCTAAGTATTTAATGAACACCTTGTGTATCGACTTTGAGGACATAAAGGAAACTGACTTTATTTTTTGAAGTGAAACTTCTTTATCGGGGTTGGAAAAAAATTTAGTGTAACATTTTTTTCGTTACGCGTGACATTTTTCCGTTACGCGCCATCTTTTTCTTATCCCTACCACGCGTGATCGACGTATTTCTGTAAAGTTGCATATAGTAAATTATTTTTTGAAAATTAAGGTCATATAGAAGTTTCACTTCTTATGTGTGTACAGTAACACGCACACATTTTTTTATTTTATTTAATAGACACACATTAAAGTCAGAATTTTACTTGACTCAATCACTGACAGAATCTTGTGTACAAAAAAAACATCTCTACATTTATAAGAAGAGTATATGTCTGTGTAATAACTTCAGATTTATAATAAAAAAATATTTCAATCAATACAACAGATGTCGGACATCGGAATAGGACTAATACTACCTTAATATGTTATGAAAATAAGACTCGTGTGCGAGCGATGTCATTTTAGAAAGTTGCCAACCCTGAACTTTATTTACTGTAAATAAATTTTCTATTTAATCGTGACAAGAGTTTTCTAACATTTCAATGTGACGAATTAGACAATTTATTTATTTTACAATGTATAAAAACGAAAAAAAGATTCAGTTTTCCGTAATACTATCTGGCAAGTAAGTTAGTAAAAGACACCTCTGAAATTATCTTTCGGTTATAAAACACATTGTAGTGTGAATTAAATTCATTTTTATATTTTTGACACAAAATCCTGTTTATTTTAAGTATGCATTAAATATTATAATTTGTAGATACTGATGAAAACACCATGGGCAAAATTGCATTGTTGGCGTTAGTGGTTCTAGTAATTGGTGCCCAGAATGAAGTATCTTGTGTTGAGAAGCGAGATGCTGATTTAAGCGCACAATATGAGGATGACCCTTTTTGGGGTAGTCGTGGAAAACGAGCAGCTAACCCAGACCAAATAACTTATTATGACGAACCTTACGGGAGAAATCGTAGGAAACGCGCAGCTAACGCTGAACCAGAATATTTAGATGACCCTTTCTGGGCTAGTCGTGGAAAACGAGCAGCTAAACCAGATCAAAGAAATTTGGACCATCGTAGACAACGCGCAGCTAAAGCTGAACCACAGTATACAATCGACCCTTTCTTTATTAGGCGTGAAAAACAATATGAAAACAATGTATAATACAAAAAATGCAGCAATAAGAAAATTTCTTAAAAACTTTTTTAAAGCTTATTTGACAAAACGTCCTGCGTAACTTGGTCCAGAGCTATTGCATAATATTATATAGATTGAAGAGTAAGAGTGACGCGTGTAAAGAAGAAATATAAGTACCTAAATGTGTATCTTTGTAATGAATGAAACTAAATAATATTTGAACGACTGTTAAATTAATTTGAGAAAGTTATTTTACGTATAAATTCGAGTGATAGGAAATTATATTGTTATACTATACTGCGTAAGATTATTCATGTTACAAACTTACATCCCTTAAAGTCCTTTTTAGCGAATGACTACGTTCTAACATCTACCTGCAATCTGCATGCCAAATTTCAGCTCTATCCGTTTATTGGTTTAGGTTGTGCGTTGATAGATCACTATATTAGTGCGTCAGTCACCTTTGAGTTTGATTTATTTAGATATATCTACTACACAGAAGAAAGATTAGGTTTTTGTTAGTTTTTGTAATAAACTCAAAAAACACTACCGAAAAACCCTATTTTTTTTATTAAGAACCTGTAAAAAATATGTCCATAAGAGAGGGTCAAAATTGAATCGGCTGTCGGCTGCATTTAAACAGATACAGAATGATAATACAAGCTTTATGGCTTTGTATTATTAAAATTTTATTTCTTTAACTTTCAACACACATAAATTTCACAGAAACGCCAGTATTGATCTTACAAGGTATTTATTTCTATTAAGTTATAAGGACGGTATTCTGTTATTTTGGTATTGTTGTGATTTGCGAATGTTTTGTTTAGGATCACTTACAAACATAATTAGTGATCTTTATTAATTTTCTCATAGAATACTATGAAAAAATGGTTCAATTATTCGCGTTGTAAATGTAGCAACTAGGAAATATAGTAAATATAATTTTATATTCAACTCTAAATTTATCAGCTGAAGTTTAAAGCTGCAAATAAATATTTTAAACAATAATAATAATGTTTTAATTTTCAAGAGTGACCTTTTCCCAATATACTTAAGATTAATATAACTTATAAGTTTGATTTCACATAAATAAAGCTAAAACAAACAATCCACTTATAGTATTTTCTAGTGTTTGATTCTACGCGAGTATCATTTAGCGTGGTCACTGGTCACGGGGAGATTCACGCGGGAAACGCCGGGAATATAATATAATGAATAAATCGCGTTTAAAATCCGTTAAAAAGTCTTAAATTTATAAATTCCACTTATTGCAACAATCCTGATTGAAGTCAAGTACTTAAACATTATTTTTCGCTACACCTTCCCGGACATTTTGCGCCAACCTTTCCTGGTACCTATTAAATGGTAATGCTATTTGCAGTATTTCGTACTTTCTTCGAGAACAGTTTTCTACAATTTACGAACTTATTTAAATACGCTTAAAAATAAACATTTTAGTGATTTAACAAATAATTTCAAGTAGGAGATCTGTGTGTTTGTGTGTGTGTGTTTTATAACTATTCTGTTGTAATCTGTTAAAACAATTTAACGCGTTTTGTATAGTTTTGATAATGTGTTACAACAGATTTTCAATAATGATAATTGATATAGCTTACACTAAAGCACTAAAACATAACAAGTCAATTTCTGATTAAGTATTGAAGTAATTTTATATAGGCAGTTTTTGGAGAGCGCTCTAAAATTACGTGTTTTCTATATTTTTATAGCGCCTCTCACGAAAAGTACTGAAATGAAATGATTTACATATTAACAGGCTTTGAGCTACATAATATTAAAAAATATTTATTTGATTCGGCTCATACAAATTATTTCAAACTAGAAGTCCATTAAACATACTATTATACAGTCCAATTATATACTTTTAGGTAAAAAGTTCTTCTTCTTCTTTCAGTTTTTGTTGTTAGTTTTTAATAGTTGGTACAACAAAAGACATGCATACTTATTATACCAACCCATTTACTACAAAATCTACCAATAAAGATAATATAGACTTTATATTAAAAACTACCGAACTAATTTTAATAATACTGTAGATGCCAGCACAGCACAAGTTTAACAATATTAAGGCCAATGGGAAATTTTTTGTATGTAATTTCTATATTTTATATTTATTACATACAACAATGTCCTTGTTAAGTTGGTCCTTTTTAAGATGACTATAAAAATAACTACGTTAAAAACAACCGACTTCAAAAACCGAAAAGTAAAAAATAAAAGATTTGATATTTTTAATTACTACATATTATTTAGATGAAGATAGAAGCCTCGGAGTTCGGAGTAATCGGTATACATACATATAAAAAATATCCGGCCAAATTGACAAACTCCTCCTTTTTTTGAAGACGCTTAAAAAGCAGATTGTTTTAACGCCGTTAGTACACCGATGCATTCGCGAGCGGCAGCGAAACAACGAAAAATCTGTCAGTAGTATGGCAGGTTTTTGCATATGATATGTCTCACTCTAGCACATAGATAGATGAAATAGTTGCGTCCTTGTCAATATTGTTTCGCAAGGAACTGCGAAATGGCCATAACACAGACGCAATGCGAAAAAGTTGCGAAAACATTGCTGTTTACTAACGTTCCGCAGGTATTTCGCTACGCCGCGCCGTAGTTTCGCAGAGATTCGCTGCCACACGCGAATGCGTCGGTGTACTAACGGCGTTATGCTTCATATAAAATCTATATTATGGTCCATTTGCTCTTAGCGTGACAACAACAATATAATTTATTATATTATAATAACATAATACATCAATATTTCACCATTCAACAGGTAGGGTTGATGAATTGAATAAATAAATTATTTTTGTAATTTTTTATCTCGAAATGAATAGGTACTTTTACGAATCTAACAAATGTGACTCTTCCATATTGATTGATGATCGAAACCTCCTTCTTTTTAAATGTATCTAAGTATTTAATGAACACCTTGTATATCTATATTGAGGACATAAAAGAAACTGACTTTATTTTTTATTTTATTTAATAGACACACATAACAGTCAGAATTTGAACCGAACATTCACAGACAGAATCTTCTGTACAGAAAGAACATCTCTATATTTAAAAGAAGAGTCTGTCTGTATTATTAACTTCAGATTTATAATAAAAAAATATGTGCGTGTACTAGTTAGTGTACACACGTAAGAAGTGAAACTTCTTTATTACCTTATTTTTCAAAAAAATATTTAGTATATGCAACATTACAGAAATACGTCGAATCACGCGTGGTAGGGATAAGAAAAAGATGGCGCGTAACGGAAAAATGTCACGCGTAACGAAAAACTTAATTTTTTTCCAACCTCGATAAAGAAGTTTCACTTTAAAAATATTTCAATCAATACAACAGATGTCGGACATCGGAATAGGACTAATACTACCTAATGTTATGAAAATGAGACTCGTGTGCGAGCAAAGTCATTTTATAAAGTTGCCAACCCTGAAATTTATTTACTCTAAATAAATTTTCTACTTAATCGTGACAAGAGCTAACATTTCTATGTGACGAATTAGGCAATTTATATTTTATTTTACAGTGTATAAAAACCAAAGAAATAGGAAAAAAGAATCACTTTTCAGCATCTGACAAATAAGTATTAAAACTCTGAAATATTTTTTTTATTTGACTTTCGATAACAAAATATATTGTAGTGTTAATTCAATTTACAGTTAAATTTATTTGAGTATAGAAATATTATCTGTTATATTAAATGTGATAAAATATTATAATTTGTAGATACTGACGAAGCCACCATGGGCAAAATTGTATTGTTCGCGTTAGTGGTTCTAGTAATTGGTGCGCAGAATGAAGTATCTTGTGTTGAGAAGCGAGATGCTGATTTAATCCCACAATATGAAGACGATCCGTTTTAGGCTAGTCGTGGAAAACGTGCAGCTAACGCAGAACCACAATATGAAGAAATGCCATTCTGGGCTAGTCGTGAAAAACGTGCAGCTAATGCAGAACCACAATATGAAGAAATGCCTTTCTGGGCTAGTCGTGGAAAACGCTCAGCTAATCCAGAACCGCAATACGAAGACGATCCGTTCTGGGCTAGTCGTGGAAAACGCGCAGCTAACGCAGAACCACAATATGAAGAAATGCCGTTCTGGGCTAGCCGTGGGTAGTAAAAAGCGTATCTAGACACAAACACCGATTAAAACTGCATCCATATCTGAAGAAAGCACGACTACTAATGAAGATATTTAAGTATTTCAGTTAAATGACATCCCATAGCTTACCAATTTCTCTATGCAACCAAGTCCAGTTGACAGGTCTTGACCCGACAGCCAAGAAAGGCTGAGTCGATTCATATTATTAAGGTATTGTTATAGAATTTTGTTCGAATAACAGCATCATAAATTATGATACTCGAATTGCAAGTAACTACCAAATTGAAATCATGATATTATAGCTAAGAATAATTTAAAACAAATGCGAACGGATTATGAAAAAATCCATTCATCACATTAAAACATATACATGTAGCTATAGGGATTGCAGCATGTTTTAATTTTATGTTCAATTATTTTCCTTTAATGTTATCCTTGTTTAATGTTGGTATTAATAATTTATACACATAAAACAGGGAAAAGGTGAATTCCCATGTCATCTTGTGTGATATGCGTTGTTGCATTAGGCATAATTATGTTTCAATGATCGATTTTTACGGACAAGCAGCCTTGTCGCGGAAAAATTCCAACCAATACCCGCGGCCCCATCACTAAAGCGGTTCAAGGGAACACAGTTGGGTTAGTTAGGGTAGTAGGTAAGAATCCGACTTAACCTCCAAGATTATGTCCTGCAAGATTTCCCCACTTAAAAAAAAGATGATCAGCCTTTTTTGTTACTTCCCACCAGGTACAAAGGTACCAGGTACCTTACCCCTCGATTTGTCACTCATTGTTAACAACTTTACCAAAGATGTCTATGTACTTTAAGTATTCGATTTTTTGTCTGTTTATCAGTGAGTTTATTAACACTTATCTGTGAAAATGTCTTACCGAAATTAGGTTCTATAACCTAATTTCGGTGAGTTTTTCGTTGTTTAGGGAACATAAAAATTTTAATAGTTTTTGTTATCTTAGTTCTTATTAAGTGTTCATTATATTTTTATCAGCTATTATCTTACAAGGCCAGTCTGTACGTAATAACAAGTCTTGTCTATACCTAAGACCATGATAGTGTAATAACCAATTTTAAAATGATTTTGAAGGTCAATATCAAAAACCCACATAAGTTCAATTGGAGTGTATTATAATTTCAAAGTTGAACGGCATATTTTACTTACCATAAATTATAACATTAAATAACTAAGTACTTTTATCAAACGATAACCTTGTATATAATAATATCATCATGACTAATTTATAGGTATATTGAAAATATTTGCATATTTAGTTACCACTTCAATTCCGAGTATACCAGGGTTAGCACTGCAGTACTATTATGAAATTACCTTTACATGAAACAATTAATAGTTTCTATAAAATGTTGTAACATCATTTATTTTAAAATGACAACCCTTGAAAATATACAGTATCGACAGCAAGGATATATAAGCAGTTTTGTCGACCATTATTTATCATTATACGGTTGAACATTGCGGAAAATTTCTGTGTATAAATTCCTGTAAGTATCGAATATAATTTCAATCATTGCTTTAACATTTTAATATTTCAACGCTTTTCGATAATATCTCTGATAGCCTGTTTGTCACTTTTTGGCATACATTTTTATACATTATATAATAAGCTAAATGGAGAATAATATGAGGAACCTGTAATACCAGCCCTAAATGAAAAGTCGACATGATTATGACTATTGTTATTTTAAACAAACCTAAACGAAAGCCAACTAAGATAATTTTTATTATGAGGTGTCTATATGAAAATACTACCTGGTAATAGTAGCTATAATAAATTATTGCTTGCTTTGGCTGATTCGAAAAACATGCACTACCTATCCTATTAACTCGCTCGCTATAATCTTTTTTTTTTTTTCTATTTAATTGCTCTATGTTGCTATTTTAAAATTTCTTAATATTGCTGCTAATAATATTACATAATATATTATTCTTTTAGAACAATGAACCTGTCTCCACATCTTGCCTTTCTATTATTGTTACATATTCTAAAGACCTGCATGGTGGAGGGTTTTATGATCTTTGATACGAAGAACATCTTTTTAAAACCTCTATCGGGAAGCCACAGAGCCCTGCGTCAACTAACGGATAGCAGATTAATAGTAGAAGAACCAGGGTATAAAGCATATCCCGTTACTCCAAAGACGTGGCGAAATACTGGAAAATAAGCTTTTATTTTAATTTAGGGCTGATTTTTCAATCTTTGGTTAAATCTTATCCGTCCAATAAAGTATTACACAATAATAGATGTCACCTAAAAAACTGTCAAAAAGTGGGCAAGTAACACATGTTTTAAATGGTTGTTTATTAATACGATATTCGATGAATAAGTTTTAACTAAGGATTGAAAAATCGGCCCTTAATGAAATAAAGTGATGAAAATTATTGTGTTTTGTTCTGTGTTATGTATTATCTGTTATATTTGCATTTTGTAATTTGGTGTTTAATATTTTTTCATACATCGAATTTTGGTGTAATGTATGTACAATTTCTATGTGAGCAGTATTTGTATTCTCATTCTCAAGTTTTCACAGAATTACATTGTTTATATTCGAAAATAAAAAGTTTAATTCAATGAATCATTGAATTAATAAGGTACCTTCTTAAAAATAATTACCTATTATATTATACAAGACAATGAACTACTTTGTGAAATCAATACAACAGTGCGTGCAATGAAAATAATTATGAGAGCACAGTACAAAAAATAAAAGTACACAATATGTTAGAACAAACTTTGCAGGTTCTAGTTTAAAAGCATCTAAAAATATACAATACAATACAAAGCTGCCTCATTTACAAAATATAGGATCCAATGAAATTCCCTTTTCTGTTTCATTTATATTTTCATAAGGTGTTTATCTCGTTACGTTTGCCCTGATTCCTGTAAAAACAGCATTCCGAAGGGTTTGTGAGATGATTTTTAATATTAGCCCTCTTGCCAGCCGATCGATACGCCCCTGTTTTTCCTGGTGAATAAATTTGTTTGAATATTTCGCAAAAAGCGGGATAAGTATGCGATTTACATTTTAAATGCGTAGTTGAATGTGACGGGTATCGCTTGTGATGGATAATTTTCTGGCTTGTTTGTTTAACGTGAAAGAAAGAGAAATGTTTAAGGCAGTGGTAGCTATTTAGTTTGGGACTTCGACGTTACATTATGTCGTGTTCATGACTGGCAAAAGTAAAATAGATTTTTCATCTTATAGATTTAAGCTAAGAATTAAATTATATTGTTTACTATATCAAAGCAGGTTTGATTTCAACCATATTTATTACTTCTAACATAACTAGATTTGATACTACCTACATCCAGTAGGTATTAATGACCTTTTCAATGAACATTTTATTATCTTAAATATTTTAGTCAATATCATTTTCCGTAAATGGACTATCCAATACAAAAATAAACAAACCTCGAACCAAACTTAAATAAACAATCTTCATGTTTGTCATAGATATTATTTTTGTAAAAATGTATTTTTGTCTACTTCACTATTTTTTATCAACGTCTAATTTATATACGGTTTATAAAACACAGACAATGTTCCACTGACTCTTTTAGAACTTTTTCTTCACGTATAGAATATAAATCATATTTAACGTAATTCTGAGGTTAAATTAAAGAAGTTGAGAACTTTTAACGTGAGCCTCTAGTCCTTCTTAATCTGGGAGATTCATTAATGAAAGTAAAATTCCTGTAAGGAATAATGAGATAAACTGAAATGACAAGAATCTAATTTTAAATAAAAAGCCGTAAGACCTTCAAATACTGTGTTCTTATGAATATTAAAACGGATTTTATATCTTTAAATTTTCGTATTCATTCTTCGTCATCATCACCCCATATACGTTCCCACTGCTGGATCACGGACCTCCTAAATTTATTCTCATCTATATTAATTAAATATTATAAAGCTGAAGAGTTTGTTTGTTTAAACTCAGTAATCTCAGGAACTACTTGTCCGATTTGAAAACTTCTTTCGGTATTAGATGGCCCATTTATCGAGGAAGGCTATATATCATCACGTTAAGACCAACAGGAGCGGAGCAATGCGGGTCAAACCGCGGTGAGCAGCTGGTTATGAATAAACTTATTGGTTTAGTCGTATTAAGTAAGTAATTTTCCTATCAAGATTGATATCTAATAATAACCTAACCTAACCTAACCTAATTCTATACTTTCCAAGAATTCATCCCTAATTTATATTCCACGAAGATAAAAATATCTTAATTATTCAATTTAATTACGTAACTTGTTATATTTTTACATTTATTCCACACACAGACGTTCCTTGTTAGCGAACACGAAAGTAGATTTAATTATAAAGCATTTCAACTGCGACATCGTTATATTTGCACAGTCATGTTTGTCACAAGTAATGTAGTTAATGAAAATGTGAAACACTATCATTTTAATCAACCTGTGACCGTACCGAGTTTAATTATAAACGCACGTATCGCATTACGCGGCATACGTCGTAAGTTTTGTATGACACCATCCCGGGAGTCGTAATACGAAACGCGTAATGTAGTTTGTAACTGATACTTTGGTTTTATGTTAGTGGCGTAGTCAAATGTCACAACATGTCATAGTAGCGACCTAGTTTATGAGATTGTTCGCTAGTTGACCTGCGGGATGAGCTTGAACTTTCGCATTAAAGTTTTTAGTCTTCAGCTCTGAACGGCTTTGAAAAATGGTCTAATTTTTCGTCTGTTGTAAGCGAAATTTTGCGCTCGCTTTTCACGAAGAGTAATGAGCTATTATGATAGACTAGTTGTCTCCTGTGACTATGCTTGTCTATTTAAGAGAGAACTAGAACTATTTGTAGTTTTATTCAAGTTTCACCTGAACAGAGAAATATGTATAAACCTACAGACAGTCATTAACCAAAGTATCCGTTTTAATGAAAAATTTCGTAACACATAATCTATCTATGTTCTAACTGACAGGAACATTTTTCCTTAATTAATCTCCCCAGAGATCCAACCAATCTCAAAATGGCCGTAAGAATTACACGCTAGCAAGGCGACAGTTTTTGAGAAATTAATCGCTAGATATAGGTCATACAAATAGCTATAAAAATTACAACAATTACGAGATAATTCAAACTAAAGATAAATAAACTATGGGATACTTGAAACAAACTTTAGTCGTGTTAACCATCTTCACCTTATACAAAACTAGCTTACCGCCCGTGACTTCGCTTTGTCTAAAACTTAATAAATTATATACTAACCCTTCCTCAAGAATCACTCTATCTAATTAAAAAAATCGTATCAAAATCCGTTGCGCAGTTTTAAAGATTTAAGCATACATAGGGACAGAGAAAGCGACTTTGTTATATACGTATCTAGAGAAGTATTAATAACACCACTACATAGTATTTTCTAGTGTTTGATTTTACGCGAGTATTATACATTTAGAAATTAAAGACTTTTTAACGGATTATTTACCCGACGTTTCGAACACGCAGTTTCGTTAAATAATATAATGAATAAATCGCGTTTAAAATCCGTTAAAAAGTCTTTAATTTCTAAACACCACTACAACCTAACATTCTCTAGTCTTCTCGAACATTCTAAATTGTTCAAGTAATTTATTATTTTCCGAATGACTATCGAACAAGCCCCTTCAATATGCAGACTAAAACAGGTCAAGAGATTATTCTCTATTATTAGTCGAGCACGCTTAATTTCTGAAGAATTTAATTCTTTAGCTAAGTGAAATGGAAGCATTTTGAACAATAGTTAATTTTGTAGCTGTTAAAATTAATAGACTATTGTGTTATAAATCATTTTATGAAACGTGAGCGTGAGTAGATAGTTATTGGAAAAAAGTATTAAAAGATTATTGGAAACAAGAGATTATTGGAAACAAGTATTAAACAACATTAATTATGTATGACCGTGAAATAGCATTTTATCCGACTTTACGGAAAGAGGGAATATTTTTAGGAGTATTAGATTACCCCCTGTAACAAAAAAATTGGTTGTCTGTAAAGTCGGTTTACTAACGATAGTTGAACGTGACAACGATTGTGCTTCTTTGTCGCTTGTTCCGTGCTCTCGCTCGCACTTCAAGCCTTACATGGAACGCCTCAGAGCGAGGTAACGCCGCATGAGTCATGTTTTTTCGTGCGTGCAGCCGGCTATATCGAATTATAAGACGTTGTCACGTCAAAAAGTTGAAGTATTGAGAAGTGTGAATCACTTTACGTGAATCCTGTTAATTTTATGTAAAATGCCTAAAAAAATACAACAATATACAACTTGACTTCTTATATTGTAAGTTCGTTTGTTTTTACCTTTTAAGCTAACACGACTTATTCATTTTTGATAATGTCTTGAATGGGGCCATTTGTCACGTATTAAACGCTTGAAGAAATACTTCAAAACGAGCAAGGTCGCGGGCTGAAAGCTAACGAATAATTTATATGCCATCAAATTAATAACCAAGGAACAGAAAGCCCAAGCAATAATATTAATGTAATGAAATTTCTTACAACAATGATCAATACCGAACTCGTTATAACATAAAGAAAACTTATATAAAGGAACAATATAAACAATATACGCTTTCGAGACGGAAAACTCATTCATACATCACTGTTATACTTTAGCTTACGCCTGGCTTTGCTTGCATGACTTGTCTAGTTTTGGGATCGAGACAAAGAAAATATTACCTATTTAGTTATGTATTCAAATCTTGATTCAAATACTTAACTGGCATTACAGTTCACTTACCTTAAAAACATTATATTAAGTAAGTAGGTATAATCACAGATAAATACACTGTGTGTCTCCTTGTCTAGCAGATTGTCTGGAAGAGATCGCTGTTTGAGCGATAAGACCGCCTGTTTTGCTCTTTGACTTATTATTTATTCTTATTTATATTCTGTGGTGCAGAATTAATAATTTTTGTTTGTATTATTAAATTAAAATTATTTTCCCCAAATGTGTCAAATTGAGATTATAATGTCGAATACTCAATAGGCATTTAAATGGTAATAAAATTTAATGTATGTTTTTGCAACTCATAGAATATCACACCCCATCTTCTTCAAAATTTAATAAAAAAAGCTAATTAAGTTCGTGTGTTACACAGAAAATGCATACACACATCACACGTGAACACGGAACTCTGTGTTTGAGACATATCCATACTAAACAGAAAATCCAACGCTGTCTCATCGCCTTGATTTGATCGAAATTTCCTGTTTGTGAGGTCATTCAAATTAGCTACATTCCTCAATCTCCTGTGAAGAATGTAGTATCTGTATGAAATACTAGCTTTAACCGGCAGCTTCTCTCGCATGTTACTCGGATAAAAGTAGCCTACCTGCAAATCCAGACTATAATCTATCTCTACCAAATTTCATCAAATCAAATCAAATCGACAAATCATCAATCAATCATCATCAAATCAAGCATGATAAATCGTTTGTGACAATATGCCTCACTTCAAAAATTTTCACCAAACAAACATACTTCACACACGATAAAGTTTCACCGAAAATAATTATTACAATAAAAATAAATCGCACGTCCATTCGCACATTAATAAGCCAATAAATATTTATTCGTGTATTCAAGTCAAACGCAAAGAGCAATTCAATAAATCATTTTGGAAGATGGCTGCGAATAAAACTCCCCAATTTGGGACGCCTTAATAAAATCCACATGGACGGTGCAGAGCCATCGGTGTTTATAAATGAACTCTTCTGTATGAGTTTATTAATAAGAAGTTTTGACGCGTGGTTTTGTTTGCATCTAATTATTATGTCAACGCATTTAAGTATTGTAAATTTCCTCTTGAGTTATTTTTCTACGATTTCCTCACGGTACATTTATGTCATACGAACATAGAACTAGAGTAAGAGCATTATTTCGTGATTTTTTAGTGTAAACGAAAACTCGTATTCAGTGTTGTTCAGTATTACCTAGAACATTGCATATAATATTTTCGAACGCACTAAAGAACAACGAAAGAATGCTCTACGCCTGTTTACACTAAATTTGACACAGTGGGGTTAGACTGAGCATTCGCTCGATTGATGTAAATGTACCGTCAGAAAGCGAAGCGAAAGCGAATCATTAAAAAACCTGCCTAGCAACTAAACAGCTAAAATGAACTTATATAATTGTGAGCACAATTTGGCTCCACCCCAGGTAGAGAGGTATTAAAAATCGCTTACTATGAATTTGCACTAAGTACGAAGTACGCCCTCAACTCTTAAAATGGGTATTAAAATTCACCTGCTATTTCAGGTGCAAAAAGTTCATTTTATTCGTTCATTCAGGTCAGTAGTTCAGCTGGTGAGGACTAATTCTTTCATGATACGAAAAATGTTCTCCGACATAAAAATGTAATTTGCAAACACGAGTGATTCTAATAATGGAATCTCGGTATTGGTGTTATATTTTTTTAGAATGCAGTTCATTTTTTTTTACGTTTTTTAAGTTGAGTTTGTTAAATGTTTAAGTTAACAAATAATTGTTTGTTTTAACGTTGAATATTATTGTTGTTTATAATATGATATATTCCGAAAACTGTCTGAAATCGGAATTTAAATTTTAGGTACCTATATAACTATATAAGCGTAGCATATGGCGTAATTGTAACACAATTAGGTGTTAATTAACCGTAAACCTTTAACATATTAATATTATATAACACCTTTAACATAAAAAATTAAAGGCACATACATATGTGCTTAATTTAATAATAAATGAGTATATAACCATTGTTAATACCTACTTCTTATTTGATGGAAATCAGTCAAAGTTTACTGTTAGTCATAAACGCCTTCAAGCAATTATGGCTATATTAATATAACTACCCCATAAAATAACAAAATTGCCCTTATTAAAAACAGAGTCGAAAGGTAAGGTCAAAATTTATCCCGCTTTTTAACTATCCGCCGTTGTCAATTCAATTGTCAACAAAATGGCGAATCTCTGACGTCACGGTAACTTTGGTGATTATTGGAAGCAATAATATTGGACCAAGAT
The DNA here is from genome assembly GCF_905220415.1 of Colias croceus. Taxonomy (NCBI): domain Eukaryota; kingdom Metazoa; phylum Arthropoda; class Insecta; order Lepidoptera; family Pieridae; genus Colias; species Colias croceus. Next base: position 11,295,952 of record NC_059539.1, read on the forward strand.
TTTGATCACAAGTTTGACATAACTTGACGTTGACAGAAGGCTAATTGCGAATGTTTGTGTAGCAGCTATCCAATCATATTAGAGGCTGTTAATAAGTGATGTGCTCTGAATTTGAATATTACTCAAATAACTAAGGTGCCATATAATTTACCTTCAATTAAACTTGATTAATTTGCACTCTGTAACAACATGTAATGGGAATTTATGGTCTATGTGTGTGTAATCTTTGAAGCTACTAATAAGCGAAGTTCTATTTCCTATTATTTAGTAAGGTATTTTAACTAGTTTAACGTCGTACGATTGTCGAATATGTAAGTGTTATATAGTAGAGTTTAAGTGGCTAATCAAAAGCACGAATACAAACAAATACAGGCAAAAAACGAAATGGTAAAAAACCGCAGCAAGCTAAAACGTAATATGAAATGACTACACTGTGTAAACAAAATTGATCTCCACTCCCTTCGATCTCTACATAATTCATTATACAAAGTGTAACACCTCAATTGACTTTGAACGCAAAATATACAAGCAGCCTTAACGTTGGCAACTTTTCCTAACATTCAGGTCGTCAAGTACCTAATGTAGGGTGTCCCCACGTCGGGTCGATACGGGATCAAGGTCGGGAGTTAGTATGCGACACGCGCCTCAAATTTAACGCTTCGGGACCGTCCCGACTGCAGCCGCACATGTGGTCACCGGTTTAATGGATTTCCAAGTATTATCATTAAAAATAAAGGCCACTGTAATGGAAAGGGGAAGGAAAATGTACGAAGGTAATATTTGGGAGCGTTTTCCTCTTAAAATATAACGCGGAGCTAATAACATTTAGAGATTACCTTTGTCGCGCGATGAAAGAAATTCACTCTTGTATTTTTGCGTTTATTTGGGTATTGTGTGCTTTACGACGGATTTAAAACACGTTTTTGTTATTGTTGTTTTGTTAAAGCCTGATATCGCTATTATGAAGCGATATACAAATAAATGGAAACAACATCTATGTATGTACCTACCTATTCGAACGTAAAGGGTCATATCGAATGTATAGCAATAATAGATTTACAGGAATTTCGTATTACAATGCAGATTTGCCGAATGTACTATGCTTTATCACAATAGTGGAGTGGAACGCAGGTGAGGTTTGTTTGAAGAGTCGAATTTCACCGGCGATACCAGCTGCACATCTAGGTTTATACCAAACCATGTAAGTTACGTATAATATTTTATTAAGACATTTTCAACCATTTAAATAAAAGAATAATATTCACAGCTTCTTTATCAGGATTGGAAAAAAAATTAGTGTAACAGTTTTTCGTTACGCGTGACATTTTTCCGTTACGCGCCATCTTTTTCTTATCCCCACCACGCGTGATTCGACGCACGCGTATTATATAGTATATTATTTTTTGAAAAATAAGGTCATAAAGACGGTTCACTTTTTACCACACATAAGAAGTGAACACGCACACATTTTTTATTATTTCCATTAGATATTCGTACTTAATCTCCATTAATCTATTACAATTCCATGCAAAAAAGCCCATCATACCACACAAACAAAAAACCGAAACACGCTTCGCCACGCCTTCGCTTGTTCAGCTCGACTTAACCTGCTAAAGCTTATTCTTTTCACAGCTCGGAAACAAAATTAATGAGTTAGCCGGGGCGAGAAGTTACAAGAAAATACATTCATCTTTCGATACTACAGAAGTTGAGACAACTTGCTTGTGTTAAAAACTACATCGCTGGCTCGTTCATCTTTAGTGTCGACTAGTTAAATTAGGTAAAGTATAGACTGACTTTCCGTGTACAAAATTCAACGAAACACTCATCATGTTAAGTTTTTCGTTGTATTTTGTGAGTAATTAAGTGCTTGTGTTTTAATTTTAGTCTCCTTTATTTAAGCCTGTACAAACTGTTGTAGGTCGTCATAAATTATGTTGTTTTGGGAGCTTCATACTTAAAATTTCATCAAGTTTTTATGGAATATGAAATGAATTAGATTTATCAAATCAATCACAAATTACAGACAGAAAGTCATCAATAATGCTTATGTATGAGATAATCGAATTTAAAAAACAATAAACTATACGTAGAAATTTTTCTAGAATCTAGACGATTCTTAAGTAATTCTTCCCCTTTACCTAAGGCTTAAATACATCTCCACAAAAAGAGAACATTGATCTCGTCGTATTATTATTTATTTATTTTTTCTATTTTAAAACCCCCATTTGATGTGGGTTCTTTATATCAAGTTTATATTCACTCTATTTCGGTACCGCCCACTGAATTTTCAGCTCTAATTTAATGGAATAAAATTTATTTTTATTCAATTTAAGGACCCGGTTGCTACAAGAGTTGTATTGTATTGGTCAATGTACCTAAACGTGAAAATAATAAATTTTGTTTTATATGAAAGTTTAACATACCTATATACCGATCGTCATGATAATCTATCTGCTGGCATTTTTTATTTGGATTTTAATTAACCATTTTAAAATATATCACCAAGGATTAAATTTTTCTATAAATAATACATTGCATAGTTAAAATGGAATCTATTATTAAAATTAAATCATGATACAACAATGTAAATTGCTCCCTGATCCCTGTTGCACTGATTTTTGCAACTAATACGCTTTATAAAATAGAAGAGAACAATTCTATAATTACGTAGCCTTTTCAACACATATAAAAACTATCAGAAAACAACCCTACAAATATCATTAACAGGACAATATTTTTCCATACTTTTCAACCCTACAAAAAACACATTGCCCTAGGCATTATCCACAATAGCTTTCCGTACTTTTCCTTGTCATCTTCGCACACATACATCAAAGCAGGCCTTGCATACCACAAATACCGTCTTACGTCCGACATAACCCGTCGTTACGCCAAGATGGAGGGACCACGTCTCGGAAAACTAATTACTACCATTTGTAACCTTATATAGCTTTCTGTATGGCAAATGAGACGAAACACGCACATGTGTACAGGGTTGGGTTGGGTATGGCAATTTTTAAGTTTATATAATACCTTAAGATGGGATTATTATTCTTAAGGATACAAACTATAAGCACAGAATACATAATAGTAGCTAAACGCTACAGAACGGACACTCTTCGCCTCCCGCCAAAATTAAACACTTACCTCACCCCGCACGATCAGACATAAAATGGTCCATATTTTTCTACAGGGACGATACGCAACGAAGATTGACAACATTAATCAAATTGACTTAAAGTAATTTTATTATTTTGGATTTGTGATTATCGTTTTTCGTAAAAAATGGTTAGATACTGTCACAGATATTGTGCTGTTTACGGATGTATTTCATCAGAAAAACGCGAAATTTTTTTTACGCTAGTCAAAAATGTGCCAACCATAAAGCGTTAACACACACATTTGCAGTCTCTACAGTGTGACTGTCAAAACGATAATTTTGTATGGAGTGTCCGGGGTGTGCTATAAGTACAGAACAGATGTTGTAATCATGTGTAAGGTTTAATTAATAATTCACTACTAGCTTTCCGCCCGCGGCTTCGCCCGCTTTGTCTTAAACCTAATAAATTATATAATAAAACCTTCCTCTTGAATCACTCTATCTATTAAAAAAAACCGGATCATTATCCGTTGCGTAGTTTTAAAGATTTAAGCATACAAGGGACATAGGGACAGAGAAAGCGACTCTGTTTTATATTTATGTAGTGATAGTGCTATCCAATTAATTTCGTAAGCATTCGGACAATAGCTTTTTACGATAAATGCGTAATTTAAATTTGCTTACGTCATATTATTTCATAGTATATAAAAGAAAGGAAACACATATTAATTATATTTTATAATAAATGTAACAAAACAATCAACTTTTGATGTTTTATGTGTGAAAGTTGTTATTACACACGAGACTTTGTTTATACATCGTCTAGTTCCAATTACAGGAATATTGTATAGAAGTAAAGGTAAAATGTATAAATTCTAAGAAATATCAACTATGCTCTGACCTAATTTTAATCAAGGTAAGAAATTTCCAAGAAGATTAGTGGAACAAGGTCTTCAGGATAGATACTCTACAAGACACGAGAAACTTCTATACTGCTACAGCTAAAATATTATTATTTGTACTTCGATAATAGAATATATTATTCAATGTTTTTTATCAGCTGCTGATACTAAATTTAAATTCCTTGACCTTCTTTTAAGTGGGGAAATCTTCCAAAGATACCCACGGCCCCCGGGGAAGGAGCCGTGGGTTATGTCAGATTCTTACCGACTACAACCCCACTGTATTCCGTTGAGCCGCTTAAATGATGAGGCCGCGGGTACTGGCAATTGGCAAAGGCGTTGGAATTCCTCCGCGACCCCCTCGGCGGCAGCCCGTCTCTGGGCCAGGCGCAAGCCAAGAACAGGAAAGGTGGTTTGCCTGTTCTTCCTTCCCGTTGCGGCATCGCCGGCACGCCTAAAGCCGCCTGCAATCTAGTTAGATACTAATCTACGAATTTGTCGAGACTACCAGATCAGAATGATAGCAGAATAATTAATCCGCCATTATTGAACATTTACAGTACATAAAATTGTAAAACAAAAAAGGCTGTTTATGTCCTAATAATTTAATAACACCTAACCACAGGTACGAAGGAACCAGACCAAAATCTACGCAGACGTTGATTTATGGAAAGAGTCAAAGCCCTAATTGATTGCATTGACAGTCGTCTGAACGCCAATACCCATTAATTTTCGCCATTTCTACCCCTTTTTCATTAATTACTCTTTTTCATGAATCTGTCGAATTGGGACCTTTTTGCTATTTGATCAGTTTAACTTTTTGTAAGGGGCCGTAATTGCTAAATTACCTCGAAAAAGCTATTTTGGGCTCGTATTATGGGGAAATTAAAAAGATTCCATTGTTCCGATTTGGCAAATTAAGTGGAGCAGTTAAATTGGTGATTGTTATTTGAGAACAACAAAATTACACTAAAAATTGGTTTCTATACCATACTTAACCTTCTCCGCGAAATTATAAAATGGACCTTGACCTTTATTAGCATTATATTATGAAATATTGATTGTTATTGAATAAGAGATGGTTGGAAAATTTATCAAAAATCTTCTGAAAACGTAGAAATCTGACTATCTTTTTAAGCTAAATTTGTAAGTATTAACAGAGAATAAAAAAAGAACTAATCATTTCATAACTTGAATCAGTAGCAGAAGCCTTGAAAAAGCTTTATAAGAAATATGAGAAACATTGTAACCAGCAACTTAAAATATACAGTATTCTAAGATTATTCCATAATCCCCAGTTTTATCAATACAATCATGATTAATTTCTTATTAATATCCAAACACTGCCACAATCATACCCGTGTGAAAATATTAATCCTCAAAATGGTTCGAGCATTGCAATAAACACTTAAGGGCACACGCGAAATGTTAATCAAAACGACCTTCACTTAAACTTTATATATTTGAGAATGTTGTTAATAACCCACATTATTTTTATGGAATAATGGTTACTGGACTCGTTAGAAACGGTGAGTTTAACAACTTTGTATACAACTATGAAACGTATATGCTTAATCTATCATAAGATATTAGGCCATATTTTGTGTGAAAGAGATTTCATAAAATTTATTGAAAGAACTTAAAAGCACGGCATAAGATTTTTCTCGAATCAACTTAACATTGGTATTCTCTTATGAACTGGATTGGCCCGCAGTTTCCACTACGGTTTGTCTTATTGAAAAAAGAAATATCTAATATGTTTTCAACGATTTTTATTTCTATAAAAATATAAAAACCGGTGCTCTATGTTAGTTGTGAAAGCGTAACCAACAGGCTTTCGGATTACTTACACGCATAATTATTGATTATTTGTAAGCATCAGCTTGAATATAAAAAATATTTAGAACTTACACATTTGGTAAGCCAATCCTTCTGAAATCTCTACAGTGACCCGGTAACGCTTTTATTTATAAAATTGTAGCAACATTTTGACAAATGACTATCGGCAGTCAATTATACATATAATTTAATAAATGAATTAACCGATCCCATCTGTAAAGTTTATTAGTCATGGTTTTAATTAAGAACAATATTTTTTGTATTGCATTAATAAAATTCCATGACTTTTTATGGTTACATTGACCTGTAATGTATTTTAATCATGACCATTAGGAAATTCTAGCAATATTATTGGTTCATTTGTATTGTAGTTCAATAGGCTTGGAATGGCAAAAAACATAATATTTTAAGAAAAAAAATCAACTTTTAAATTGGTATATATATATATATATTTTTTGTTCTCAAATTATCATGTAATTTTCCGTTTTCAATGTTCTTTTATACATCACAATATATTAAAAAAAACAGTTTCATAACTTCAGCCTAAATATAAAACCAAATGGAGTGTACATAAAAGTGAGTCTTACGGAACGTCGTCTGACGCAATAAAATTGATTGACCAGATATATCACGCGTCGATCCCTGAATGAACTCTATCCCGTTTTTTCTCGAAGTTTTTGAACGTCTTATCATCGTGTTTAATGTATAGGAATTCAGTGTATAAAAAGATCATGAAATCTACACTAATATTATAAAGCTGAAGAGTTTGTTTGCTTGCTTGAACGCGCTAATCTCAAGAACCACGGGACCGATTTCTAAAAATTATTTCACTGTCAGATAGTCTATTTATCGAGGAAGTTAATAGAGTATAATATAGCAGCAAGACCAATAGGAGCGAAGCAATGCGGGTAAACCGCGGGGCAGAGCCAGTTATTATTTGTTTAATATGCTTGAATAGTGCCTTGCCTTTTGTACATTTGTTGTCTTTTTAATTGGATGTGTGAATATTATTATCAACTGGTAGAGAAGAATTGTCAGCCAACTATTGGGTCACAGCTTTCACATCTTGTAAATTTTTCTACATATTATTATAAATACAAAATTTATTACATTACGTAAATAGAGAGAATCTTGTGCTCTCACTCTTTTAAGTACTGAATATTCTAAGCTTGTAATTTACCTAACAAACTTTTTACAAACTCGTTAGGATTTTTTAATTGTATAAAGGAAAATACGTTAAAAGTGTGATAATGAACTTCAAACTTTTGAGTGTTTAACGTAGTTATGAGACATGAAGTATATAAATAAACTAGCTTTCCGCCCGCGGCTTCGCCCGCGTTTTCAAAGAAAACCCCGCATAGTTCCCTTTCCCGTGGGATTTCCGGGATAAAACCTATCCTATCTCTCAAGTTGGATCAAACTGCACATGGTGTGCGAATTTTATTATAATCGGTTAAGTGGTTTAGGAGTCCATTGAGGACAAACATTGTGACACGAGATTTATATACCTATATTAAGAAAATAAACTAGTAGGTATGATGTTTTTAATTTTAGTTCTATAGTAAGTGAGAAAGATTTCGTCATAATATAAAAAATTAAACATAAATTAAAAACATTAATTTCAATTTGGATGCAAGCATTCACATGAGATTTAATTTGAATTCCACAGCCTGAAATAAATTATCTGAAACTCAGTTCCGTGAAATGAAAAATCCTTATTACCATGTGTTTATGCTTTAATAATATTCGTAAATATCTGATAAGTATAATTGTCGAAAAACTATGAGAAATGTATACTAAATAGAATACGGCTTTTTGTCTATTTCTTCAACGTTCAAAACGCAATTAGAGAACGGTGTACAAATAAAACTTAAACCAATCACAACAGAAGCACTGAAATATCTCCGTTTGTTTGAACTATATCAAATTCTACAAAAAATTTTTGGCGAAAAACTTACTATACTGTATATGACTCGTTACATACCTAGTATAAAACAAAGTCGCTTTCTCTTCCCTATGTCCCTTTGTATGCTTAAATCTTTAAAACTACACAACGGATTTTGATGCGGTTTTTTTTAGGTAAAATTTTTAAGCTATTGCATAGCTTCTACCGCGGGCCTTGAGCGCGGGGACCGAATCGAGAAATTCCGTAACGAAAAAACCTCACGCTCCCCACTCCGACGGGCGGAGGTGTGGCTTGAAGGTATGGTATGCAATAGCTTTACCGCGGCAGTCCCCGAGTGCCACACTTTTTTTTTTACTTACATAATAATGCTGATTATTTCCTACACGGTTTCCCACCATAGCCAAATCACACAAGAATGTTAAATGAAAACTAGCCTCAGCAAAAACTCATATTTAATGCAACGGTAATCCGGTAACCTTTTTAATATTCACCTCTCCTGAAACTTTTATCTAAGAGGTTGGCACACAAGGTATGGGATCTCATAAACTTTTGTTTAGTTATACCTCCAATACAGACCCGAATATGTAGGGACCGAGTGTCCATAAGCCATAACTCCTCGCCGTAATAAAATGGTACCCAAAATCTCATATGAACTGAATTTATGGTGTCATAGTACTTCTTACACAAGTATTTTAGATTAATTTTGACCTAGAGACCTTTGATGTAATAAAATTTGGGACGATAAGTTGGGAATTTTTATCGATTTCGGATATTGTTTTGGGGTTAATGTATGGTACGGGTATGGAGGCAATGCTCTTGTGACATTGTTCTGCTAAGCTTTGGTACTGATGAAAAATATCCTATATAAACTACAGTCGATAATTTCATCTCCGACCAAAGCACAGTGTTACGAGTTATTTATATCCGTCTGTAAATAAAAGATACAGACAACAGACGACAAGAGACGACAGAACAAAAAACTGTTGGACAGACGGCATTAGAAAATTCTTAAACTATTTAAGAATTATTACATCATTCCAGAGTACCAAAGACAGTATTTATCCATACAAGTCATATCCTATCAATTCTGATCACATTAGAATATTATTCCTCCTTAAATTTCTTCCTAAATTTTCGACAAACATCTCATATATTTGGATAACTCGTACATGAACGAGTGCGAGCGAAGGATCGGAAATAACGCTCATTAAAAGAATTGGAATCTTTTGAAGATTCGCGCCAATTATACAGCCCAATGAATCCAACATCAAGTTTTAATTAATGTACTTGAGAGAATTTACACGTCAACGATCTTGTTTTAATACTTATTTTGTATTATTTAGTGATAAAGAATTTGAAGAACGAACGATTTGTGCGAAAAATTGTTATCTTAAAAAATTTCACCTTGGAAAGTTACTTCGATTGGATACGCTACTTAATAGGTTCTAAAGACATAACAAGCTAATCAAGTAAATATTATTTTATTTTCGTTAATTATTATCTATTTACATTGAATTAGCTTTTTGTCATTTTAAAGAACTAAAAAGGTTATTAAACCTTATGCAAAATACCCACAACGTCTAAGTGTATTTCAAACCAAGAAAAAAAATGTATTTATAAATTATCAGTATGTAAAATTACATCCAGAGCCCAAGGTCGATTTTTCTTATTAACAATCCTTTGATTAATTATACGAAGGATTAATATAATTGTACCCAGATTCTCTTTGATTAATCAATACTAATTAGTTAACAGTTTGTCTTAAACCAGCGCTTTGAGCCTAGTTTGATATTCAATATTCCAACGAAAACGTTAATAATATTATTCTAAATGACTATGCATCTTGTAAATTTAAATCTACTGCCTATAAAACTCTAGTTATTGGAGAAAAATGAAGATTGATTTCATGAAAAAAAAAATTCGTTCGGATTATTTTCTTGTGAGCAGCAATTAAACAGAAATACTCGTTCTTTTAATTTATGCACGTGGCCAATAGGAATACAACTGAATGCAAAACGTTATACCTGAGAATGGACGTAATTACGCATCTTATTTCACAAATAACATAATGTATTAATTAATTGCCAGGCTGTGTAATTGTGAATCTATTTCGTATTAGCTAAGAGCGGATTCAAAGTATTTATCTTTACCACCCTGTAATATACCCAAATTAGCTCTTTTAATACAGGGTTTAAAAGATTTATTGTTCCTATCAGTGAAAATATAACGTACCAGGGATTAAGAAGTTAAAAGAGGTAACAAGGGTATTCGGGTCGCTGGCCAATGATTTACCGAGGACCGTCGCAAATTACCAAGCCCCAGGCCAGGAGTAATGATCCCGCTAAAGAAAAACTGCCGTTCTGGCCTCTTAGTCTGTTACCTTTGGAACTTTAAAGATGTATGTTCCCTAACTTATATCAGTTTCTCTATTTTGCAGATCTTTCCCAAGTTTCCATTTAAAGTTCTGTATTTTTTCACCGAAAATTATAACTATTTTTTTCTTCTTCTCAATAAGGTTTCGTTTTAAAACAAAGTAATGCTGAATTTGCGAATGAAAATATTATTCTTAGGTTTTTATTGAATTCTGTTCGACATTTTCACCCCTAAATCAATTCTAATAAAAGACTGAATATAAGATAAACGATCAGTAAAAACTTGAAGAAATATAATGAATGTCTAGAAGTATAAAGGTCAAAGGATATTCTGTGTTTGGCTAAAACATGATTTAAGTTTTTCTCTGTTGTTTTTTAATCTGTTGAACTTTTGCTTATAGATAACTATGAAGTTTACAAAATTTTGATAAGGTCAAAATTATCCTACTAATGTTATAAATGCGAAAGTTTATGAGGATGGGTGGAGGTTTGTTAATTTTTCACGCAAGTACTATAGAACCGATTACAATAGAATTTGGTATGTAGGTAGCTAAAGACCTAGAATAAGACATAGGCTACATTTTATCCCGGAAATTTTACAGGAACAGGAACTATGCGGGTTTTACTGTGATATCGCGAAGCCGCGGGTGGAGCTCTAGTATATAATAATGGGTAGGTAATGTAGTATAATATAAACTTCTGATCCATACAGAATCAATATAAGATTTTTCACAATATCCCTTTTTTAAATGTTCCTACTATAATTATCTGGTTAGTACCATAAAACAACATCTTGTTACTATCTTCAAAATTCCAAACTAAAAAAGGGATGTCAAACCATGACGAGCCATATTCCTCACCCCTAAGAACGCAATCAGGGGTGTCGCTGACAAAGAACTAACAATGATTTATGCACAACCCTAATAATCGTTAAACAGCTAAATACGCTATTGTTTACAAAATTTGGAGAATAATGTCTGCAAAATATAAGCATGCGTTTATCTTATTCTGATTTTATAGATTTTGAACATAATATTTTAGATCAAAACTTCGAAAGTCTTTGCAATATGACGTTATGCAACAATATTTTTATACATACAGCTGATGTCTCTCTCTTTTACAGTAATCCCATTCTATATTGTGTAATCCCGTGCTATATTGCAAAATGCACATACAAAATTAACTCAATCGGTTACATTTTCTGCATCAATTTAAATGGAACTCATTTATTTATTTTTTTATTTATTTATACACTTTATTGTACAATACCAGTAATAAAAAAACATATATAATTTAAGTTTAACATGGAGAACATGAATATGGTAAGTGCACAATTGGCGGCCTTATTGCTTAAAGCAATCTCTTCCAGGCAACCGTAAAAATAAAGCACATCAACTCATGAACATTTTAAACGTTTTTGACAAACTATATTTATCTAAAAGTGACCTTAGTGGTGAGAACTTGTAGAACTTTGACACGATGTTAAACGCACGCAAGCAAAGTCGTGGGTGGTAAGTTAGTCACAACACAGTATAAAACAAACTCGCTGTAGCCGTCTATCCGTCCTTATTAATGCCCAAATCATTAAAACTACGTAACAGATTTCGATGCAGCTTTTTAGTAGGTAGAGTTCTTGAGGAAGATTTTAGTACGTCATTTGTTAAGTTTTATACAAACAAAGCCGCGGCGAAAAGCTAGTAAATATATAAATTCGTTCTAAGTAGCACGTCCAACGTTAATTGTCGTGAATGTTTATTGCCTACGATTGTTGATTTTCACGAGGGGAGGCTTTTAATGCGTTCACCCCTGTTATAAAGTGAAAATATAGATGTTGAGAATTTCAGATACGTGGGTTTATTATTTATAATGTGACAGTGTGATAAATACTAGCACATTAGTAACAAACTATTGTTGGTAGTGAAGTTAAACATTTGCATAAAAAATTAACAGATATTCAATTTATTGATCAACGTCAAAAAAAATTAGGCAAAAAGTGCTTTCTTAACACTAAAAATCTCAGATAGAAATATTTTACAGAACACCAAAAGTAAAACGAACAAAGATGAAGATTGAAGACAGAAAGTCTTGGCAAAAACAATTTCGGAGATTATATAAAAATCGTAGTTATTTTTATTTACATACCTTATCCGTCGTACCTATGATTTTTATATATACTACATTATATAATAAATAAATATAAAAAAATAAAATATATTATTTCTGGACAATTTTCACACACGGCACGATCTGATCCCATACTAAACTTTCGCTTGTGTTATGGAAACCAGATGGCTGATAAACATACACATATAAGACAGACAAATATACACACACAGAGCAAACATCTATGTTCACACAAATAATTACCCAGGGTGGGAATCGAACCTCTGGCTTTGAAGTCAGGGCCACTACTAACCAAGCTATAATTACGTTCTTAACATAACAAACATATTATATTTGTATATATTTTATCCAATGTGGGTGTTTATGGAGCAATTAGGGACACCCAAGAGGCGTTTCAGACTACGTGGGTGCACTGTGAGGTGGAAGTTATCGAGACAATAGACTCCTTTATGATTTTGTTCTAATTGCTCTACGTTAATCAATACTATGGGTTTTGGTTGGGTTTTGTCAAATTAAAATTATAATTTCTTTATTTGCAGAATGTAGAATGTCTATACTTATGTCGTCTTCTCATTTTGTAATACGTTGTTTATTTCAAATTCAAATTCATTTATTTGGCATAATAACAAAAATACTGTTAATTTTGTTGAATTTCTTATTTTTTGTTGAATTTATTAATATGATACATGCAGTGTATGAAAGGTTAGTTTCGATGGATATAAATGTTGAATTCAATCATGCTAAAACTATATGGTAAATAGACGATCTATTTTGCTAATATACCAAATCGAAATACAATATAATTGAATGACAACAATTATTAATGATTGTGCATTTTTAGTAAGAAAATATGAGATTGAAAATTCAATGTAATTAAAATATTTAAATTTGCACACGATTTGATCATAGAAGGTAGTTTAATTAGCCATCATAATATAAGCCCATTTATAAAAATAGATGCTTCACAATTTTAGTACAAAATCTTCACTCATTCATTATTATTTCAGCGAGACAGAGGTATTGTTAACAAAACTGATTGTCACCTGTTAATCAATACCGTCTATTGTTTATAGAGTTCATACGGTATTGAAGTGAGAACTATTTAGTAGGTTACGTTGAACTTTGTCTGCGCTGTTTGTGAACAGCTGATATTGTTTTAAATAGGTTTTGTTTCATTTTCTCAGTATGAAATTTAAATAATTTATTTTTATTATAAACTTTTTATTTTTTTAACTTTATTTCTTCAAGTGCAGAGTGAACGGGTACACATCCTAGCTTTCCATCAGGCGAGATTGTGATCAAGTGCTACCCTATCTAGAATAAAAATAAAATAAAAACTAACGGTCTGCCCCGGCATCGCCCGTGATAATATGTGTTTACGTAAGTGTGAGAATCATTGAAAAAAAGCGAAAGAATAATAGTTTTATACAGCTTGAATCTATGTTTCTTGTTTTACTTGAGAAAGTAAAGAGAATATACACTTTATAATTATGTACGTAAAGCATCTAGGTATATTTAGAAAAAAATGAAACAAAAGATTAGTCTAGAACGTATCCCTTCGAGGAATCTTCGAGAATGGTATAGATTCACATCTGTTTCTCTAATCGATTCGTTGTTTCCCAGCGCTATATACTTTTTGAATCAAAACTTTTTTTATAAAAGTCTCTAAACGGCCATTAATTCTTATTTTAACTACCATAAGTAGTTAAAATAGTATAATGTCTGAGCAAATAACTCGAGGACGGCTGGACAGTTCTTGTGGAAAGAAAATGTAAACATGTGCCACGTGCGAAGCCAGGGCGGACCTCTAGTTTATTATTTATTTATAACACTTTATTGCACAAACAAAAAATAGACAAAATAACATAAAAATACAAAAGAAAGGCATAGTTTGTACAAGAGACGGCCTTATTGCTAAGCAGCAATCTCTACCAAGCAACCTGATGAGAAAGGAAATGTATGAAGTTAATGTTAGTTATAATAATTATTAAAGGTAAATATGCATGTGGCACAAAAAATCGTACTTTTCCCTCCCACGCGGACGAAATCACAAAACGGGAAATATATTGAATACTTTACATAGTTCGCGGTTTTACATGGTTTTTACACGAAACAGAAAATATTCGACACCGTTATAACCGGGATAGGAATGTAAAAATTTCAAAAGTAATTTTTCGAAACTACACCGTCAATTTCAGGCATAATCCAATTAAAAGTTCATATGGGGAACTTTTAACAAGTTGAATAACGTGTATGATATGAAAATTTTCCTTTGGACTTCTAATTATCACCTATAGAAAGTTCTAGATACTTTTTGTTACTGTATTTTATATTTCCTTGTAAGATTTTAATGAATCCGTTATTGCTGTTTGCATTATTGTTTTATATTAGACTAGCTGCCCGTTTCACCCCCGTGGCTCCCTCATGTTGATCTTAGCGTGATGATAATTTATCCTCCTTCCTCGATAAATGGGCTATCTAACACTGAAAGAATTTTTCAAATCGGACCAGTAGTTCCTGAGATTAGCACGTTCAAACAAACAAACTTTTTAGCTTTATAATATTAGTATAGATTAATTTTATGATCGTTACTTCGGAATGACTATAAATATGTGTAAATTCATGTTAATTCCGTTATTCAATATGAAGGTTATAATCACATTGGGTAAAAAACAGTGGGTTTGGTTTCTGTATATTATTAACATTTACAATTTTCGTGGTACGCCTGATGTTTTTTATTGCCTTGCATACATATTGATATTGTTTTTATAGTCGAGAGCATATTATACTTTCCTTAAAAACTTTTAATTACATTATATAATATAATCTTAAGCGTTTTATAAATTTGTTTTGCAAAACTGAGTGAAATCTTGTAAAATATTTTATGGTTTATGGGGAATTCAAACCACTTAATTTCCGATAATTTCAAGTTGTTCTACGAATTTGTATCACTTTTTTTCAGTGTCTAAATCATGTCTACATGGGATCTATTGAAATTAATGTACAACAGACCATCAATAATGTATCCTATTATTACAACCTTAACAAAGTATAATACTATCCTTACTAATATTATAAATGCAAAAGTAACTCTGTCTGTCTGTCTGTTACTCAATGACGCCTAAACTACTGAACCAATTTGCATGAAATTTGGTATGGAGATATTTTGATACCCGAGAAAGGACATAGGCTACCTTTTATTGCGAAATATGTACCACGGGCGAAGCCGGGGCCGACCACTAGGATAATAAAATAAGGACATAGGCTACTTTTTATCCCGGGAAAATGACGCAATCCCGGAAATCCCATGGGAACGGGAAATATGCGGGTTTTTCTTTGACTGCACGGATGAAGCCGCGGGTGGAAAGCTAGTATACTATATAGTATTCAACCTCCTACTAGACGTTATATACGTACTACAATAGTTCGTTACAAACTATCTATACATAAATATGAAAGGAAAGCCGAGCTCAAGGGTCGTGTTACTTGAGTTCTGACACTTGTGTCTGAGTGGTGCTAATGTGAAGGAACCCCAGGTCTTATAAAGCACTTCACCATGGATTTAGCGACAACCTTGATTTTAGTATCCATTTTGAGACTATATTGTAGAACAAGTTTTATCATAAATGGACTAGCTTATAATAACAAATTTTAACAAAAAACACTTTGTTTAATGAATCTATAGGTACATAATATAATAAATCTGTAGAAGGGTCAATTCTTTACATTGAAAATATTGAAAAAATAAATAGCATAATAGTGTTACTGGATCGATACCAAACCCAAATATGATATTAAAAAAAACTTTTATAAGGTCATAGTCAGAGTTACTCAAAATGGAGAAATAAACCATCCACGCGAAGACCGACATCCACGCGGATGGAGTCGCGGGCGGAAGCTAGTCATATCAATAAAATATTAGAGTCAAAGTAATTAAGTACGCACTGTTAGGGATATCACAAGCAAATCTATTCGAAAGTTGATTGATTTCACACAACCACAAAAAAAGTACAAACCTACAAATACAACATCAAAAATTATTTGTAACAATTTTAACAACCTTCTTATAATGCAGTTAAAAATAAAGTTACCGTTAAAATCAGTTAATACAATATTTATATTTTTCAACTTGGACTGAGAGCGAAACTTGTAAAATGCTTATATTAACGAACTTTGAAATATATCTTCGGGAAACAATAAGTTGTTTCGTAAGAAAGTACTTTTCCATAACAAAGTTCTATTAAAAGTTTCATCTTTTTACTGCGGCTCGATTTTAACAGGATAGAATGTCAATTTATACATGACTAGCTTATCGCCCGCGGCTTCGCCCGCTTTGTCTAAAACCTAATAAATTATATACTAAAACCTTTCTCTTAAATCACTCAATCTACTAAAAAAAACCGCATCAAAATCCGTTGCGTAGTTTTAAAGATTTATGCATAGAAAGGGACATAGGAACAGAGAAAGCGACTTTGTTTTATACTATGTAGTGATGTTAATAAAACTAACAATAATACAGAAAAGATAAGTGATTTAAGATTACTAATGAGCTTATTTCTATTTAAAATAAATGAAAATATAAACTTGAACCTACGCTCTAGCTAAATAAAAATAGTATCGAAATTTCATCAAAAATCTACTTTATTTGGCTCAGTATAAAGTATCCGGAAATATTCATGTAATTAGATTAATTACATACTTGTTTTCACTGGTATTTCTTATTTGCAAAGTATTTTACATGTAAAAATACTGTATTTGAAATTTAAAGATGAATAGTTTGTTTGCTTGTACGCGCTAATCTCATGAACCACGGAGTCCCATTTGAAAAATTATTTCACTGTTAAACATTCCATTTATCGAGGAAGGCTATATTCTATATCACGCTAAGACTAATACAAGAGGAAGAATGTGGGTAAAACCGCGGGGCACAGCTAGGTATGCAATACACGTAAATAATATTATTTTTTCTAAGAACTTTCATTCAAATCAGAACTTTCATATTCTCGCACAAACCACGTCGCCGTAACATTATTAAATTTCAGTGTATTATATTGAAAATTACTTTTAAAGGTACCAGCAATGAAGCAAAGTCAATCTTTATAAGTTTTCTATTAACTAACCCTTCTTTATAAGAATTGAAATATAGTCTTTGTAAATACAGTAAGTATATCTTTTTGCTAAAAACACGTTTTTATTTATACAACTTTAACCTTCTAATATTATTAATGCGAAAGTTTCAGAGGATGTGTGTGTGTGTTTGTTACTCTTTCACGCAAATACTACGGAACCGATTACAATGAAATTTAACACACATATAGAGGTTAACTTGAATTAACACATAGAACAGGTTTTATCCCGGAAATCGCACGGGAACGGGAACTATGCGGGTTTTCCTTTGAAAACCCGGGCGAAGCCGCGGGCGGAAAGCTAGTAAACTATATAGCCATAATTTGATTTTATTGAAGCTAGTTTATGCATTATTGAAATACAAATTTCTTAATACACAAACGACAATAATAATAATTTTGAAACGCAGACATCATAATTATTTATGATATCATTTCAATAAGCCTTTATACGATAAATAGATTCTGCAAGAAATTAGATAGCTCATTTATTGAGGAAGGCTATACGCTATAACACCACGCTAAGACCAACAGGAACAGGAGCCACGCGGGTGAAACCGCGGGGCGCAGCTAGTCTAATAAATGTTTTATAATCATTGCTTATTATGTATCTACCTAATACTTATGTAGCGAATATAGTGCTCTATGTAGAGCAGTGGTGTCTCAGTGGTAGAGCCTCCTACTTAAGTAGAAATAACTACACGTGTAAAAATTCTACTATATCATTACAGTTTTTTTTGTAATATTTTTCATCGCATAATATAATTATTATTGTAGAACATAATTGCTTCCTGCAGTCAGTCCCTATTTATGTGCTTAGATCTTTAAAATTTCACAACTGATTTTGATGTGCAAAAAAATAGAGCCGTTTCTTCGAAACGTTTATATAAAACACCTACGTTCAAAGCTGGTAGTATAGTTTGCAATAAATGTAACATAAAAACTTGTCTCATAAATTGACATAATATTAGTATGACAAAAAATTCGTTAACCAATTTTTGTTTAAAGTTTTCGACAAACTCCGCCAGTAAACAAGGCAACTGCAATGACTACTAATAGAGTACGGATAGGCTTCACAATTCAATTTTCAGCTATCCACGCATGCATATAAATGTACAGCATGCATGATTAGCAGCTATGCATGCAGGCACAGCATGCATAGTAAACAGTAAAGTGCTAGCCTTGAAATCCGAACTAAAGTTTAGTATATTTAATACTAGCTGTTCCCCGCGGTTTCACCCGCATTGCTCCGCTGTCTTAGCGTGATGATATATAGCCTATAGCGGATAGCCTTCCTCGATAAATTGGCTATCTAACACCGAAATAATTTTTCAAATCAGACCAGTAGTTCCCGAGATTAGCGCGTTCAAACAAACAAACAATAAAACAACAATAAAAAATATTATTGTCCTCTAATGTTGAAGCGAGTTGTATTGTATTTTTCCTAGTACAAAATTTTTTAAATACACTGTTTGGTTTGATTAATATTAAAATTAAAATGTACATTGTTCTGGGTAGCAGTAATTATGAATGTGTGATGATCTATGTGTATGCGTATATAGTTTCGAGTTGTAACAGTATGGCTTCGATTACGTCACGGTTTTATTGTAATGGATGTTTGTTTTCATTTAGGATATTTAACAACATAAAAATTCATGTTGTAGTTTTTGGTACTTTTTACACAAATAATGTATCAAATATTGGTGTCTTAATATTCCGTACGTATTTCATCAACAAAGATTGTGTTAATATATTATATAGAATAAGCACTTGTAGTATTGTATTAAGTTTATTGGGTGGCGACCAAGGTCTGTGTAACATGGTATTCAAAAAAGATAAAGTTCATGCACGTAATAATAAATATAATATTATCACTCTAGTAACATATCATTTCTTGTTGTATTTGTTAGATTCGCAGGGTGTCCAAGTTGGTATAGCGATACACTTAATTACAATCATTACAACATTTAACAACAGTACTAGATTGCCTATTGTCTTATACGAGCACTCATGTTTTGTGTATTGTAAACGATTTATAAGTTTATACTGCGACAATCGCACCTTATTGTGCGACAGTCGTATCCAGCATTTAATTCAAATAATAATTTTCATTAATTATAGTGACATTATAAACACACATATTCCATTTATTGTAGTATGTATCATATACAGAATTATACAGAGTATTATAGTGTTAGCCATTTATCTTGTCTATATTTTAAACGTTATTGTACATTTTATTGTTATTCATATTATCCATCAATTAATTGTTATAATAATCCTCATTAATCATATAAAAGCAACTATTACACTTGTACTATATATTATTATTATCCCAAACAGTATTAATAGTATTATACATAATATAGTGTTATTCATTTACCTTGTCCATAGTTTAAACTTTATTATGGATTCAATAATTATTAGTCACATTCAGTATTAAAAATAAATTAAAGGTTGGTTTCATCAATCCTGGCTCTCTTGGAACCCATCATGACGAGTTTGTCGTCGCACTGGACCGACTTCGGGTGGATATATTGGCGGTCAACGAGACCTGGCTCCGCGAGGGTGAAGAGGGTCGTGCGCCCCTTGTTCCCGGCTATAGGCTGCGACATATACCACGCTCGAGAAGTATCCGTAATCGCGGAGGCGGTGTTGGATTTTACGTGAAGGAGGGTATGGTAGTTAAAACTTTGCAACATCCTATAACCTTGCAAGTTGAGCAAATGTGGGTGAAAACCACAGTTCAGGGTAAAACGGTTGTATTGGGAACAGCATATAGACCTCCTTGGCTCGATGTTCAGATATTTTTGGATGCCCTGATCGAATCTCTTGGTTCCTTCATGTGGTCCGACAATATAGTGCTCTTAGGGGATTTTAATATTAACTTTTTAAATAAGCAACACGTTTCTTTCTCCAAACTTGAGAGTTTTTTGCATACGATGAATCTCACTCAACTTATATCTGAACCAACACACTTCACGGATAAAAGCGAGACGTTGCTGGATTTGATATGCACGAACATTGCAGCATCGCACGTTGTCGTTGAGCATGTCAGCGCCCTGAGCAGTCATGCATTTGTTTCTTGTACATTAAATATACCCAAGGACAAATATATCCCTAGATGGATAACGTACAGGTCTCTGAAAGATATTGACATGGAGAGTTTTGAAGCGACCCTAGAAGAAGTAAGGTGGCACACAATTATGGAAATGAATAATGTCGACGAGATGGTAAAGATTCTTACAATATACATCCAAATAATTTTTGATCATCATGCTCCTCGAAAAGTGAAATATGTAAAACACAAGCTTTATCCATGGATTACTGATACCATTAAATTGATGATGAAAACTCGAGACGAAGCGCAAGTTACTGCCAGAAGAAGTAAAGAGGGTAAACATAAGGCATATTACAAAGAACTAAAAAGTATCGTCAGCCAGGCTCTGCATAGAGAAAAGCAATCATACTTTGACAATTATGTTAATAGTAATATCAATAACCCGCCTAAATTGTGGAAGCACATTAAGGAACAAGTCGTAATTAAAGCTAAACAGGATAATAAGTTACCATCGCATTTCAATGATCCCGATAAATTAAACTGTGACTTTCTTAATGTTCCTGGCAACAACAAATCTGACCTATCGACGTTGACTTATTACGAATTTCACCGGTACTGTAACGCCACCTTCTCATTTAAAATCTGTAAATGAAAACACGGTACTTAAAGCCTTACAAACCTTGAAGTCTCAAGCAGTTGGAGTCGATGACATGTCCTTAGATATGTTAAAACTTACTTCCTCCAAAATCCTGCCAGTCATCACGCATATCATAAACACGTCCTTCCGTACGCATCAGTTTCCTGAACTTTGGCAAAGTGCTCTGGTACATCCTATACCTAAGAATGACAATCCATTGACCTCAAAAGATCTGAGGCCGATCAGTGTACTTCCGTGTCTCTCGAAAGTGATAGAGAGGATAGTACACAATCAGTTAACCCAGTTCTTAGAGCAAAATGGAGTATTATCCGATTTGCAGTCGGGGTTCAGGAAGGGACGTGGTGTTGCCTCTGCACTAACTGAAGTTGTAGATAACATCCTGAAGGCGCAAGACACGGGCATGAGTACTGCTGTTGTATTCCTTGATTACACTAGAGCTTTTGACACCATCAATGTTCCGCTTCTTCTATCCAAGATGTCGTACTATGGGTTTAGTAAGGAAACAATAAGCTGGTTCAGTAGTTATCTCAACAAACGTACTCAAACTGTAGTCATCCGCAAGGAAGATGGTTCAATTGCATATTCCAGGCAAAGTAGCGTGACCAGAGGAGTTCCGCAAGGCTCCATCCTGGGTCCCCTACTTTTCATTCTGTACAGTACGGATATTACGCGTGAAATAAGATATTGCCGGCACCATTCATACGCAGATGATATACAATTATATATATCTTTTCATCCATCTCGAACTGTTGAAGCTATTGCCGAATTAAATTCAGACCTTCAGCGTATTTCAAAATGGTCGGAGAAAAACTCTCTGGTTATTAATCCTGCGAAGACCAAATTTATGTTATTGGGAACACCGATTTTGGTTGAAAAAGTGGCGAAACATAATCCGCTTATCAGTGTAGAGGGGCAGTTGATTGAACGCGTTAGGGAAGCTCGCAATCTTGGGATCGTGTTCGATGAAAATTTGAGGTTCGAGAAACACATTCATACCACCATTTCAAACTGTTTCTATAGATTAAAGCTGTTGTATCGTATAAAATCCTACATTACCGCACCCTTACGTTCAAGGCTGTGCGAGGCACTTATACTCTCGAAATTCAATTTCGCGGACACCATGTACGGTACAAGATTGCTTGAAAAAACTAAGACTGCAATACAGCGCGTTCAGAACGCCTGCGCTCGTTTCTGTTGGGACATACCTTCGAGAGATCACGTAACGCCGTAT
This sequence comes from Colias croceus, assembly GCF_905220415.1. Taxonomy (NCBI): domain Eukaryota; kingdom Metazoa; phylum Arthropoda; class Insecta; order Lepidoptera; family Pieridae; genus Colias; species Colias croceus. The sequence continues at coordinate 11,318,274 of NC_059539.1, forward strand.
CTGATCAAGGCAAAAACGCTCAACATGGAACGACGCAGACGCCTTCACTTCGCTGTCATGCTTTTTGAAGTGGTAACATCCCAGATGCCTAAATACCTTTACTGTAAGCTGAGGTGGATGAGAGACAGAAAAGGTTCGCACTTCACAAGAGGGTCCACGTACATGCTAGTTATGCCAAAGTTCCATACAACTGCTTTTAGAGGTAGTTTTGTATACAACGCAACGAAGTGCTGGAACAATCTTCCGCCGCCGATACGTGAGTCAGTGTCAAAAAATGCTTTCAGATATAAATATAAAGCACACTTGATAAACGAATTCGTCAAACAAGCCTAGTTGCGTTGTATATAGGGCTAATATACATTTATTTATTTATTTATTATGTTATTTTATATGTATTTTCAAATATATATATATATATATATCTCTTTATTTTTATTTATTATTATTATAATTTTTTTGTTTTTATATGTTCATATGTATAATTCTGTAGAGGATTTTTGTTTCTATTTAGTATCTATTTATTATTTTTCCTGTATAGGTATTATTAGTAATAGTCACGGTTAGGGGACACTTTGGGCTTCTGCCCTGTTGTCTTGTGGGGGGCACTGAAAACCAGCGTTATGCCGACCATGTCGGCATGACATATGCTGAGGGCCTCACCATTTAGGTCGCCACACAAATTTATTATTATTTTCTCTGTTTTGCGTTCTGTTCTTTCTTTTTTTTTTTTTTTAATTTTGTTACTTATGTTTTATGTGTCAATGTGGTGTACCTAATAAATGATTTTCATTTCATTTCATTTTCATTTCAAACAAACTCTTCAGCTTTATAATATTAGTATAGATATGCGACACTAATTTTCCGCCCGCCTTTGTAGGTTTACGAATTTGCAAACTTAATTTTTCTTCTTTTGTTTTTGCTCTTGCTTATGTTATTTTGCAAGGTCTCTTGCAAGTTGAAATTTTATAGTGAAATAGATTTACGCTGTATTTACTGTCTGCCCAAAAAGTATAACGAATATAACATTAGTGTTATACTTTTCGTCTCATCGTTCAGAACCTACACAATACTCATAAATCTGAATTTAAATTATGATATCGAAACCCTTAAAAGAATATAATTATGGCTCTTCACCAATATACACATTAATAAAATATCAAAATAAAAAAAAAACATGTCTATTCAACTTTATTTATATTTTATTTATAAATTATATTATTTCTGAATAATCTCCAAAACTATTAAACTGATGCTATCTGATAGAATTTCTCAAATACCTCAAGAAAATTGACTATTAAAAATTATATCAGAGATCTATTAATAGAATATTATAAATGTATAAATTCTCTTTTTTGGCCACGCAAGGTTGAAGCAAGGGTAAATGCTATTAATAAATTAAAACTCATCCGTTAGAAGTTATCAGAGTTTACAAATGAATATATAAAATTTAGCATAAAAATTCAAAAATAAAATTAATAGTAGTCGAGCTTGGTGAACTTGGTGGTTTATATTCTTACATAATTATTATATATTATTTTGACGTAACAACGTCTTATAATTCGATAGAGCCGGCTGCACGCCCGAAAAAACACGACTCATGCGGCGTTACCTCGCTCTGAGGCGTTCCAGTGCAAGCGAGAGCGCGGAAAGAGCGATAAAGAAGCACAATCGTTATCACGTTCAACTATCGTCAGTAAACCGACTTTACAGACAACCAATTTTTTTGACGTGACAACGTCTTATAATTCGATAGAGCCGGCTGCACGCCCGAAAAAACATGACTCATGCGGCGTTACCTCGCTCTGAGGCGTTCCAGTGCAAGCGAGAGCGCGGTACCAACTGGTAGCCAGTAAAGGTCGGTGCGTAATATTTACGAAATGGAATTTATTATTGTACAGTTTCGTTAGGTAGAGCTCATACACTACATGAATCTTATTCAACGTAATCATAAATAACATAATCTCTTGTTTTAGGAAAAAACAAGAGATTATGTTATTTAGCTTTCAATATAATATGAATAATTTATATTACTCGCAATAAAAAAATGTATTTATATTATTCACATTAGGGTGTTAAGTTAAAATATTTTTAGCAACAACAATATTAAAATTGTCAAAAATCATCGGTTTACGATATCAAATACTCTGCAGTCTACGTGTTAATAAACCTTCAAACGATGATCTGCCTCTACGACCATAACCTGCATAGAAATAAAATGTTATCTCTAAGTGTGGCTTAATTGCTTCCAAAGCAATCAAAACTTATTTAAGTGCATATACATAAGATATTTTATTACAGTTTACTGACTCTATCCATTTGACGACTCTACATATTTAAAACACAAGAGTATTTACTTTGTAGAGACTAGGCTGCATTCAAAGTATCCTCTACTAAGTTTGTAGCCCATGGGAGAGATATAGCATATTCATGTATGTAATCCATATTCATAGTATAATTTGACCCAAGCTATTTTCACGTGGAAGCCTGATTTGGGGTATCAAAATATTTGACACGACCTATATAATATCTGACGATCTATACGTCTGCATTTGCATTTCGCGTTTGATTCGATTAACTGTGTTTGGAAGGGTTATAGATATTAAAATCGAATTTGTAGAGCACGATAAGTGATTTTATTTGCGCTTATATTACGAAGTAGGACGCGAGGTAGAATTATGCTGGTATAAATTATTGATTTAATTATAAATAATTAATGATTATTTCGTTAAAATAGTAATTAAGTATAGAAGAAGATTTTAATTGAAATGTTATAGTTTATTTTATCTGATAGAGCTTAGTATATCTGAGCGTATGATGTACTGCTATTTTATAATAAAGTGGCGCCCATTAGAGGCATGTAAAATTACATAGGATAACACAACCTTCAAAACCTACAACTTACCAAATATAAAATAAGAGCTTCCAGTATCACATGCACATACACAATTCGCTCTACATAACGCTGTCACGTTTTATCTTACAAATCGATCGTATTTATCATATCTATCAATATTTTCGCACGTGAAGCACGTCAATTCACAAACACAACACTCACTGAATGTCGTATACACTCGCGATGCGGTATTCGACGCGGAGCGACGCACGTCCGTCCGCTCCGAGTGCTCGGTTACAACTGGAGTACAGCCTTCACCGCGCAAGCCTCCATGACTCCATCAAAGTACTTCAGCAGAATTGTTAGACGCTAGCGCCAAGCACTTTCATAAGATATTAAGGACTTGATTCCGAACCAATCGGCGTTCAGTGTTGTTTTAAGTTGCTCATTTTAATAAGTCCCGTCTAGAGGTGCTTAGAGCTATAGTTTTAGATGAATTCATTAACGGTTCTGTGAATCCGCACTGAACTAAATTCATTAATATTTTTTGTGTTTTTAGCTGTTTAAATTTGTTATAAGCAAATTTTCCGTAAGGTTAATGATCTGTTTTAACCTTGTAAACGTAATACTCGGAGCTATCTAAATTCAGATAAAGAGCAAAAAAAATACTATAAAGAACATTTTCAATAAGGAAACGAAATAATTGACTTGAACTTTGCCTTGTTGAGATTTTCCCTATAAACTTCATCAAAGCTAAAATTATAAATATTTTTCAATATTGTCAGCGACTTAAATATTTTAACGTTATTAAAGTCTTCCTTTTCGTATTACATGTATTAAAATATGTTTATTGTATTAAATTATTTTGTTTAACATATCTCTTTTCTTAAATATAGGTACTACTAGGTTTCCGCCCGCGGCTTCGCACGCGCAGTCAATGAAAAACCCGCATAGTTCCCATTCCCGTGGGATTTCCGGGATCGCGTCATTTTCCCGAGATAAAAAGTAGCCTATGTCCTTTCTCGGGTATCAAAATATCTCCATACCAAATTTCATGAAAATTGTTTCAGTAGTTTAGGCGTGATTAAGTAGCAGACAGACAGACAGAGTTACTTTCGCATTTATAATATTAAGTATGGATTAAATACATGTACATTTAAAACAAGCCGTTGCCCAGCTTCGCTTCAGAGGTATCATTTGATTATACAAATAAAAAACAACTGCAGCACACAATTTTAGCTTAACTGTAATATAAAAGCTAAAGACGTAATAAATAATGATGTCAAATTAGATCCATCCAAACTCATTTATACGGAATAATTAATACAACACCTCCTAAAAACGCAACTATTTTATTATGTCCTTTTCTTCTTTAAACTAATACGCTGTTAATAATTTGTATTATTATAAGAAAATGGCATAATAAATCGTATTCACTAAATTACATCTTACACAAACACATATTATGAAATTAATATAAATATAATTGTTTCGGAAGCTTTCTCAGAACATGCAGCGCCATCTAGTCACATATTTAGTGACACAACAAAAGCAAATCTCTTATATTAATAATTTATTTTAGTATTTAACAAGGACTTGAACATTTAGAAATTAAAGATTTTTTAACGGATTTTCAACGTGATTCATTCATTATATATTACGCTCGCTGTAAAGAAACGTCGGGAAATTATATAATGAATAAATCGCGTTTAAAATCCGTTAAAAAATCTTTAATTTCTAAATGTATAATACTCGCGTAAAATCAAACACTAGAAAATACTAAGGACGAACGTAATAACTAATAATAATTGTAATGACTATCTGTATCCATATATTTAAAAAAAACTATCCGTGACAATCAAAATCACCCTCTATAAAATCCTAAGTATAACTAATCAAAAGTCCATAAGTTAATTCACCGTCTTACTCGACAAGTCATACAAAAATGCACCCATTCATCCACCACTTCAAAGTATTTGCGAGTGCAGTCCTTAATCCAGCATTCAGCATTCTGCCCTATCTCTGTTTGCATCCTATTTATACCTGCAACGGACAGATAAAAAGGAGTCAAAGACAGATAAAAAGCCTATCTCCAACGTTTGCACGTTTGGAATGCTTACAAAATAAACTCGGGAGGTGTGCGGTGCGCGTGTGTGTGTGTTTGTGTGTCCGTGTGTGTGTGCCGCCGCGACCTGTGATTGGTCACCGCAGAGCTGTCACTATGTAAGCGTCATTAGTGCGGAGTCGGTCATAAAACTTTCATTTGTCAATCTGTTTGTATGGTCAGCAGATAGGGTTGCGAATGTTTTGATAATTTTACGTTTTGCGATTTACAGTTCAGATTTACTATGGATAATAATAATTAACAATGCCATTTTATATATGTACGAATTTATTATTTAACTTAATGTATATTTAAGTCTTATTCTAGACTAGACTGTAGTTAAAAAGAGCGTTTGTACCGAGTACACGTGTCAGAAGTGAAAGTTCTTTGTCAATATACAAAGATACCAAAATCATCGCCTTTCTCCATGACGGTACGTGACGGTATTGCTATGATGCGACCTCGAAATTTTACTCTCAATGCGCCTAAAGAAGTTTGACTTCAAAATTAATCGTTTCAATAAATGAATAAAACAAACAAATTCATTAAACATTTTATTTCCAAGCTATAATATCACACTTTTAATATAATAATAATGTTAAAGAATTATTTCATAGCTGTACATAATAATAAAATGAAAACACTCCTATAACATGCATTTTATTACATACTTCTTTTAGTTTCACCTTCCTCGTAGCACGGTTACGCCGTAGCAGTTTGCTACGTCATAATATAAAGTAGTATGATATAAATGAAAACTGAATAGTATTTCAAACTTTATGGACATATTATATTTGATTTAAACATATAACTTTGTAGTATTATGAAATAAAGCTTATATGTTTTATTTGGTAAGTGTGCAATGAATAAAATTTGTCGTAGCGAAAGCTCAAAAGTACAATGTGTCTCTGGTCTCTACAATGAGAACAAATATAGGCTGATGATGATGATGATGATGAAACGATTTGTATTTTCTACAAAATATCTATATAAAATTGCAAATTATGATTTGTAAATTGTAAGTTTTAATTATATTCCTAATAAATAATAAAATAAAGGCATAAAAATAAATTCTTCCTAAATTTAGTAGTTTATTATAAGGGAAAAGAATATAACAAACTACAGCAATTACAAGAGTAAATGTTAATAAAAACTCTCACTTTTATGTGACACACTGAGTAACTTGATAATGGGGTAACTCATAACCATCCGAAATAATTAACTGTAGGGTTGTCACAAGCGGCCTTGCTAATTTGTATTTTTTTATTTTGATATTTATTTAGTGTTCTATTCATTTGATAAATAGAACGTTATGTAGATTTAACTTACTCTTTAAATTTCGTCATAAATTGTATAGGTATTTAACAACATTGTATTAAATGCAGAACCAAGATAGTATTACAAAAATACGTTTTTTTTATGTTGTTTTATATTTTAGTAGCTGCGCTCCGCGGTTTCACCTGCATTGCTCCGCTCATGTTGATCTAAGGGTGATGCTATATGCTATCTTTCTCGATAAATGGGCTATCTTATACGGAAAGAATTTTTCAAATCGGACCAGTAGTTCCTGAGATTAGCGCGTTCAAACAAACAAACAAATAAACTTTTCAGCTTTATAATATTAGTATAGATAAAGCTAACTGGACTATCCTGGATAATTCACCTTATTTTACCCATCTAAAATATATTTAAAACATATCTAGTTATTCCATAAATAAAATAGATGTCTTTTACTACAAACTATCTATTTTTCCATTTAAGCCAAGGCGAGCTTCCAAATGTACCGCTGTAAAATATTCGAAATGTACAGTCCGAAAGCGTTTATCTTCAAATTCAGCGAGCTGTCATTTTAACAGTCACGATGACAGCTGACCTTATCAGCACTTGACACAGGTCCGACTTAAGCACGCTAGCTTCGCGCCGGTTCAAGGGATTCATCGCTGTGTTATTTATTTGAGTATTGATTATATATCTTCGGACATATCTTTCGATTGGAAGCACTGGTATTAAGTGATGACTTTGGTTGATTGATTGGTTGGTTTAAATTGTTGATATTTTTATAGAGATTATTTTTTAAAGCAAATGCCATCATAAAGAACAAATTTTTCTACTTACGTTCATCATATTAAACACAAAAGACCCGAGAATAGTAATTGACAATAATTCATTCCCAGAAAGACGTAACGAAATACCCTAAATCCTGGAAACGCCATCCAAAAATATACGTCATAGGTAGCAAAATAGACGCAGAGGGCATATTTCGTAAGCATATTTAAAGGACGCTGCCTCTCGAGGGAAAGAGGTCGGAAGAGTCCGCTTTTATGACAGGGCCACGTTAATGGTGTAATAAACAAACCGCGATAATAAGCATTTGTCAACAGTATGACAGAGAAATGGCAGGTGGGATGACGTGCGTGGTATGTTTTTAACGAGAAGACAATCGCGCCATCTACGTATGTGGATGCTATCATTTTTGCGATCTAAATGAAGGCATGAGCAGTTTGGATGTACGCTGTTATAGATAGTGTGTAGAATTAAAAAAAAATGTTCGGTCACATGGCTTCATGTATGAGTGGTATCTTTAAAATGTATATTATATAATATAATATGTTCTATTAACAACTTATTCGAGACGGATTGAATTGTGTTGTGCCCCATGGTTTCACTTATGGACTAAACGACGGCCTTTAACCTCATAGAGAATGAAAAAAACATGGATTTTCAGCTATTTAGTATTCAAATTTAGTCTTTATCGGTCACTATTATTCATTAATAATAGGTACATATTATAATTACGAAATTTGGTAGAAAACAGAATATGTTGTACAGTTCAATACTTTGTTAATACCTCACATATGTGTCTTCCTGTACATCGTGCTGTTTCAATGGAACTTGTCACTCGTTATATTAAACTAAATGCGAGCTGCCGATACTTCTCACTCCGATGAATAACATACTACGTTGTTCTTGGAAGCTTTTCAATTATTTATTTCAATGCTGTATCTACTATTTCATGCTGAGTTGATCTTTTTGAAATATCTTTGAAAAATGCTGTTTTTATCTCGTGGTAGAGATGAAAGTACAATAAAAAAGCCCATAAAGCTTGAATGAATTTATCAATCAATTTGGTTAACAAATTAAAATTAAATACATTTATAGGTAAGTACTTATATATTTTATGTTAATAACTACATATAAGAGGAATTATATTCTTAAAGGTTAGACACTTTTAACTTACTAAATTAAAATAAAAAATATGAAGGACTAAAAAAAGTTGTTTATTGTAAATACGTTTAGATTTCATCATTCATCATAAACAGGATAAGAAATAAACTTTTAAATATACATATACAGCGTAATGACAAAAAATACTCGAGCCAAAAAGCGAAATAGTAACAAAAGCAAATGACAAGATATTTTAATACACAACGACACGATTTCCGCAACATTTGTGAAGGGTGAAAAAGTAAACGGGAGAACAGAGTTTTTGTTATATTGTCATCACGGTATCGCAACGAAACCATTAGTAGATTGCTCAATAGCTGGCTCTGAATCTTCTTTTATAGACTGATTGGTACTAGGGTTTTTGAACACGTGGTCTGTTTAGTTATTCTGTATTCTATAAATTAAAATTTCACATATTCACGTGGTTTCTTTTATCAGTAGGCCTTATAAGGTTATCGTTTACCCTCATAAAAGTCCAGTACCTATTCTTGCAGTGGGAACATAATGCGGTGATGATGATACGCCGTATTGATATCCTAGTCACTTTTAGAAGAATAGTGCACGAAATAAATATGAAAAAGTTATTAGACTTAAATATATGTCACTGGTTTAGATCCGGCTCGAAGGACTTGTACAATATTATATAAGCTCTTGTTGGATAAAATTCAGACACCGATTAAAAAACCTCGTAATCACTTTATATTACTTCCACTTTTTATTGCATTCGAAAACCAACCAAAACATATAAAGGATTATCAATATTAATTACACATGTTTGCGTGTTTAAAATGGCTAATTTAGTTAAGTGTTACATTATAACATACACTTTTCTATGTTTAATGTTAATAAACTGCAAAATTGCCTTTTGTCATGGAGATATGCGAGTTGAATATAAAAATAATGAATACATATTTATTTTAATATTTTATTATAATTGTTAGTAATTTGTCTGCTTTAGTTTTTTCCTTTTGTAGCTCGAATATAAAAACAGTATTAATAATATAAGTAAAAATAAGACAACATACAAAGTATTCGGTGTATGGTATACCAGTATAGAAAAAAATCCTGTAATCAAAGCCAAGGATAATTAAGTAATAAAAACCGGAGAATAATACGCAAAACGAAAAAATAAAATCTGCGAAGTCATTAAAGCTACATTTTTAATTTAATGTTGAAAAATAACTTCACGATTAAACTCCAAAGTTAATATATGCACCCTTCTCAACGGAATCTGAGCGTATTTTTAAAGTTACCCCTTTGGGAAATATTAAGGATCGCAAGGCGGGATGGTGGCCTATATACTTATCACTTCTCAAGTTATTATCAGAATACGATGCCTGAGTTTATATTCTATCGAACTTAAAACTTAATTTTTGGTTTAAAATTAAAAGAGTTATACCTATTCGTTTATTGTGTTATGTAACTAGGTATATTAGGTTAATATCCTTATTATCTACTCAAATAATTATAAATACGAAAATTTGTTTGTTTGAAAAGGTACAGGCAGGTGACCTATATAAAAAAAATATGGCTAACTGATAGGAGGATGTAATTTCAGTTATTACTTTGATATAATATTGGCTAATGTTATAATTCGGCAAATTCTCTAGAATTCTAAGAATTGTTTATTTTTCGCAACATAATATTATGTCTATGTATCGATGTCTATAATGGAACGCGTTAGACCTGTTTTACGGATTAGATTGATAATATATTATCAATGATAATAAATATATTATGCCTATTTCTAGGAATACCTAGAAATAGGCATTTGCATCATTCCACGTAATATAAGAAGCTATAATATACGTAGTATTATGCCATTTAATTACCATCATATTTTGATTAAATGAAACGTGTTATTTCATACCAATTTTTTATTTGATATTCTCCTGTGATCTTAATGTTGTATCGCCTGGATATTTTCATCATTAATTATTATAAGACTGATTTAGTGTATTTAAATGTATCTACGTTTACGATTACAAAAAATCTTATATTGGAATTGATATTTTTGGTTTTATGGCATTCAAATGCTTTATAAATCTTATATTTCTGTAAAAATGTGTAAGAGCAATATTTACATCGAAAATTTCAGTCAAACAAAATCATACACTAAAATATTCCTCATTAAAACGTAAACAAATCCAGCAATGTTAATACAGCTCTTAAAAGCTCGCCCTTACCCCTTTGAAGTGCCTTATTACAAAGTATTTCACATTCCCCAATGTGTCTAACGCCCAAACTCAACGGACTATTTTCCAAATTCCAAAAAACATCGCATTCACATATACGAAAGTCTCAGAATTTCTTTGAAAGGAACTGAAGCATTCCATACACTTAACACCAGTAAGTCTCGAAAACCCACTTCGGTTAAAACTTTAGGAAAAATGTTTTAATCAAACAGAAACCTTTCAATGAGAATATTCTTAGAGTGAAACAAATAAGTTACTTTTTGTTTTTGCTCCATGAAGGAATCGCGTTTTGAGGAAACGTTATCCATTTTGTGAATAAAATTTTCTTAGTGATTTTTTAGAAATTTCACTTCCTCAATTCAATAGAAGTTATATAGTAACGTAACTAATATTGCTATGAAAGCAAAAGCTGATAATTGAAGTGAAACTTCTTTATCGGAGTTGGAAAAAAATTTGGTGTAACATTTTTTCGTTTGGCGTGACATTTTTCCGTTATGCACCATCTTTTTCTTATCCTTACCACGCGTGATTCGACGTATTTCTGTAAAGTTGCATATTATAGTAAATTATTTTTTTTAAAATAAGGTCATAAAGAAGTTTCACTTTTTACGTGTACAATTATAGTACACGCACACATTTTTTTAAATAATTCTGATAACAATGTAATATAGTTTAATTAAACTACGCCAAGATTCTAATTAGACTGAACCCAACTTTGGTAGTAATTTCCTCAAAAATTAGTGCCAGTTATGATCAATAAAATTAAACATTTTATAACAATGCCTAAAAATTATCAACTTAAAACGTTTTATGTCCAACATTAATATTTTATAATAAACCCTGAACTCGTAAAAATGTAGCATCGTATAGCTTCAAAGCCTAAAGGCTTGCTATAAAATCTTTAAATGAAAATCATTTCTAAAGCAGGGGAAAGACAATCGCTGAGGGTGACAATAACCCTTAAACTGTAATCGTTACAAGGACCTGTAACCAAAATAGCAATAAAATTAAACGTAAATACCCTTCCTAAGGTTTTTTTAGAGAATAGACAAACGAATAAACGTTCATTATCATTTTCTTTGCATGTTGATAAGTTCGCGTCATAAACTATAGTTCCCAGAAAAAGAAAGAGCTTGTGTGCCAAGCAAGTGTCAGAAGTGAGACTTTTTTTGGCAAGTTTCAAAGATACCAAAATCGTTAAATGAGCCTTACATGGAACGCCTCAGATGAGTCAGAGCGAGGTAACGTTATAATTCTTCCAAAATCTAAATCATCTTCAATAATGATAAAACGATTTATTCTTCTATAAGAAATTTAAAAATGAAAACAAAAGCACAGGAAACAGACATATTATTAACACCTTAAAATATGGAGTGTATTATCTACCAATGCAATCTCACTACAAAATATGTTCGTTTAAATCAAAACGAAGCGTCTAATACAAGTACGAGAGCTAACTTAATAAAATAACACGTAATAGCAGCCGATAATACTGCTAAGTGTGAGAGCTCCTATTAGCTGAATCATATAGCCTAAAGCACACAGCTATCAAATTCGGCGAGTACATTTACCATCATATCGATATCATTTTATTACATTAGTTCAATAACGCATACATTTTCGGAACACAATTTTTGAAGATTCGATTGGGGAAAATGTATAGAAATAGAAAATCATATATTTGGGAGAGGGTCACATTTTGGGTAGATTGATGTCTTTGTGTCGCATGAATTTATAAATTACATTATCATAAAACTCCGGTATGTTAAACTACGCGTTTTATGTAGTGGAATCAAAAACTTCTGTATGCTGATAATATTATTTTCATAGAACGTATCGTTACATAATCTTATATATAAAAATGAGTCGCAAAATGTGTTGGTAAGCGCATAACTCGAGAACGGCTGAACCGATTTCGATAATTCTTTTTTTAATTATATTCCTTGAAGTACGAGGATGGTTCTTATGTAGGGAAAACGTAAATTATGTACCACGGGCGAAGCAGGGGCGGACCGCTAGTAATTCATAATTCTTTATTTACGACTAGCTTCCGCCCGCGACTCCGTCCGCGCGGAAAAATTAAGATTTATTTTTTTTCTACGTATTTTTCCGGGATAAAAAGTATCCTATTTTATGCCCAGGATAATAAGGTATAATTATACCAAGTTTCTTTTTTTTTTTTTTTTTTATGTTAATAGCAGGCAAACGAGCAGACGGGTCACCTGATGTTAAGTGAACATCGTCGCCCACTTGCACCCACAATACCAGGGGTATGGCGAGTGTGTTGCCGGCCTTTAAGGTGGGTGTACGCTCTTTTCTTAAAGGTCCCCAAATCGTAACTCATTGGAAACACTGCCGGCGGGAGCAGATTCCAAATTTCCGTAGCACGAGGCAAAAAGCTTCTTTTAAAGCGAACTGTTGTTGATCGCCAGCTGTCCAGATGGTATGGATGGAATTTGAGCTTGTGACGTGCTGTACGGTGGTGGAATTCAGCCGCAGGCAGTGTTCCAAACAGTTCTTCAGAGCACTCCCCATGATAAATGCGGTAGAAGACGCACAAGGAGGCGACTTCTCTACGCAGTGCTAAAGAATCAAGCCGATCGGTTAGACTTGGCTCGCCAACGAGGCGCACAGCTCTCCGTTGGATTCGGTCAAATGGAAGGAGATACTGTTGAGGTGCACCGGCCCAGAGATGGGAGCAGTATTCCATATGCAGCCTGACTTGCGCCTTATAAAGGTTAAGGCGATGGCTCGGAGTGAAATACTGCCCCGCTCTACAGAGTACACCTAATTTCTGGGAAGCTAACTTAGCTTTTCCTTCCAGATGACAAGAGAACTGCACATCACTCGTGATTTCGAGACCAAGAATTCCGATACTGGCTGTGGCTTTTAGGGGAGTACTTTGAAAAATGGGAGTCGCGATAAAGGGATTCTTCTTAGCGGTAAATGCGCAGACTTGTGTCTTATTGGGGTTAAATTGGACCAGGTTAATTCGACCCCAATTCGAGACTTCTTCTAAGGAAGTTTTGATAATGGTTTCCATTATCTTGGAGAGCAAAGAAGTGATAGCTATGGGTCGATAATTGGACGGGTCCGAGCGATCGCCCTTTTTCGGGATCGGATGCACTAAAGCCGTCTTCCATGAGTTCGGGACAACGCCTGTAGAGTAGGAGTACCGGAAAAGTCGCGTCAGAACCGGAGCCAACTCAGGTGCGCACATCTTAAGCACAATAGGAGGAATACCGTCAGGGCCACTTGACTTATGGACGTCCAGGGAAAGGAGTGCTTTACGCACTGCTCTCTGACTAAAACGAATGTCAGGCATGGATGCTTCACATCGTGGGATGGTAGGTGGCAAGAACCCTGTGTCGTCCAACGTCGAATTAGCAGCAAAAAGAGAGCCAAGAAGGTCGGCTTTCTCTTTTGCTGTGTGGGCCAACGAGTGCGCATGCTCCATGCGCAGAGATGGTAGGGACGGCTGACAAAAATTCCCTTGCACAGCTTTAGCGAGGGCCCAAAAGGCTCGAGTTCCAGAAGGAAGTAGGGCAAGTTTTTCGCCAAGCTTAGCAATGTGCTCTGCTTTCGCTCTTGCAATAGCCTTCTTGAAGGACCTAGAGGCCGAGTTCAATTCTCTTTTCAATGTACGGGCGTTTGGATCACTAGATGCGAGTGCATTGGCCCAGGCCTGGAAGCAATCTTGTTTACGGCGCGATGCCGATTTGCAAGAGCGACCAAACCAAGGCTGGGACTTGCCACCCACGGGAACAACAGAGTTTGGAACAAAGAGCTCCATTCCCTGAAGCACCACATCGGCGACAGAGTCAGCACACGCACTAGGATCATTCGCGGAGAAACAAACTCGGCTCCAGGGATACGATGAGAAGAAAGTACGCATCCCATCCCAATCTGCCGACTTATAGTGCCAAACGCGGCGGTGGCCTGCACGTGGAGGCCGAGGTAAGCGCAAGATTGGCACTGAACTCCGGACTAGGCAGTGGTCGGAAGAGCCCATAGGGGCATCGACATTTACCTGGTAGCCTTCCGGGTGGGAAGTCAGCAGAAGGTCCAACAAAGAAGGCGTATGATCCTCAATGTCTGGAATTCGCGTGGGCGATGATACCAATTGCGTGAGGTTATAGGCAAGAGCGAAGTCGTGTACAGATCTACCCGCATGGTCGGTTGTTCGTGACTTGAGAAATTCGGTATGATGAGCATTGAAGTCACCAAGGACAACGATTTCTGCAGCAGGATTAAGCACGGTGTCAACCGATGACTGAATGTGCTCAAAGAGTCGGTCCGATTCGTCATTTCCGCTATGGGACCTATAAAGGCACGCATAGATGCGCGGGTGGTCGTCGCATTCTACACGTAGCCAAAGGATGGAAAGGTCCCTACCTTCAAGATGACCAAGGCGACGAAAGCAGATATCTTCCCGGATATATGCGCATACACCAGCGCGGGGTAAAAAATTGTGCTCCAGGCTGAAGCCAGGGTAACTAAGGTATGACGCATCAGACGGTGAAGATATCTGAGTTTCGGTTAGAAACAGTAAGGCCGGCTTCGCCGTTTCGAGGTGGTAATGCACGGCGTTGATATTAGAGTGAATACCCCTGATATTGCAGAAGTTAACGCGGAGCGTGGAAAGGGGTGCGCAGGTCTTTCTGCTCTTTTTGCCTGGTAGGGAAGTAACGAGCGGTATTTTGCCCTCCCCAGAATACGTAGGGCGGCCTGAACAAGATTGCTCAGGGAGGGATTCTCCAGCATCAAAAGAGCTGGTACCCTCCTGGGGTAAATTTCTGTTTAAAACCGCTGCCATGATGCTTAAAGGGAGGGGGGGGGATGGGCTTCCGGATGCCTCACTTACCTAATGCGAAACGCAAATTTATGCTTCACGCCGGTTTCCTGTGAGGTAGTGGTCCTGCCCCGGACGAACTACAGCCCGTTCGTGCTACATACAGAGACTGTATGCAGCTGTAGTTCTACCACTCTAAACTAATCGCCAGAGCCTCGTTTGTAGACCAGCAGGGTGCACCACGAGCAGGTGAGGTTGGCTTTGGCCAAAAGGTGTTATATGGCCATGACACCCCAAAATCATCATCCACCATCACCCCAAAGTTTCATCGAAATCGAACCGTTAGTTTTCACGTGATGCCTGAACATACAGACAGACAGACAAAAAATTTTTTAATCACATATTTGGGCTTGGTATCGATCCAGTAACACCCCCTGGTATTTATTTTTTCAATATTTTCAATGTACAGAATTGACCCTTCTACAGATTTATTATATTATGTATAGAGAACATGGTATAAAGATGTTACACTTGTTTTACTTACAGTAGGTAGGTACAGCATGTTCAGCCGTTATTGAAAAACAGTATGCAAATATGTATTATATACACATTTATATATTATACACATAATATAGATAGTATATAAATGAAACTAATCAAATAACAATGTAATTATGATTCTAGAATTCTCAGTATTTACGCAATACCGACCCCCGCCCGCCCCGAGTGCGAACGGACGTGTTCCAGTAGAAACTACGTTTAAAAATATGTTATAATTAAAAATACTCATATTTATCATTTCCAGTAATATCATAACCTTTAAAAGTGGTAAAACTACAGTTAAAAGTAAAATTCGATAAACTTTAACAGTGGACAAGTGTACAGTAATTGAAATAGTGAATTAAAAGTTTAAAATCTGTGACAGTTGATACAGTGAAGTGTACGGTTGACCTTGAATTATCAACGACTATAATATTAGAAACCGGTTTAACTGCACTGGATAGTACGAAAGATAACTTTCAATATTTCGCTACACAGCGTCAGTGTTGAGACGGTTAAGCGGTATTTGACTCATAGAAAATTGATAATAACTAGCTAGCTCGGGATCGTATCCAAGTGGTACCAACTATGCGAATATCCATTATTATTTTTTTTCTTTTTTCTTTTTTTTTTTCTTTCTTGTAATCTAAAAACATCAAGCGTGCCTAGATACATTGAACATCAGAAACTATTCTAACATTTATTATTGAAAAGAAATAATAGAAATTTTAATTTGCTTAAAAAGATGGAATCACAGAATGTTACATTGCGAAGACATAAATTGAATAGAAGTTTGGATGATATCTGCTTGGAGAAGTCACTTAGTTATGAGGAAGACTTAAAAAGTTTACCGGATCTGTCTACCATGAATTGCGAATTTGACGAGCTAAAAGAAAAAATGAACACATTACAAAGTTTATTAGACAGCGCTAATAATGAAATTGACAATCTTATACTAGAAAATAATAGTTTAAAAAAGAAAATAATGGAATTAGAAAAGAAACTATTACTTTTTAACAAAATATACACGGAACCAAAAAGTAATAAAAAAATTAAACATTTTTCGTCACTTAACATCTTAAAAATTAAACGTCGGATCGACTTTGATGCAGAAAATAATGAAATGAACATAAATAGTCCTAAGAAAAATCCGCCAGTGCTGGAGAAATCTAATTTTTGTTCTAAAAATAAAAAACATGAACTGAAAGCTACTAAAAAAGAACGCCTTTTTATATTTGGCGGTCAACAATGTGTAGGCTTGGCTTCTCGTCTCCATGCATCCAAGTATGACCTATCTTCAAAGTATCAAATATCATCTATTACAAAACCTTTCGCCAGCACAGATAATATAGTGGAATCGTGCTACAAGATAGAACCGGATGCTTCAGATTATTTTGTACTAAGTTTAGGTGAACATGATAAAAATCCACTTGATTTTATATCTGAGACTGCTTCTATTCTTCGGTACTTAAAAAACGCAAATATAATAATATTGTATGTTGTAAAAAATCTTTATTTAAATGAAATCTTAATTAACAATTATTTAAAACAAATGTGTCAACGTTATCCAAAATGTATATTTTTGAATGCGTATGAGAATTGTAATGCTAATACCTTTCAGGATAACTATCTGGATAGAATTTGTTACAAGATTAAAACAGAAATAAATTTCTTGCACTACCGTAATGAATTCTTAGTTGGCAAGAATTGGTTGAATAATCTTAAATCTAAAAATAAAATACAAACATGTAACACGAATTTGAAAAGTAATTATTTTAAAGAAACGTCTACTCAAATTGATAATTCATTACTTTGCATAAACATTAATTGTGATAAAGCTACTCAAACCTGTAATACAGAAACTTCTATTGTAAATTTAGATTTTTTTCGAACCTAAATCGTGTGATGCTAAATACCTTTTGCATCAAAACATTGCGGGAATATTAAATAAGATTGATGGGCTTGAGTTGTGTTTGGCAGAAATGGAAGTAGATATAAGTGTAATTTGTCTCACCGAAACGTTTATAAAAAGAGGAGAGGAAGATAATCTAAGGCTATGTAAATTTAAATTAGCTTCAGCATTTTGCAGACCAAATGAGAGGAGAGGGGGTAGCTGTATATTATTGGATAAATCAATTGATTGTAAAGTTCTCGATTTTTGCGACGACTACTCAAAAGAAAAAGTGTTTGAATGCTGTGCTGTTGAGGTAGGTGCATTTAATTGTCTCATTATTTGTATTTACAGAACTCCAAACTCAAATGTACTAGTATTTCTCGAAAAGTTAGAACTTATTCTACATAAAGTAACCACATTTAAAAATAAAAATATTATTTTAACTGGGGACTTTAATATAGATATTCTGAAGGAAAATCAGACATCAACACTGTTTAAAAACTTATTAAGTAACTTTAATATAGACATAACTATCACTCAACCTACCCGCAAACAAGCATGCTTGGATATTATAGCCACAAACATTCCAAAAGCAGAAGGAAAAATACTTAAACTTTTCTTATCTGATCATGAAACGTGTCAACTGGTAAGACTCCCGAAGAATGTTATAAAAAAACCAAAATACTGCTTTATGACACTGAGGGATTACAGTAAAGAGAATATTGATAAATTTAATATGCATTTAAAATCGCTTAGCTGGTACAATGTAACTAACGAGTTAAATGCAAATGAAGCATTCACAGCTTTTCATGAATTATTTTGTTTGCTGTACAATCTCTGCTTTCCAGTTATTAAAAAAAAGATTACCAGCAATACGGGTCGGATGAAGTGGGCGTCTAAAGGTATTAGAATAGCTTCTACTAAAAAAAGACAACTAAGATTTCTATATTACAAATCTAATTCTGATGAAACAAAGATAAAATACAAAAGATATAATAAAATATTGAAATCTTGTATTGACTGCTCTAAAAGACTTATAAACAATAAATATATAATAAATTCTAAAAATAAAACGAAAGCAACGTGGAATGTAATAAAAAATAAAGGGACATATAATATAACAAATAATAACTGTATTGACGTAATAACATATAATGACATTAATATAACAAATCCATTCCAGATTGCTGAGATATTTAATAAGTATTTTATAAATATGACAAATACTAACATTATTAAGAACGACGAACAGCATTATAAATACAAAATAAATGCAAGTAGCAGTACTATATTTCTCAGTCCATGCACAAGCCAAGAAGTAATTAAGATCATTAATTCTCTTAGAAATACACAGGCAGTAGGCTATGATTCTATATCTACAAAAATTCTTAAAGAATGTAAACATAACTTATGTCATGTGATGGCTCACTTAATTAATCAATCTTTCACGCAAGGTGTATTTCCAGAAACTTTAAAATTATCAGTCATAAAGCCTTTACTCAAAAGAGGAATAAAAACTGACATACAAAATTATCGTCCTATTACACTTATATCAATTTTCTCAAAGATAATTGAAAAAGCTATGTTCGTCAGAATAATGGAGTTTTTAGTTAAATTTAAAGTTTTAAAGAAAGAACAGACAGGATTTCAAGCCAATAAATCGACTGCATTGGCAACTTTTTATCTGATAGATGAAGTTACTAGATGCATTAATCAAAAGATTCCTGTTACGTCAATATTTTTCGACATGACAAAGGCTTTTGACTGTGTAGATCATAAAATTTTAATTCATAAATGCGAGAGATTTGGTATTAGAGGTCCTGCATTAGATTGGATTCAAAGCTACCTAAGTCGGAGACAACAGATGGTTGTAATTAATGGAATCAATGAAAAGCTGGAAATGACGACTTACAACTCACCTTTCTTATTAAATGGATACGGTGTCCCCCAAGGCAGTCTAATGGGACCTTTATTATTTTTGATATATTTAAATGATTTACCTGACATTATTGACTACAATTGCGTACTATTTGCTGATGACATTTCTATAATTTTCCCTGACGACCGTAAAGTGATTGATTCTAATTATAATATGATAATTGATAATAATTTAAATATAATCTTGACATGGTTTAAAAATAATAATTTATCTGCTAACATGACGAAGACCAAATACATACAATTCTCCAATTACAATACTAAGAATAAACCCCTAACTCTCGCGCACTGTAGTGGAGCGTTGGAGCGGGTGAATAAAATAAAATTTCTCGGATTAAACATAGACGAGCATTGTAATTGGAAGGCACACTGCGAAGCGATGGCTGGGAAAGTGAACAGGTTTGTGTTTGCGTTGAGAAGGTTGAGAAAAACTGTAACTTTTAATGCTGCACTAACTGCATATCACAGCTACGTTACCTCAGTTTTAAGATATGGGATTATATTTTGGGGTAACTCTACCAATGTTTCCAACGTATTTCTCGCACAAAAAAAGTGTATAAGAGCTCTGTGTAATATTGGTCCTCTTGATTCTTGCAGACCTCAATTCAAAGAAAAACGTCTTTTAACACTTACTAGTTTGTATATATTGGAAATATGTATGTTTGTAAAAAAGCACGGTGAACTCTTCAAACCAACCAAAAACAATTCACAATTGGGTTTTAGGGATCCTACTCGCCTATTGATGCCAAACTGTAAATCTAAACTTTTTCAAAACAATGCTAGTGTGATGTGCATAAAGGTATTTAATCACATTCCTAAAGAACTGCGTGAAATGCCAAAAAATGTAATGCATAGAAAATTGAAAATATGGTTAGCGGAAAAATGTTTTTATTCTTTAAATGAATTTTTTAAATAGTTAATTTTAATGTTATATTTTAATGTATGTATATTTATATAATCTGTGATGTATTCTTGAAAAATTTGTATGCCAATTATTGGCGAATTGTGTGGACTATCTTATTAATTAAATCATGTGACCTTGTATCACCACAATTCTGACAAATAAATAATTTGAATTTGAATTTGAATTTGAATTTGAATACTCGAACACAAAACATTTTAATAAGTCAATAACAATTTAACTTTCTCGAATGGGAGGTAAAGCGCCCAAAAAGATTAAAATCAATAAACATTATCTGGCTCCAAATAAAGTTCACAATCAAGTTAAAATATAACACAATCCGAAAAGTTCAGAAACTGGATACAAGGAGGAAAGTTTGAGGTAGTAAAACAGAGTTGATCGTTAGAATTAAATAATTAAGAATACTGGTGAAGTTGCGGATTGATGACTCTTTTGCGAGTTATCTGCGACCGCTTTTTCGAGTCTTTGTTATAAAATTTATACGTTAAACGCTGCCATATCAGATACTGGAGAGAACGAATGATTTTATAGTCCATATTACTGGTAGTAGTTCTATTTATGGTCCCATAATAACCATAGCATGAAAAACTAAAGTGAAGGTCTCTTTGGACCAATTTGTAGCTACTGACAGTACTCGGGATTCCTTTGTTTAACTGAATTGATCACTTTTACTGCTCAATGTCACTTTTTCCTCAATACACTAATAAAATACACTGTATTGAGATCTTGTGTTGTGTGACATACTTTTGTATTATATAGATAATTTATAATTTTAAATATAATTGCACGCTCCACTACGAGCAGAATGTAAAAGAACCTATATAATATTTTCTACCTACATTCCCCAAATATAGATAATTTCATTTGATTTGATTAAATTCTACAAATAAAATCCTCGCTATAAAGGCTAAAGGCTTTCGCTATGTCCAAACTGACCGCCAATGCTTCACCCTTGCTCTCTATCGCCTCCGCCCAACGATGTGTTAAATATACTAGAAGATCACCAGCCGATCGTCCGTGACGGAATCCATACTGACGGTCACAGATCAGCTGGTGCTCCTCCAGATATTTCAGCAACTGGCGATTGATAATGGTTTCCATTATCTTGGAGAGCAAAGAAGTGATAGCTATGGGTCGATAATTGGACGGGTCCGAGCGATCGCCCTTTTTCGGGATCGGATGCACTAAAGCCGTCTTCCATGAGTTCGGGACAACGCCTGTAGAGTAGGAGTACCGGAAAAGTCGCGTCAGAACCGGAGCCAACTCAGGTGCGCACATCTTAAGCACAATAGGAGGAATACCGTCAGGGCCACTTGACTTATGGACGTCCAGGGAAAGGAGTGCTTTACGCACTGCTCTCTGACTAAAACGAATGTCAGGCATGGATGCTTCACATCGTGGGATGGTAGGTGGCAAGAACCCTGTGTCGTCCAACGTCGAATTAGCAGCAAAAAGAGAGCCAAGAAGGTCGGCTTTCTCTTTTGCTGTGTGGGCCAACGAGTCATTCTCCATGCGCAGAGATGGTAGGGACGGCTGACAAAAATTCCCTTGCACAGCTTTAGCGAGGGCCCAAAAGGCTCGAGTTCCAGAAGGAAGTAGGGCAAGTTTTTCGCCAAGCTTAGCAATGTGCTCTGCTTTCGCTCTTGCAATAGCCTTCTTGAAGGACCTAGAGGCCGAGTTCAATTCTCTTTTCAATGTACGGGCGTTTGGATCACTAGATGCGAGTGCATTGGCCCAGGCCTGGAAGCAATCTTGTTTACGGCGCGATGCCGATTTGCAAGAGCGACCAAACCAAGGCTGGGACTTGCCACCCACGGGAACAACAGAGTTTGGAACAAAGAGCTCCATTCCCTGAAGCACCACATCGGCGACAGAGTCAGCACACGCACTAGGATCATTCGCGGAGAAACAAACTCGGCTCCAGGGATACGATGAGAAGAAAGTACGCATCCCATCCCAATCTGCCGACTTATAGTGCCAAACGCGGCGGTGGCCTGCACGTGGAGGCCGAGGTAAGCGCAAGATTGGCACTGAACTCCGGACTAGGCAGTGGTCGGAAGAGCCCATAGGGGCATCGACATTTACCTGGTAGCCTTCCGGGTGGGAAGTCAGCAGAAGGTCCAACAAAGAAGGCGTATGATCCTCAATGTCTGGAATTCGCGTGGGCGATGATACCAATTGCGTGAGGTTATAGGCAAGAGCGAAGTCGTGTACAGATCTACCCGCATGGTCGGTTGTTCGTGACTTGAGAAATTCGGTATGATGAGCATTGAAGTCACCAAGGACAACGATTTCTGCAGCAGGATTAAGCACGGTGTCAACCGATGACTGAATGTGCTCAAAGAGTCGGTCCGATTCGTCATTTCCGCTATGGGACCTATAAAGGCACGCATAGATGCGCGGGTGGTCGTCGCATTCTACACGTAGCCAAAGGATGGAAAGGTCCCTACCTTCAAGATGACCAAGGCGACGAAAGCAGATATCTTCCCGGATATATGCGCATACACCAGCGCGGGGTAAAAAATTGTGCTCCAGGCTGAAGCCAGGGTAACTAAGGTATGACGCATCAGACGGTGAAGATATCTGAGTTTCGGTTAGAAACAGTAAGGCCGGCTTCGCCGTTTCGAGGTGGTAATGCACGGCGTTGATATTAGAGTGAATACCCCTGATATTGCAGAAGTTAACGCGGAGCGTGGAAAGGGGTGCGCAGGTCTTTCTGCTCTTTTTGCCTGGTAGGGAAGTAACGAGCGGTATTTTGCCCTCCCCAGAATACGTAGGGCGGCCTGAACAAGATTGCTCAGGGAGGGATTCTCCAGCATCAAAAGAGCTGGTACCCTCCTGGGGTAAATTTCTGTTTAAAACCGCTGCCATGATGCTTAAAGGGAGGGGGGGGGATGGGCTTCCGGATGCCTCACTTACCTAATGCGAAACGCAAATTTATGCTTCACGCCGGTTTCCTGTGAGGTAGTGGTCCTGCCCCGGACGAACTACAGCCCGTTCGTGCTACATACAGAGACTGTATGCAGCTGTAGTTCTACCACTCTAAACTAATCGCCAGAGCCTCGTTTGTAGACCAGCAGGGTGCACCACGAGCAGGTGAGGTTGGCTTTGGCCAAAAGGTGTTATATGGCCATGACACCCCAAAATCATCATCCACCATCACCCCAAAGTTTCATCGAAATCGAACCGTTAGTTTTCACGTGATGCCTGAACATACAGACAGACAGACAAAAAATTTTTTAATCACATATTTGGGCTTGGTATCGATCCAGTAACACCCCCTGGTATTTATTTTTTCAATATTTTCAATGTACAGAATTGACCCTTCTACAGATTTATTATATTATGTATAGAGAACATGGTATAAAGATGTTACACTTGTTTTACTTACAGTAGGTAGGTACAGCATGTTCAGCCGTTATTGAAAAACAGTATGCAAATATGTATTATATACACATTTATATATTATACACATAACATAGATAGTATATAAATGAAACTAATCAAATAACAATGTAATTATGATTCTAGAATTCTCAGTATTTATGCAATACTCGAACACAAAACATTTTAATAAGTCAATAACAATTTAACTTTCTCGAATGGGAGGTAAAGCGCCCAAAAAGATTAAAATCAATAAACATTATCTGGCTCCAAATAAAGTTCACAATCAAGTTAAAATATAACACAATCCGAAAAGTTCAGAAACTGGATACAAGGAGGAAAGTTTGAGGTAGTAAAACAGAGTTGATCGTTAGAATTAAATAATTAAGAATACTGGTGAAGTTGCGGATTGATGACTCTTTTGCGAGTTATCTGCGACCGCTTTTTCGAGTCTTTGTTATAAAATTTATACGTTAAACGCTGCCATATCAGATACTGGAGAGAACGAATGATTTTATAGTCCATATTACTGGTAGTAGTTCTATTTATGGTCCCATAATAACCATAGCATGAAAAACTAAAGTGAAGGTCTCTTTGGACCAATTTGTAGCTACTGACAGTACTCGGGATTCCTTTGTTTAACTGAATTGATCACTTTTACTGCTCAATGTCACTTTTTCCTCAATACACTAATAAAATACACTGTATTGAGATCTTGTGTTGTGTGACATACTTTTGTATTATATAGATAATTTATAATTTTAAATATAATTGCACGCTCCACTACGAGCAGAATGTAAAAGAACCTATATAATATTTTCTACCTACATTCCCCAAATATAGATAATTTCATTTGATTTGATTAAATTCTACAAATAAAATCCTCGCTATATATAATACTAGGTTTCCGCCCGAGGCTTCGCCCGCGCAGTCAAAGAAAAACCCGCATAGTTCCCGTTCCCTTGGGATTTCCGGGATTAGAAATAAGAATAAGAAATCATTTATTTCAAACACACACAACTCACAAGTACATAATAAACATTACAAAGTACGAAGTTTAAAAAATAAGAAAAAAAATAAAGTAAAGTAAAACAAAATAATTATAAAACCATCAAAATATGTGAGGTTGCGTGCGCCAAAAAAGGATGCCACTCAGGATACCTGAGCCATAACGCCTCAGCACTGATTTTCAGTGACACCCTTCTGACATCCAGATTGTCAGCCGCTTTGCATGTTAAATACAATTAAAAATAATATATTAAATATAATTTGTGGATATATGATACGGATAAATAAATAAGGTCACCATTACTTACATAAAATACGCTTATATTATTATAGCTAACCTACATGGAAAAACTTTAAATAAAACATAAGTATATTATAAGTATAAAGTAATAAAATAAATAAATATTTCAGGACATTTTCACACACATAATATTATACTATTAGCACAGACTATTTAGTTAATAGTATTAAGTTCGTTACAGACGCACCGAAAGTTGTTGGACTTGATGCTGTAAAACAAATCGCCTATATTTTAGACGGAATGTGGTTATTGTTTTTGTATCCCGCAAAGGAGGAGGCAAATTGTTCCAGCATTTCGTTGCGCTGTAACGAAAGCTGCCTCGAAAAGCTGCCGTATGATGCTTGGGTACCGATAATTTGATTGACGTGTTTCTAGTTTTATAAGATGAATCTGAGTCACCTAACCAGGAAAGTTTTAAAGATAGTTAGTAGTTGAAGTTCTAAAGATTACGTCATTTTCCCGGGATAAAAAGTAGTCTATGTCCTTTCTCGGGTATTAAAATATCTCGATACCAAATTTCATGAAAATTGGTTGAGTAGTTTAGGCGTGATTGAGTAACAGACGGACAGACAGCGTTACTTGCGCATTTACCTCTATAATATTAAGTATGGATATGTTGAACTACCCTTTACGCGGCATCCTGCCCAATTAAAAAGCACATTAATATGATATCAGCTATCACTGTTGACAGATAGTGTAATTTAATGAATGACTCTATAATATTGACACAATTACAAGCAAATGTCATACGCTGTTGATATCAATTAAGTGAAGTGTAATTAATCATGTCCATGGCCCGTTTGAGAGCTCTTCATCTTATGATGTTTATATCAATAGTAATAATAATAATTGATAGGCAAATTATTTGCGTTACTGCGTATTTGAACAATGAACGCTTATTGTTTTACGATTGAAATGCATTTGGAAATTATTGCGGTTTTTTTTTAAAAACGCGGGCGAAGCCGCGGGCGGAAAGCTAGTTATCAGCTATAATAACATACAGATACAGGGCTCTACAATACTCTGTATACTTGTATAGGTACATAAATGAGCATACTGAATTTACTCTAATAAAACTGTTAAGTATTTATAATTTATATTCATTGATAAATTAGTTTAACAATGAAACAAATTATCAACTACCAATAAAATAATATACAAAACAAAATCCACCCCCTAAAATTTTAAGCTAAAAATAGTATTTTAAAGAGACATAAACACAACATCGAAACGACTTATTTAAAACAAGTTATAAAACAAATACACACAGCACATAAAAATGCAAAGCATATCAGCTCGGATGGCCATTAATTTCAGTAGGTAGAGGGTTGTCGATACAAATATTGATAAAAGGCGCCCGCTTAGCGCCGACGTGTCAAAACCGGAGCAACGCCTGCAGGCGTTTCATTACGTGCTTAGAATAAAATGATACACACAGATATGAAGAATGATGAACAAAATCTTCATGAAATTATGTAGATGTTTATCTAGTTAAAATGTATCCTCGTTCAGTTTATGTGTTGCTTTAGGACTAATAGACGACAAGGATTTGCTTTTAAGTTTTAAACTATAATACGACGTATTCGTGATTATTTATGAATGTTTTAGTTAAAATGGTCTATTTTTATGTTTTTTATACGTATAAAATATACAACTATCCTATATTTAAAAGACCCTTGTTTAGTACTTACTGACCTTAAATAGGCAAAATTAATAAAAATAGAGCTAAAAAAATTGTTTTATATCTATTTATTAAAAGCTACCTCTAAAAGACGCCGCGCGCCGTAGAGAGTGTCAATCAGATGCTCTAAATGGGTTCGCAAGAAATTAACACAAATTTATATATCATAGATACTTACGTATTTAACATCGCATTTAATATTTTTTAATGTTTTACACAGTTTCGAGGGATATGAATTCATTAAAAAATAAAAATAGTCGTACATTTTGATTTATGATTTGAACGTCCATTATCATTATTTCCACAATATATGTCATTCATCTTATATATAAAAATTAATCGCAAAATGTGTTGGTAAGCGCATAACTTGAGAACGGCTGAACCGATTTCGATAATTCTGTTTTTATTATATTTCTTGAAGTACGAGGATGGATCTTATGTAGAGAAAACGTAAACATGTGAAGGCGAAGCCGGGGCGGACCGCTAGTATAAAATAATTATCTACATTCTAGACATTACACGTACAAGCTTGCATAAGTACCTATTATATTAGATAGGTATAAAGTAGAAATCATATATTATATACTAGAAATCAGAATATACATAATATATAATTGTCATCAGATTAAGGAATTATTAAGTACGTCTTACAAATGACTTATTCCACGACTTACTATAAAGCAGATTTATCAATAAAACCACGGAAAATATCGAAAGCGTGATTCAGCGGCAATTGGAAGAACTCCATAACCGTTTATCGCCTCTGTGGCGAGCGTAATTTTAAAAGGATTATGCAGTTTTATTAAAACTTCTTAGAGAAAACGCTACGAACGCGTATCCGATCTGCAATTTAAATACTTTAAATGTAACGGAAAGTTTTTAATCAAGGAATTATAATAAGTGATGAAATATTCTTTTGAAATATTCCGCGGGGACGATTAAGTCGCTTCAGTGAATATAACTCATAATTATTGAAAATAACTTTGTTCCGCTTGTATGAATATAAATCACGTACTTTAATATGGGGAATTAATTAGTGTTACATTTTGTTAAACGATTAGATACTTAAAAAAAAAACTTTTCAAGGGACACTCCGGATGGAACGAAGTTACTAAAATAACTGTCTTTCTTTCTATAAGAGAGAGACAGAAATAAAGATAGAAGGAAATACACGCATACGCCGCACAGCTTACAATTACTATAGTAAAAAGTGTCGCTACAATTTTTTTTCCTAATTTTTGCCGTCTAGCCCGATTTCGCAAAGCGCGATAAGAAACTTCGTTCCAAAAATGATAAGTTACGAAATCAAAGAGATACACTAAGTACACTTCCAATCGCTACATAGTATAAAACAAAGTCGCTTTCTCTGTCCCTATTGTCCCTTTGTAAGCTTAAATCTTTAAAACTACGCAACGGATTTTGATACGGTTTTTTTTAAGAACGCGAATAAAGTCAAATCACCAATCAACATTTAGTTGATACGTGTAATATTCAAGACCAAATATAAAAAATAAAATATATGTAAAACTTGATGATATTTTCGATTATACTGTCAGATCAAAAACATAAAATATTGAAATTGACTCGATAGAAAAAATTCACGAAGTTACCTCTAAATTTCACACTTTTACGTTTTTTACTTGACATGGTAATGCCTATTATGTTCTTTTTTTTCATAAACAATTATATTGAAACATTTGTGAGAACTTTGTCCGACCACTTTTTTGTAATTACTTATAGTTTTGGTTTAATCACGATAAAACACTTTTGGCGCTTACTATATTTTTAATTACGCAAGAAATCATCTTGCATCGCACGTTCCGGGAGCTAAAAACATAATTCTATTTCATACATCAGACGCTATCGCTCCGTTGAGACGAGTAGACCATGCTCAAATTGCTGTGCCGCGCGCCGATTTTTTAATAATATTGTTTCAATATTGTTTTTTTGAAAATGGTACACAACAAAAGAACATTGAAACTTCAGAAACGAGAACTAAAAGAGATTCATATTTAAATGATATCTAACTAATTTTCGAAGATAAGTTAATATAGTATTGTAATCATATTATTAATAAATAATTATTAGTTATTTATAATAAATAATAAATTATTATTTATTAATATGTATTAATAAAAAATACGACTTTCGATTCATTTCAGAAACTTTATGCAGGTGAGTTTAGATATTACATAAATATGTAATATCTAATCACACTCACACGAATTTATGCATAAATTCGTTTCCGTGGGCTGAGTATTGACGCGACGATCTTAGGTATACAAACATATATAATATATATATATATATATATATATATATATATATATATATATATATATATATATATATATATATATATATATATATATATTATATGGATACAAATATTTCATTCATAGTGTTACATCAATAAAATCAAGAAAGATTTATGGTATATTTTTTTATGAATTATTATATTATTACTTATTACTAGACATCGGATTATATGCACTAACAAAATGCCAAAATATGCATGCAAATATGCACTAAAAAAGGCCGAAATATGCACTAAAAATGACTGATATGCCTAAAATATGCACAATACAAAATCAAAAAACCTTTATTATTTCTATATATTTTAATCAAAGATTGTTCAAAAACAGCGAAATTTTCTAAAAATTTAATATAGTTTTTGTGGCAATATACAATTAACCATTTTTACCAAATTTTCGAGCGCAAATTTGTCACGTTTGTCACCCGCGAGCCCAGCTTAGACCATTTCGGGCTAAATCTAGCCCTTTTTTGGAATTTAACCCGTGTTTTAAGTTTTAAGCCCCAAAAGGGTAATTAAGCCCTATTTAAATGGCTCAAAATTAACTTATAATGGAGCCCATTTTGTAATTTTTTGCCATTTTACCATGCCAAAATAGGGTTTGTTTACTTGCTGAGCGTTCTGATTGGCTAATAAAGGTTAGTCAACCAATCAAAACTCCCGCTACTTAACGAAATAGGCACGATTGGGGAAAAAGGCTAAAATATGCACTAACGCCGTAAATAGAGAGTTTTATGCATTTGCATATGCAAACATGCAAATGCATATAATCCGATGTCTACTTATTACCATTACTACTATGATTACCTACTACCTATTTGTAGATTCCTATGGTTGTTCCAGTAAATAACGTAAATAGGTTGTGAATAGTAGGTATATATAATATAATATATTCACAATCTGTATTACTAATCACTGGTGCAGTGATGAGTGAACTCCCATAAATAATTATTATAATCCATACTTATATTATAAATGCGAAAGTAACTCTGTCTGTCTGTCTGTTACTCAATCACGCCTAAACTACTGAACCAATTTGCATGAAATTTGGTATGGAGATATTTTGATACCCGAGAAAGGACATAGGCTACCTTTTATTGCGAAATATGTACCACGGGCGAAGCCGGGGCGGACCTCTAGTAAATTATAAAGTTATACCTGCTCATTATTTGAAATCTATCGTAAAATTAGTGTCAATAAAATTTCGTGTTTCGCGTTGTCACGTTATCACGTGTTTTTTCAATTCTTTTTTTATTGTATCCCTTGAAGTACAAGGATGGTTCTCATGTAGAGAAAACGTAAATATGTACGGGCGAAGCCGGGGCGGACCGCTAATTACAAATAAAATACATATCATTCACTAGCTTTCCGCCTGCGGCTTCGCCCGCGTTTTCAAAGAAAAACCCGCATAGTTCCCGTTCCCGTGGGATTTCCGGGATAAAACCTAGCCTATGTTACTCGTGGATAATGTAGCTTTCGAATGGTGAAAGAATTTTTAAAATCGGTCTAGTAGTTTATGAGCCTATTCATTACAATCAAACAAACAAACAAACAAACAAAGTTTTCCTCTTTATAATATTAGTGTATGTATAAACTATAAATAATTATAAAGTTATACCTGCTCATTATTTGAAATCTATCGTAAAATTAGTGTCAATAAAATTTCGCGTTTCGTGTTGTCACGTTATCACGTGTTTTTTCAATTCTTTTTTTATTGTATCCCTTGAAGTACAAGGATGGTTCTCATGTAGAGAAAACGTAAATATGTACGGGCGAAGCCGGGGCGGACCGCTAGTTACAAATAAAATACATATCATTCACTAGCTTTCCGCCTGCGGCTTCGCCCGCGTTTTCCCGTGGGATTTCCGGGATAAAACCTAGCCTATGTTACTCGTGGATAATGTAGCTTTCGAATGGTGAAAGAATTTTTAAAATCGGTCTAGTAGTTTATGAGCCTATTCATTACAATCAAACAAACAAACAAACAAACAAAGTTTTCTAATATTAGTGTAGATTAGTGTAGACAAACACTATGAATAGGGTTGCCAACTTTTTTTACAAGAAATAAAGTACGTATATTCATAATTCATTATTCAGGTCTATGAAGATTATTAAACAGTATTTTAGCAAAACAAACATTATTTATTGTAGTGTGTGCCCTCTGACTAAATAAAAAAATTTGTGAGCGTCTAAATGTAACACATAATAATGTGTCTGCACTTTGATGCTGAAAACAGTCTTTTGTATAAGTACTTTTTTTTTGTTAAACAGTAAAAAGTATAATTTAGTGAAAAACAGTAGAATACTGTTTGGCAACCCTAAGTATGAATACACTCGCGAATGCAAATTCTGGTTTTGTGCGTGTTTCCACTTTCAACTATCAAGTGACGATTTATTTATTTGTTTTGTTTCGTAATTATTATGGTCCAATATTAATAACGAAACAAATTATTATGGACTCGATATTTTATTGTTTCACGGTAGTCGTCTTGTCGTTTGCTCAAGAACGTGAAATTGAATGATAATTATTTTTTTTTATAAAGTCAAAACCATTTTCTTTCTAATAAAAACTTGTTTTTATTGAAAACAAAAATCAGAGTGTTGCTAGGAATAAGTATAACATTAAATAGTAATGTTAGGATATCGAAACATTTTTGTATAGGCCTGAACGTTATAGTGGAAACGCGCTCTAAGATCTGAGTAATATACATGTCGTGGCCATATCGTAGATTTGCTCATTTCATGAAATGGCCAATTTAGTTTGGCCAGATCGTTAAATTGCCAACGTTTCACGATTTGGTCATCCACATTTGGCCAGATCGTCGATCTGGCCAAACGTGGATGGCCATTTCACGAAATTCGACCATTTTTGTTAAAGCGATTCGCTTCTGGCACTCGCCGGCCGCTGCCGCGGCACGCTCGCTTTGCTCGCTCGGCTCGTGCGTTGTTTATTAAAGTCTAACCTAACCTATATTTTATACGTTCTGGCCAAATGTCGATGACCAAATCGTGAAACGTTGACGATTTAACGATCTGACAAAACTATGTTGGCCATTTCATGAAATGAGCAAATCTACAATATGACCACGACATACACACCACTAGATATGCAAATATTTCTCCAAGCTAATTTACCTTGTACTAATATTATACTAATGTTGTACTAATATTGTAAATGTGAAAGTAACTCTGTCTGTCTGTCTGTTACTCAATCACTCCTACTGAACCAATTTGCATGTAATTTGGTATAGAGATATTTTGATACCCGAGAAAGGACATAGGATAGGTTTTAGGAACGGGAATTATGCGGGTTTTTCTTTGACTGCGCGGGCGATGCCGCGGGCGGAAAGCTAGTATATAATAAATATAATATAAACACAACAATATAACATTCATTCAAATCATACAAACAAACAGACATAAACACACAGGCAGATTTTTTTACGGATTCGTGCTCTATACTGTTTCCCTAATATTGTTTTTTGAATAAGTATATTACATACATACTTACACTTTTTTACTGTTTTATTATATACGTATAGATTATCATCAATAATTATAAATAAAAAATAATAATAAATTATCATATTACATAATTTGCCATGATTTCAACTTCACTGTTTTATATAATTATTTCATTAATATACTAACTACCGAAAATACGCGTAGAACGAGCGAAGAATATTGTGTTTAATTTAGCGTCCGATGAACTTTACGTAAGTACGATGAGCCGGGTGCGGAGTGTATGATGGAAGAAAGATTGCGCGCGGCATGGCGTGCTAGGGCGGGGCCCATAACTTTAGAAATTCTCTGCCTTTATGCCCACTCTTAATAGATAGAGTGATTCAAGAGGGAGGTATATAATTTATTAGGTTTTAGACAAAGCGGGCGAAGCCGCGGGCGGTAAGCTAGTACTCTATAAACTTGAAACATTAAAACTACCAAACATATTGATCATGTATCAGAGTCTGTAAAATAGACGTGTATTGTTCCGAACTTATGATACCTGTATGGAGCTTGTCTGCACGAACAATGGGGAAGTTTTATCATCAGAATCAGATAATCTTACGTATATTGTTAGTTAAGAGACTGAGAAGCTATCTTTGAATCTATAGAGGAAGTATGTGTGCCTCTTAATTATATTAGTATGTTTTGACAAAAGACGGTTTGTAAGATAGATAGGTAAATCCTAACAACCGACTCAACAACGACAAGATTTGCTCATATATTTTGAGTGTGGACAATTTTATATAACAAGATGCTACCATCTTAATCCAACCTCGATAATCAGGCTATCCATTATTAGAAAAAAAATGGAAATCGGTGCAGTAGTTTTTGAGTTAATAGCGAACAGACAAACAGAGAGTAGTGATAATAATTATTATTTCAAGAGACAATTTTCTATGTACATTATATTGTCTGTTCCACTTGACTGTGCCAGATTATTGTAGCTTGTAGTTCATTCCATAATCCGTTCGTCCGTTTGTTATAATAGTCCATAATCGTTAGTCCGTTCATCATTTGAAATATTTAATTTGCTTTTCTTATCATTAATTCTGAACAATAATGGAAAGATCTGCAATAGCGTATTTCCAAACCGTCTAATCACGTAACCCAATACTACACGTTCCTCAAAGAAATATCGAAGGAATAATATTGAAATTTGATTCCAAAGGCAAACAAGCGTAAACTTATAAAGTTGTGCAGCGTCTGACATATTTATAGTGTTAGGATGGATTTGTGATGCACCTGCAATGAAAAGCGGTCGGGCTAAGGGGCTATCGCTTACCAGAGTGGAGCATGGAACTAAGAAAATAACGTTTTTTCGGAGAAGGCAAAATGTATGGTAAACTAAAAAAAAAATTATCGCATCCGAGATTGGAGGTAAATGTAAAAGATGTTTTAATTATTTCTGTTCTTGTGTGTGGGAACAATTGTAAAAGCAATAACATATTATGTTGATCTTAACGAAGTTATATTTATAAATATCGCCCCTACAAAGTGTAGAGTAGTTTATTTAAGAATTTCTTATAAAATGTAGGAAGTAACGTTTGTATATCAATCAGTAAATATTATTTTTACAAAGAACATCCAGTAAGTACCTAATAACAATGCAATATTTTATAGGAACTAAACTGATAGAAGTGTGTAGTAGTTTCTGACATAAATAAACTTAATATTATTCTACGAGGTCGATTAAGAATCGTATTTGAAGTTCTATTAAAAAAAATCCTTTTTTCATAATATCACAAAGCAGATATTTATGAGTCTCATCTGAGCCTCATATAGATGAGGTGGATGATGAGATATCATATAGATGAGGAGCCATTTGTGGTTAGAGGTATACACCTCTAGCCACAAATGCCATTTGTGGTTAGAGGTATACACCTCTAGCCACAAATGGCTAGAGGTATAGATGAGGCTTAATAGTAACATACTAATATTTGCTACTTTGTAGTGCGTTGAATCAGTCCCGTGGGAATTTCTTTTGACCTCGAGAGCGAATTTTGGCGTATATCAATGTCATAAAAAAGACAACAATAAATATTATATACTTAACTCTGAAAAAGCCGGGCGAGTAAATTGTGTATTTCAATTTAATTATAAAGAAAAAACTATATATTTGCATTATGTAAAAGTCGCCCTCCAATCTTCTTACTCCCTGGCACTGCTGCACAATGCTTACACAGGCCCGCCCAGCGCACATAAACCGGCCAACGCCGCGATCCAAATAGATAATATTTCATTCATTCCTCACGATATTCCGGAATTCTTTAATCTCGATCGTGAACGCTTTATCGGATACACAATTTTCTTTATTTCTTTCATATTTTATATTGGAATATTTAAGGGAAAATTGATATGAATGTTGGTAATGACTTGGTATCGTGGTAAAATCATGATACTTTATAGCAATCCCTAGTAGATAAAATAAATTAATTTTATTAAGCAACTAGCTTTCCGCCTGCGGCTTCGGTCGCTTTGTCAGAAACCTAGTAAATTTAAGAAAGAGCGTGTGTGCCGAGCACACGTGTTTGAAATGAAACTTCTTTAGCAAGATTCAAAGATACCAAAACCGTCGCCCTACTCCGTGACGTCTCACTTACCGGTATTGCCATGACCTTGAAATTTACCTACTTATATCTAAAAACTGATATTGAGACTGAGATAATGCCATTTGAATATGATAAGTCAAAATATATAATTCGGATAAAACAATTGCACATCGTAAGGGACATCGCACCGTTCGATATTTTAAATGACGCGGGAAAAACATAACTTTTCAATAATTTTACTAACGCAAATAGCTGCTTGGTTACGCTCTTATTTTTTTATTCTTTTTTTATATTCTCAAATACACATATTTTTTAATATACTCTGACAATAATATAACCTTTTCCTAATAATATCACAGGGAAATCTAGTAATAATAACTTACATAATATATCTGTACTTATATAGAGCCGGAGATGAAAATTTTATATGAAAAAAATAAAGAGCTTCTAACGTCAGCACTACGTAATATTTAAATCTAATGACGAATGAATATACACGGTAATTAATTTATCTCTTCAATAAAATTGTACTCATAAAGCACCTAATTATCTACACTAATATTATAAAGAGGAAAACTTTGTTTGTTTGTTTGATTGTAATGAAGCTCATAAACTACTGGACCGATTTAAAAATTCTTTCACCATTCGAAAGCAACATTATCCACGAGTATTATAGGCTATATATTATCACGCTAGGACCAACAGGATCGGAGCTACGCGGGTGAAACCGCGCGGCACAGCAAGTTATGAATAAATTAAGAAGACTACAGTTTCTTGAGCAGCCTTATCACTAAGTAATTATCTTACTACCTTTATAGTGATACCTCGAAAGGTTTCCCGATCCTTCCTTCTATACTAATTGAAGCCTTAATCCCAAGGTAATATAAAACGTCTAAATGCGTTAATTTAAAAGTTGCAATCGCAAGGTAAGGATTCTAAGAATTGCTCACGGCAGCAAAGTTAACGTGAACCAATTTCGTTCTGTGCTAATAGGAACCCTCTGATAAACTTGTCTATATAGCTAGAACGTAGTTTACATTGTTTTATAGAATATATCTTATTGGAGGTCAATGACGGTTAGGTCTAGTATGTTCTCTCTTTTAATATTTTTGATACAAGTTTTTTCTTACAATTATAGCCTATAACATTCCTCGATGAATGGGCTACCTAACACCGAAATAATTTTTCAAAATAATTTAAAAAAAAAGAAGATTAAACGATTAATATTATATGAAAATAAAGTATATCTTTTTCCACATCATTATAATAAGCATAATGTATTTCAGCTTGTAATAATTATAACTACTGTAATTTATGCTTTACCAAAAATACGAATTATGCCGCGTCGAAGTATTATTTTTTTAATAAAGTTAACAAACTTTTATATGCTTTTGAATAGAGGTTTAGAAAAATTTATAATTTACAATGAATACCTAGCCTATAGACGAACGACCTTGGTAATCTATGGTTATGCATATACCGCCCAGTATGAGTTTTAAATTATAAAAATTTTATTGTTTAATCTCATAAAAATTAGATTTTTATAACTATGATCACATATTCATAAAGAAATACCCATACAGACACCATTTAATAATATTCTACACAAAAATCTCAATGTATTCCTCACGCTGCATCTCCCTACAATCTCGTAACAGAATGAAATCATCACAAACAGTACAACGTTCGCTAAAAGAGTTCTGTTATTCAAACAACTGTAGAGACAGTTTGTTAACATTTAGGTGCAGAGCAAGTCTAATAAAGTGAGACTAAAGCTGGTTCCGTCGGCGCCCAATTTGCGCGGTACACGCTGGTGTTTCTTGTATTGTATCGATGTAAATATAACATAATATGGAATTAAGATAATATTAAGAAATGCTGGTTATGTATTTAAATAGATTGAATTATTGTTTAGTTGGAATTTTTGAACTGAAAATTTCCAGTAGAATTTTACATACTCCAAGGGCATTTTCACATACGTATATTACAAATTTATTCGATAACTAATAGTAGCGCGCTTCAGTTCTACCTGGGAGGTTTATTTTTGTATTATCAGTAGAATTTTACATACTCCAAGGGCATTTTCACATACATATTACAAATTTATTCGATAACTAATAGTAGCGCGCTTCAGTTCTACCTGGGCCTATATTTTTTTTTATTTACAATACATTTTTTTAATAATCTTTTCTAATCATTTTCATTTTTACAAACATTCGGAAGCTATAATTCATTCACTCATGCGTGCACATCTGATTCATATAAATAAATTAAACATTCCCCTATTCATCCAAAACACAATACAAAGATGGCTTTTCACTGACCATGGCGATAGTCGCCATTGTTAGCCGGCTTTCGAGACTAATAAACTGAGAGACGCGATAAAGGTGGTCTGTCGCCTCGCCCAATTTGCAAACGCCACAAGGCTGTGTTCACATCGTGGAAGGGATTTCCTGTATGTGAACTTGGGTTTATATAAAAGCTTTGTGTTTGGAAGTAGTATTAAACTATTACAATTTATAGTGAGCTTGTTCGAATGTGAAGTATGTATTAAGATATTAGTATTTAAATCTTATCTATAAACTAGCTTTCCGCCCACGGCTTCGCCCGCTTAATCTAATAAATTATATACTAAAACCTACCTAGAGAATCGCTCTATCTTATTTTATTTTTTTATTTTTATTTTTCTTTATTGGAAAACATACAGAGACATACATATATATAAAACCAAACAGATCTTATTAACTATACAGATACATGAAGATGTCTCCTTGTGGTGTTTCCACTGTGAACATATATTATTTTTGCCAACACCTAGCAATAAGAGAGACAAGGAAAACATACCTAGTTGATAATAATTAATATTTAACGTGAGTAGTTACATAAAGACGGAGGTAGGTATCATTAACATTCTTATGTGTTCAATAGCAGTTTTTTCACATTTGCTTTGTAAGACGAAGAGGAACAAGAAAACATATCAAGATCATTCATATAAGTATTATAAAAACTAGACATTCTGTGAAGAGGCACACGAAGACCCATATTGGTTCTGGCGGTCGGTATATGAAATAAATCTTTTGAGCGCGTTGATCTGGATGGGATGCGATAATTTATTAAACTAAGAAGTTCTGAGCAGGCTATTTCTCCTACGCATATTTTTCTTAACGTGAGAGAATCGATTAAATTTCGGCGCCGACTTAACGAAAGAAGATTGTAACGACGCAAAAGATCCTCGTAATGTTGCCGACCGCCACTTAGGCGGAA
The DNA here is from genome assembly GCF_905220415.1 of Colias croceus. Taxonomy (NCBI): domain Eukaryota; kingdom Metazoa; phylum Arthropoda; class Insecta; order Lepidoptera; family Pieridae; genus Colias; species Colias croceus. The sequence goes on from NC_059539.1 coordinate 11,356,725, forward strand.
ATTTAAAATGCGTAGAAATTTCTTTTGAACCATCTCCAATTTATTTATATAAATATTGTAAAACGGATTCCAGATGGGACAGGCATACTCTAATAGAGATTGCACTAGAGTTTTGTAGAGACATATAAAGGCGTCTCCGTCCTTGAAATCCTTAGTAACGCGTGTAATAAAGCCCAACATGCGGTAAGACTTACTGAGTATGTGGTCTATATGTTGATCAAGTATTAAACATTCGTCAAAGTATACACCGAGATCACGGATGTAGGAAACCGAATCCAGTTGGTGACCTCCCAGATTAAATACTGCTGGAATTTTGTTGTTCTTTTTAGAGAAAGTAATATGTTTACATTTATTATAAGCCAGAAATAATTTATTGCGTTTACAATAATCATCCAATCTATTTAGGTCATCCTGAATATGAAGTATATCCTTAGTATCAACAACATCAGAGTACAACTTTAGGTCGTCTGCATACAGCAAAAATTTACATTTTTCAAAACACTGTGAAATATCATTAATAAATAAGTCAAAAAGCAGGGGTCCGAGGACCGAGCCCTGCGGGACGCCCGAGGAAACAGTAACTTGAGTAGAAGTGTAACCATTAATAACAACTGATTGTACTCGATTGCTTAAATAAGCAGCAAACCAGCGTAGCAGATTTCCCTTGATTCCGTTAAATGATAATTTTTGTAGTAAGAGTAAGTGATCTACCTTGTCGAATGCCTTTTTAAAGTCCGTGTATATCGTTTCTATTTGTTGTTTATGATCCAGTGCATTAAATAAGTAATTGGAAAAGACAAGAAGATTCGATACGGTTGACCTACCAGCGATAAATCCATGCTGTTGGTCTAAGATGAGATGTTTTAAGCTCGAGTAGATGTGTCGGTGTATTAAAGTTTCAAATACTTTAGGAATGGCCGAAAGTATCGAAATGGGGCGGTAATTCTCTACGTCATTTCTCTCACCAGATTTGAAGATAGGTGTTATGTATGCTTGTTTCCATATATTTGGGAAGGAACCAGAACTCAAGCATTTATTAAAGATAATCTCCAAAGGGGTACAGAGTGTTTTACTGGTTTGTTTAAGAAAAACTGGGTTTATTTTATCCGGTCCAGGACCCTTGTTATGATCGATGTTTTGCAAGGCAGTGCGTATATCGGATTTAGTAAGACGAAAGCAATTTATATTTATGTGCGTGTTATCATAATGATCGTCTGTGAGAATATTATCCACATTGTATGCCGCAGTAGATGTTGGCTCGAAAACTGACTTAAAATATTTTGAAAACATCTCAACTATAACATTAGGATTATCTATTATCTATTAAAAAACCGCATCAAAATCCGCTGCGTAGTTTTAAAGATTTAAGCATACACATGGACATAGCGACAACCTTCCCTTCGTACGAGTAAGATTATTAAACACCATCATCATACCTTCCCTATTTAATCACTCGAGTCTCAAATACAATGGAGTACTTTATGAAACATTAACAGGATGTGTGTGTCTTTGTGTAACTACAAAACAAATATAACAGGCTAAAACTCTGGCTAATACATCTTGCTGAATGCATAGCGCAGGTTCCGTCAGAAGTGGGTCCACAAATCAAAAGTTTTACATGGCTTACGATTAGGCTGGTGACGCACAGAGATAATGTGCTAGAGACAACGTGCCGTGTGTAATGGCTTTAATCGACCGTTCCGTGGTATCTTTTTACAGTATGTGTACAATACAGCTTCACAACATATAGCAGAAAAGTGACAAGAATGTAAGAATTATAGCGACTACGAAATGGTGCAAAGGTTTCCGAGTTCCGACCATCTGATGAAACAAAAGAATCCTTTTTGTGTTTATTTACATTTATAATTTATTTATTTTAGCACAAACCTTTAATCAATTGCAAATACATCATATTATAATGTAATGTAAACGTATTTATAATATTATATTTTTCCATAACACACATTACTTAACATGGAACGAATTTTCGCTTTTAATTACAAAGTTTATATTTAAATACATTAACATTTAACCCATTGTGCAGCCAACCTTATTAACCGGACAGTTTCATTTGAGGCGGAAAATAGGGCGATTCTTAGCGCTAAGTTGGAAATGAGATGGGAATCCTAATTCAATCCGCTCCATGCGACACATATTAAAGTTTCGCCGCGGGAATGTTGCCTTAACAGAAAATACTTGCTTAACTGCACTTTTTGTTGTACTGTGGTGTTTTGTTGTTTAACATGAGAGTTTTTGAACTCATAGTGGTGAATAAAGGATTCATATATCGCTGTGTGAAGTGTAATATTGTTAAAATATACCTACCCATGTATATTATATTAATACATTCTTCATTGAAGACTTTTTAAGCTATTGCATAGCTTCTATCACGGGCTTTGAGCGCGGGGACCGAATCCAGAAATTCCGTAACGAAAAACCTCACGCTCCCCACTCCGACGGGCACGGGAGGTGTGGCTCGAATGCATGCTATGCTAATAGCTTTACCGCGGCAATCCCCGAGTGCCACACGTCTTTTTTTTTACTGTCTCCCTTAAAAAATTTCCAATAATTGCAAATTCAATGACTTCATCGGAATTCAATCTAGAATGGGGGCAATTTATTATTTCTGCAATCAAGCCTCTTGTTAACATGCATTGATATTTCTCATGAATTTATAACAATAGTGTCCCGCCTACGGCTTCGCTTGAGTTTTGTTTTGTATGCTTACATACTAGAGCAGGATTTAGTTTATCTACATTAATTATCCATATCTGTTCAACAGTTGATTACCACTACAACGTATTTGCTGCACTATATTATCTTAATAATGCTGAATCCCCTATTCATCATTCCAGCCTTTCAAAACGTCCACTGCAGGACATAGGCCTCCCCCAAAGAACGACCGATCACCAGCGGCCTGAATCCAGCTCCCCGCCACTTTGATCGGGTCGTCTGTATTTTTATGTGTATTTTTATTTTACGTCTGTATTTTGGGGGGAAAGAATGCCAATACTCGCCACGCTTGGCAGGCGGGTTGGCGAGCGCAGTTGACGGTGGAGGAGATCATGCATAACGCTGCTGCCCGTTTGCATGTAGTTAACCCTTAGTCGCCTTTTACGACACCCACGGGTAGAGATGGTGTGCTATTCTAGGCCGGCACCACACGTCCCCTAATAATAGTCCTTAAAAGCCTAGACACCCAAGCTGAAATATTCATTCAATGATCAAGGCAAAAATAAAAAAATCTAAAACGAACCCAGCGTGTGTGCCGAAAACACGTGTCAGAAGTGAAACTTCTTTGACAAGATTTAAAGATACCAAAATCGTCGCCTGACTCCATCTAGCTATAAAATAAAAATAAAATTAATACTACTTCACGTCAAGTCAAAACAAAGATCGTGATACAAAATACTCACCATATTCGGCGGTATCGGGAAACAAATTGCGCAGCAAGTCGCGACTGATAGTTGCCATTTCGATAACGCCTGATGGACGGCGGGAGGCGGGCTGACGGAGTGCCCGGGCTCAGGCCTTTGAAAGTTTTCAAATGAAGTCAATATTTATGGACGTAAATAACATTTATTAGAGTTGTTTTTGATTGATCTTCGTGTACGTGTGAATGTTCTAGGCTAGCGCGGTTTTATAATAATTGATTCTATAAACAAATATCGTATTGATTTGAAAAATAAATTGTTTGTCGTTGGATAGAAATAAAATAAAGCAGTATTTGAATATATGACTATCGTCGTGATTTATGTTCTTCTATATTCCGGTACCTGGTATCATAAAAAAGACTCCTCTACTTCATTCATTACATACATACATTCTTACTTGCCATTATAATATACCAGAGCCTGTTTTCAATATACAGCACATACAACAAAATCTGTATTACGCATTATTAGGTTTATACTTAAAAAAAAAAAAAAAAAAAAATCAAGTTATTATCAGCGAATATCCTTCGAATATCTGACAACCACTTTAAAAGGTGCATGACGTTGTAGTACGTGTAATAAACTAGCTTTCCGCCCCCGCTCCGCTTGCGTGCACATCTCGTTATCGCGCGATAGCCGTTCCATACAAATTTACATTGAGTATTTCCTAGACGAAGTTCTTTAGGAAAAAACTAGCTTGTCCTGATTTAATCTATCGATATTTTAAAATTAGCACAAAAGATCACTTAAAGCGTAATAGGTAGGTACTCTATGTAGAGTTACTTTCGCATTTACAATATTAGTGTAACAATCTTTAATATACTTATGAATGAATTCTATAAATGTGAGCGTAAGTACGTTTTGATGTTTTTATTCAATAGCACAAAAATGACTGTACTAATTAGGATGAAACTTGGTACACTTAACGTGTCTTATACTTTTATTCCACTTGAATTTTTAGCGAGAGGATATGCTATAAAATAATTATTTTCATATGCAATAGTGTATTATTTTATATTTACTAAAAGTATAAAGATATTTCTAATAACCCACGTACTTGACAGAGGCGGGGTTGTATGATTTGTAGCTACACACCTCTTCAGAGTAGCGTGACCATGATTTATGGGTACAGCCGTTCTGGCGAATTAGTATGTACCTACTATTTATACGTATAATAATATAGAGCTGAAGAGTTTGATTTTTTAAACGCAATTATCTTAGAAAAATAGAGACTGATAAAAAAAACACCGTTGCATATCTATGTGATCCCTGAGTACAATGTATGTACCACGGGCGAAGCCGGGTCGGTCCGTTTGTAATATAATAATAATGTTAGACTTAATGTAATTATAATTCCCGGTCATGGCAAATGAATTTTCCTTTGACCAATTTGTGCGAAAGTATGATTGTTTGTTTGTCTTTCTTTCACATCGTAATGAAACAATTAATTAATGACTTATTTATTTTCTGGAAACAGTAGAGTCTAAAAACAAGCTGTTTGACATCTCACGCTAAATTTATTTTAGCCCTGCAGACGAAGCCGCAAGTAAAAACTAGTGATAACCTAATCCTCACCCTACCTCACCTCGGAGCCAATAAATCGGAGAACTCCAACAAAACTTCACAAACTTGTAAAATGCCGACTGCATAGCGCTCACAAAGATCTACAACTTCTACGCATATCACAACACATGGAAAAAAAAAAAAAATAAAAATAAAAAAAGAGTTTATTTCTCACATTGGTTACATTAAATAAGTACACATTTCGATTACATATAAATAAGTGTGAGACTGGTGCCTAAACTAGGTAATAAAAATTACCTGTATTTTAGGTCACCAGGCCCCCACTCCTCACTTCTTTGGATCACATTTTATTTATACTTGTTGAGAGAAAAAAAAAAAACGCTAGAAATAAGAAAAACTACAAAGAATATATAAACCACTATCATACCTAAGCTCAGTTGTAACCACCAGTCCAGAAAGCAAGAGTTTTGTATATATTAAAAATATATAATTATCATTGTGTTTATTTAGGCAAAATTAATAATAAAATTCCCATTACACTTGCACTTAGCCCTACGACCAACGACGGGTCTTGGGATCGAATGACTGGATATATAAAGCCAGTCATTCACTAAGTAACTAAATAAATAAAAATAAAAAAATACTTAATTTTAATGTATTTTACTTTCATTACTTAAGTATTACGTCCTAAAAGTTAGCAATACCTCTGTATCCTCGTAATTCAAAGTAAGAAGCCATTCTTTCAAAACTAATTTTAGTTTATTTTTTGTGAGTGGATAAATGGATATTATTTGGGAAATTTTGTTGTACAGCCTTGGACCCATTACATAAGAGTGCCTACCCGCGATACAGGTTCTGCACGATTCTTGTTTAACTATTTTATTATTCCTACGTATAAACTTATATTTTTACGGCTTACTTCGACTTGTGTTAAGCCGTATTTGATAAATTGCGATTAGGAATAGCTATATTGGATTATAACGCCAATCACACGAATATTATAAACGCGAAAGTTTGTAACGTGTTTGTTTGTTTGTAAGTATGCATATGACTCTTTCACGTAAAAACTACTGAGCGGATTTGGACAAAACTTTACAAGAATGTAGGTTATACATCAGAATAACACATAAGCTATAGAAATACTTGATTGACACGCGGTTTCGTCTGCGGGTGAATTCCGCGGCACAGGAAGTAATATGATATTAAAATGTTACTCTCTATAACACTTGCAAATAGTAGACAATATCATCATCAGCCAAAACATGTTCCCATTACAGGAACACGGGCCTCCTATGAGGGTTCAGGCCATAATCCACCACGTCGGCCATGTGCCGGATGGCAGATGTCACATGTCTTCAAACTTTTGGATCTTGGACAAGCCGATTTCCTTACGATGTTTTCCTACTCCATTTCTAGCATAGGTGAAGATAAATTTAAAGGTCAGGGAACAAAATACTAAACTCTATATTTATATTGAAATGATATTTTGTTTGTTTGTAACGATTTAACTCAAAAATCATAATAACAAACTCAACTGCGATACGATTTCCACTTAAAGACAACTTTTTCTACCACTGTTTTTACTAACTAAATGAAAATATTATTGATATTACCCACAAACCTTATTAAAAGATATTTTAATTACGAGCAATCCGTTCTCATAATGACAATAAACAAAAATCCCTTAATTCCAAATTCAATGAACGTAATATTATATAAGAAGCAATTAATTAATGTAAGAACTCATTCCGTACAATAGCGCGGTTACTACCCGGCGGCCATTTTAGGATGTCGTTATGCCACAGGGTAGCAGTCTCGATTATCAATTATTATATTAACATATTAGGAATATTATAATAATGTAGGATATGAAAATTTGTTACACCTGTTATGTTGTCCGAGAAAATAGTTATCCACCGAGAAAATAGTTATATTTTTACCCACCTCTTTTTTCTATTATGTTATCACATCTTTAGTTGGTTGCCTGGAAGAAATCACTTATAAGTGATAAGGTCGCCATCTGTGCTGTGTCTTCTTTTAGTATAAGTTTTCTTTTCTTTTTGTAATTTTTGTTGGCAGTACAATAAAGAATTTAAATAAATAAATAAATATCCTGGTAAATATTGATAGTAAGTATAATTATATCACCATATTATTATTACGTAAAAATTATCTAAGAGTAAAGTAGAGACACTGTACCTTTTATATCTTTATCTGTATTTCTTTCAAACTGTACAAATAATGAAAACATGTAGGGCATAGCAATTAAAAATACTAAAATACTTGTTAGACTACGATTAAATATCGTGATAATACCTACTTCGTAATTAAATTAGTCTTTATCATCTTAATCCCTTGATATTTCCTAAATTTTCAATACATTTTTAGAGCTGAAGAATAATATTAAAATTAATTACAAGCTTTCATATTTATAATTCAAAACAATTACGCTTTTCACAATGCTCATTGAAACTTATTATTATAATTACATTTTGTAAACAACATACATAATAATATAGAATAGGTAATTCACAATACTTAATGTTTAAAGTTTACCTTCCTGCAATCTTAAGTAGATTCTACAAATACTAACTACTTCCTAAATTGATCCTAAAAATACTGAAGTCACTATTGAAACACTATCGAACTGTAGAACACATACAAACATACAAAACGACACAACAAAACGAAAGACGGCAATTAAATGACAACACTTGTAGGGTTGCAAAACCTTTACGGAGAAAGAATTATTTTATTCTCCAGAGTAAAAACGCATATTTTATAAATTGTTCGATTCAATTCACTTCAAAAATGAGGTCGATAATGATATTGTTGTAATATTCATAAAGAGCGAAAATGCAAAATAATAGTATTTATGTGTACGACAAAACTATCTATTGATTAAAACAACATAGTTTTAATCCACAAGGACATTGAAAGTATTAAAATGACGTCGTTGTTAAAATTCATTCTTTAGAGTGAAATATAAATATTATGACAATGTTATACAAAGTTGATTTATTTTTTAAATAACTTTTGTTTACCATTCCTTACCCTGTGCTACCTTTTCTATACCTTATAATATCTAGAGTTGAGTTTGATCTTTAAATATAAATTTTGTTTCCACACTTTAACAATCTTGCAATAACAATAACTACATGCTATCAAATCAGAGTGTTTTTGCACGAATAAACATTCAATATTTCCAAAACAATCCAACTCGCATCGAGACTCAACCCTCCAGTAAGTCCCAGTTAATTGACGGGATTGTGAGACCATTCCCGAAGTTTAAAGAATTGACTATCTCGAGCGGGATTGGCAAGGGTTAATGTGGAGTAATTAAAGTTCCTGATCCTTCGATTGTGGTTCAACTTGGATGAGAACTAATTTTTGAAGGATTGGTTGCTATGGCAACGTGCATCTTTTGAATTCAATTTGTCGCGTGAAAATGTCTGGGATATTAATTTGCGCAGCAGCTGTAAATCCATGAACTTCATACCTACCAGCTTCAAGTATTAGAATATTATCATAAATAGTAAAGTAAGTTAAAACTAGATAATTATATATTACGAGTAGGCAGGAAATTAAAAAAAAAACTGCAGATTAAATGTGTACCTGTTCGTAGACAATAAATGAATGAACGGCTATATTTGTAGAAAAGAGTAGGTAGTACGTAGTTTGCTTTTCAGCTTTTGCTCTACTTTTCAGCTGTTAATTAATATTGTCATAATCATACTAATGATAATGTAATTAATTGTTCTAATCCAGAGCCATACAGTGACAAAATAGATAAAAGTAATCAGACAATTTTACCTAATTAATACCAAGTGTTATACTGAAACAATATCCAATAAAACCGTTTCTAAATAATTAGATTTCACAACATAATCCCCACAGAACTAAATACATTCGTCGGGAAACGTGTAATCTTGTGAAGCCTTTTTATGCCATTCGTTATAAATGATTTAAATATACTGTTAAGTGTCCGCAATACGAAAGAATTGAATATACTGGAGCAGAACAAATTACAGCTTGTAAGGCATTTAGTAGTTGCATAATAAAAGTTACAACTTCTGTGAGCCCTGTAATAAAGAGAGAAAGAGAGAGGTAGACAAGCATAATTTCGTGTTTTTAATACTATTTTTCTTCTGGTGGTTCTTTTAATAGGTGTCTGTTAATTATTTCGAATTGTTAAACGACGAAGTTTTTATTTGCATTTATTTTATAATCATCATCATATTTAATATTATACGCCCCCACTATACAGAGGACACGGGCCTCCCATGAGTGTATTATATTATAGCACAGTATTGTTACAGACTTGTTACATTTTTAATGACAGCCAAAGGAGCACAGCAATCAATCCTTACCCATTACTCCAGTAACATTTCGTTCTAGTATTCATTGCCAAAATGATGTACAATCGGACGTCTATCACACCGACGATTCCTTATAACCCTTCGTCTATTAAACAGAGGCATCTTGAAGGAAATGATCGAGGCCCACAATCCCAAAGGAAGGCGAACGTAACATAATTGGCGTACGTTTGGTGCAAATTAGCGGGAGACGGCACGCAGTTAATTCTAACGTTAAAACTCAAACAAAAGGGAACTTCAAAAGGACTCATTAACTTGCCACTCAAATAATGGAGTTGTAATAGAGTATGAGTGCAGATGCGGCTTGCTGGTTGCATGTTAACGGTGGAATGTTTTTGGTCCAGTGTAAATATACAGCTATTACAAGTTTTTTAAGGTAAAAGTTTTTGAGGCATTAATTTTGTGGTTATTGAAAAGGTCGGAGCCGTCTCGCTCAACTATGTGTTGTTTGTTTGGTTTCATAAGTTTTCGGTTCTTAAGGTATTTAGTAGAAACAAACGTATTTTATGAAATATTGTATATTTAATAATACGTAAATAAATATGGCGTTTGGATATATTATTTTATATTATTATCGAGTAAATACGTAAAATCTTACCACTATTTTTAAAATAGCAAAAAATTAATAAATCATCGCTTTCGAAACTTTAGTATGACTCTATATCTTACTTTCACTGATAAAAACACGTAAGTATTATCATAAATTTACTGATACAAAACCCAGCAATCACATGTCACATCTGCAGCTTCGCCCGCCATTTAAAGTAAATTCCCGTAGGAATGAGATCTCCCACCTCCGTAAATATATTACTCTAGCCTTCTATCTCCAGCCACTAAAATCATATCATAAAATCTCTCCTTTTCTATATATTAGAAAGACAAACAAACATACTTTCGTATTTATTTAGAATGGATATGCCACGTCTATACTTACATAATCTATGACATTAATTAGAATTAATTTTCACATTGGAGATAACACATCATGTTGAACAGAAACAGAGAATTAATTCGTGAATTTGTAAGTCAATTCATGAACGAGACAATATTGTATTAATGTATCTATTTTTAAAGTACACAAAAAGCAAAAAAATCTCATAAGACCTTTACGCACTAAAATTTTCCAATGTTATTTTGGTAGGTCACCTTTATATAACACAATGTATTTTCATCCTGTAACAACATCAACGAAAGTGGCATAGGTATTATTATCAACATAACGACACAATTTCAAATTAACAATATGGAAATATCAATTTGTAAATTTGTAGAATTCCGTCTGTCCCAAATGTACAATGTTTACAAATAATTATTACTGATAGTGTTTATTTATTAAATCTTTCAAATAACATCCCATAATTTATTATTATTCATAATTTTTAAAACGCATAACTGAAGTGTCTTGACATTTGGCTTAAATTTTTTGGCAGGCGTCTCAAATTTAAATTTTAATGAACAAAAAATGGATTGCATGTGTAGGTACGTACAAATTATAATTTAAAGAGAAATTCAATACAAATTAATTAACACTCCAAAAAATATATGTTTGCGTTCGCAATTAGTATCAGCGATTTAACCAACAATTAGCGTAACGTTTAAACACTTACCCCGGCTCTAACACTCACAATTATTTATGAAATTTTATAGTATAGTAATTAAGCATTTTTTGAAGCGCGAAATTTACAGCGCCCGCCCTCTTTTACTTTTACTGCAATTCTTTTCCAACTTCTCATTGGTGTTTTAAAGTTTTACGGCAAGTGAAATAAAATAGCAGGGGTTAATGAGTTCAAGCTTCGGAGCTTAGTCTGTTTCATTTTTAGTTCGGAATGAATATTTTTTTGTTGTTTTTCGCTTTGATGTGAATTGGATGCTCTTGTTGGCTTCTAATTTGCGTCTATCGATCTCGGATATTAAAAGTCAGCATTTATTATTGGCTGTCTTATTGTAAAGTAGAATTGAAATATAATATTTACATATTTTCAAATTTTTTAGGAGGAACAAAGGCCTTGTAAAATTTGTATGCGACAAAATAATCGCATGGAATTTCAACCGTGTTATTAAATAGTACTAAATGCTTCTTACTTTTTCTGTCTAAGGTCGACATTATTAAACAGATGATGGTTATCATTAAAACACTTATTAAATTGAGAAAATTTTAAGTAGTTGTTGATTTAATTTTACTTTGAATTAAACTAAAAAATATAGTGTTTCTGTATAAAAACCAGCTCCAATCACTTAAGTAACGAACCATTACTGAAAGTACTGAAATAATATTAAAAATGCTGCATCTTTGGATTAGTGATAGTAATTAATGTTCGTTTGAAATTAATGAAAACTTTTATAGAATTTGTACAGTTTGTTCAATTCCTTATTAAAAATTAGACTGTATTGCCAATGTCCAGATAAACATACATATTTATGAAATCAGAATAAGTAGAAAAATTAAGGTATTTTGGATTGGCTTCATGTAGGTAAGTTATGACTATAAAAGCATAAACAAATTGGTAATGATTATAATTTTAAAATGGCTTAAAATTTCATTCAAATACGATGTCATTATTTCCTCTTAACTATCAGACTCTTACGTTTACGTATATATTTAAAAACTTATAAATTATTAAAAACTACAAAATGCAAAACTACGTAATTTCGTTATGATGCTGTAATATAATTAATAATATTTATTTTTATGTAATCCGCATTCAAATGTATATAATATGTACAAGCTTTACATTATTTCTAACCAACATCAACGTTTTGAAAAATTCCACCATTACTAATCAACTAAATTCACTCGCATTTCGTATTTACTTTTGGCAAACGATTTGCATTCAATAGTTATTAGTGAAATAAACAAAGGCCCGTAATCATTGCTACTATTGACCAAACTTATCTACACAATAGTTTACAGTATGATTAATCAGTAAGTTTCAGCCACATTTGACTGGTAAAGGCTGAATAAATGTGGTAAGGTGTTGTTCACACATGCGGGTTGTTCTTGTATTAAAATTTATGTTAAACGTTGAAAAATAATAATTCTACATTATGTCATTTTTCTATTGTGTTGCACTTTTGTTAAATTTTAATTCAAAATCAGTTAGGTAAAAGATAACATGAAACAAAATGTATACTGCAGTTACAAGTATAGGTACCTATTTATATAATACTTATTATTTCCTAAACATTCGTAGCACCTATATTTAAACCTACATATTATTATTCACTAAAATGAAAACATAAAGCCCCATCCACACAAACAATCGTTCATATTGGGAGCCGCAAAACAAATGACTTGTATGTAAATGAACGTGATTAGTGAACGGGCTGTGATCGAATTATGGCCTAACGAGCAGACCCTGATTGTTGAGTTATATGCAATGTGTGTGCACCTTTATTAATTTACCTTTTCAAGTGTGTTAGGCAAGTTATTTTAGGGCTGATTTTTCAATCCTTGGTTAAAACTTAATTCATCGAATAACGTATTCAACTACCATTTCGAAAATGTATTCTAATTGTTCGTATTTGACAGTTCACAGGTGACATTTTAAAATGTTCGTGTAATACTTTATTGGACGGATAAATTTTAACCAAGGATTGAAAAATCGGCTCTAAAAGTATGTTTATATGTTAGAGTAATAATTAATAGGGCAGGATATCTTTACACTATTTTAAATAAATAATAATAAATAAATAAATATTATAGGACATTATTACACAAATCGACCTAGTCCCACAGTAAGCTCAATTAAGGCTTGTGTTGTGGGTACTAGGCGACGATAAATATAATATTTAATAAATACATATATAGATAATAACACCCAGACCCAAGAACAAATAATTGAGTTCATCACACAAATATTTGCCCTGACCGGGGATCGAACCCGGGACCGTCGGCTCAGTAGGCAGTTACTTTACCACTGCGCCAACCGCGTCGTCAATGAAAAATTTTACAGTGAATCTTCTATTTTACAAAAACGGACCTGTTATTATTACTTATATTTTATTAAGATTGGTGGATTGTGGCTTTATATCTTTATAGGAGAGCTGTGTTTCTGAAATTGGAAAACGGGTAGTAAATCAAAAATAAGTCAACACAGATTTCTACATAGTTATCATGCTCAAAATATATTTTTACAAGTTTGAATAAAATTTAAATAAAAATATTTGCAAAAAATATTAACAAAAATCATTCATAATAATTGTAATGAGCTTATCGAGAACGTTAAGAATATTTCATTAATAATAAAAATAAAAAAAGAATTCGCAGTCGGTAGGATTCGAACCTACGCTCCCAGAGGGAATCTGATTTCTAGTCAGACGCCTTAACCGCTCGGCCACGACTGCTCATACCAAACTTACGAAATTCAGCCTGAGTTACAAAGCTTATTGCTTACATTAGGTAATAAAATAAATTATATTACGTATCTAACTGTGCATTTACATCAAACAAACATAGAGCTAGAGCAAGAGGCAAGAGCATTATTTCGTGTTCTTTCAGTGTAAACGAAAGCTCGTATTCAGTGTTATTCAGTATTAGAACATTGCATAGAATCTTTTCGAACGTACTTAGAACAACGAAAGAATGCTCCACATGTTTACACTAAAATAATTTGACATAGTGGAATTCGAATGAGCATTCGCTCGTTTGATGTAAATGCACCGTAATAGTAGTAGAGCTTTTCATCAGCGCTATTTTACACATTGTGTTATATATTGTCCGTGCTTGGCAACAAATTAATTATCAGTTGCGAAGGAGAAAGTCGAATTACGATGACGTGACATACCTAGAGTAAAGATGGATGTTGATGCTCTTTCAAGCAATCTAGATTTTGATTGTTTATCTTGGTAGGTAGGTCTTCAATATCACATTAGATTTAGCCATAAAATTTACCTTAATAACACATTCCATAATCCATATTGAAATAAATTTTGTAGTTTCGTTCGTGGGTTAAACCACGCGACACATATCAATGTACCATAATATAAACCAAGTGATTAATTAATCTTACTAATATTATAATGGTGAAAATTTGTAAGGATGGATGTTTGTTACTCTATCACAGAAAAGCAGTTGATAAAATCTGTATGAAATTCATTTCAGATACCAAGCGAGTGAAGCCCTTATTTTTCCAGAATTAAATATGCTACCAACCACTTTTATGCTATCAATTAGGCAATAGTTCTTTTTTGCTTCTTGATTTTTGATTCTTAATTGCTTCTAATGCCTTTCTTTGATCCTTGTAAAGTTCTAACTATTCTAATGCTGACACAATATTCCGTTTCGTATAAACACCGCTCATACATAAAGACCATTGGGAATGAAAAGCCCCTACACTGAAGATACCTTTGACAAAAAGAAAACTCGCAGCCAGAACAAAGGCGGCCAGACAAAGGGTTTTATAATTCGTTCCTGAATCTAGATTCCCTCCTTTAGGGGTTAATTAGTGGCAAAATACACTTTCAGGTGAACTAGGAATGAATTCATTTATTGACGCTTTTGTAATCCCTGTAATTTTTGTATTAGAAGTAAAAACTACAGTTCGGTTCCAAGTATTGGATGCAGTAATACAACGTGATCTAATTTCAAAAAAATAGAATTCTTTTTTATGTAGAGCAAAATCAATATATTGCTCGTTTCTGTGGAAGGCATTGAAAAAACTTGATATTATTAAGCTATTGCATAGCTTCTATCGCGGACCTTGAGCGCGGGGACTGAATCGAGAAATTCCGTAACGAAAAAACCTCACGCTCCCCACTCCGACGGGCGGAGGTGTGGCTTGAAGGCATGCAATAGCTTTACCGCGGCAGTCCCCGAGTGCCACACGTTGTTTTTTTATATTTAAGACTAGTCCGCTCGCGGCCGCGGCTTTGGCCGCATTGCAAATATTTTCGGTAAATATATGCTTACTTTAGATAACAAAATAAATATAATAATAGTTACTCTTCATACGAGATATCTTTCATTGAAATTTCTGTTACAAGTCGCACACAAGGTAAATTATCCTTAACATAGCATAGACATAAAATATCCAGAACCAAATATTACTTCTAAACAACATAATAGCCCCACAATAGTAGCTAACAGGAGAAAATGTTAAAGATTATATGGAAAATTACTTTTAAAATCGTTTAAAACGGTTTCAAAGGAAATATGCAAACATATGTACGAACAAACAGTCCTGCCGTTGCTGAGCCAACACTGTTCAAACATTTTAAGCTCCTTTACTCTGTGTGATTTTTAAATATCTTCTTCAAGAATTTCCGTATTAGCCATATTAGAAATTGTATACGTGGTAAGACGATTTGGGAGAGCTTCGGAGCTGTATTCTGAAGAATCGAGATCTTAAAAATAACGTATTTAATGCGACAAAAGAATAGTTTGTTACAATTAGTTCCTGACATATTATAATCCTGGGTCTATAGTCAGGAATAAATAGTGTATTATATTATTATTGACTAGCTTACCGCCCGCGGCTTCGCCCGCTTTGGCTTAAACCTAATAAATTATATACCAAAACCTTCCTCTTGAATCACTCTATCTATTAAAAAACCGCATCAAAATCCGTTGCGTAGTTTGAAAGATGCATACAAAGAGACATAGGGACAGAGAAAGTGACTTTGTTTTATACTATGTAGTGATGTAATTTTAGTGCACTAAACAAACTAAGACATTACATTAAGGGCCGATTTTTCAATCCTTGGTTAAAATTTATCCGTCCAATAAAGTATTACACGAAAATTTTAAAATGTCACCTGTAAACTGTCAAATACGGACAATTAGAATACATTTTTAAAATGGTAGTTTAATACGTTATTCGATGAATAAGTTTTAACCAACGATTGAAAAATCAGCCCTAAATGTTCTGTTTAGCTTATCTGCCAGATATAATGACGAATTGTGTGTGAAAATATTCGTCAAAAATATTAAATGGGCTGTCAGGGACATTACAGGTGTAATTGGCTATGAATCTTTAAAAATTCTAGCTGACTCGATAGACGTTATCCTGTATTCGCGCGAACTGCCATACGCTAAGAGCATTTATTGCTCTAAGGCCATACGCGTAAAGTAACAAATACAGCTGATCAAATAAAAGTGAAAGTACATAATATATAATGTATGGTTTTAAATAAATTGACTCTTTTTGAATAACACGTATAGCAGTCGTGGCCGAGCGGTTAAGGCGTCTGACTAGAAATCAGATTCCCTCTGGGAGCGTAGGTTCGAATCCTACCGACTGCGGAACTTTTTATTTTGGAATTTTCAGTGACATTATACGAACAGAACTCGTATCGCAAATGTAGAGTTTGTGTACAGGGTTTTAACTAATTTATCATCAATGTCCTACTAAAGGATAAGGTGAATTCCTGTTTGTAATTGACGTTATATTTTAGAAGGATTTTTCGACTAGGACTAAATCCTGGTCCCTTTCGCGCAGTCCCTTCCGCGCTTTCGTGGTCACAAGTGGTAAGATGTGCTAAGACGCGCAAGCACGGCCACAGGCGCAAACCAGTACTTGAAAATTATCTTGATTTTCAGTAAGAAAGTAAAAATATTACAATTACCAGCTTACTTACTTAAGTATCTACTTACTATCTGGCGCAGTGACCCCAAAGTGGTTCTTGGCCTCCGACAACAAAAGATATTAAAAATAATGTCGCGCTCGAACATAAATTCACAATCAGACATACTAACAGATAGAACATTTTTAAGCTATTGCATAGCTTCTATCGCGGGCCTTGTGCGCGGGGACCGAATCCAGAAATTGCGTAACGAAAAACCTCACGCTCCCCACTCCGACAGGAACGGAGGTGTGGCTTGAAGGCATGCTATGCAATAGCTTTACCGTGGCAGTCCCCGAGTGCCACACGTATTTTTTTTAATTTTTTTTTTTAAGCTTTATTACAAAAAGCTCCGCAGTCGGTAGGATTCGAACCTACGCTCCCAGAGGGAATCACGACTGCTACACGAAGTATTCAAAATATATCATTCATTAAAACTTAGTACTTTCACCTTATTGAATCAACTGTTAATAAACTTATTTACACCGAACTAGTGTTCATAAATATTCATGATCTTCGTAATGGAAGTTTATGTTTTTGTATCCATCTATCGGTGTAAAGAAAGTTTCATTTATTAATTATGCTAGTTAAACAGCGACTGAATTATTACAATTTTCTGTTTGTTGATAAAGACGAACGAAGCTTTGCCTATTACAAAATTAATAATTCGGAGTTAGAACAAATTCTCGTCTTTTAGTTAGATTTAAACCATAAAATTCTTGTTTAAAGACGAAAAGAAGCGGAGAAACATTTATTTACCAGGGCAAACATATATTCGCAAAAATGAACAATACAACATTTGATTTTGAAGCAATGAATTTGAAAAATATTACATTATATTACCTTCTAAAACAAAATGCCACTCAGCTTATGAGATGTTATAAATTCTTAAAATAGTCTAAAATATAAAAATTCTCCAATGACTCTAATAAACCCCCAAATTGTACCAACCTTATACAGTCTAATTGTATTAAATAGTCACTGTCTGCTAAAACTTTGCGAAAAAGCAATACAATAAGTAAAAGCCGTTAATATAGTGCGGTGAGCTGAACTTCCCATCGGTTTGGAGGTTCGGAAGATAAGATACAAAACTTTGTTAGCGGCAATCCAGAGGATTTCACCTGTCAGCGAAAGGTTGTATAGTATTGGAGTTGCTGAAGAAAACAATAAAGCTATTTAAATAATTTTATTTTGGTAAGTGCGTTGTTACAATTTTGCTTCTAATATTCATTGATTCAACGATGTTATTTATAATATACTAGCTTCCGCCCACGACTTTGTACGTGCATTCCCGTTTTTCCCCGTTCCCGCAAGAATTTCGGGAAATCCTTTCTTAGCGGATGCCTACGTCCTAACATCTACCTGCATGCCAAATTTCAGCCCGATACGTCCAGTGATTTGGGCTGTGCGTTGATAGATCACTATATCAGTCACCTTTGAGTTTTATATATATATATATAGACTAGCTGTTGCCCGCAGCTTCGCTTGCGTGGAAAAAATAAATTCTCATGGTATAAGTTTTCATCACCTATTTTACTCCTTTAGGGGATGAATTTTCTAAAATCCTTTCTTAGGGGGCGCCTACGTTATGACATCTACCTGCATGCCAAATTTCAGCCCGATACGTCCAGTGGTTTTGGCTGTGCTCTGATAGATCACTATATCAGTCACCTTTGAGTTTTATATATATAGATTCAAGAAAAGAGCGTATGGCACTTAAAATACAAGCACACCTGTAACTTCTCGAATATTCTTTATGGGTAATGGTGACTATGCATCAGATAGCCCACCTTTTCTTGTTCTGCACCTGCAAAAAAGTGAAGAAAATTCCTATAATATTATAGTGATACCATACATTTTTGAAAACCTAAATACGATCCAAATCGTGCTAGGGCACGAACACGAATCTTAGGAGATGAAATAAACTAATAACACTCAGAAATGCACATCACAATTAATAAATTAGCTAATGAAGAATGTATTACAGATGCTGCTTTATCTTCATTAAAATAGATTTATCATTTCAGATTTCGAATTACCATTTTATTTTACACCGATTTATTACTATCAATATTGATTATAAAATATCATAAATAAAATTAGTATTATAAAATATCACTAGCTCTTACCCTACACGCGTGAAAGTCAGCAATGAGTAATTTGTTTGGCTGTTTCCTCTCGCAGGATCAGTTGAGTGTTCCGTGTGGAATTAATTATATTACCTATCACCTATATTATATAATATTTTATTGTATGAATATACCTAACAAACTAGATGTGGCCCGCGGTTTCACCCGCGTATGAAGATTTTACCCGCATTTACAACACTTTCCATTCCTGCTCTTCCTGCTCTATCAATCATAGCGTGATGTGATTTTGCTTAGGCCTTCCTCGATATTACATACCTTTTAATACTCTCGGTGTAGGTTTAATGTAATAAAGTTTCATGAAAATAAGTTATAATAAAATAAGGATAATTGTTGCAACAGAGCTTTCAACAAAAATCGCTCTGCAAGAATCGCTCTACAGAATAATGTATACCTATAGTTATTTGTTTCCAATTCTTTAATACTAATAAGTAGTACCTACCTATTAATATTTTGTGTGTAATGAATACAATAAAAACTATGGTATAGATTAAAAAAATCTTAATCCAGGCAGACAACAACATCAGCTCAGAGGCTTTTACTTTTAATCTGAACTCCAATTTTAACTACTTAAATATAATATGGTAACGAATATAAACGTAATATTAACGATTAATTATTTATATTGAATTATTAGTTCTCAGTTCTGACCCACTTTTCTAGTTTGGCCAACGTAAGCTCGGTCAAAGTAGATACATTAAAAAGTGAAGGTACAGAATAAAGTGAAGGTAGTTTTTTATGTAGATAATGTAGAGCAGTCGTGGCCGAGCGGTTAAGGCGTCTGACTAGAAATCAGATTCCCTCTGGGAGCGTAGGTTCGAATCCTACCGACTGCGAAGCTTTTTTGCAATTTCAAACACTTTTCACTGTTTAGGTATTACGTGCAAAAAAAAAGTTCGGTATAAGTCTTAGAGCCAGTTTTTTGAAAAACTTGAGACAACCACAATTAATATTTACTTATGAAAATAAATACAAAAAAAAAGTTCCGCAGTCGGTAGGATTCGAACCTACGCTCCCAGAGGGAATCTGATTTCTAGTCAGACGCCTTAACCGCTCGGCCACGACTGCTTTTTCTGTATAATTGAAATTTGAGTAGAACTTCATACATGACTTTCTATATCCATCCAAAAGTGAAAGTCAATGCAATAAACAAGTCTAATTAGATAAAATCTAAAAATCAGGTATTTTTAACTGTTACCGGTCAATTAGACTAACATCATAATTAGAAACAAAATATTTTCAATTGATGTTCACTAATAAGTTGTAAAAAAAAACTAACCATATTATATTGTGTTTACGTGAGGAAAAAATAAATAACCAGATACCTAATATTATCTAGAGAGGTAGGATATATAAAGAGGAAAGGTTTGTAATTATGTATGTATGGTTTTCACGCATAAACTACTGGACCAATTTTGATGAAATTTTGCACAGACAATCTTTAGACCCTGAGAAAGAACATAGGCTACCTTTTTTAGCGAAATATGTACCACGGGCGAAGCCGGGGCGGACCGCCCCTTAGTAATTAATATATCGACTGTAAATACTGAAAAATCTCATAGATAAACATTATTTATGGTACTAAATTAAATGCAATCAGTTAACGCGAAAGAGGGTAACAGTTCAAAACTTATAATCGTTAGATAATAGCCTAAATCCCTTATTCTTCCTATAAATAATCCTACCATAATCTTCAATTATCTTTACAGAGGGGAACACCCACTAATTACTAGGGATTATAAGTATTATTTATCTTTTTAAGTAACAGTTTATCATGATGCAATCCAATCCTTTAATCAGCAAAATTATTAATTGTTCTTCTTTATCTTTTTTGATAAGGAAACTTTATGCACAGATGAAAATCAGAAGACCAGTAGCATAATTTGTAAGTGAGTGATGAAGACTTAAAAATCCTACATCTATTAAATAATAATTATCCCACCAAAAACATTTTCATGTAAAATGTTGCCAAGACGAGCCCATATGACTCGCACTGTCAAAAAGTTATCAGATCTCATGTAGAGCCAAGCTTCTAACACTACACGCCCTAACTCTACAAGGCCTCACTTCACAAACTCTACACCTTAGTCAAAATATGTGGCTTGGCCATTTCGCTACATTCACATCGGCGTAAGGTGAAAAATTAATTCACTGATCATAACTTTTGTGTTATACAATAGTTCTTGTAGTAACGAACGGCCAAGCCACATATTTTGACTAAGGTGTAGAGTTTGTGGAGTGAGGTCTTGTAGAGTTAGGGCGTGTAGTGTTAGAAGCTTGGCTCTACATGAGATCTGATAACTTTTTGACAGTGCGAGTCATATGGGCTCGTCTTGGCAACATTTTACATGAAAATGTTTTTGGTGGGATTTCATTTCTTTTTGTAAGTTGTTTGTAACAAAATTTTATATGTCGATTAAACTTTTAATTTTTTTTTTAACAAACATATATATATCTAGGGGAACCAAGTTTTAGATTATTAGATTAGACCTCTAGCGTCATCAAAATTTAATTTAAAATTACAGGTCTCATACAATCTCCCATCCCCTAGTTTAAGGGGATGGGGGAGGAAAGTTACAAGTTTTATAATTTTTTTGTTGTTTGTGTGCTAATACTAGCTTACATACAAAATTTCAGCTTTCTAGGACATTAGGAAATACCATAAGAATTTTGATGATCATCAGTGAGTCAGTGACGAAATTAGCGTTTTTTAGATATAAATAAAATCTGAAGTATAAAAGCTAATGTCATTAAAACTTATTAAGTTCAATAAGTCCGCTATTGACAATATATCCCGAAAATTTTGTTGATCTAGCATAATCCAAACCCAAGTTATGAGGGTTCAAAAAAACGTCGAAGCGCTTCGAGAAAAGGTAGGTAGTGCCCGTCGCTTGTTCGCTTGGCTCGTCTTGGCGGGGGCACTACCGTGCCCCCAGATAAACTAGTAAACTATCTCTGTATAACTGGTGCTACCGCACATTTTATTTCGTTTATGTTTACGTTGATCAAATAATAATAGTCTATGAAAATATCATTACCAATAAGACTGAATTTAGAATGGCTTGTTTATCGAAAATTAATGACCGGACCAGGACATTGGTCTTTATGTATTAATTTATAAATAAACTTTTGCTATAAGACACTGTTTTGGTAACGTAAGCTGATGACACACTCCTACTTAACCTCTCAGCTTGTAAGCTAGGATGCCGTCCTTGTATCATATCCTTTTCACTGATAACAAGAATCCCACTGCCATTTTATGAGATCTAATCACTACCACAATCTGATGATAACAACAATACCTCATAAGTCGAAATCCGACGGGCGGTATGTGCTGTACGGCATGCCATAGGAATATACAACATGCATACTCTCGACAACATAACTCCGTCTTTTGCAGTTGGGTAAAAAGAATGGCCACTCTACACAATCATCCCTTTCAAAATATAGCAAAACAAAAGCGAAATCCAGTCCAATTTATCACCACTATTTCACAAACTCATAATTTATGTAAGATTTCGGGCGTCCGTAATCCGGCGACCAAACTTGGTAGCTATTTAGTTTAGCGGTCGAGCTAAGCGCAGTTTGATACTCGGCTCACGATGCTGGCCTATTTGCTTTATTTACGACGCCAGTTCTGTTGTTGGAGACTAAGAGATTATTACGATTTTAACCCGCTCTAATGGCCCTCTATTAGCTGAGTTATAATGATAACATTATTGTATATTTTGCCTCCCGCGCCTATCTTTGTTTTGAGCTGGGTTGTTTTAGTAGATATGGCATGATAATACAATCTAATTCTAAATGACTGGTTATATTAAATAGCGTAATGATTATTGAATAAAATTGCTATTATAAATACCAAGCAAAAATATAATTGAAAATATGAAGAAATATTATAAACAATCTTGATTTGCCAGAGCTATACAATAAAATTAATTACGCTAATTTTGTATCCAGCTGAAAATAGTCATAAAGAGATATTGTATTGTAATCTTGGAATAACTTAATTAACAAAGATTATAAAGAGATTTTGATTAATAATAATTGTATAGGAATATGTTTATTAATTATTTTGGTGCTTTAATTAATTTACTTATATAAATTAAACCACCTATTGTTTAAATTACTAACGATTATTATAAATAGACATAAATGTAATCTTTAAATATTGTAATACAGCCTTTGTATTGCTTTCAAACTCAAACTCAAACTCAAACATTCATTTATTCAATTAGACTACTATTTAGTAGCACTTTCGAATCGTCATTACATAATTATTTTAACATTTACCACCGATTCGGAAAGCAGTGATCTATGGAGAAGAATCGGCAAGAAACTCCATAGTTGCTCTTTTAAAATCATGTAAATATTACAATATATGAAACTTATATCTAACTACATAATATATCATAATATGCCAATGAACTGTCTTGTGGTTTTTACGCGACAACCCTCCATGGGTTTTTATCGTCCATATATTCCTGAATATAGTACGCTCTCTGAACTAATACATTTTTTATATAAGTTTTAAATTTAGAACTACTAAACTCTTTAATATTGTGAGGAATTCTATTGTAAAAGCGTATACCTTGACCCATAAATGAATTTTTAACTTTAGCTAATCGGAAAAATGGCATTTCAATTCTATTCCTGTTCCTTGTGCCATAATCGTGTCTATCTCCTACTCTTGTGTGTAAGTCGGAGCTTTTGTGTACATGCAAAATATTATTAAATATAATATACTGTGATGGTACAGTAAGGATACCAGTAATCTTAAAATGATCTCTTAGTGAATCCCGAGCACGTAAATTATATATAGAGCGAATGGCTCTTTTCTGTAAGATAAATATAGTTTCTATATCTGCAGCCCTGCCCCACAGTAGAATTCCATAGGACATAATGCTATGAAAGTAGCTGAAATAAACCAGTCTAGCCGTATCTTCATCGGTGAGTTGCCTTATTTTTCGGACTGCATATGCAGCTGAACTGAGCTTACCTGCAGCGGTGTTGACATGGGCTCCCCACTGTAGTTTCTCGTCCAATGTTAACCCTAGAAATACAGTAGACTCAGTAGGATGCAATACCTCCCCGTTCAAGGTAATATCTCTGTTCAACTTTTTTACGTTAGGAAGTAAAAATTCAACGCAAGTGGTTTTTTTGGCATTTAATAATAAATTATTGGCATTAAACCATTCAGATATGTGTAAAAGAGCTTTGTATTCTCTATATTATTATCTAGCCCATAAGTTGTGTAATTCGAAGAAAATTATTTATATATTATTAGTATTTTTAGATCTATGCCAAAGATATCGTTCTTACATTTTGAAGCACTTTAAAATAAAGAGTTTCTGAGAAATTTTACTCGACATACTTTCTGATCGGTCCAGCTTTTATCAGACTGTATTAGAGGAAGAATTAAATTTACATTTAGGTTAGGTTAGCCGTTACAGTATCAAAATTCAATTAATTAACTTCATAAAAATATATTTTTATTTTTAGTTATTTTATTAAGCTATTGCATAGCTTCTATCGCGGGCCTTGAGCGCGGGGACCGAATCCGGAAATTCCGTAACGAAAAAACCTAACGCTCCCCACTGAAAGGCTCGGAGGTGAGGCTTGAAGGCATGCTATGCAATAGCTTTACCGCTGCAGGCCCCGAGTGCCACACGCCTTTTTTGTTTATTTATTTATCATAAACTTCAATCGTTTGAAGCTAATGTTACCGCTGTTTACATCAAAGCTTACACGAAAATCGAATCACATTATTTACTCTTAAAATTTTACGCCTCGCCTAGTAATATAGAGCTAAATGTAAAGTTTAAAAATAGAGTCTTCTCTACATTTTATTTCAACAGTACCTAAACAAACACAGGTTCACGAAGGCACTTATCCAGTCCAAACCTTCAACCAAAAGTCTGATCGGAAATAGAAAAACCGCAAACCATTGCAGCGAGCCAACACTCAAGTGAAGTGGCGATCGATGGCCTGTCCACGGAACGAAACTGGGCTAGTAAACCTTTTGGATAAGATTAAAGTTTTTGAAGTTTGTACTGTAATTAGTACAACTTTACCCACTATTTTATAATATTTGTAGTTGTGCGTGTTTTTAAATAAGTTTTAATCTGAAAATATAAACGTGTGTTGTTGAATATGGATAAATAAAAAATGATGTGTTTCTTAACTCTGTCTTTAACTATTATAACTACAACTAATGAACATGAGTGTGTTTATTTATAAGTTTTGTGCGAAAATTTTAAAGTATGTTGCTGAAAATTGATATTAAATAGATATAACCTGAAATTATACGCTGTTCTGGTTTTACGACAACGCGTAGGCAGAAGCTATTAGTTGATTGGATTTTAAGATTAAATAATAAGTAGACAAATAGTAGTAAGTACTCTTTATAATATGTTACGTAATATAAATTGTAAATGAAATATTATGAGGAAGCTATATTTTTAATAAGAGCTCCAAATCGACCTCACCACACTTCAAATAAGTTCACATCTTATCATTATAATATTATCATTCTTTATCCGAACCGCGAGGGATTGGAACATGCTTCCTGAATCTATGTTCCCCGACGAGTACAATATGTAGGTCTTCAAGTGTAGAATGAACAGGTACCTTCTAGGGAAGCGGGAACCTTAGACCACATCTCAGCTTAACATCCGACGAGATTGTGGTCAAGCGCTTCCCTGTCGATGGTAAAACAATAACAAAAAAACATAAATAACTACATAAAACCAAAAAGGACAATAATAACATGTTCATTTCGATGCCCATTTTCATCAAACGCATGGAAAACCGTTAAGCCAATACAAACCGTTTAAAAACGGAGCTGTGATCAACACTCGAATGCAATCGATGCTGTGTCCACGTGGTTTATAAATTTACAATGAGTTAAATCAAACGGCCCGCTACGTTGCATCCTGGGTCATAAATCGGTACCTAAATCGGTATGTTAAGGCTCAACAAACTTATTCGCACTGATACGCAACATTAGATATTTAGATAGTCATTTGACTAGAGAAAAATGGGAAGATGATTTTTACATATATTATGTTGTAGGTGACACTATTATAGCCTTATTAATAAGTCTTTAAAATGTTATGAACCAAGAATGCATTCCACAAAAATACAATTCTCGAGACACAGGGAATCTAAAGTATATAATAATATCATTATTTTGTCGTAAGCATGTTAGTTTATATCTTATTCCTTTTTCTTCTCGATCAAATAACAATCCATAAACAAATATAAATTTTACAGTAATACATCTTGTATCGATTATCTCAATGAAAATTAAACACTGTAAAATGACAATATTACAACATCTTCAAGAAACATAAAACAACAACATTTGAAACACATAATAACACAATGTCTATTATATATCTATCTTATTATCACAAAAGGCCGTTGTATCAGCCCTAACACTGACAGTCATAATCAAAATGCTGCGATATGCACTTCCTACCCACTGACTCTATGCAGTTCTTTATTCGACGTGTGCATTGTGGAATGTTTAGCTTTCATCAGAAATATACCAATGAATAGTTTAGATTTTAATGCAGATGCGGTACTTTGATTACACGCGGTTTATGTCACATGGAACGCGGTAAAGTAGAGTCAACCGATAAAATATAGGTTATTATTATTTTTACGTTTGTTAAATGAATTTTCTTATTCCTGAATAATATGAAAGTAGGCATCTACATTGCAATATCACTAGTTTCTGTTATGAAGGTAAAGGGAACTTTAAGAAATTATACTTCATACTAATGTTAAAAACGCGAAAGTTTGAAGGATGTTTGTAAACTCTTTACTCCTAAAACAATGCTGTACGGATTTAGATGAATCTTTACAGAAATATTGGTTATACATTAGAATAACACATCAGCTATAGAAATACTTGATTTTGCACGCGGGTTCGTCCGCGGGTGAAACCGCGCGTACAAATCATAATAAAGAACCGAAGCGAGGGGCTAAGGTCACGTACATAAAATGTTATTGCTACTCACGAGTTTAGGAGGAAGTCAATCGTTACTTCGACATCAAAGATAGATTCAAGAGTCGCAGAAAAACACCAAAGAACCCCGAGGGCTCTCGGAATAACTCCAATCTGACACTTCGCAACAAAAGACAGTGTTTACAATCCGGATGTGCGTCGAACATTGTCCGTTTGGACCGGGTAATTGGTTTGCCGGTCAACACAGAGGAAACAGTTAAACACTGTGAGTCTAAGGGTTCATACGCACTATGCGGGTAGCCGCATTGTGGGTAGCCGTCCGGCTGACCGCAGGATGCGGTTGCGAATGCGGCCAGCCGGACGGCTACCCGCAATGCAGCTACCCGCATAGTGCGGTTGAAGAACCGTTGCGATTTGCGGTCATGTCGATCCATTTCAAAGATGGAAATGGAAGAAGTTGCAGCTATTTACTACATTTACACACGTTACGTATAGAAGAAAAGCAAAGAAAGAAGTACTGCGTGCATCCTTATTTGCAAACACGAGATGAGAGCAAGCATTTTGCAACCACGTGCACACACTCACTCAATGGCGGGCAGCCGCAGACTGAACCGCACAGTGCGTATAGCAACCGTCCGGCTGGCCGTCACTCGGGCCGCAGCTCTCCGAGCAACCGGAGCGGTCTGCGGGTAGCCGCATCGCAGTGCGCATAGAAATGAATATTACGTACATAATTGTGCTTGCGGTCAGCCGGACGGCTACCCGCAACGCGGCTACCCGCATAGTGCGTATGAACCCTTACACTTCAAGAGCTTAATTAAGAAGAAGTCTCCTAATTATGAGATGCTCTTTTGTGCAAAATGTTTACGATAAATAATATAATTGTGGAGTTTATTAACGATGAAGACATTTGGAAAAAATTATGATTTATATTAGAGATGCACCGAATATTCGGTTCCTATCCGGTATCCAGCTTATCCGGCCCTTTTTTACTATC
Organism: Colias croceus; assembly: GCF_905220415.1. NCBI lineage: Eukaryota > Metazoa > Arthropoda > Insecta > Lepidoptera > Pieridae > Colias > Colias croceus. The sequence goes on from NC_059539.1 coordinate 11,384,738, forward strand.
CGGCCGGATACCGGATGGTAATGTACTATCAGGCCGGATACCGGATAGTAAAATTGGTAGATTTTATAAATAGAATCGAAATAAAGACAGTTGTAATTGAAGCTTTTTATTATTTTTAACCAAATTTTTTTCACTGACACGATAAAAGTGTCTCTACCAAGAACTGTGACCGCGCTAACGTTCACTACGAAACAAGTCAAAACCTGCACTGCACAGGCGGCGTGCCGGTGCGCGACACGCACCTACGAAACTCAAAATGCCGTCGGCCGAATATTCGGCGGCCGGATACCGAACATTCGGCTGGTGGTCAGGCCGAACATCCGGTATCCGGTATCCGGCCAAACAACTATTCGTTGCATCTCTAATTTATATATATTTTTCAGTCATGCGCTGGATACTTTAGTAGATGAGATAGTTTAAATAAAGGCTTGGATTTTTTAATTTAATGAGGAAGACTAATATGTCTATGACTAATGTATTGTATACAATACATTCCTGAAAGCGTGTGAAAATGATACGAGAAAAATAGTAGAACGCTTCTTGGAAAAAACAACATTGGCTGTGTTTTCGTTGCAATGAAAACTAAATATCACTATATTAACACATGTACCACATTCTGTAGTAAGATGGTTTTCATCATACAAGATTTTAGATTATAAATCACACAGATAAACGAAAACACAAACCATATTCTAGAAATTGGAAAAGCAATGAGAGTCGTGCAAAATTCGACATAAATGGGGTCGCGTTCCCCTTTATTTAACAAGCCCTCATCGAAGATCGACACCACAATGGTAATGAATGTGCGTAGTGCGTAGTTATATCCTATAGAACTATGAAATAAGTATCTGTATTGGTACTTCGTTGATCTATTTATTCCATTTAAGTTGGTCACAGTTCTGGTGTAAATGTTTGTCTGTTTGATTAGTGCTAGCTGGCATCCTCTTTTGATTTGGCTATTCTCATTAATTAACTTAAGATCTATTTTGAATAGTTTTTCTTAATTTTGGCATTGACATAGATGAGTCCGTCATTCATAAGTGTGTTTTTTCCATTAACAAATTAAACTGTACACTGCTATGCTTCTGCTATATGATTTTGTTCTACATACGATACCTTTCTCTTTAAAATTTATTCAATTAAGAACAATCTCGAATATTCATTAGCTTCCATGCAGCAGTCGTGGCCGAGCGGTTAAGGCGTCTGACTAGAAATCAGATTCCCTCTGGGAGCGTAGGTTCGAATCCTACCGACTGCGGAACTTTTTGTATTTATAAATTGAGCGCATATTTTATGAATAAAACAAAAAATAGTAGTATAGTTTTTGTCAGTATTAATTAATTTGGTTTTATAGAAAAATTAGATATCTAAATTTAATTATTTATACTAAAATATAAGGTTCACGTAGTATACGTTGAAATATTTCAATTCTCTTTATATGTAGATATTTAATTTATAAAGACTGTTCTTTATATTTGTACACTTGTTCAATTAATTAGTGCAATATAAATATAATACAAACAATAGGATTTAAAGCCTGACCTTGACTGACATGTTGAAAGTAGAGCGCTCTCTCAAATGCTCCACTTTGTTAAAATTAGGCTGCATACGACGACGTAATATGCAGGCGACGTATTTGCGCAGTAGTTAATTGCATGATTATGAGTTCTGTTCGATTCTCGGTAGAAAAAAAATCATCTCTATTTGAAGTATTTTCTGATAGCTGATAAGTAAAAATCACTCTCGGCCACGACTGTTTTTATAAAAAACTCTATTATTATACTAAGATGTTTGTTTTTACATGTTATTAGCTAACCACAAGAACTAAGACTAAGTTACACACTAACTAAGTTTTCTCTGAAATTTTTTATCATAAATGTTTATTACATATTTAGACATTATTTCACACATAGAGATAGAGAGAGAAAAGAACCGTAAGTAGCTATAGATAACATATTATTATTAACTTCATAAATATTTATTAAATTAAACTCCTCATATGGAGCGAACTGTGAAACAATAACTGCAATAATTAACCTTCAGATTACAGATTTAGTCATGAAATTCATACTATTAATTTAAAGTGCTATAAATAGCAAAACGAGGAACATTTTGAAAACAAAGAAACGCCCCACAATGCTATTTTACCTTCGGCCATTTAAGCAAAAGTGAATTTCACTCGAATTAAAACGAAGTATTACAACCGACCTCAATATTCATTGTAAAATACCGGCTCCATTATCCCGGGCATGGTAAAGACAAAAATTAAAATGACAGACGCGACAATTAATTCGTCACAAAGGCATATTCCGTATCGACGGTGTATTAAAAATACCGGAGCGTTGTTTTTATTGGAATTTTATACGCGGTATTATAAAGCAAGCGGGATTAATTTCTAACAATTTCAATGTTTTTTTCGGGGTAAGAGATAATCCTACCGTGACAATATTAATATAACCTGAGCTTTTGGATTTGTAAGTTACTCTTTCACGTCATGCTGATTTGATTTGTATGTTTGGTACAGACATAAATTAAAGACAGAATTAGCTGCTTTTCAACGGGTTAGGTATTTTGTGTGCAAAGAACCTCTTCAACAAGAATGTTGCTAGCTTTTGCCGGTTACGGGTGAACTTTGCGAAAAAATTCAATAACCTACTCAAAGTATACATTATTACTTATTTAAACTACGAAAAAATAAACTACGAAACCATTTTTTTTTTAAGATAAAACATGTTACATAACATACTATGGCACTATGCACATAGTATCGACTTCTACTATTTGATTCATTACACAAGGTTGAATATTGTTTACTTCTTGATTATAATATCTTCAGATATTAACGAATCGCGTATAAATTTATAGTCCAGGCCTACTAAAATAAACAGTATAAAAAGGATGGGCAAAATAAAATGTAAAGAGTGGACTAAATCAGTGAGGGTTTCGACCGCGTTTTAAAATTTAGGAAGGATTCTGTTTTGTAAACACAGTACAGATAATATTTAATATTTGAAACCTTGGACAGATAAAATAAACACATTTATTTATTTTTTATAGAGTCTTTATTATATTAATTAAAATCGACCCTAAAAAGTTTCATTTTTTAAAACCTTTGTGTTTATAATGAAACAAAAATAGTACAAAAACAACATTTTCATTTCTACCCCTTATAAGGTTAGCAAAATTTACAAAAAACTACGCAGCCGGTAGGATTCGAACCTACGCTCCCAGAGGGAATCTGATTTCGAGTCAGACGCCTTAACCACTCGGCCACGACTGCTGTGGATAAAGCTTTATAAATTGAGAAGTGAAAAGGCATTGCTATAAACTGATAAACTGTATGTTAATGCGGGGGTTTCTACCCCCAAGATCCTAGTAAAATAGGTATACCTTAGTGCCCTTACGCACTAGCGGTTAACCGCGGGGGCGGCTAACCGCGCGGTTAGCCATTTTCCCATTTTAATATGCAACCGCTTTTATGATTAGTGCGTACAATCATAAGCGGTTGCATATTAAAATGGGAAAGCGGCTAACCGCGCGGTTAGCCGCCCCCGCGGTTAACCGCTAGTGCGTAAGGGCACTTACTAGCGTGGAGTTGTTGTCTTTGAAAAAGAAGAAGACTCACTTATTTCTAATCTATAGTCTTGTATACAGGAATACAGGAGGACTATTGTTACATGTATAATTTATTATTATTTAAGTTTAGCATTAACGTTAAGAATATTGTCAACGTCAAATGGTCAGAAATTTATAAATTAACTAAAAGTCTTTTACTCATCAATTTTACAATGAAAACAAGAACTGATAACACAACATAGTTTCTTTATAGTTCATTACATTTGCTTTAAATAGTACACAACATTGACACATTGGCTTTCAAAGAATATTTAAAAGGTATTATTGAGACACGATCCTTAAAATTAAAATTAGAATATTATATTTTGTACAAGAAACTCATGTTGGTATATAACAAATACACGTCTAACAAGCAAGTTTATACCCTAACTCCACGGAGTGGATTAAGTTTTTCACTTCCTAAGCAAAATTAAACCATATTTAAGCTAAAATGTCCTACTCTGCGGTCTTCGCTGTGAGAAGCTTTTATTTAATCTGTGATGACTGAGAAAACGTTGGCTTATGTACATTGAGGTAAAATCTACGGAGTACAGAATGTTTGTAATAGATACTCTAATAATGTACTAGGAGATAAGGAATTACGAAGTAGGTATTCTTCGTTGTTTTCTGTGAATACCATGACCTGACTTCTGGCTTATACAGATGATTTTGTAATGTTGTTAACAACTGCACAAAAAGAAGATGGTGTTAAATATCAGAATTGACAAAATATGTATGAATGTCCGACTAGGTTTTAACTTTTAACAGTCATATATGTTATGTTTCATATAAATAGCTTAATAAATAAGATATTTAAATTTATATACCTAGTAAAAATATACGCCAAATTTTTAAGCGATTTGAGTTGATTTCAGAGTGCATAAATAATCGTAGGTACATTATTAAAACACGTGTAACATAAAGTAAAACAACACAAATAAATCACATTTAAAAGACTCAAACTTACACGTTTCTCTCGTTCAACTGAGCGAGAACATTATCGCCCATCCAAAAAACAGCCGCGAACGACACCACTTACCCTGATTGATGAAAACAAGAGCTACGCCACGCGCTTCATGTTTCGCGAATTCCCGCGTTTATTAAATTCCTTTTTATTTCAACGGAATCTCATTATATAATCTACAGCTTTGAGACGTGAGGCCTTTGCGGGAAATTATTATTTGTAAATATTTTAATTGTACTGTCAAGAATTCAGGTTGAATTCTTGACTTGGTTGTGATGATTCATTTAATACGAGACAAAAGTCTTTAGAATGCGTCAAAATATTATTATGTTGACGTCAAGTACAGCATAAACTTTACTTAACTCTTTCTAGTTTCTCTCTTCTTTCTTTTTGAAATGAAACTTCTTTAGGCGCGTAGAGAGTAAAATTTCAAGGTTCGTCATGGCAATACCGCCACATCATTTAGTAAGGCGACGATTTTGGTATATTTGAACTGCCAAAGAAGTTTCTAGAATGCGTCAAAATATTATTATGTTGACGTCAAGTACAGCATAAACTTTACTTAACTCTTTCTAGTTTCTCTCTTCCTTCTTTTTGAAGTGAAACTTCTTTAGGCGCGTAGAGAGTAAAATTTCAAGGTCGCGTCATGGCAATACCGCCACATCATTTAGTAAGGCGACGATTTTGGTATATTTGAACTGCCAAAGAAGTTTCTAGAATGCGTCAAAATATCTTGCCAAAGAAGTTTCACTTCTGACAGGTGTGCTCGACACACACGCTCTTTTTTCATTTCTCTTTTCTCTCCTACATTCATATATATCATTTCAAAGAGACATAAGAATTTACTAAAATGAAATAAAAAAAAACATTGACACTAGCACAAACATTAATAGGTAAACATTTCGTTATCACGCTGCTCCCGTGTTCTCTTATAAAGTCCCCCAAAACACAGTAATTGAAATTACGAGCTCAGCTTATTCCAACCAAAGAAGATTATTTTGTATGACAATGACTTAATCCGGGCCTCAAACGACGTTAGCAGAAAACTGTGATTTTAAGATTCAACACAGACGATCTCCAGGGTGCATGCGTTTTGTATGTTAATGCGCTCATACATACATACATGGCGCTAACAACGTATTCAGCGCAGTCAAGTGATAACCGAGGCACTGGGTTTGCATCTGTTACGAGTTTAACACGTTAGCTGCGAAACAGGGCTTGAAACACCCTGTCCGTGTCTCGTCGTTATAGCGGTAGGAAAAAACGTAAACTTCTCTGTCGTGCGGGAGGCATAACTTCCATCTGGTTCAGTGTAGGAAAGTGATATCTATATATCTGAGATGTGCTATTGATTCCTAGTTCAATGGTATACCGACCTTAATACCGGGTTTCTTAGACCTCGTGCCGCACTGAATAAATAAAAATTCTAACACAGTGCGGAACGAGGTTGCGAACACCTCGTACCACCGCGCACCTCGTACCGCACCCTAAGCTAGCTCACGCGGTTAGTGTTGTGCAACGCATTCGAGACTATTTGTGGAACAACTTATTGAAGCGTTTACAAAGAATGACTTGAATATAGATACAGGTAATTTACAAACATCCTAACTACTCGTTATAATAAATATCGTTAATAGAAACGTGAATGTGACATGTTGAGTAACTTTCTTCAAATAGGTTGATAATCATGATTATTATTAGTGTGTTTGTTCATTGAATCAACTAGCGGCAAATCCAAAACACCCGGCAATCGGTGTATGGCTCATCAAAATTTAACTCTTGCCCAAGTCAACAAGCCAACAAACAAGGCACATCATCTCTTAAAGGGATCAAAGAAGAGGAGACGTGTAGGATGTTACTAAAAACTCCGCACCTTGTTAACAAGTCGTGAGGCTGACAAAAAAGTAAAGAAAATTCTCACAGAATGCACTGGTTGCAAACAATATTACCTATTGTTTGGCCTGTTTTAATGAAAAACATCCATAAGTTTGATAAATAAATACAATTAAATAAAATCGATATTTCTTTTCCCATCACTAAATTATATGAAAAACTGCTATTGTTCAGTGCGGTATGGGGTACATTAGACCCCACATTTTATTTTACCCCTAGAATCTAAACTTACTAATCTAACCACGGGTGACGGTAGATTTAGGTTAATGAACTCATTGTTAATAATAATCACGACAAAAGCCGCACACTTTGTCTTATTTGGCGCCAAAAAAACGATTTTGGTCTCCTACGGGCGGTGGGGTTTAATATGCCTCGTGCCGCCACAATCTCTGGTATAGGACAAGGTTTAAAACGACCCGTAACGCAGTAATGGAAAGTACAGATATTTCTGTGCCGCAGTGAACGTGTTAAATATTTATCGTTTGTGATTTTTCGAAATATACGTACCTATGTATATGTTGTTATTGGTATTATATTATCATCTTGAATTCATCATCATCATCATCATCATCAGCCCATATACGTTCCCACTGCTGGGACACGGGCCTCCTATGAGGGTACAGGCCATAATCCACCACGCTGGCCAAGTGCGGGTTGGCGAATGACACATGTCGTCGAACTTTTTAATTCTTCGACATGTCGGTTTCCTCACGATGTTTTCCTTCGCCGTTCGAGCAGTGGTGATGTTACAACATGCGCAGAGAAATTGAAAAATCAATTTATTTCCTGCGCGCTCGCCTGGTCTCGAACCACGGACTTATCGATTCGAAGTCCGAGGTCTCACCACTGAGCCACCACTGCTCTGAATTGTCTATTTACAATATTATTGTAAATGTAAAAGTATATGCATGGGATCACGGGAGGCCAAGTTGGTCAGGCATCCGCCCCTGGCGTGAAAGGATGCGGGTTCGAGTCCCGCCTCGTGATCGATTTTGTTAAATATTTATAAATTTATATAATGCGAAAGGAACTCTATCTTTCGGTCCATTTGTCTGTCTCTTCTTCTCGCCGGACCGTGGACCGATTCGGTTGAAATTTGGTACAATGATAGTTCAAGCACAAGAACTATACGAATTTAATTATATTTGGATAGATTTGTCTTATAAAAAATTCATTTTTTATGAAGTATTAGACTCACAAATTATTGAACCATTGACAAATTAACCACTAAAATAATCGTCCTTGACATAATTCTATAAACTATTAAATTCACCTAATTATAAACAAAATATGCAAACTAGAGCAATAACTTTCCCAAACTTCGTCTATATTACATAATAACCAAATGTGAGATAATAATTTCGTATCATAATAAACATTATTACTCAACTTTAGTCTCGAAGATACGCTATAGTCGAAATTTTGGGTCCCTAGGGTATGAGTCTGACGGATTTGTTACTATAATATTATATAATCCAGTCTGTAGGTATTTATGCTCTACAAAAGGTGGCGTAGAAAATGTTTTGAAACAATATTGCTTATGTATGAAAGGTTAATAAAAATCCAAGTTTTCGACCTTGACGGACCCAGGCGCTAGCCGCCATCTTGAATTAAAGGTGCTAAAATTAGGTTTATTTTAAATAACTTCTCAATTGTTTACTAAATCACAAAAGTGTCTATGAGGGGTTCAAAGAAGACAAAATTACCTACATTTTTTGCATACATGATTATTCTGTAAGTCTTAAAGGTAAAAAGTTACAAGCGACGAAAATAATAATATTTACAGAAATCATATAATTTTAATTTTGTTTAAAAATTGTACAGCTATCATTTTTTAATTCTCTTTGATGGCCCAGGCTGGTTAATGGTGACTTTTTCATTATCTTCGCTGAAATTTTCTGTTTCATTGTCTGTATTTTTAGTTTCCAACCATGAAATTTCGTCTATTAGGACTTAGGACTTAGGACATGTTAGGTTATGTAGGAATTAGGACTAATATGTTTCAATGTAAAATAATATAACTGGGATTGTATGAAAATGTTAATGCTGGAATTTTTGAGGTGTGATGAAATGATACTAGATAGAGAATATAACGTAAAAAGTATGCAAATAATAAAAAAAAATGTTAGATAAGTTTCATCTACCTCAACCCGTAAAATCTCATCTATCTTCACATCTTAAACGTATAAGCAATAAATCTAGACGTATTTTGTGTCTGTTTGTTACTATATATACCTCAAAAACGACTTGATCGATTTTAACCCATTTTAAACAGACAGATCTAATTCAAACATTGTACACTTATCAAAGATCGGTGAGAATATACGATAATTTAATGAGTTTAAGCGTGTTTTAGTCTTTTACATTACATTATCGACAACAACCAGTGTAAACATTAACCAAAATTATTTTATTCACCAAATACATATAGAATGAAGTGTTGATCATTCGGTAGACAATAGATTGCAAGATAGGCTTGGCTGATAGCTAGTAACGATAGCACACACGCAAACCTAAATATAGGGAACGTAATTTGTTTTAGGGCCGATTTTTCAATGCCCAGATAAACAGCTAGATAGACTTTATTCTTCAGTTAACAAAATATTCAATTTTTCAATAGACGAATAGGACTTATCTATCGAATAACTACGTTATTTGAGGAATAAATCTATCTGCTGCTCCAACGGCCAGATAGCGTGCTATTCGACGATTAGACGTTTGAGTTGACAACTGACGCGTCAAATTTGGGATATTTTCGTATGTAATAACATAGAGCGTAGAATTTTTACAATAAAGCCTCTTTCTATAAAATAATTATCAATTAAAATCATATTGAAATTGATGTTTTTGATAGTACCTACTGATGATCATGCCATTGAAAATTTGCCGGACGCGGCCTTTATGTCGTTTCCATCGTAAAATATATAAATTTTAGCACAAATTTAATCAAAACTCTTTACTCGAATCAAAACAATAATCAACAATCATAGAACACAAGATAAACTTAAAATGCACTCCTGACGTGAGTCATAATGACGGTTGTTGACATATTGCAAGTTGACTCTATCCCGCTCTAACCTGACTAATTTAATATGTTTGTTTCGCCACTCCAAGAGCAGAGCTGCCAATATGGAAATATTTGGTCAGATAGTTATTCATCAAATAAATCACGATTGAAAAATAGGCGAGCCGTTATGAGTTAGATAAGCAATTGAATAAATCTATTCGAGGGGTAGTTATTAGACTGTTTATCTGGGCATTGAAAAATCGGCCCAGAAAAACAAATTGCTCTGTTTAATATCTATGTTAATTTTTGATTGGGGATGTATTACATTAGTTGATGTGGGTGGGAGTATATGAAATAGCTTAATTTACTTATATTCGATATGGAATAATATTGATCAGCGTGAGAATAAGCTGTTGTTAACTTTTAAATTCCTGATCATCTACTTCTTACATTTAATCAAATAATACTAGTCAGGAACGTATAATCAAATAATACTACAGGTATGAAAATTATATATTGATAATAGTATAACCCGGTAATAGATAATTAGGTACTGCTTATATATGCGATTGTACAATTGGGAAATAAATATGTAAATCAAATATAAAAAAATGTGGCACTCGGGGACTGCCGCGGTAAAGCTATTACATAGCATGCCTTCAAGCCACACCTCCGAGCCCGTCGGAGTAGGGGAGCGTGAGGTTTTTCGTTACGGAATTTCTGGATTCGGTCCCCGCGCTCAAGGCCCGCGATAGAAGCTATGCAATAGCTTAAAAAACTGAATTTTAAATATAATAATGAATTCGTTTCCTAAAAAAATTACAATAATTCCAATTTCTTTGCTAGAATCTATGAATCATGTTAGTCTAATGAGACTCAAAGTTTTCTGTTTATAAAACAACAAGATTTTACAAATGAATAATAGAAGATAGAGGTTAATGCACCCATTTTCAAGATAAAATATTATTTTACCTTTACTGCTTTTAATCTTCATCTAGAGTCTTTTATTTCTTGAGAAATATTTATTTCTTGATTCGTATTAATACAAATATGAGAGCGGAGACAAGAGGGCTTTGATTCTCTACACAATAATCTATAAGTAAGGTAAATTGTAGCTAAGTATTTTATATTACGTATTTGATAATCTCTCCTCTCTTGCACGATAATGTTTATCCTACTAATATTATATATGCGAAAGTTTGTGAGGATAGATGTGTGTATGTTTGTTACTCTTTTACGCAAATACTACTGAAACAATTATAATGAAATTTAGCACACATATAGAAGGTAACTTGTGTACACATAGGATAGGTTTTATCCCGAAAATTCCACGGGAACGGGTACCATGCGGGTTGTTTTTTGAAAACACGCGCGAAGCCGAGGGCGGAAAGCTAGTTTTTATATAAAGACAATACATATCCCATCGAGGAAAATCTTCGTAAATTTATATAAATAATTTTATACAAAATGATTAAACTGTAACAGGATTACAAAAGAGTTAATGTTTTTTAAATTATTAACTGTAAAAAATATATATTCGAGTTAACAATAATATGCCGCCTACAATAAACAGCTCTATTATGAACACTGAAGAGGGTTGACCTAAAATACAAGTTTATTTACCCAGTTTGAGCACCAGTCTCAAAATTAGTTCTATATTGTTCACAGAACAAATGAACAGACAGCACCTAAAAGCATACAGCAATTTGATACATTTCAGTTAGCATTAAAAGGGATTTTAAATTATAATTCTGTTCTCCAGAGGGAGGTAAGGGAATGAGTTTTATTATAGTCTCAGTACTAAATAGGTTAATAGGTACTAATATTCCACACTTATAATTTACAAACTAGCTTCCGCCCGAGACTCCGTCCGCGCGGAAAAATTAAGAAAAGTTAAGACTTTTTTTTTGTTATTTCCGGGATAAAAAGTATCCTATTTTATGCCCAGGATAATAAAGTATAACTATACCAAGTTTCATCGAAATCGAACCGTTAGTTTTCACGTGATGCCTGAACATACAGACAGACAGACAGACAGACAGACAAAAATTTTTTTAATCACATATTTGGGTTTGGTATCGATCCAGTAACACCCCCTGATATTTATTTTTTCAATATTTTCAATGTACAGAATTGACCCTTCTACAGATTTATTATATGTATAGATATAGACATATCATGAAGTTTTAACAGTGTTTTGGAAGAAACCTCTATCAAACAAAAACTAAAAGTGTTTACATACTCTGGACTGAGGAAAGTTCTTAAGGTATATTTGCTGCTCACAAAAATTAGCAAACAGCAAAAATTATGTTAATTGCATAAAGTTTCGTAATTTTTTGTTCATCCCTTTCTTTGTTTTTCACAAGACAACATTCCTCAAAAAAGCACTGCACACGTCTCAACAGCACAATCTAGGGAATCTCACCAAAATCACTACATAGTATAAAACAAAGTCACTTTCTCTGTCCCTATGTCCCTTTGTATGCTTAAATCTTTAAAACTACGCAACGGATTTTGATGCAGTTTTTTTTAGATAGAGTGATTCAAGAGGAAGGTTTTAGTATATAATTTATTAGGTTTTAGACAAAGCGGGCGAAGCCGCGGGCGGTATCCTAGTTCTTAATAAATTCAACAATAATTCGTCGTAAACCAAACAAAGGCATGAATTCATTACGAAATTTCCCATAACACCTGATTCAATTACTCCCAACTTGTTTGCAAGAATGTGTAATTAAATTTTGTTTGGACTCCGGCTTAACAAATAATAGGTATCCGACTTTACTGATTAATTTAGACCGAGATGATTTATTACTTATTTATTACTTCACTTTTGACTTTTGAGACTACAGATTATTACAACTGTGCGGTTGCTCATTTACTAATAAATAATAATAACTACACCAAAGTCGCTTTCTCTGTCCTTAGTATGCTTAAACCTTTAAAACTACACTACGGATTTTGATGCGTTTTTTTTATCATACTTTCGACAAAGTGGGTGGAAAGCTAAGTACCTAGTTTATAAACAAAAATATTGACGTAAAGTCAAGCCACGTCAAGTCACATTTTTTTTCATCAAATTTTAATTTGTGCGAATTATATGATGAAATTTGGATGAAATATATCTTTAGCACACACATTATTACACACGTTGTTTTAAAAATGGCGTCTCGTCAACTTAGTAAAAAAATATTCTGTTCATTTTGTTCAATCCTTTGAAACTATTTCATATCATTGTGACAAAATTATTAAGAAAGAACCTGATAATATAATATGCGAAAAAATAATTCGTTATTATTTACATAAAATCCTTATCTAGCTTTAGAAGGTCTAGACTTTAATAAAATATTATTTAATAAATTCATATCTAGGCTTATTCTGGTCTGATAGAAATTGAAAGGAACTTTGTCCGTACCTGGATAGGGTCAGATTTTTTCTGTTAATAATATACAAGATGGTAAAGATTAAATCCGAAGTTCTTTTCACAGAATTTATTATAATTTTAAGACATATTTTTTTGCTTAATATTATTATATTACCTAAGTAGTGCTCGTTTCACAGATATTTCATTTTTATGACATATTTTTAACTGACTTCAAAAAAAGGAGGTTCTCAATTCGACCGGCATATTTTTTTAATAAATCAAACCTATTTAATAAATAGCACATCTTAATAATACATATATGTAATCCTACTAATATTATGAATGCGAAAGTTTTTCATGAAGAAGTTCACGCAAATACCACTGAACCGATTACAATGAAATTTAGCACACATATAAAGGGTAACTTGGATTAACACATAAGATAGGTTTTATTCCGGAAATCCCACGGGAACGGGAACCATGCGGGTTTTGATTTGAAAACGCGGGCGAAGCCGCGGGCGGTAATAATATCAAATCTTTTTTAACCGACTTCAAAAAAAAGAAGGAGGTTATCAATTCGGCCGGTATGTTTTTTTTATGTATGTACACCGATTACTCCGAGGTTTCTGAACCGATTTACGTGATTCTTTTTATTTTTACTTTTCTGTTGCTTAAGCCGGTTTTTTTAACGTAGTTAATTTTATTGGTTACTATAATATGGAACAGTACAGATTATATTCGATGTCCTTTTGACTAGCGTTATTCTTTTTCATGATATTTACACAAAGGGTTAACATTCTATTAGGGCGTGTAATATTGAAGGTAGATAACACTTGATGTATTTGCTGAGTGAGTTACAACGTTGAGCTTTCGACACTTTTGCGTACAATGCTTGCTCATTTTTAATAAAATTTCTAAGTTTGTTGTGTATGATTCCCAATCGCAAAGACTATCAAGATTAATATTTTACAAAATATTCAACCCAGTTCGGATTGGTTTTATTTATTTTTCCTTCCCTTTCAATTTATCTATACATAGGTATAATAAATCTGTAGAAGGGTCAATTCTGTACATTGAAAATATTGAAGAAATAAATAGCAGGGGGTGTTACTGGATCGATACCAAACCCAAATATATGATTAAAAATTTTTTTGTCTGTCTGTCTGTCTGTATGTTCAGGCATCACGTGAAACGAACGGTTCGATTTCGATGAAACTTGGTATAATTATACCTTATCATCCTGGGCATAAAATAGGATACTTTTTATCCCGAAAAAATACGCAGAAAAAAAATAAATCTTAATTTTTCTTAATTTTTCCGCGCGGACGGAGTCGCGGGCGGAAGCTAGTATAGATAATATAATAATAGATAATATTGTTACGACTTACGAGCTGCTTACTTAATTTTAAACTAGTAGTAATAGAATATTATATAACTGACAATAACTTAATTTAAATATTTTATATACCATTGAGAATTTAACCCGCCGCTTTTGTTAAAAAGCTTTTTATATTTATTCTTTATATCTATCTTTTATTTAATTCTTTACATATGTATACAAAAAATTTTTTAAACAGAAACAAAATCACAAAAATATGATAAAAAAAAATCTTCTAAAAAAATATTTATAAGCAGCAATGTATCCTTCAACGTAGATAAAGCGATATAATTTGTATTGTTTGTAATGCGGAAACTTACACCAGGTGAAAACATATTATGTTATCAGGAACTCAACAATCTCGTCCCCTTTTCTTTCCATTGCTTGCTTTATACCTACACCTATAAACATCGTGGTTTCAAGCGAGCAATGGATGTGCAAGCGAGCGTTAATATAGATAGTGGTGTTGATAAGCAAGGCGTGGCAATGTAATGGTGGTAGATGCTACGATAGCTAAGAGCATCGCACGCGAACCGACAGACACGCTCATAATACACGAGTCTACATGAATACCAACAGATAGGGTGTTCCTTCATGATTTAGAGCTTCCTTTCAACATTACTCCGCTCGACTTTTAAAGGACTTTGATGTACGTGACCGAGTTAAAGAGTGGCTAATTTGAAATGTCAAAAGTAACTCATTTTTCGAGCGTCTTTATTTTGCGTCTATGGCCCGCGATGTTTATAGCCTTCCTCGATAAGTGGGGTTTAAAAAACTGAAATAATTTTTTGTAAGTACGTTATACCAAACAAACAAACTCTTCAACTTTATAAGTAGTAGAAGTATAGATATATTCGCTACTGAAAATATCATAATTATTCACAACTAGGTTTCTGCCCGCGGCTTCGCCCGCGCAGTCAAAGAAAAACGATCCCCGATCCCGTGGGATTTACGGGATTGCGTCATTTTCGCGGGATAAAAAGTAGCCTATGTCCTTTCTTGGGTATCAAAATATCTCCCTATCTCTATAAATTTCATGAAAATTGGTTCAGCACTTTTGGCGTGATGGAGTAACAGACAGACAGAGTTACTTTCGCATTTATAATATTAGTATGGATATCTGCTCTATATAAATCAATGGAGTGAAACAAACGTGTAAGGCATATTCCCCATACCTCGACCAGGAACACTAGACTTCACTTTTACTTAACCAATTTTAAATTATTTTTTTTTATACCCATTCCTTGATTTTAAATCCAAAATAGACGCTTTACAAAATCTTCCTGTAATAGCATCTTGGTTTATCAGATAGTACAAGAGCATTAATTAAAAGGGTTTCAAATAGTAAAGAGGTAAGGCGTTTGCGTCTCAACCCTCCGTGGTTCCTCCTTGAATTAATTCTATTTTAATGCTGTATACTAAGTTAATTGCAATTTCAATTAGTTTTGCCTTAACCGAATTAAAAGGCTCGTACTTATTTCTAGTTTTAAATATTCAGGCTTTGAAAATGGCCGACATAACTAGGGCGTTATTGAGAACGGCTCTAATAATTTCGCCGAAATTATTGGAATTTTAATTTGGCCATTCCAAGAACATTAAGCTCACTTTTATAAAGATATTATATCAAGAAAATCATGAGGAATTTCTTATAGATCACAACGTACTCTTAACCTTTAAAAGTTATTACTGTAGCTAAAAAATATTAGTAGCTTCGTGACATAATTCATAAAATATATGTCCACGGCCATTTTACTATTATTATAATGTATGGATATGACGATGAGATATAAAATCAGATATCAAAACGAATACTTTACGTAGCATTTTAATATGTCAGCTTTTATTTTAAACTAGCGGTCCGCCCCGGCTTCGCCCGTGGTACATATTTCGCAATAAAAGGTAGCCTATGTTCTTTCTCAGGGTCTAAAGATTGTCTGTGCCAAATTTCATCAAAATCGTTCCAGTAGTTTATGAGCCTATTCATTACAATCAAACAAACAAAGTTTTCCTCTTAATAATATTAGTGTAGACAATTCATGAATTAGCCATGATAGGTTATGATAAGATAATTTCTTAATAGTTTAAAGGGACATCAGAACAGAATTAACGTTCGTTAAAAAGAGTTTTAAGACAACGTGAGTTACCTTATCATTTATTGTATTGCTCTTACGCCAACTTTATAACAATTATCTCAAAAATTGAACTCAATTTATTCGCCTACACTTCTTAAAAAATCTTTTAAAGTAAACTTTATTATTACTATTATTTATATATTATATTAAACTTATTTATTAAACTTATATAGTAAACTTTATTGATTTACTAAAAATATCTTCTAACAAACTTTCAAAGACCATTGCGATAAATCAACCGTATATTAAATATTAATCTGTAAAATGTAATTTTCAATAGGTGTTTCATACAAAGGAGTTTTCGTTCAATGAAAAAATATTAAGCCATACATACTACGCAATGTACAGCAAACTATGGAATATACACCTCTCCCTTTTGTTGGATAACTTTTATCTCAAAAACAAGCTGGCTTTTTGCGTTGGCACCCTTTCGAAATCCGCTGTTTACTGCCAAAGTTTTCGGCCAAATGAAATCTAGATTCTTCTTATAAACAACGCGGAGTTTTCTGGAACTTTCGTTATTTATATTTTAATTTGATCTTTAGAGGTGTCGAGAATTTTGATGTAGGTGAATATTTTTTGTTTTAATCTTGTTATTTTTATATTTAGATGTACTTTCAAAGGCCTTATGATAGATGTTTTATGCGTTATTATGCCTTTTTGATCAATTTATCTTGGTGAAGGTGTTAGGCCACTTTTAACAAAATCAATATTCGTATTTTCTAGTAACATTTTAAAAATCTTTTATATTCCATTTTAGTTAATTATATCACTACAGACTGCTGTATACATTATTGTAATTAGTCAATATAAAATATGCTTAACTGACACACATACTTACAATACACACACATTCTTACTAATACCATTGGGAACATTATAGTTCTTTACACTAAATAACAGTTAACACAAACACGAAACATAACCTCATAATGAACGCAATCAAAGCACCTTGTCTGCCCCCAGTTTGCCCCACAACACCCAAATCGTATCAAATTGTATCAATTGACCACTCCTTGCAAGTTTGTTAGGCAATTAAACTTGCGCTGCGACAGGCGAGACTATGGAGTGGGGCAAGGAGGCAAGGGGGCAAGAGGTAGGGGCAAAGTTAGGCTTTATCCCGAAACTATCGACTTCAGAAAAGCTTTACGAGTAATTTGCCAAAAGTCGGATGCTTCGAGTGGGATTGAGGAAAACACGGTAATTATTGGACGCGTTTAGTTGATTACCTTGTTGTGTTATTGTTTTTAGGTAAGTCATCAAGTGATACTTAACTACGGTTTAGAAAACTAATTCATGATTTTTTTATCTTGATGGTCAGTTAATCTAAATATTAATAAACAGTATTTACATTTTTATTAGGTATGTAAGTATAGTTGAAGTCATAGCAAGATGTATATTATATAATAAGCAACAACCAAAAGTTTCAATTTGATATTTATTTAATCTTATAGAATTCAATGCTTTCGTAAATGATAATTTTTAAATTCACGTTTCAATTTTTTGTTATTTTTTTTTTCACTCAGGTAACAATCTTTAATACATCTAGATCCAATTACGATGCATTAGTAGTTCTTTGATCGTACTCTCAGGATTTACAAATGATATTTTAATTCTCTAGTCAAATTGGAAGCCTTAAATGAGAAGCCGTCGCCATAATGGATTCATGGCACTCATTGACGATGCATTTGGATCAAATTAAGATGCGAGAACTTTCCCAACGTCTTTGAGTAAAAAAGCCGGCGAAAATTTTAAAGTTTCCCAACTCAAGTATCAGCTTGTTAAGTGTATGAATATTCGGTTTGTACCTTTTTATTTTTGGGGAAAATGGACGTCAAATTATGGAGTTAGGAAGAAAATTTTATGAGATATTTAAACGTGAATTAAAGGAGACAAAGTTATGATTATCCTCAAAGCCGTGGGCAAACCCTAAATAAAACTTTTTGAAAGATAATTAATACACACAACATCTATGAACCAATAACAACAATAAATAATTGATTTCTTCCTATAGAAAACCCAAAATAACCCATCTTTGAGCCAGTGCTGTTCTAGAACAGAAGAAGCTCAGGAAACGAACAAACGAACGTCAAAAGCAGGACCTTAGCAGACTTATAAAACCCTTATTTTGAAAACAATAATATCATCACTCACCGAAAGACACTGCTATTAAACGTGGATTAAATCCATTAACATCCCAAATTAGCAGTCAATCCAAATGTCAATAATATTAAAACAAATTTTAAATAAGCTATATTACGTGACGATCCCAACTGAATGAATGAACGGAATGACGAATTTTTGTAATTCAAGCGTCTCGTTACAATTTAAAAAGTCGATTTCCTAATGCCTCAGGGAAATTAGCGAATGGCCATTGACAAAAGAGGCCGGAGAAAAGATTGCATTTAACAAAACCTTTTATATTTTGTATCTTGGAATACGTATTGTAAATTCACTCATGTATAGTGTAGGTACGACTTTCATAATTGAAATTGTGAAGCTTTCGTATCGTGAAAATGAAACGTTAGTGAAATAGAGCATTATTTTTGATAAAAAGTGTTTATCAGTACTGTTATTTTTTTACTTTGTGTTCCATTTTTCCTGAACTTGTGTAGTTGAATAAACACACAGAAAATAATAATGAGGATTGATTCTAATTCGCAGTAGTTGAATAAATTTTATTATTTTATTACAATCATTGCAAGAATAAAGATTTCTTGACATTAAAAAAAATCACGTTCAAAAATAAACATTTAAATATTGTTTACAATCATTTGTAACTGTAACGAATTAAACACTGTATAACCATTCTAATTTACATTTTAAAATTATTTAACAAAACGCACATAAAAAGTATTTCTCTATACCCTACAAAGAACACAATCGTTCCCTAAACTTCGAACCAATAACATTAAATACAGGACTTAAAATTATCCAATTACAAACTTAGCACACGATGTAACTTACACCGCAATATTTTATTAACTTAGTCAACTTGGCTCAGCTTAGTCTGGGCTAGAGTTAGGGCTCCTAACTCGTGCGTTGAAGGCTTTTGTGTCCCCAACTTGTTAATGGGGTAATGAACAGCTTACTGTCAAATTTATATCACTTACAACACAGTGGGTAAAGAAAGCATTTTACTGGGAGTTATCTGTTTTAAGAAGAGAGGTGCCACAGAACAGCCCCATTCGGTTAAAGAAAGATATTATTACGGCTCTTTATCTAAGCTTATCACCAAAGTTTATTATGGGAGTATGAGTTTGTATTACTCTAATAACTTATTAAAAAACAGCGAAAAATGCATTAAACCCATCATAGTTTCGTAAAATGAGTCGATAATATCAATTCCCTCCAAATTAAATTAAACTAATAACAAAACTCGGATTTCCACTTTGTGGAAAATTACAATTCTTTCCGGAACACCGTAAAACTTTCCGATCAAAACAAACCAAAGAACCAATAGAGCTCTTTCACAATCATAAGCTTCTTGTGAACGTCGACCAAAAATCAAATTATATAAGTATCAAAAAATAATTTCTCGCCAGTCATTTTTCAAGTTGAAAATGTATAAAATATTATCTTCCTCGATTATTAGGAGTCACAATTTCAATATGGAAATATCGAAAGCAAAAACTAAGATGGCGCTGCGAACTTTTTTAATTTCATTCAAATTCGACGGCTCGGAGTTTGGTTCGTCGTTAAAATTAACAATGCTATACGGTGATTGATTTATTACTGATTTCCCGTCTCAAATTCTAACCAATTATTAGGGTTTTTAAATGAACAATCAATTATTATATTTTACTCAATTAATCGATCATCCTTTTTTATCCTTTTATTTTCATTGATTTAAACTTTACCCAATAATTCTCGAAAGCATGAAATGATTATGAATGTTTTGATTTTTTTATAATAGTGCATTATGTGTATGGTACATAATGATACATAGATACACTCCTACCTATATTTGAATATTGATAACTAGCTTACCGCCCGCGGCTTCGCCCTCTTCGCCTAAAACCTAATAAATTATATACAAAAACCTTCCTCTTGAATCACTCTATCTATTAAAAAAACCGCATCAAAATCTGTTGCGTAGTTTTAAAGATTTAAGCATACAAAGGGACAGGGACAGAGAAAGCGACTTTGTTTTATACTATGTAGTGATGCAATGCAAACACCAGTAGGTAGGTATAATTTAAATATTTCCTTTTATTGAAAATACTATTGAAAACTATTCGATGAAGTGTTTCTAAATTCAATAGCTATGAAAATGAAGCGAACAGATTTTTCTGAATTCCTGAATAATTAAGCAAATCTATAATTATATGTTTGTCCTATCTATAAAGAAAACAAATTAAAAAAACAATTTAAATGATCGAGCAATATTAAGGAGGGTTCATAATTTATTTGAAGAGATAGTCAATTTATCGAATTCGCCTACAGAGTTGTAATTATTGGTTATAACTCACTGTGTATCGATATCAATTATGCTAATGGTCAAGTTAGTGTCATATAGGGGAGTATCATTTTAATTAAAAACCTTTCGAATATCTTCAGTCTATATCAATTAAAATAATGCTACGTTTTGAGTAAAAACTACACGCTTAGTATGAATAAAAGATATTCATTTGAAGCACACAAATTTTGAAATAATAATGTGATTCAAACCTAGGGAACTCTTAGTTTTTTACAAATGCAAGATTCAGGTTAGTTCTCCATGAATGGCGTTCTTATATAAAACAATGGCGGTTAAAAATAAATGTTTAATTACTACTAATATTTATAACTTACATTTAATAGTAACTAGCGGTCCGCCCTGGCTTCGCCCGTGGTAGATATTTCGCAATAAAAGGTAGCCTATGTTCTTTCTCAGGGTCTAAAGATTGTCAGTGCTAAATTTCATCAAAATCGGTGGATAGCTTTATGCGTGAAAACCATAATATACATATTACATACCTATATACATACATAATTACAAACCTTTCCTCTTTATAATATTAGTATAGAAGTATAGACTATTTAGTAATCTATGTTAATACCTATTTCCAAAGGGATATTTCATTCCAAAATCAATTTATCCCTTTGCATAGTGAGTAAGCTACAAGGACTCATCTAATTGATCAGGCCCAACACTCAAACAGATTTTTATGACACTCAAATCAGGTTAAAATGCTATCCATGAAATAAAATGGCCATTGTGTTTGATATCGAAATTCTAATTCACTTACATTATTCCTTGAACTGAAACCGTTTTCCAGGGGTAATTTTTAGGGATCCGTAACCTTAGGGTAAAAACGGGACCATATTACTGATACTTCGCTGTCTATCTGTCTATGCCCAGGCTGTATCTCAGGAATAACAGATAGCCAATTGAAATTTTCAGAGATGATGTATTTCTGTTGTCTTTATAACAACATATTTTTATAATAAAAAATCGAGATTAGGAACGGTTGTACACACAAGTCACAAGTTGGATGGATTACCATTTTTTTTGCGGTTGCTTTATATGCTTATTTGTACGGAACCCTTAGTGTCCGACTCGCACTGGACCGATTTTATGTAATACGACGATCCAAAAGCGCTTTTAGAAGAAGACTTGTTGAATAAATGTTTGAGTTTGAGTTTTCGAGTTTAGAACAAATTTAGGTATCAGTGGCTATGACTAAGAAGTTTGGTCGAGTAGCCTTTTTGAGCGTACTGAAGTGTGCAAAATGTACAAAAAATTTACGTTTATCTGTTTATTGCTTAATTACACTGGTAGTTTTATAAAAACCTTATCTCTATATCTAATTTACAATCTATTCCTTAATCGTAGATCCTATCCTACTAAAATTATAAATGCGAAAGTTTGTGAGGATGTGTGTGTGTGTGTCTTTCACGCAAATACTACTGAACCGATTACAATGAAATTTAGGACACATATAGAGAGTAACTTGGATTAGCACATAGGGTAGGTTTTATCCCGGAAATCCCACGGGAACGGGAACTATGCGGGTTTTTCTTTGAAGACGCGGGCGAAGCCGCAGGCGGAAAGCTAGTAATATTATAAATGCGAAAGTAACTCTATCTGTCTGTATGCCTCTCGGAAAAGAAAATCCTGGAACGATGTGGGTTTTTCTTTGACTACGCGGGCGAAACTGCGGGGATAAACTAGTTATTTATACGTAATCAATTTTAACCTTACCATTTTAAACACGTTTATAACATAAACAATTTCAAATAAAATTCGGAAACAATAAACGCGAGTAACAAAACCCCCATTAAGGGTAACAAGTAGGGTATCAGTCGATCATTATTTATCAATCGCAAATCGCCTACAATTAACGAGACCCGAGACCGTTTTAGGGATCCAGGCTTGGGTATATTGAAATCTTTATATGTTACTAGCTTTGTATAAATCTTAACAAATTATATACTAAAATCTTCCTCTTGGATCATTGTGTAGTGTGTATACCATGTAATGAAGCATAAATAATCAAATTAAATGTATTCCCTATTGTACACTGCATCATATCAATAGACCCTATCTACATTACCTGCCAGATTACCTGGAGTTACAACTATTCACCTATTTACAATATTGTTCTTATTTCACAAACATGTCATCAATATAAACAAATTATGAAGAAAGGTCTTATAAGTTACTTTTCATACACAAGGTACATAATAACAAGGAAAGCCGCTATGAAAGCTTAAATGAACTTGTTTTTTTAACATCAAAATAAACCACAATTCCCAAAGAAAAATGGGCTGCTGATCCATCTACAAGACATTTTATGCCACGAAATTACTTCTAATACGAGACTTCATTCAAACATTGATTCCTTTATTTGAAGCGTCAAATACAAAGCAAAAACACCTGCCTCCAATAATCCAGATCTATTTTTGTAAGGAAATCGTGATGGGGCGAACTCTTCCTTATTTGATTATATTTTGCCCCCGTATTTCCCAATTCAATACTATCGCAGCGGGGAGCGGATTAATTTGCACTGAATTATATATTTCTTTGTTAAACTGATGCTTTTGGACCAATATTGGATTGCTTTGTACAAAAATGGTGTTGTGTTTAGTATACTTTTAGGTATATGTGAGATCACTCCACTCTTAAATCATCACTTCTGAAGACAAAAACAGTTGATGTAAATTTCAGATTTTGTGCTTTACAATCTTATGCATTCCTTATTCAAATTCCTATAGTATGTTCAAGTGTTTTTCTTAAGGAAGTCTAGATGAATGAATAAATATTTAAGTTAAGTTTGAGTTTGTGTTTATAACATCACAGCAGTATCCAGCCACTACGAGACACAACTTTGAAAAAAAATTACAAACATCCATTGCTTTACATTTTAGTTATTCATCATCATCATTATCATCAGCCCATATACGTTCCCACTGCTGGGACACGGGACTCCTATGAGGGATTGAGTTATTATTTAGTATAATATCCATCCCAAAAACTACACATTTATACCTAATATAAGGTGTAAATGACGAATTTATACCTAATATAATATAACATACCTTCCATATGAATAAACACTAAAAATATCCCATAAACAATACCATTTGAAACGGATAAAGCACGGTATGTCACAATGGCTCCGACAGGCGCCGCCGCAGAGTTAAATATGTTCGGTCGTGCGGTCGGATGCCCGACCTACTGCAGTCATAATATTTGATTTTAACGTTATATTCTAGAAATTGTATAAAATTTATTCGCAAAAGAAAAACAATGACCAAAGTTTTGTGCTACAATGCATTTTTAAGCTATTGCATAGCTTCTATCGCGGACCTTGAGCGCGGGGACAGAGTCGAGAAATTCAGTAACGTAAAAACCTCACGCTCCCCACTCCGACGGGCGGAGGTGTGGCTTGAAGGCATAGCATGCAAGCTTTACCGCGGCAGTCCCCGAGTGCCACACGTCGTTTTTTTATTTTGAAATCTTTGAAAATGTAGAGACAAACTACAGTTATCAATATTTAAGTTCTGAATGGAATAGTATTTATCTTTATACAAATAAAAAAAATACAATTTAACACAAAAGGCACAATTAAAAGTCACATTACGGAAAATAAATTCTTCGGAAACCTCTTCATAAGAAGAACTATTTACTAGTCGTGTGAATTGATTAGTCGAACTATAAATTAAAAAGTCAAGTAGAAGATATTATGCATTTAGTAAACTGATGTTCTCCAGGATTTCTTCGCTGATAAG
Source organism: Colias croceus (assembly GCF_905220415.1). Lineage (NCBI taxonomy): Eukaryota > Metazoa > Arthropoda > Insecta > Lepidoptera > Pieridae > Colias > Colias croceus. The sequence goes on from NC_059539.1 coordinate 11,409,305, forward strand.
CCTGGGTTCGACTAGATATATTAATTCAATTTCATAAAAATCGGTACTTTAGTACAACTATAAAATACAGAACAAAAGCCAGACATATTTGGAAATAACAAAATCAATATATTTGCTCTATGTTAGAATATTAACGCAAAAAAATACAGGGAAATACGACAACATGACAAAAATAACATAAACGAGGAAGTTTATTTATCAATAACAAGATAGTTAATTCTCTGATAATGATCCTTATATTAAGAACATCGTAAGGTCTTTTACACACGAGACGAATTATATCGACGTATCTATACTAAATACTAATATTATAAAGCTGAAGAGTTTGTTTGTTTGTTTGAGCGCGCTAATCTCGGGAACTACTGGTCCGATTTGAAAAATTCTTTCGGTGTTAGATAGCCCATTTATAGAGGAAGGTTATAGGCTATATTATATCATCACGCTACGACCAACAGGGGTGGAGCCACGGGGGTGAAACCGCGCGGAGCAGCTAGTATAATATATTCTGGACAAACTCAAACCAATTTTAACTACCTCTAAGACAAATGAGGTTATAAATTCTTAGCAAATGTTGTTGTTTTTGAACAAACACACTTTAGGACGTCTGAATGCATGTTTAAAATTAAAATATTTATTAACATCTTTGAAATAATTTATTGAATTAAATTAACTTTAATTCACGTACAAGTTAATTCGATTCAGCATTTAAATGATATAGAAGAAAGATAATTGATATGGAAATATAGCAAATGCTAATAAATACTACTATATTATTTCTGTCATGAATCTACACTTATAATTTTACTAGCTTTCCGCCCACGGCTTCGCTCGCTTTGTCGAAAACCTTAAAAATTATACACTTAAACCTTCCTCTTGAATCACTCTATCTATTAAAAGAAACCGCATCAAAATCTGTTGCGTAGTTTTAAAGATTTCAGCATACAAAAGGACAAAGGGACAGAGAAAGCGAATTTGTTTTATACTATGTAGTGATACTTAAAAAACTTATAATACACCGGGTGTTGTTGTTGCTAATATTTAGAAAGATAATAATATTATAGTTTATTCGAATTCATTATTACTCGTGTGCACAACATCTTATTCGTACTCAGATTCTTTATTGAGGAATTTGTTAACAGAACACGGTATTAAAGGCAATCGATATAATATGAAAAGATATCAATTGCTGTGTATTTATTTCTTCTAATATACCTATCATTAAATTTTTTGTGCAGTTACTCAATTTTATTATTAAACCTCTTTAAAAATATCACTATCATACTACTTCTATTTGTCCGATCTACAATGGAAATTATTAAAAAAAAATACGTTTGGCACTCGGGGACTGCCGCGGTAAACCTATTGCATAGCATGCCTTCAAGCCACACCTCCGTGCCCGTCGGAGTGGGGAGCGTGAGGTTTTTCGTTACGCAATTTCTGGATTCGGTCCCCGCGCTCAAGGCCCGCGATAGAAGCTATGCAATAGCTTAACTGGTACATTTAAAAATCTTTTTAACCGCTGAAGTTGATCAAAAGAAGTAATTTGCCCCATTGATACTCATATCTTTACATGTGAAGACAACCAAGCTTTTACTAGATTACTTGTTACTGCCTATAATAACTAGCATATTTATTCCTTCCTAAACATGTAATATCTAAACAGACTGTAAAATCCATTAATTACACAATTTAATATTCCAAAAAGGAATAGTTGTCGCATAGCCAATGGGCAAAGAGAATCCAATTAATAAAAATTTCAGCAAAGATTCGGGAACAACCGCGGATTAATTACATTTCCAGTATTGCTGGATTCAAAAGAAAATATGACAAAAGGTGGATCGTTAAACTTAATGGCCGATTTTCGAACGCCCCTTTCTATTCCATTTGATTAAAAAAGCGCTTTTTCCGCGTCAATTGATTTTCCTTTGCAAATTTTGCCGGCCATATTTGCGTTGCTGTAACCCTTGTTTCTTTGTCGTAAGGTTCAAAATTATTAGTTCGATTTGTTCGTTCATAAATTCGTTATCGGTAGACTTGATTTGGAAGGGCATTACGATGAAAGACAAGGTTCCGCGTCTATAAGAATTTTTAAAATTATTCTTCATCTAGTTACTGTTTCATCTCGTTAGCTGATTGCCAGATTTGTAATTTCACGCTCAGCTTTTATGGTCAATGGCAGTTCTTGAACTTTAAGTGTCCTTTTTTGGTTACAAGCTTCGCCCCGACTTGTCAGGTATGATAAAATCTAAGAGCGAATAAATATAGGCTACGATTATCTCAAGCAGGAGAACGATTTTATTATTGTATTCATTGAAAGAAATGTTATTATTAATTCAACTCCACAAGACTTCTTGAATTCAATCAACAGACAACACAGCCAGAATCAGATGTGAAAAACAACACAACTTGCCTAATACGTTTCCACTTCAACAAATAGATAGCTAATGTGGAAAATTCGTAACATTAAATGAGCCGTGAGGATTTGAAACATTATGCCTCCCTTAAAACGCAGAACTGGTATATCATAGAATGGAAATATATCATAGGAAACTAATAAAATAGTAATTCCAACTAAATATTTAACAAACCTAAATATTTTGCAGAATTGCCAGTGTACCTATTAAAACTTGAATTACATCAATCTAAAAACGTACATGCATGAAGGTAAATATACAGCAGTTAATACAAGAAATACATTTATTTCTAGCCTCACAAAAGATTATAATAAAACCGTAGAAACGTAGTTCTACATAATACACATATAAGAAATGTATTGGGAATGGAAAGTAATCGTGAACTCATCTCCGACAGATGCATCACGATTGGACTCCTATTTCTTATTTCCTCCATCTTATGTATCCTATAAAATATTCCGACTTTATCTGAACATGATATTATTTCAGAGAAAAACGCGATATTATTTGTTTTAACAATATTATATTTATATTCGTATCAATAAATGTTTTGCTAAATAGTTTACTTCTGATGGCTATAAGTAATAATTAATTAGCGATTATTTGAACATATTGCACATTTAATAAACTAAATTCCGTTGAAAATGATCAAATGGAAGCCGCGATTTATCGATCCCCTATTTTCTGATCATAATATTGCACTTTCTTCAAGGTAGCCGCAAATTTATTTGGAAATCATAGTTTTACGTAAAATCTACATGTCTGAATTTTCTGAGAGAGTTCCATAATCAACAAAAATATATCACATGGATTAAAAATAAATAAAATTTTACGTAATACCAGCAACAATACGCAAACGCGATAAATCCGTGTTGGAACAATTTTATCCTCCCTAAAAACAAATTTCAATAAAAATTATTCATTTCAACGTAAAAGATAAGTGTAAATACAAACTTGGTACAATTTTATTACGGAAAATTTAAGGTTTCGTAATAAAATCGGGAAAGCTAATACTACCCTTCCGTTTCAGCGCACAGCGCTTTAATGGATGGAATAAAAGCGGCTGAAAACATCGCTTATTTCCAAGGTATTACAATATTACCGGATTACGGGCGAACGATTGCTGGATAACATGATGAATATTGCTTTAAGATTTGTTTTACGGCCAAGAGATAGCGCGGAACGCATATCTCTGGTTGATACGCAAACTCATTGTAGATAACACTCAAAAGATGGATGTAAAATTCGATTTATAACCAATTAGCTTTCTGCCCATGGCTTCGCCCGCTTTATCTAAAACCTAATAAATTATATACTAAAACCTTAATCTTAAATCACTCTATCTATTTAAATAAAACCGCATCAAAATTATTTGCGTAGTTTGAAAGATATAAGTATACAAAGGGACATAGGGACAGAGAAAGCGACTTTGTTTTATACTATGTAGTGATGCTATCTATGCTTTGGAAGAGTTCTAACTAAGCCTTCTTCCCAAACACTCAGATATTCCAAATAATATTTATTCAGGGAGGTACAGAAAAATATAAGACATTATTCTTAATCTGTTGTAATTCTTTCGCCACTTCAACCGGCTTATAGAATTATCTGCCCGGAGATTGTCCTCCAGAAATGTATTAACCCTTTAAATGAGAATTCGAATAATAATGATTTATTTGTTTCTGTCAACTTTTCGTTTATAAAAAAAAGTAGTAAAACTGGTTATTAGAAAATATTAAAACAATATATAATTATACTCTAGATACCTATGCATTTTATTATAGGGATAACAAAAACATCTATCACGTGATCGTTTTCCAAGAAAATTAGCATTAGAAAAATACTTTTATAACATAAACAATGAATCAAGTTTAAATATATATTTGTTACAGTCAGGTTGTTTTCTCAATAAAAACTGGTTTCTACACCAATTTACCAATTTCAAATCAAAAGACAACCAAAATAACCAATATGTCACTATAAAATAAAACTGAAAATATCGCATAGCCATCATCCAACGAAAACATAAAGTGAACATGATATACTAATTTATTCACTCGCAAAAGTAATTTTGTTTCGCGCGTGCCAAAGTGTCAATGGTCGGCCGGGGACTCGTACTGGTGACATTTGGTATCTAATATGTCGATGTTGTGGGACGTCGGGGAATTCGGACGTTTCTGGAACTTACTGGATAAAACGCTGGAGACTACAGATGATCGTTAAAGAGCGTTTTATGGGACGATACTTGTATGAGCTTTGTAACGACTTTGTATGTAACCGAAGCAAAACGGATCAAATTACTTAAATGCGAAGCTTTTCCTATTCGTTCGTTGTTTAAAATAATAACGAATTCATGCAACAATTATTATTAAATAGATATTAGATATTAGTCTTTTGCGTGCATAAATTATCATAAAGCATAGGCACATGTGCATAAGTATTATGCTATTTTTTATTTTATTCTGTCTTTATCAAGAATCACTACAACTAATGTTGTAGTGATTCTCAACATGAAAATATCAATAATTTTCCTTTTTAAAATCAACATCGATTAATAACACGAGTACAAAGTTAGACAATAAAAAATAGACACTTTCTCTATCGCCTCTATTTTGACACTTACCTGCAACAACAACAAATGCTTTAACATAACCGATATCCAATAATGGCAGTTTTCACGTGTGCCAGGTAGCGCTGTTTTAATCTGCCGAATTTATGATTAGAACATGACAAACATGTTTCGTGAGGATATTGTATCGAAGTATCGACAAATTAAACCCTCACTCAAATTAGATACAATACTCAACTTTGAGATAGTCGACTTAACGGCCCATAAAATATATGTCTTCAAAACATCAGTGTACTTAAGAAAATAAATACAACATATTTTAAAAATAAGTTGTTGTCTTTCAGTTATACTTCCATATATAAACGCAGAAATACACTCAAACATGAAAAATTACAGATTTATTACACTCACCTCTGACCTCACCTTTGACCTTCAATTTGCAATTAAGAAAGGTAAATACTGAGCGTGAAAAAGTACATTAGGTACACAATCCCTTTTCTGACAGGCCTAAATATCTCTCTAATTTCAAAACATCTTTGCAAAGAGTATCCTTCAAAACATTTAGAATTCAACAGCTATCCGGTTTGATAGCTCCTCCCGGTTATACCCGGGCCGCTAAGTAATTTATCCGGGCTTCAAGTTAACCGCTCAACATGCAGCCGGATTTAAAATAAGGACCCCATTAATATGCGTCTCGGAGATGGCAAATAGCAACAGTTCGCGCAAGGAATAGATAACTATAGAGGTGACAAACGTTGACAAATTGTGCTCCTGTGCCCTCCGCTTTCCGTGAATCCGCTTCATTCTGTACTATTTACTTTCTCTTTTGCATATTTTAAAGCTTGTAAAGGTAGTAAGTAAATTATTCTAGGTCCCTATGATATTTTTACATACTACGATTGTAGTCCTTTACACGCACGCATACTTGTGCATGCACTACACTTTGTTGAGGCTGTAGTTTTAATAAATTCAGGTGACTTCTAAACTTCATAATAAGTATTTGCAATAAATAATATAAGATTTTAGTGGAAATCGCACTCTATATATGTGTGTTACTCTTTCACTCGAAAACTACTGAACGGATTTTGATGATACTAGACAGTGATGTAGCACATGTACCTAATAGAATAAAACATATGCTGTAGAAATACTTACGCTTACGGGTATGTGCTGTTGAAACATTCTTCCAATACCACATCTACACAAACTCTTTGACAAATCCCATAGAAAACACGCCGCGTCGAATATACCTAATTGTTTTATCGTGACGCGTCGCTTGCTAGTCGCTATCGTGGTCCGCCAGGCCGCTGTCAGCCGAATTATTCTAGGCAATTCGCAGATCTTAGTGCTGTGTTGGTTGTTTTTGGATGCTGAAGTTTATTTCGTAACCCATTGTATATAATATGTATAGTATATTCAGAAAATACAACGATATCGAATGTAGTTAATTGTGGATAACTTACTTCTTTTCATTTATATTAGTAAAGTTAAAATCGAATACTACATTACGTAATAAGCCTTATCGTCTATCCCGACTCGCTAGACTAAACTTACATTTCTCGGTATTAGTAGAGTCGTTTCTAAATTAAATCCAAACACAAAATTATGTCATCCATACGTATAGTATCCAATGTAAAGGATCAATGTTTCGTATACCTACTTACATCATTAGGAACTCAACATAGTACAAACAATTCAGCTGATTCCACCAAGTACATTAAATTATTAACAAACTACATTACAGTACAACTAAATTAACGAAAAACTCACTCTACACTTTACATAAAACTATGTGATATGAATAACAGTTCCTCCCTTAATCCCTATAAAACTTTAGAGTACGAATGAAATTTTCATGTATATTTACGTTTAAATTACATTTCAGTACAAACCTAACTAACACCAAAACTCGACTCAGATTCCACGAAATGGTTTGATCTGCTCGTTAATTTATATGCGATGGTGTTTGAGTCTAGCTGGGCTAACTTTGCACGGTCCATGTTACGGAAATAATGAAATTACTATCCTTTTATATAATGCCTAGTGGTATTAATTTCATAGGAATAAACATAATAGATCGATATATTTTTATTAGTTTTCTGAAGACGAAGTGTACAGAGTGGTATTTTACTGATGTTTCTTTTAATATCGGTTTTGTTTAAGTCCTTTTTATAATAGTTACCTATGACAAAAAAGGCAATCGAGTAATTCAACGTCACCGTAGACGTGACTGTAGGCGCTATCGTAGACGTTCAGCGTCTACGGTGGCGTCTACGCAGATTATTCAACAGAATTTCAATTATTCAAAAACTAAATCCGGTCATTTAGTAAAAGTCCGTTTTCCCCACACCACAACAACAGACGCTTAAAGCTCTGTATCAATAGTCTAGGATTATCGGTAAGAGCATGTCCGGGAATACCCGGTTATTTACATCCTTGTTACCGCCCGAGTGCTATCTAATGTATTGTATTACGTTTGGATTAACCGGGCAAATTATCTTTGATTGTCTTAATAAGACGATTTGCAAATTGTATCTACGTTGTAGGTTTAATATTGTTTAACTAATGAAGCAACAATTTTGCTACGACTATGTTTTAAATGTTTTTTTTTTACAAGTTACTTAAAAATTAACATTTTAGCACCTTTTCAATTTAATACTAATATGTAATTTTTGTTTCGAAAATTTTTTTATATTAGCTGTAATGGATTAAATAGGAAGAGACTCTAATACCTAAATATATTCATTTGAATAATCGCTTTAAAAATCTGTAATTGCTAAATGTCATCTTAATTTCGCCTTCCAACAATTCACTTAATCCCACACCAATATCGTACAAAAATATTCCAAAATTACAAGACTCATTAGGCGTGCGTAAGATAGGGGATTCCGATACTTCCACTTTATAGATAAGGCTCATACGCGCTGCGACTAACTTCAGTTCATTAGCAACACGAATTCAAAGCAAACTTTACGCCGATCAATGACGTCACGTGGTGTGAATTAGTTTAGTTTAACAAACGTTCCCAATTACTGTAAATATGAATAGGAGCATCTTTTTTTCTTGTTTTATATTCTAGAGGAGTGTTTTTTTTTGTAAATTTTTTGTACGAATTGTTTTGTTGTAAGAGTGGGCAAAAGAGCTAGTGTGTTTCCTAAAGGTAAGCGACCACCTTCGCGAATATTGGCTTTTGGCAAAGGCTTGTTGGCTTGAGATTTCTTCTAGTTACAAACGCAGTAGTAGGTAATGTTAGTTATCAATCAAATTATAAGTCAATTTTATAAACCTTTGATATTACGGAGGGAAAGACTTGTCGTCTGCAACGTCTCCTCAAGGGTAAACGTTTCTGCATGTAACATCAAATTTTCAACTGCTCTATGGCTCAACATGATTGACATAGAAATACTGCATCTTTTAAGATTTAAAGCTTATAATTTTCATTTGATGCCACGTCATATTACGGTATATTTTGATATAAAGTATGCTTATATCATTAAAATACCACCACGTTAACGTCATAAAGTTGATACCCCCCATTACCGTCACAAACACATCCGACCACAATTTCCAACAAAAAGCCAAAAAATTACCTTGTTTAAAACAGCAATCAATTTGAACGCACCCAGCGACCCCGAAATAACAAGTCCAATATTTAGCGGGAAACATTACGCTGTCCCATAAAAGATATAATAATAGGTTGTACCATTTAAAAGTTTACAAATCCCCCGCTCATGATTTCCTTAACGGGGCAGATGTCAGCCTTAAACCGTAACGGATATAAATTATTGTGCCGGGACCATGATCCTGGATCATGATTTTATTTCCCTCACAAAATGAAGCGACGCGGCGTTCTTTTAGATAAGCGCTTGTTAAACCGTAGTTCTGCGCGGTGTGAAACCTGTCTCGTTAAATTTTGCACCAGAATTTAACTAAGTTTTATCGCCGCTTAATGAGTGCAGTACTTACTATTCTAATATTATTATTAATTATATCTATTTATAGATAGACTGATATGACCATTATAAAACTATCTAGTATCTAAAGATTGATTTAAGGTCAAATACCGTAACTTCGGCTCTTTTTCTCAACTTATCATAATATCTGACGTTTTTATTTCTCTTTGTCAGACTTTAAAAATAGGAGCGTGTCCCTTTTTATTTGATAAACTGCTTAAGCCCACACGTACTATTTATGATTGATATTCTTAAGACTAAATATTATTTTTCATACTATGCTCATTGTTGTACTTATCCATACCAAGTTTATGCATGCTGTGGGATATGTTTGAATTATCGGTAAATAATTGAAAAACTTAAGGCATGATCTTTTTCATTCCCTTTATTGATAAAACACATGCACTTCAAAATTTATTTACCTAGTAGCAATTCTTTAAGAAGACTAAATTTGAACTTCACGTTTCGTTCCAATTATATACACAGTCCTACGCACACAACAGCAATTGATTAAAAACGCATTATTCCAACCAATCCAACAGGATCGAATATCCAACGCAAATCAAGATACATCGAAGGCGTGGTACACATCCATCATGTCTTGGGCGGCGGGCGCAGCACTTAATCACCGATGTATTGCAAAATGCCTCGGCTCTTAAGAAAATTCCCAGTCTTTAAATTCAAGTCTCGGCTCGAGCTGATCCAAAAAGGGCGGGGCTAGTGGCCATCGGCAAGATAAATTAGGACAAATTAATGTTTTGAATTATTAATGATTTTTTATGTAGCTTCAACGAGCTTGGGAATATTTTACGGAGATAATCACTCTGGGAAAAAATACAATAAAATAAAAATAAAAATATCTTTATTTCACAACCTCAATTACAAAATATACATAAACGTACTAAAAAAAACTAAGAATAGTATTAATAGCGATAAATTGAGCTAAATAAAAAAATCTCTTGAAGTGAAACTTATTTAGCGCGTTGAGAGTTAAATTTCAAGTTTGCGTCACGGCAATACCTTCACGGAGAAAGGCGACGATTTTGATATCTTCGAATCTTGCAAAAACAAGTTTCACTTCTGACACGTGTGCTCGGCACACACGCTCTTTTTTCATACATTTAAAACCATTAACGTCGACGCTGTATCATGAAATCGGCGAACGTTTATGGATATAGATAACACACCGTTAGAACACTCTCAAATACGAGAAAACGTTAAAAGCTTTCACAATAGCGGTAATATTAATGGAAAATACCCATCAATATAAAAACATACTCCCATAAAAATATAAAACAACGTGTTTTATGTGTAAACAAACCCGGCGCGAGATAAAAGCGAAAAAGTGTTCTTTGTGAGAGCCGCTGAACAAACGATCATAATACATGGCGCTAAAACGATAATATCAGCAAAAAGTCCAGCCCAGTTTCATCGTTATAAACTTATAACCCTATAACAGAGCTAGGAAAGTGTAAAAGTTAAGCTGGTGGTGCACTGGGTGTAGTAGGTTTATTGCCAGATTAAAGCCCATTTGTTTATTTGCGAAATGACGCTTTAAAGGATAATGCTTAAATACGTTAATAATATATTATATTACAAGATTTGTGGGTCCATGGAACTTTTTTACTTAAAGTAATGTATACTTAAACAATAAAGTAATTTTAGAGGTAAATATTGAATTGTCATAATAGTATTGATGGGTAGAGCTTTAAAAAAAGCTTAATTTTAAGATCTTTTGACAAGTTAAATACATTACCATCTAAAAGCAATGTCGAAACGAATAAATTTAATCACCTCTCAATAGAGAAACTAAACATTTGTCTTTAAGAATATATTGAAATAATATAAAAATTCTACATTTACAGGAGTCGATTACTGAAATAGATTTGAAATGACCTCACACCGTACACGGAGAATACTAATTTATACTCTTCTCTTTCACCACATCGAGCTATTTTTCACCATTAGGTACCTCATAAAATCGCCTAACGTGTCCATAACCTAAAATGAGCCCCACTGTGCCCCAAACCTTTCAAACGCGATGGTGTGTGTCCTAATTACTAGCCATTTATAACGGCCGCGGACCGTCCGAGCATTTTTTTTTTTATTTCCCCATCCTACGTACGTAAAATATTCCAAGACGAAATTCTCCGTGTTCAACTTTCCCGTTGCGGCTAGAATTTTAATAATTGTCATAAATTACTCGGAACGACGGCTTGTTATAGTAAGTGCGGTTTTTTTCCTTTTTACCGCCATTTCTTCGAGTGAGTTTTAATTACAAAATTAAACGCAAATCTTGTCCGTACCGTCGTTAAATATTTTAGGTGTTCATCTAATGAGTTTTATTCGAGTGTACGTCGTAAAATTCACGCGCGGATCATGTTTTTTTGGCGTTTAACTACTTTTACTAGTGCGGTTTTACGATCAAAGTTTTTATCTTCGCAGCCAATTTTTACTTCGAGTAGTTGAACTCCGTATGGCTCTATTTACTTTCAGTTCATATAAATACATTTCTATAATTCTCTTCAGTATAACGTTCCAACATTTTTCTATATCTCGCTGATCAATTCCCACTGTGCATACCATACCACATATTCAAAATTAATTCCAATACATTGACAATTTTCCAAAGTTCCACCGCATGACCGCTCACGTTCCTAAAGGATGGCGCGAAATGAATATATTAAAATGTAAAATCGAAGGTAACAAATAACAGTTCGCAGGTCGCACTCGAAATAACGACGGCACGAACAAAAGTGCATCGCCAACCTTCACCGCGGGTGTAACAATCCATTCGACGTCACGCTGTGCTGGGCTATGAAACTAACTATTAAGCTATAGAAATGTACTGGAAAACTAGAGTGACCTAACTGGAATATAGCTTTACTGTAATTTTGTATGAAGATTCAAAAGATAGTTGAATCTATCTGTGTAGGCTATAGTTTTGGAATACCTACTGGTTACCTAACTGTAACTGAATTTTACTGTAATGTAGTATGAAGCGGTTCAAGATAGTTTAAAGGATTTTTTCTCTAGCTCGCTCGTGGTCGCTGCAAACCTCCAATTTCGAATTAAAAACTATTTTTACACTACTAAAGTCTGAAATACAATAGATTTTCTTGAAATCGTAAGAAGCCTAATATAAATTTTCTGACTGTTAAAAATAAACGAAATTAAGTGCATCTCGATCACGCCTGATGTTAAGCGTCAATAATTTCTAGTCTGAAGAAATTACACAGAAATAATAATGTTAAAATAAAAAAGGGAAAGCACTTCTAAATCTTTACTTTAATAGCCCAACGAGTCACTCGCTTGCCGCGTCGAATAAAATAAACTTAACCACAAAATGTAAAACTGAGTGCCGGAGCGAATACTTTAAAATATCTTAACGTCAATGCTTTAATACGAATGAAAGTCACTTGTTTAGAAGGTTAAATTAAAACTTCGAGTGCTTTTAATTAAAGTTAAGGTGAGAATTAAGATTTAAGGAAAGAAGGTAGACGTGAAAATTATAAAGAGCAAAGTATTTCCGTCCCTTTGTCCTTGCTGTACGGCATTTCAAGTCGACTTTCTCTTGAGCTGATTCCTCCTTGAATTTTGGTGACTAGTTTAGCAAGAAAAAGCTACATAAAATTTGCTAAAAAGAAACAAAAAAAAAATACAAAAAAATATATATAGAAAACGTAAATATTAATAAAAAGAATCAAACAAAGTGGAAGACATAATCTGTAGCGGGAGCTTAGCATTACAATGTTAGTATTCAGAACCCTGAAACATCGTCTATTATGTTATTATTAGTAAATTATGTTTATTTACTAAAAAATATTTAAAAATTCGCTAAAAGGTGAAATTTCAAACCTTTTAGCGAATTTTTCAATAACAATATCACTGAATGTGTCTAAGGATCATAATATTATAGAGTCGCTACGCAAACAAATAATTTTTCCCCGTATTCAAAAAATCAATGAAAGCCACAACCAACAAACTCACCCACAATAAATATTTAACTAAAATTAATATACTAACTTCGCGTCCGTATTAGGAAACAGAAACTAATAAACTCACGACTACTGCATAAATGTATGAATTTAAATTCATTCCGAAATATTCGTCCATAATTGTCGCGAAGTTCATAATATTTTAATGGTATAAAGTTAAGCTTTGAACGATGCAAAATAAACGGCAGTCGGCCAGTCGGTATGAATATTGCAAGTGTTTCTTGCCAAACGGAGGGAAGGCCTAAAATTCAACGCCACAACAGGAATGAAATTTTAATCCGGAATGATCGTAGGCAGTGCCGGTGTTGAGTTTTGGGGCCTCTTACAACTATTTATTATGTATTAAAATAAAATGATTTCATTTGCAATATTATTTGTATTATAGATTTTAATTTGAATAGTTACCTGGACAGTGACAACTCTATAAAGTTTTACTTATTCAGCATTTAAATATGTAATAATTAAAACAGTGTAAAATTCTGTATATTTTATCAAATAATTATAGAATATTAAATTCAGATATTCGTGTGTTAAATTTATTAAGTAATATTGTATTTTCTTAACCGTCTTAGCATAAAAGTAAAAGACTGTTACATGTCTATAATAATGATAAAAATACATCAAATTTGTATTTGATCAGAAGAAAATTGCATTATTAAAAGGGGCAGAGTTTGAATTTGAGCCTCGGGCTCCCCAACCCCTGATCCAAATTGCAATAATAAACTTTTAACATGTTTCCACCTTACATGGGTTTTTATCGAGGGAGAGAGCTACATAGAACGTGTTCATTTATATCTTGATTTTATTGACAGCTAGAAATAAACGATACTTTTTATATTGCAATTTATCAAATATCTAAGTAAAATTTTCGGTTATATTTTATCTGTTTAATTGTCTGTATATTCAGCTGAATATAAAGACAAAAATTCTGCATCATACCCACACCCAATGGGATAAGAGTCTTCACATTTCTTTTTATGTAAACTATACACGCTACGGTCTACCGTACAGCCTACAGTTTTACCGTACCAGTACAGGTGAACTTATCAGATGTACCGCAGTTTGTGTGGCAGTCATTGAAGTTTATTTTTTAGATTAGGGAGATTTAAATTATGTAGGATTGTTATTATGAGTGAAGTTATAACGTCAACTGAATTTTCCATCGGGCCTCCGTTTAAATATATGCACGCGCCCTGCACACAATCCCTCCCTGGCTACCGCGAACAGTAGAGTCGCAAGCGTCAAATTTATTCATACGATGCGGTAATAAGTAAAAACTAACAAAGAAAGGGGAGAAATATGAGCCGAGTGCGCTGTTAAAACAATAAATGTCTGGGCGTATTAAACTGTGGTGGCCGTTATGCGCTGATACATTCCGATGCACCCGCTCCATAGCTTTTAATTGTTACACAAGTGAATAGGGGAATGAAGGGTGTTTTAATGTATGTGATATATGACGGTATGTGACTTTTCTCTAGGAATATTTTATTGTGACACAGATTGCGGTGCGTGTAAACTGAATGTTAGAAAGGGTGTTTTATAAAGTTATGTTGGCAGGATATGATGATGGAACAAAAATGTATTACTAGATCTGTCGAGTTTCATCTGAGACCGATAATTTTATTTACATACTTAAAGTAATCACCATTAAATCTAAGCAGAGACGTCCAAGAGAGTTTAGCGGTAATTGTGTTAAAAGAGTTATAACACGACTTTCCTTTACATTTGACTTTCCTTTTATAACACGACTTTTTATATTAAAATATGCAAAGACTCAGCAAATACAGGAACCGATATCCAAATAAATTTTATTATAATCATTATAAAATGTTTAAAAACGACATAAAATGTAACTGTCATTAATAACATCATGTTAAAGTATGTCAATCACACAAAGTGCTTAAATATTTATTCGCCAATCGAAATAGTTAGGCCTTCACCTCAACGGTTCTCGTGAATTCTGTGAACCATTTAAAACTTAACAAGAGGGCTTTGAAAATTAGATCTTTGATATTCACTATTGTAACAAAATCGGCCGTAAAAGGTTTTGCTTACAGACGGTCAAAGTTCACTTTGAGTGTACTTGTAATTTAACGATGGAAAGGCCTCGTTTTATTAGTGAATAATTTTACTTAGAATCAAAGTGTCGTCGTCGTCGTCAACGTCATACGCATTGTAATAATTTATTTTGTATTTTACATTGTAACGAAATATAAATCTGATTAATTTCAGGAGTACATTATCGACGAAGACTTCAAGTTACAACTTTCTTAATTTCTTTTCTTATTCTCTAAATATTATTAATTAGTGCACTTCAATCAACCTCAAAATTGCAACTTCTACTCTCTAACAAAATAAAAAATAAACTGTTAAAATACCTTCACGATTTCAAAACATCTGAACTTGCGAAACGTTCCTAAATATCATCACTAGATGTTTATTTCCTCAAGTCCATTACGAACCGTTGTCATGTCTCATAAAAGTTACTGCCAAGTCTAGACGCATTCAGGGTTTAATATCTCATATGACTCAATCATCGACTCATGAGATTTCTTCGGCCATTGTTCCATCGTTTAGTTAGTCCAGGTTGCAGTTTATTGAGACTAGATATTTTCAGAATACTCTCCTGTACTTCATTATTTTGTGCATTCCATTTTTGAATTGAATTTATTATATATTTATTATATATTTATTATATATTTATTATATATTTATTATATATTTATTATATAATAGAATTGCGTCTATTTTTCAGCAACTCTTCATTCCTCTGTGCGTTCTATTTTTGAATTTCATTTATTCGATTTTTTTTCAACGATGATGATATTATATATTATGCAATGTTGTTTTATTTAAGGCGAATACCCATGTTTTAAAAGATTTCATTTTTTATTTATCTATCTATTGAATGTAAAATTATTTCCTAGAGAATTATTACCTATTTATAATTAAGATTTTCTGATAAATAATTAATTAATACTTTAAAGAAACGTATTTAATTTCCTTTCCATTTAAAACTTCGTATTAAGCTTGATTCGTTGTTATTTTAATTTCCTCCAATAAACTTCTACATTAATTAAACTAAAAATCCCTCTATATTTTCATGACATAAAATACCAAACGTGGTCTATAATATCATCCAATAAATGTCGTCAATGGACAGGCGCCATTTTGAAAGTTCAGCGTCCCCACCAAATGTAGTGGAAAGATAAAGGCCCGTTTGGATGTATGTTCGTGATGTTTTTAAAATAAACCTTATGATCCCTTGGTGAAAATACATTGTAACTAGAGAGTAGATTCTATAGGTAAGGTTAATGTTACAAAAATTGCAAAACAAGAATTTTAGAATCATAACTGTATCTGTTTTTTTACTTAAATACTTACGATTATAAACGATAGGTATTCTATATGCTGTATGATGATCTTTTATTTTATTTATGTTGTTTCAATACTACAAAAAAAACTACAATTTTTGTAGTATTAAACACTACAATTTGTATTGTTTTAGGCTCTAATAGAAGAAATAGATTATGACATAATATCATGCTCTACAATTTATAAATTACATACATTTTTATCTAAGTGCCTTCACCATTAATAAAGTTCTAGTTTTACTAGTTTATTGCTACAAAAAGACCTTCATATTATTGCAGATTATAAAGGAAGCACGAAACACGCATCCTAACCTCTTTAACGTCGTAAAATATGACATTTCCCCATGTACAACATCCCCAACATTGTAATAAGCATATAAATAAACGTAAAAATTGTTCATATCCACGGTATTTAAGGGTTATTGCAATAAATATGCAAACTTTACGGCGTTCCTGGACATTTTCGTATCAAAGGATAAGAGTTTGGGCGCAAATTTTGCGAACAGGTGTGCATAATATGTATTTTAGGCTCAATTACCTATTGGTTTTATGCCGTAATAAGTTTGAATTGTGTACTAACAATATTTTTACTGCCTATTCAAAGTTTAGTGTGTATTTGTTGGAATTAATTAATTTTGTGATACATTCGAAAATGAAAACAAATAAAGCGACAAAAAAAAAATAAAATTGATATTTATTTATTTGTGCAGTTTCAATATGAACAAACGTTAAACAGAAAAGCGCGGCAAAACAGTCCACAGTTTTTTTTCTGTGTTAATGTTTTTACAAACTCCATTTATTTCTAATACTTGAAACTTATCAAAACGGGTGATCTAGTAGGATACAAAATCATTCAAAATTTAAGACAAGGAAAACGTATTACAAAAATAGTGGTTTAGGAATGAAATAAAAAAGGTATCCAACAATTCATTTATTTCACCTGGTCTCATCATTGCGAGTGATCCAGGACGAAGCGGAAATGATTATCAGCAGGATGTTGAGTGCAGCGTGCTTCCGCGTTCCTGATCTCTCCTTTGACGCTGCGCCCCTGGTACCTCAGCCTGCTATGTGCTTGAAAGGGATCGTAGTTTTTCTTTTTTTTTTAACCTAATACATACTATTGTTTAAGTTTAATAAAATATCCCTCCTTTGACGTTGCGCCCCTGGTACCTAAGGCTGCTATATGCTAGAATGGGATCGTAGTTATTCTTTTTTTTAACCTAATATTTATTTTTTATGTACCTTTTATAAAATATGTAACTTGTTCTCTGAAAAAACTAGATGACATTTATTATTTTTTAATAACAACATAATTCATAAGAATAAATGTAGGTATTTTCATTGCGAGCCCACTTGGCAAAGTTATTTCAGTAATAAATTGAAAGCAGTGAGTTGAAATTCTTAGACATAACTGTGATACGAGAAATAAAGTTAATTTGAATAATTTATTTTAATTCTCCCTAGAATAAAAACAACATCCACTATTTCATGGAATTGCGAAAAGATTTCTCTGAAACAAAACATATCTGCGATTACCTATAGATAGGTACATAATTGAACAATAACTGCATAATGTCTGTGCAGACAGATTCTATTCATTTATGCTATTCCTTTACCAAAGATATTCAGCATAGAACAAACGCAAACGTGTCATTTCGGTCACATACACTAGAGTTTTTAACTCGTCGTTTCGTTTCAAACTGGCCCATTCATACCGAATCGTACCAAAACTATCTATAAAACTTGAGGTCAAAGTCGATCATAAAGTTCCACAATTGAACGAACAACTGTTTTAGTAGAAATCGTCAAAGTAAAGGATTTTGGTACTATTGTGGTTTAATATAGAATAGGTGAGCGCAATGTGGTCTGTATTTGCTCTACTACGAGAACACAATTAAAATAAATTAAAATAGATGAATTCAGAATTATTCTAATTCTTGAAAACTGCTGAATTTAATTATTAAATCGGTGGCATAAAGACGTCAATATTTTTTGTGTATAAATACATTTGTCTACTGTGTTAATTTTAAAGTGCCAGTATTCATAATTATAAAATTTTACCGGGCATTTAAAAAAAACTAACTACTAAACATGATACCTACTAGACTACAGGCCCGTGTTGAAAAAATTATGGGTCATTTGACCCACCAGGTGACCTATCTAGAACGATATAAGAGCATAAAATAATAAGATTCAGCATGACGTCACTTGTAAGCTGTCCACCTGAGTGCAGATGAGAATTCGAAAGTTCACGTAGAGATTTTCTCCCCGTGTCTCTATGATTTTTGTACGGCGTTGCGGAATAATGGATTAAAAGTAGTATAGAATTAATAGTATGACACAGATGCCGTGCCGTAATAATTCGACAAAATAACCTTTAAAATAAACTTCACTTTAATAATATAACCTAAAATTCTTTCGATTCTTCAAATTGTATAAGACCTTATGTTAACAACACAAGCATTAAATTCCCAAAGCCTTGCTCAAAAGTGCAACTAACGAAAGTCGAAAATACATTCGCTATATCTATTGTCGCCGAAACAATCCAATTTAGTTCGCAAATAGCTGGCGTATTTCGTCGTATTCAAAGGATAGGAATTGGTCATAATGTAATTAAACACTGCTCTTTCATTCTTGCTCCTGTGAACGGAAATTTAGACAATAAAATTTAACCTTTTTGCGACAATTGCTCGAGCGTATCTAACAAAGATGAAAGATGTCGATAGTTTTATTCGCTTTCTAGATTACATACGTTCAAATCATAGAATAAACGTATTTCTGTTTGATTTAAATTAATTTATACGTCATCTTTCATCGATGTAGTAGTAGTAGAAGTGTTCGTCAGATCCCTTAAACTGGGTTTATCCAATAATTGTACATTTTAAACATACTTATTGTCAGACTTTTACTTCCAGGGCATCATGTTCGGAACGATTGAACGGTTTTTGATGGGATATTCCCTAGAAGATAAAAAGGTTATAAAATAACAAAGTCAGATGGGCATGCAACAGACATAGAATAAATAACTAAAACTAAATCCTTCTAATATTATAAATGCGAAAGTTTGTAAGGATGTGTGTGTGTGTGTTTGTTACTCTTTCACGCAAATACTACAGAACCGATTACAATGAAATTTAGCACATATATAGAGGGCAACTTGGATTAGCACACAGGATAGATTTTATCCCGGAAATCCCACGGGAACGGGAACTATGCGTGTTTTTCTTTGAAAACTCAGGTGAAGTTGCGGGCGGAAAGCTAGTCTATACATATAATAAATCTGTAGAAGGGTCAATTCTGTACATTGAAAATAAGTTGAAAATATTGAAAAAATAAATACCAGGGGGTGTTACTGGATCGATACCAAACCCAAATATGTGTTTAAAAATTTTTTTGTCTGTCTGTCTGCATCACGTGAAAACTAACGGTTCGATTTCGATGAAACTTGGTATAATTATACCTTATTATCCTGGGCGTATAATAGGATACTTTTTAAATAAAATACGTAGAAAAAAATTAATCTTTTCAGTTTTATCCATAGACGTTGTTCTGTAGAACCGCGAACACACGTTGCGTATTATTATAGGCCTAGCCGTATTTGGGTCCAATATATATTTATAAGATACTAGTGGTCCGCCCCGGCTTCGCCCGTGGTACCTACATGTTTAAACTATCCTATCTCTCAAGTTGGATCGAACTGCACATGGTGTGCGAATTTTATTATAATCGGTTAAGTGGTTTGGGAGTCCATTGAGGACAAACATTGTGACACGAGATTTATATATATTAAGAAGATCATTGTCAGAGTTACTCAAAATGAAGAAACAAACCATCCACGCGAAGACCGACATCCGCGCGGACGGAGTCGCGGGCGGAAGCTAGTTTAAAATAATTCCCTAAAAACCCTAAAAATAACGTAGCATTCTTCTTAATTGTATACCAATCTTAAACCAAACAAAGATTTCATACAATAATATAATAATATTGAATCTGAATGCATAGTTGAATATTTGACCAAGCAACCAATGTATAGGAATACAGTTAATAGGAAATAGCTAAAGTTGGGTGTTTTGTGAGAAATTTAATTAAAACCTTAACGCTAACGGCCTGTTTGTATGAAGACGATTTATTATAACACTTTGTACTTTTGTGCAGTTTCTTGTTACAGGTAATTGGTGTATACTCTAATTAATTATGAAAATGTTTTAAATATTAAAGTACTAAAATTTTACAAGTAAGTAGTATGATCTGACAGATGTCCATAGAACTTAGTTTTTCATTTTGATTCCTCGGGTAGATTTATTGGATGATCGACGAAACATTTGACTTAATTGAGATTAGAGTTAAATACGTAAATAGTAAGTTGAGTATTTATTGCTTAAACAACTTAATAAAATTAAATTTTCATAAATATATTCTGTTGAAGAGGGTTAGTTCAAAGTACCATCACACCTACACCCCAGTATAGAAACTGTTGAAAGGAATTAAATTGCAAATAAGTACCACTACAAACTTGACCGCCTCCTTGGTACAGTGGTTGGCGCGTGAGCGTAGAACCGAGGGGTCCTGGGTTCGATTCCCGGTGGAGAAGAAGAAAAAAAAATGTCTCATTCTGGCAGGGCACAGAAGGCTGATCAGTGATCACCTACTTGTCCCTAAAGAAAACCGATCAGTGAAACAGATGTATTATGCATCTGCCCCTTACCCCACTAGGGGACATGGGACTTCACTCACACCACTACGAACTTGCTTTATTTTCATTATAACAAGCATAAACAACCATCTCGATGTTACAAGGCTTTAATCAAACGAATTAATAAATTCATTAAAAATTTATACACACCACAAAACTGCTTAGACATGCAATATCTGAAAAGGAACAAAAATAATCAATTAACTTCAAAAGAGCTCTTAATGCATTCAGGGGGATTAAATTAAAATATTTTATGCAAGACCCGTGCACTGCATCTGAGAAATAATTAATCCGTCTTTCCATAATTCATTCGAGGTATTTACATAACGATATAGCGTGATAATGATAAATTCATGGATTCGATCCACAGATTATACGAATTGGTGCTTGGACTATGAATATTGTGAAACATTTATGACTACAAATGGTGGCACTATGTTTTGTAAACAATTTCCAAGGGCAAGAATTTGTATGAATCCCACTAATATTATCTTTACCGGCTCCGAAAAAGGGGCCACCTGATCTATTCCAATTTCTTAAAAAAAACTATTTACTTGTTTTTCAAATACCTTTTTAATTGGGTTTTTAAAGATGGATCCAAAATTTATTTTTCTCTTTTTTTCATAAAATTGTTCCGTATTGCTAAACGCGAGCCATGTCATAAAAAACGAAACGAACGTTTTTTCATCAGAATTTTTTTGATATAATTTTCCATATCTCGAATTCCAATACAACAAGACTTCTTCTTCTTCTTCTTCTTTTTTGTTTATGGCCTTCCCGATCCCAGTAGAGACGGATTCTGCCAGTGTCCAGTGTCATACATGCACAGATCAAAATTGATCTTTAATTTCAATGACTACGGTTATAATGTAGCGACTTGATACTCTGTGCTGAGGAAAAACCACGGAAGAGATTGAGCAGTTCATACAACAGACTTGTGGCTGGTATCAAACTGTTGCTATATTTGCCGAGCATTGCAACACTGCGTCATTAATAATTCCGAGCTCGTCTGAGACAGACCTACGATATCTTAATCTCAGCGGATCGTGCTGCTCTTATAATATATTCAGACTGGAATGTCTCGGCGCAGTGGAAAAACTATCTACTGCAGGACTTAGACGTATAGTTTATTTAAATAAACTAGCTTACCGCCCGCGGCTTCCCCCGCTTTGACTTAAACCTAATAAATAATATACTAAAACCTTCCTCTTGAATCACTCTATCTATTAAAGAAAACTGCATCAAAATCCATTGCGTAGTTTGAAAGATTTAAGCATACAAAGAGACATAGGGACAGAGAAAGTGACTTTGTTTTATACTGTGTAGTGATGATGTGTAAGTTTAAAAATTAAAAATTATCCCCATATTTTATGATTTGAAACAACCATTGACTACGTTTCAACAAAAGCCTCCAATCGCTTCCAATCAAATAAACAGTGAACTCGATAAAAAGCTAATCTTTACGAGCGATGTCGCTCCGCTAAAAACTATAACATCTTTCGACTCAATAAACTGCGAAACGGTTTTCATTTACATTCGGCTGCCGTCCGACGTTGTATGAGCTATAAATTGGCCCTGCGACTCCATTCTCTCACCCCCTACTATGATCGAAATTGCCTGAATCATCAATTTCTCAGACCATAGTCTTTTTCAAACCGAACAATATCGAACGCTAGTCTCAAATCCACGCATTGGACTACGATCGACGGATCGCAAACGTCAGAATAACGTGGTACGGGTCGATAAATCGGACCCTTTCAGTTTATCGCTGATCGGAAAGAAACAATATGAAGAGAAAGAATCCAACTTATGGCGAAGAACGCCCCAGTATAGATTTGTAGGGAAAATTTAGGAGTGACCTACGATAAAGATGTACTTCGCTTTCAATGTGTATTACTGCAGTATTTTGAATACGTAATAGATTTTTATTTTGAGACCCGACCCTATTTAACCTCGTTTCTTATCATTTTGCAGCTATAATGATAATGCATAAAAGCAAAAAAAAAATTAGACCTTCTTTATTACAATGTAGATATTGTTATTACAATAGAATTACAATTCCACGATATTGTTGAAAAAAAAAAGAATTATGAATGCATCCCAATTTGGTATTTATTATCTTTGAAAATCTTTAACCAAATTAAATATAATTTTGCAGTATTTAGTCACCAGCGATGGAAAACAATTATGTACATGAACATTTTGTAAATTACGCTTGTTAAAAAGTCTCATTGTTTGTAATTTATCACCACAGTATCACGCGTATTGAAGAATTAAATTATTATTAGCTATTTCGTTTGCATTAATAATGAACTAATCCCCAATTTCGGTAGTCTATCATAAGCATCGGTGGTTCAGTGGTAGAATGCTCGCCTGCCACGCGGGCGGCCCGGGTTCGATTCCCGGCCGATGCAAATTTACTTTTTGCTTTTAATTTTTTTCCTTTACTTTGCCAATATTAAAAATTTTATTTACTTACCAATGTAATGTTTATTTTTATAAATAGAAATATCATAAAATTTTTAACACATTTTTATCTAGACAATGTTACTTCTGCAAAAAAAAATTTTCCTGATAAAATATACTCCATACTGAAAAGATTTACAACATTTATATCAACATACAGCATCTTAAAAACACTATCTCCTTACACGCATAATATAACATACAACAACACAAAAACGACAGCCGACTTATTCGAAAACACTTTATACTAAAATATTTAAACTGCCTCATAAGCTGATAAGTTGATAACATTTCAATATTCCTATCGCAAGCATTGGTCAGTGTCGCTCGGTTCCAAGAACCACATTATTCTAAAATCAATTGCACGTTTTAAATCCACCAGGTGCATATTTTCTTATGCCGATCGTCCACTTACTGAGATATACTTTTATTAGAGAGAAACTTTCAAAAAAATTAAAATAAATGTAATACTGTATACACACAATATTTTATTGTGTAATGTATACTTTGTTCAATTTTAAAGGACGCTTATTACACTAGTGAAAATAAATTTATTTTAGATACAAATGAATAAGAAATATTTATATTTATAATCTCAACTGCAAAACGTACATACTATCGATCTAAAATTATTAATTTAAAATAATAGGTATTGCTTTCCTTGCTAACACAGAAAAAAGGAAAGATTATAGATATAACAACTTCCTAAGAAAAGAGAAGAGAAAACATTTATAACTTCAATATTGAGTTGTTTCATAACTATAATTTTAAGACAACTCAATCAACCAATAAAGCGGCTAGTACATTGTTAACAGATTTTCAAATTGAATTTGAAGAGTTTAGATAATTATTGTTCTTTATAGAAATACTTAGACTTTAGCAAAAGCTGGATTCTGAGAAAATTGAACACAGGTTAGCGTCCATTTAAAATCAAATTTTGATAATAATAATTATAATCAAAATTTATATATTTATTGCATCTTGAGTTAGACAGACAATATTAATAGTTTCTTAATATTATTTTCCGATTAGCTTATCTGACTGTTAAAATCTTTGGTAATGTATAAACATTTACGTGAAATCAGTGAAGCTCATTCCGTTTACAATGGTAATCCATCATATTGTAGGTTACCTCCAAAGTAATCCACATACACGTTTTTATTGATAGCAAAGCATTTTGTTTAATCAAACCACGTTATTCAATTAGTATTGGGAAAACCTAACAATATTCCTTCCTATTTCACACATGCATATCCCTCTGACATAAAAAATATTATCGTCAAAACTCCAGGAAAGAGTCCATTACTAAAAAACTATGACATCGCGCAAAAGCTTCCAAAAACAAAAAACGCAATGCTATCGGAACACAAACCTTACAAAGGACAACGGTACGGTCAACTCTGAATATAATAAATTTAGTTTAAAACTATTCTCTCAGAAATTGAAAAGCCATTATTCTGGATAACATATGGGTAGGTGGTAACTAAGCGTCTATGGATTATGAATATAATGCTCCCTAAAGCAAGACCATTATGAACGGCTGGTAGGATTAGTCCGTGATAGATTTTATTCAATATTACTTCATTTCTGAGGCAGTCTCGAAATGGAAAAGATTTTAAATAATTTTATGAATAGATCTTGCGCTGCTGTTATACATACTTTCGTCATTGTATTTTATGTAAATATTACAGAAGAGCTTATATTCTAAAGAGCTATTACACATGTTTCAGTTATTCATGAACATTCTGGTAAAGCCACTAACAGCATATTTTATACTTCTTTTTGTATTTACATAATTACATTATTTATCGTAATCATTGCTGAACTATAAGGTTAAATACAAGTAGACGGAGTATAGGGGTGCTTTTCCATCAATAATGTGAGAGGATGTGAAACGAGGAATGTGTTTGTATGTAATAGTATAGCTTCAAACGCTACACGCATCAAACATCAAACTAAATGAAGCGATATAATTACTAAAACTACTGGACCACTGACAGATTACTAAATGCGTAACGTACGTAATACGTAAAATAGTATAGACTTACAGTACAGTCCCGAAAAGCTTACAAAGATGACACTACAAAATCACAGCTCAGTAAACTTATAAAGCAGTGGAATCAGCCGATATTAAACCATAAAGCAGTCTCTCGGGAACATGATCAGCGCTATCGCAGATTCGGAGGGGCGTGGATAATAAAATTTATCGCGAATTTTATTGGACCATAACGGGGCGCCGCGACGCCTTGTATTGCTTAATGAGAGATAAGCTACGGTTTATTCCTTAGTTTCCGCTAATATTTGCCTGTCTTTGGATGGAAATTCCGTTGTGTAATGTACCAATTCGTTTAGGGTAAAGGTTTAGGATGATAGATGGATTTTGGCTAGGAAAGTAAGTAAATAGCACTATTGTAATGGCGATATACGTAGCAGATACGAAGATTTCTGGTTTGACATACAATAATGTTCAATAATATAAATTTGATCAAATAAAGTTAATTTCAAAGTAGAGGTCAACGTACGTGTAACGTGTATACAAAAAATTCGATCACGAGGTGGGATACGACCCGCGTCCTTCACGCCAATCCGGGGCGGACGATTGACCAATTCAGCTACCCGTGATCCCGCCAATTTACTATGCTGAACACATAATCTTAAATATTGTTTAGATTACAAAAGTAAACATGTTTAATAACAACAAAGTATTAATATTATCTCATAAAACACGAATATAAATCGTAGTAAACACGAACAAAAACTTAAAAGCTATCAAGTGTTGACAAAACAAAGCAGGCCTTATGAACAGGCCCGATCTATAAGCAAGCAGCGTCACGAACAAGCTATTGTCAACAAATTCTAATTTAATACCGAAATTTTCATTCATTAGCCGAAGAGAATTTATTAAAACATTAACAACGTGACGATACACACGATGAGTGGCTTCAAAGTTGCTCTCTACTTAATAACACTAAGTACGTATTATATAAATTTAAGTGGAGCTCTTTGCCGCCTTTTAAGGCCTCGTAAAGACATGAGCCCCACGTGCCTCGTAAAAGTGACGTTGTTTAAAGAATTCAATTTGGGAAACTCGTTTTGAATGCGACTGTACTGTAAACAATGTTGCTGTGAACTAAACGGAAGTGTTAAAGAATCCTGGAGCTAATGCGATAGGAAGATGAAATTCTACGTGTGTTTCACCGATCGGTTTTATAAGTAAGAATGTGGCTCTACAATGTGTGTATGGTAATTTTAATACTGTTTCTCCAAACTTAAAATGTGCTGAAACTCTTCTAGTAAGCATAGCTTACTACAGTTACTTCACATATATTGAAGAAGTCATTTAATTAGACACCGCGTAAATTAGTTAGAATATTGTTTCATTCCTGTGAAACAAAATGCATTTCAAGAGCAAAACACGTAAACATCACAATTCACAAAGCTGTATAATTTTACCACCTTAATATTTTTCACCTTGAAAGTTTTAGATAATTCTTCCTATACTTAGTCACGACTTTATCGAAACGTATCTCAACTTGTACTAAAGGTTGACCCATGAATATAGCACTGAACTTTTGTTTATTTTTTACTAGCTGCTCCGCGCGGTTTCACCCCCGTGGCTCCACTCCTGTTGGCCGTAACGTGATGATATATATCTATAGCCTTCCTCGATAAATGAGCTATCTAACACCGAAAGAATTTTTCAAATCGGACCAGTAGTTCCCGAGATTAGCGCCTTCAAACAAATAAATAAATAAATATTATCTTTATTTGCTCAAATGTGTTTTACAAGTTCACAGCACATTCGCCAGACACTGGCATGCAAACATAGTTTTTACAGCTCCGCATAATCAGAATTTTTTTTTATATAAACATAAATTATTCTAGTTTAGATCATGTCTATTATTTATTATACATGTCAATATTTACATTTATCATCCAAAAAGTCCCAAGTCCAAACAAACAAACTCTTCAGCTTTATAATATTAGTATAGATTTTATCTGTGCAAGCAATAACAATTCAATTCAAATTCGTTTATTAATCAAATTCTTAACATCAACCATATTATAGTCAATGTAGGTACTCTTAATTACCCAAAACTAACAACATTTCACATAATATTTTTCATCTGATAATAAACTGATCACAAGATAACACATTTATGGTGTATGAATATTCAATACCGAATACAATATGAAGGCACGTGACAAACAGTGAATTTGTTAATTAAACCACAATCCCTTCAAGCGGGTTATGCGTAATCAGTATAATTTATTAATTACTACAATTTATACCAGCATTGTAACTCGGCTAAGCTGGCTCTATGTTAAATTGAGTGCAAACATAGTTTTGTGACGTCACTTTCTAGAATACTAACCATTTCAATTTTTTTAAATCTCGGGAAATACTGGTCAGGTTTGAAAAATTCTTTCAGTGTTAGATAGCCCACTTATCGAGGAAGGTTATCACGCTATATGCAATAGTAGCGTAGCAATGCGGGTAAAACCGCGGGCACAGCTAAATCCTAAAATGTATTCGAGTCATTTGTTTGCTAAACTTAAAACGTGAAATTCAATAATTGTATGAAAAAAGGCAGAAGTTTTTAAGCTCTTAAAATTCATGGTAATATTAAAAGAATGCGAAAGTAACTCTGCCCGTATATTTATTAAGTTTCTGCCATAAAACTTAAAGTAGCTGTTAGGGATGTACAAAATGTAAGGGATGACCTAAAAGCGTATATTTCTATACAATCTCGTCTAAAAATACTACAATTTAGAGCTTTAACATTTCTTTATTACGTTGTTTTACCTCAATGGCTATTAAAATTTTCATAGAACGTTCACCGCACACAAGGTCGTTACACATTATTCTGCACCCATTGTTTCATCCACGAATCCCATATTTTCCACGTCACACTGTTAGTTTTTCCTTATTACCGAGCGTGTGTGGGTGTAATAAATTCATTCACATAAAAATCCCCTACTTTTAGGTGAAAAGTTATTATTTTGAACAAAAACGCGGCAATTAAGGCGTCCGAGCGTTGCGCTAAGCAGTGTGCACTTTTTTGCGTTTTTTCTCAACTCCTAATTGCAATAAGAGCGTTGTTAATGTGTAATGTACCTCTTATATCGTTGTGTATTGTGCTAAGTACTTTTAGTTTTAAATGACCCAGAGAAATATTTGCTTTCTTTGCGCGAAATACGTGTCGTGTTGGTTGTACGGATGTAAATTTACATATATAGTAACCACTGCTTGGAAATTTAAATGTTTAAGATGGAAATTGCATCCATTTGCTGTTGATAACATCTTAATATTAATATTATAAAGAAGCTAAATTTGTTCCTTTTGATGAACGCAGGTAATCCTCATAGATTTTTATAACATTTAACAGATGTATGACATAGGATATTCATATAAATGAGACTAATATAATATGTGAAGCAGACTACATACAAGGTGTACAGTTTGTTTTTTGTTTTATCGCGTTAATCCCAATAAATATTCAACTAATTTCTAATCCAATCCAAAAAAAATTATGTGGCCGTTGCTTGGGCGCGTAGTCCGTTCCGTGATTGCTATAATAGGCAATGATACTACAAAGCCATACCCCACACTTTTATTAATGGTTGCTGCTTTGCTGACAGGGAGTCCATTTTGTCACTATTGCTGGTTTTGTTTCTTCGTTTTAGATTAAGAGGATATTACATAGTTACAAATTAATTATCTATTTTGTATTTTCTACATATTTATCCAGACTTAGCTTAGCAAATTCCTTGAAAGGTACACCGTTGACAAACTTTAATACGATTTAAGTAAAGAGTTTGCGCTGCAGTATCACGTAGGAGTGTTCAATCACTGTCGACTCTGTATTGTTTACACCAGTTTTTAACGGATAGCTTCAAACGAGACGAACTACCATCAATATTCTTATAAAACTATTTTTAAAATATTGGAAATAAATTTGCGGAACTGTGATATATTGTCCACGGGAAGTTTGCAAATTTTGGTGTTTAGATAATCTGTGAACTATTATAACTCTAAAATAAACATGTTTATCTTCACTAATATTATAAAGAGGAAAGGTTTGTAATTATGTATGTATGGTTTTCACGCATAAACTACTAGACCGATTTTGATGAAATTTGGCACAGATAATCTTTAGACCCTGGAAAAAACATAGGCTACCTTTATTGCGAAATATGTACCACGGGCGAGGCCGGGGCGGACCGCTAGTTTTTTTTTTATATTTTTAATTTGCTCTATTAACTTATCAGTATCAATTTATGTGGTGAGGATTTCCTCGTCGGTTTATTCTTCGGCCACTTTAATATTTTTATTTTTAATTGTTCTTTTATCTGTGATGTTGAGTAAACTTTCTTTCTTTCTCTTTCTAATAAATCTCTTGTAAACATTAAAATTAGAATAATTCAATCAGAACAAACATAAATCACAGCAGTACAGCACCAACATAGACGAACAAAATATCATACAAAAGAATTAAACTATCCAACACAATGGGCAAGGCGGGTGAGGTCGGCTGAAACTGCGCCAAATGTCGCGTGAAGATAAAAAGTACAAAGTATAAAACGTCTAATGCCCGGTTCCTATATTTGAAAAACGATCCGTTTTAGTTACGAATAGTAGTATAATTAACCAAGCGTAAGCGAAAATCGTTCCTATAAAAAACGTCTCGTCAAGCAACTTACCGACGGCTTCCTACTGACGGATGGGAGGGTTACTATTAACGAACGGTAAGCATATTGTATGGAGAAGACAGTTTATCGCGTTCCTATAAATATTTTTTATGTCATTATGCTGTCAAAGTTACTATTCGTATAGCATTTTGTTTACCCGTCGATTTCGGGCGGTTAAATTCTTACTATTTCATTGTTTCCGCTTCAATATCGAAATGTGGAGTTCAGATAGTGATAGAGAAGTGTTTAATATTATATCGAATTTCGGAAGAAGATAGTGGGCGTGAAAGAGTATATATTATAGAGAAGGAGTGGATTTTTTTGCGACCCTGGATTCTCACGAATTTCAATTGAGATTTCGACTTGATAAAGAATCTGTTGAACAATTACTTCTTGAAATTTATCCAGACGTACGAATAAAAGGAGCCAGGTTAGTTTTAATGGAGGCATTAATATTATACCAAACACGTCTAACCTTATTACATAGGTACCTAATTTATGTTGTCATTTCAGGAATCATGGGGTATCTCCATAACATCAATTACTGTTGACGCTGAGGTTCTATGCTTTAGGCTCAATATCGATATCAGTGGCAGACCTATTTCCCTTGGTCACGGCATCACGCGTGAACGGGTGGACCGATTTCGATAATTATTTTTTTATAATGTTCCTTGAAGTACGAGGATGGTTATTATGGAAAGAAAACATAAACATGTACCAAGGGCGAAGCCGGGGCGGACCACTAGTATATAATATATGTGTCTATGTTTGCAATGTAGAAATCAATTTTTTAAACATTGTATTGTAAATAATAAAAAATAAATAAAAGTACATAATAAAATGGAATAAAAGTTTTATTTCTTTATTACAGTTTAATTTTACATAGTAATATGTAACTACATAATATATGCCAAAGAACTGTCCTGTGATTCTTACACGACAACCCTCCATCGATTATCATCTTCTATATTATATTCCTTAACGCTGTAATAGGCTCTCTGAACTAAATACATTTTTTACATAAGATTTACATTTAGCACTACCTAACAAATTCTTTTTCTACCGTATGTCTAGATATATTGCTTAATAATATACAAAAATTAATTAGTTATTGTGTGTTCAGTATTTCAATTATTGTGTGTTCAGTATTTCAATTATTTCTTCATAATATTTGTCCATCATCCTTATTATGTTTGAATTTTTTGGCTGAAAATAAAAAGTTTTCCTGGTAGGTATTTGACCAATTTTTGCATTAAATGTGTTGGTCAACGAAGTCCAACATTCATCCTTTAATTTATTCGTAGAAGCATTAGTCTCCTTACTGGTTATAATAATTGAGCAATCTCGTCTTTACTCATAGCCTTCTTCGATTTCTGTAACAGAAATATATGTTTGACTTTAAAAGTGTCCGAAGCAAAAAGTAAGCGGCAGACGATTTTAAAGAAGAAATATAAAGGCGTACTTACCGGCGTAATATCCATTTTTAATAAATATATAAACAGTGGTCGTTGTATTGTTATTCTTTAATTATAAAACTTAACAATGAATCATCAATCAACAATGAATGACAATAATTTGACAACTGACAAGCAATGCACGCGTGCGCGAGAAAAACGTTCCGTTTTTGCTTTCTGTGTAACGCATTAGGTTGTTTAGAAGGAAAATTATCACGCAGATGTCTACAAATATATAGTTCTTTAGTATTAGTTCTTTATTAATAAGAAACTTTATTCTTAAAGTTTATAATTCGGCTGTATATTTAACTTATTTTGTCCTGAATTTTGTGTTATTTTAATTTCAATTTGGCTTATAACGAAACGCACATCTGTGAGTGAAGAGGGCTCGGTATTTTTATGACCAACGGATGTCCGTCGATAGCACGTCAAGAAATAAAATTGTGGAACGGTAATAACGACTCGTAGTTAGTTCTAGAAAAACGGATAGTAGCTTTGATACTATGACGATCCGTTGAATATAGGAACCGGGCATAAATCATAGCCGTATCATCGTCGATCGTTCCTACGGGCTTAATCGACTGGATTTTATCTACTTTGTTCCAACTGCATGTTATGTTATTAATTATTGTGTTATTAATTAATGGATGTGCAGTATCGGCTTTTAATTCAAAACTTCAATTGTTTCATTCTGTAACTGTATTATAACCTGTATTATAAGTTAGTTTGTTTTTAAAATGCTTTTTAAAAAGTACAAAGTATAAAACGTCTAAATCATAGCCGTATCATCGTCGATCGTTCCTGCGGGCTTAATCGACTGGATTTTATCTTCTTTGTTCCAACTGCATGTTATGTTATTAATTATTGGATGTGCAGTATCTGCTTTTCATTTAAGACTAAAAACTAGTTTAAGATTATTATAAACTAGCCGTGCCCTGCGGTTTTACCCGCAGTGCTCTACTCCTGTTGGTCTTAGCGTGATGATGTAGCCTATAACTGTGCTATAACCTTCCTCGATAAATAGGCTATCTAACACCGAAAGAATTTTTCAAATCTGATCAGTAGTTCCCGAGATTAGCGCGTTTAAACAAACAAACAAACTCTTCAGCTTTATAATAATATTATAGTACAGATTAGTTAATTTTTAATCTGGTTAAGCTTGGATTAAGCTACTTTTACAATGCAAACATATTATTACTACTACTTACTTACTACTTATATTTCACTATCAATTTGCTAGTTAAAACATTTTAATTCTCTGCTATCATCCTCATTTTCCACCCTCTGCTTTGGGTTTAATCAAGCGCACTTTATCCATTCTTTTCGATTGATAATTAAATTGGTGTTAAAGTAATAATTATTTGTCAGTAGAAGAACTTACACCCAATATTTCTTCACATTTACCGAAATTGCTCTTGCTCTTTATCACAATAAAAATAGTAGTTTTAAATAGAATTCTAAAAGATATATTATATATATATATATTCGTTACAAAACAGCGCTTTGAACATAATTCCATGCTCCACACGGATCTTGGACCCAATATATCAAAACAAACTCAACTTGATACGGCGCTAAATATCCACATAATTCTTACGACAAAAAGTTCCGTGGAATGCCAGTTGTCCAAGCGCAAAGCGGAGCTATTAACAATTCGCTGTATACATCCCATTTGTTTACTACAATGGTCCAAATAATGATTCAAAGTTGGTCCTTTTTTCGCACAAATATATCGGGTAAACAGATTCATGTTCCGCTAGTTTTAACACATTGAAATCTGTATTTTCACTTAATGCAAATATCAGAAATACTTGATGAAATTTCAGAAGATAAATAATGTGTGACGTCAAATCATTTGTCCTCAGTCATAAATATTAGGCGCAAATGAAAAATTGTAAAGATAAAGGTTTATCTAGTATATACCTTGGTATCTTATATCTTCGGCATGCCGATTTCTATCCATAATCACGAGTTGGCTCGATCATTCGCAACCACATAAAATTGCCACACTACACTTCTGTTTCCATTCCACACACCGTTTCAGCTTTCCTAGCAAAAACATTCACAGTGGATCGTTACCTCGAAACAAGGCGTATTCTCGCAGACGAAAAACTTAATGAGAATGCCGTAACAGATTTGTTTTGAAGAGCACCTGCAATTTCGTGAACAAATCGCCGCTCGTAAATAAGAGTTTTATTTTTTAAGCGAATCCGTTTTATCTGGCCATTTTTCAGGAAGACTCATTGCCCATGGTGTTCTACGAACAAAGGGAACAATTCTCCAAAAGGGATCCAAGATTAATGCACAATTTTTTGAATTAATTACTTGGGATCGTGACTTCATGAGTTTATTGGGAAATAGCGGGAGGTTCAAAGACCTTTCTGTCTGAAAGGGTTTTAATAAGTGTTATAATTTTAAATTAAAAATACTTTGTCTTAGTAAAGGAAAGTAGTTACATAATCCACTACAACACTATATAATATACTCCTTTCGATAGCCTTTATATAAACTACACTTTGCATCTCAATTCCTAAATATCTCCCGTCATGTCGCAGATAGTTTAATCAGGTCAAAAGCAGCGTCTTACTTAAAAGCTCTCCTAATAAGATCCGACACAAAGTAGTGCAGACAATTTTATCTACTTACTACGAGTACCATGTTCTTGAAGTTTCCACTGAATTATCGAAATATCTTTTCTTTGGACCTCACCATTTTAATTTGAGTGTCAGGTTGATTTAGAATCGTGATCTGTACAATTCCAATTGGACATATGTAATTTAATTTATTTTACTTTATTGTACAAATATGAATGGACAAAGCAGAAAAAAGAACAATATCATGCTGTACTGATGGAAGATATTTCTTTATTCTGATCTGCTTCATTACTCTGGCTAAATTGAATTGACATTCTACACTAAATTCAGTACAAGAAAGCAATCCATACTTACTTAATATTATAAATGCGAAAGTAACTCTGTCTGTCTGTCTGTTACTCAATCACGCCTTAACTACTGAACCAATTTTAATGAAATTTGGTATGGAGTTATTTTGATACCCGAGAAAGGAAATAGGCTACTTTTTATCCCGGGAAAATGACGCAATCCCGGAAATCCCACGGGAACGGGATCTATGCGGGTTTTTCTTTGACTGCGCAGGCGATGCCGCGGGTGGAAAGCTAGTTGGATATAATTCGTTGATCTATTTATACTTTTACCATCAATAGTTCAACAAAATTCGAGAAAGCATTTTAGAAAGCGATGTTTGAACAACATTATGTTACACGTCTAATATCTTTCAGAGAGATGCACGTTGTTTCACTACTTTTAGTTATCGACTATGTTGTTCTTATTTTATTTTATAAAAATGTTATCGTCAAGGATCAGCTTCTTTGCTTTTAAAAACACTATTCGGTTGTTTATTTTGGAAGTCTTTATTTTGGGAGGCCTAATCGATTCTCGTATGGGAATATTTTGTAATACCCATAATGTATTCATACGTGCAAAGTGAAAGTTAATGCCATATAGATTGAGAGTGATAGTGGCATATTGTTACAAGACGGAAGAAAAACACACAACGATCTGAAGTTGGACGGATGAATGTTTATTCTTTCGGTATCTACCCAGTTATATCAGCATAGGTTCGCATTTTTTTTACATATAGAAACTAGCTGAAACTAGTTAAACATACCTTCTTTTCATTTACAAAATTCCATATTAACTGTGTACCTTCATTTCTCGTAAACATGAATATTATTAATGCGGTGACAAACTTGTATGATTTGATTACATAGTTCGCAAATCGAATCAAGAATCAGAGGTCTACCAAAGTATAATTAAGTAAAAGTTGGGAACAAAACAACAGAATTGTTTGAACATGTGTGATTGTCTTGCAACTAATAACGAGTAATACAAATATTATATTGCCTTATGAGGATTGCGTGGTAGTGTACAATTAAAAAAGCTCGTAGGTTTAAACATTTTTATTCCGTATGAATTGCTAAATTGTTCTGGAATTTTTGAACGCAAACGAAAGGAAGGAAATAAGATTAATTTATTTACTTGTAAATCAAATTGACAAGAGCGATATTATTTCTATCGAAAGTTTCTACATTACTTGTGAGAATTCTAAAAACAGCAGCTAATTGTGTTTTATCGTTCAAAAATTCCAGAGCCAAAACATGATCAATAAAACGTGACAAATTCTTTAGTTTATTCTTCTTACTTGAGCGCAATGAAAAGGCCACAATTTACACGTGAAATAAGAATTTCAACTTAATAAACGTTTATGTTATAATAACTTACGCAAATAATTCACAAACAATAATATCTTCGTTGGTCCCCAAAATACATAATGAATACAAAATAGAAATTAGAGCTATTAGTCCTGTATTTTTTCAATGTCTCGTCTATTGGTAAATCCAATGCGAATGCTCAATAGACATCGTATTTTCAGGAATATTTGCGGCTTCTATATCTGCGCAGATGGCTCTACTCTACCCAAATACCTCTGAAATGTGATCAAAAATAATTACTTCGAACATCTCGTCACCAACTCAACCGCTAACCGCAAAACTTTATAGCTCCCAAACACTGGTCCATACTTCAAAGTCATGTCCTCTATAAGAAAAAGTGCAACTCTAAAACGTAGCGGGTTAGATTAAAGCATGCATAGTTAACGAGGAGAGATCTCGTGAACGCCTCAGTTATCCGTTTTCACATGAAATATTCACAGCAGCTCGTTCTTACGTTGCCAATTCT
Source organism: Colias croceus (assembly GCF_905220415.1). Taxonomy (NCBI): domain Eukaryota; kingdom Metazoa; phylum Arthropoda; class Insecta; order Lepidoptera; family Pieridae; genus Colias; species Colias croceus. Next base: position 11,445,673 of record NC_059539.1, read on the forward strand.
TGCGACTGCAAACGATTTGAAAGGTTTCGTCGATTGGCGCTCGGTTGTTACTTGTTTTAGTGTGCTTGTCTTCTTTTTGTGTTGTAACAAGGTATACACGATGACGTGTATTTATCCTACTATTTTTAAGCTATTGCATAGCTTCTATCGCGGGCCTTGAGCGCGGGGACTGAATCCAGAGATTGTGTAACGAAAAACCTCACGCTCACCACTCCGACAGGCACGGAGGTGTGGCTTGAAGGCATGCTATGCAATAGCTTTACCGCGGCTTTTTTTAAGTTCAGAGATGCTTTTCAATCACAATTTAATAGTTTTTTACTATATCCTAATACTTTCTCAAGATAAAGTAAACACTTATTTTTATGATAGCTGACTATTATTGAACGCAAAAAATTTCTAGACAACCTAGGAATCCCTTTCATTCCAGAAATTTATAGTTCATCAAACAATTTTAAGAAGTCCCTCGTAAATAACTCCGCATTCTTTCATCGCAATAGCAACATTCAATCTCGGGCAGAACAAAACACAAAGGCGAAGCTGCCGTAAAAAGTTGAAAAATTCACAGTTTATCCGTTCAGGTGCATTATTCATAAGCGGCGACAGCGCTTGCAGGCTGTATTAATATTCAGTGCATCTATAACCAAAACAATAAATGCGTTTTCTGTTCATATTTGTCTTCTATCTGTGCAATTCACGGGTGAAACTGCGAGGCAGCTAGAAAGCAAACGGGTGAATGTGATTTTGGATATGTTTGATGTTTATAAATGTCTTTGAATTCCTAATTAATTATTATTGTTATTGTTTTTGCGTTGTATTCACGTGCTAAACTCTATACAAATGTGTCCTGTAAAATGACAAAGAATATTTAAGTTTCTCCAGGTTCAACATAGAAGGAGCTAAAGTGACTAGTGAGGCATATTCCTTGAACAGAAAATTGTATACAGTCATGACGATGTATAATGGTTGGTGTATTTATCGACTAACTATAATCACCTCGAAGAATCTGTTCTAAGGCGCATATTAATTCTTAGAATTTAGAGGGTTATTATTTGCAGTTACCTATATTTGACCTACTTCACTTCAAACATCTTCTATATATACATTAGGTACAGAAATAGCATTTAAATGTAAAAATAAGTTAAAGATAGCATCCACCGTATAGAAGGAATAATAGAATGAAGATAAGTAAAAACTCGAGGACACGTTACATTCAACATAAATAAAGTCGGAGGCTTAAACAAAAGTCACTAATGGGATTTGCGCACTATTTTTTGCGGCATGAGGGTACTTTCTACCCATAATATTTCCATGACACCTTGCCGCATTGGAATTTGAACCATATCCACTTGTGATACGGTAGTTTCTTGAATGCATGAACTAGGTTTAAAGTTAAGATATAAATAATTCATTGGTGGTGGATTAACAGGGGACACGGTTTGTTCATCTTTTAGTTAGTGCTTAGCGAATCATTAGCATAACTAGATTTATTAGTGTGTCAGTTTGAGTGTAAATTGGTGAGTCCACGCATTAATTGATGTAGACTTGATTAAAATTGGAATGTGTTTGTTTTTGAGTACACATTGATGATATTCAATTGGTGGAATAATAATTAATAGCTTCCTGTAATAGGCAGATTTTTTGAATGGGGTGTTAATAGAATTGACCTTTAGAAGATTATATGGGAGACATGCATAGAGTTTATATATATCATATTGTGTACAGGCCGGCGCATTCTTTTTCATAATCAGAGCGCATTCTAAATTTCAATTTCAACATTAGAATTCTGATTGGTTTTGTTTTTGGTCGATTTTTGTATAAATACGGATATTGTGTGCAAAATAAAATCATTACGATCAGTATCGTCTTTGAGTTCACAACCCCTCTACAGTTGGTGACCTCCGACGGAGCGAAAAGAAAACATGGAAGAAGAAGACTAACTACACCATGAAGAAAAGCACTGCGAGCTGGCCCCCGTTTCCATCCAGTCCAGGCTGCTACCATCTTTTACAGAGACTGCCTACCGAACCAAGCTCATCTACAAAATGAATTAAACAAGTATCTACATAATAAAAAGAAGAACGACAAAACGCCTATCGAATGGACTACTGCAGCAATTGAAGCTTTTGAGAAATGCCGACAAAGCATCACAGAAGCGACAACATTATGTTTTCCCATTCCTGGCTGCTCCCTTGCCATCATGACTGACGCCTCGGATCATAGTCTCGGCGCTGTACTTCAACAAAAGATTGAGAACCGATGGAAACCGCTAGCCTTTTTCTCTAAAGCAATGAGTGCTAAGCAATGTCGCTACAGCGTGTATTTTCGCGAATTATTAGCAATATACGCGGCTGTATTACATAAGTCAATTCTGTTCGAGTATCAAGTACATCAAAGGAGAAGAGAACACAGTCGCCGACGCGTTGTCACGCATCGAAGAGATCCAATGCCCTAATGTAATCGACTACAAGCAGTTAGCCATCGACCCAAGTAACGACGAAGAGCTCAGAAAATTAAAAACTCAAACAAATTTAACATTCGGTGAAGTCACGCTACCCGGTCTCGATCGACCAATCACGTGCGAGCTATCAAGCGCATCGCCCCGTCCCTTTCTACCGAAGGTATACCGTTATATGGCATTTAACGCTCAACACGGACTATGCCACCCTGGTATTAGAGCTACTCGGAAGCTAATAACATCGAAGTTTTTCTGGCCAGCTATGAATAAAGACGCTACGTTATGGGCCAAGTCTTGTATCAGCTGTCAACGACCAAAAGTTCACCGGCACGTCGTCACTCCATTAGCAGAGTTCCCGCCTTCGCAACACTTCGAACACATACACATAGATATAGTCGGTCCACTACGACTCTCAAGAGATTACCGATACTGTGTTACCATCATTGATCGTCTTACAAAATGGCCTGAAGCAGTTCCAATTCAAGAAATAACTGCCGAAGTCATCGCGAAAGCATTGTACGAGAACTGGATTGCACGCTTCCCTTATGAAGTACTGAAGCGCTACCACAAGTACTACCAAATACAGTTACCACTTCGGACTACAGTAGTATCAATTGACAGACTCAAGCCTGCATACATATTAAACGAAGAGGTTGAAGGTATGGCAAGCACAGCAGTAGCATCCACACCTACACCTACGAGTGCTACGTCGTCAGTTCCTGCTACAGTCTACAACACGGACAAGGCACGTCCCTACACTACAAGAAGTGGACGCGTCGTCAAGAAAAATGTTCGCTTCGCTTGAGGGGGGACACTATGGGAGACATGCATAGAGTTTATATATATCATATTGTGTACAGGCCGGCGCATTCTTTTTCATAATCAGAGCGCATTCTAAATTTCAATTTCAACATTAGAATTCTGATTGGTTTTGTTTTTGGTCGATTTTTGTATAAATACGGATATTGTGTGCAAAATAAAATCATTACGATCAGTATCGTCTTTGAGTTCACAACCCCTCTACAATTATAAGAAAAAGGTCTATTAGTTATCTAAGAAATTCAACTGGACCGATATCAGAGTTTAATCTAACAAAAGCAAAATATAACATTTTTGAACTTGTTTTTGAAGTAAACTTCTTTTAGCACGTTGAGAATAAAAATTTAAAGGTCACGTCAGGACAATGCCGTAACGTCATGGAGTTAGGCGACGATTTTGATACCTTTAAAACTTGTTTTTGAAGTAAACTTCTTTTAGCACGTTGAGAGTAAAAATTTAAAGGTCACGTCAGGGCAATACCGTCACGTCATGGAGTAAGGCGACGATTTTGATACCTTTGAATCTTGCCAAAGAAATTTCACTTCTGACACGTGTGCTCGGTACATACACTCTCTTCTATCTTGGTATTTTTTAAATATGAATTAAATAGTTACTTTCTTATATTTTAAATGCGAAGTGTAACAGAATATCATTCGATAAATATTTGCTTATTCACACGAAATCATAAACTTACCATTTTCGCTTGGATATTTTAAGATTTCCACACGGCCAGTTATTTCCGATTCGTTTGTTTTATAAATCCGAATCTCTATTTACGATATCTATTTGACAATACCAGAGGCAGTTTATCGTGAGCGACGATAAAACTGTTGGCGTCAGGAGTTCGCTTCTTTACGATGGTTCTGGTTATATTTCTGCAATCAGAGTATTGTGGTAAAGAAATATTGATAACAGTGAGCTATAGCTCACTGTTACCCTATAGGGGCATGATAGTTTTGTCACCTTGTTGCTAAGAGGATGAATTTGTTTCCTGTCGTTACTGATCGATTTCGTTTATAAGGAAGTATTTAAATAGAATAAGGATATAAAACTTGCGAATTTAAAAACCATTGATGTGATAAAAAGCTGACATCAAATCAATATTGAGAGATAAGAAGACAAAGGAAGTTATTTCAATAACTGACCACACACCGATAAAAGAATAAACATAATATGTTTATCATTGTTTATCCTTGATGATATTCCTATTTAGCCTTCAATATATCTATATATTTCATGACATATTCATATAGCTCTATCTTATTATAATAATATCGTAGCATATAATTAACAAAATATACATGTAATGGGAATAACTACACTGCAAGCATTTTGAAGGGAACAACTCCAATAATAATTAATTGAATTTGAATGTTACCTTTAAGTGAATAATGTGTATTATCCACTTAAAAGATCGTAATTAGTATTCCCATAGATTATTAAAATTCAAAAGCATTACATTTATAACCATTTTTCGTCGTTTTAAGTTTTGGTGCGAATTATTTAAGGCCTAGTAATTGATAAAGTCGATATATACTTAGAACTCGAGATACAGAATTAAACTGATTTTAATTTTCCTTATAAATGATCATCATTAAAATGGTATATTCTAGAACCCAAAAGTCCAAGAAAATGTGACATCGGTTAACCTACACATGAGATTACCAAGAAATCTCTAGTAGAGATAGCTCCAAACCATAGGGTCAAGTTAGGTTATTTCAGTGTGAATTAATTAACTATTAAAATAATACAAAGTTACGTGGGCTGAGGTAAGACACATAGCGGTTGTGTTAGATTTACGAAGGTACAAAACCTTTGAATTATAATGTGCTCAGTGGCCTGTACTAATTTATATTCTGTTTAAGACTGTTAGTGTCATATTATGGTAACTATGATGACAATTAAGGATCTTGTTTAAATAGAATTGTTTAAAGACACCTCTTTCACACAGTAGTATGAATATTCTACCCAATTACGCATTTGAAATATAAAAGAAGTTCATTGGGTGAAGCCGTTTAAGAGGTCTGATATCACAAATATACTACCATGCTTGTTACACGTTACTTTAGGTATATTAAATTAACCTCAAAATAAGTGTATAACACAAAAAAATAGTGTAAATTAAAAAATTACTAACTATACTGTTGTAAACAATGTAAAAAAATTGAGTCATCCAAAATGTAAATCTTTTCAGAATGAATCTAGAACTGTTATTTGTATTTAATTCTTGAACCGTGAAGGGTGCAACACTTTGCTTACAGTTTCACAAAGTTATTGCTATTGTTCATTTTCAGTCATAATGATAATTCAAAAACATAAAAATCGGTCTCAAATTTACTATATTATAAATGCGAAAGTATGTTTGTTTTTCTGATACGTAGAAACAGAGCGATTTTATGATTTGATTTTTTTGTCTGGAGGCTAGAAGTGACATACTCTTTTTACCGGGGTGAAACATGCCATTCCCATGGGAATTTCCTTTGACTGCGTGCAAAGCCGTGGGCTGAAAGCTAGCTATTCAATATATAAAATTCATTCATTTTTCCTTAAACAAGAAGCTCGGAATGTTTTACTGGCGAGTCATACACACTCACACACACATTCTCATATATGTTCACACACACATTTACAAAGCGGTGAAATAGGATCTGTACAGTTCAATAACATACAGTGATTTTGCAATTTTCATTACTTACCGAGTAATACGAAGTTATTATAGAAAACACTCGGTCCCCCGGGGAATATAGAAAGGTACAGCCGTACAGTGCAAACCATAAATATAGTCAAAAAATAATGCTGCACTGAAGTCGTATTTTTACACAATAATTGAGTACAGGTGAAGTTATACATTTGGATTTTGTGTACAAGCACTCAAGTAGATTCACAATAATTGTAGCTTTTTTATATAGTATTATATGTCAAGCCGAGCACTTATTGACTTATACACATACTAGGTTTCCGCCCGCGGCTTCGCCCGCGCAGTCAAAGAAAAACCCGCATAGTTCCCGTTCCCGTGGGATTTCCGGGATTGCGTCATTTTCCCGGGATAAAAAGTAGCCTATGTCCTTTCTCGGGTATCAAAATATATGTATACCAAATTTCATGAAAATTGGTTCAGTAGTTTAGGCGTGATTGAGTAACAGACAGACAGACAGACAGAGTTACTTTCGCATTTATAATATTAGTATGGATTATACTGGATAAATTATATCATAGTATGCATACGAGCAATAAGGAGCAATCTCTAATGCTCGAGCAGTCGAATTATGGTGAAGCCTCCTCTCTATGCTTACTATTTGAGTACACATATTAATTTCGGTAATGTTTATTTCCAGTTTTGAACACCTACTGCATTAAGTATTCTTTCATTAAAAAAAAACATTAGATAAAGCTATTCAAACAATGCTTAACACATTCCATTTTTAATATTAACAACTCCGCAAATAGTACGATTTCCTTACCACCAAGTGTACCTTAGGTCACAAACTATCCAAGTTACTACTCCATCGGGCAATGTGTGTTTACTTAGGCCGGTCCGGGAGATTCACTTAGCAAATATCATTTGCCGCATTTGCTCTGTAATAGCATGAAAATAGAATTTAATGAGCCAGTTAATTGTTTGCTTATTTGATATTTCAATTCCGGATTCCTTGGTATTTTTAAGGATATTATATTACTATGAGTACGGGATTTGTTGTAGGCAAGACAAGGATGTTTTAATAAAACGTTTTGTTGTAACATGAGGATAGGATAATATAATTAATTCAAAGGTATTTTCACATCAAAATACTTGACCTTTCAAATGTTATTTGAACTATCTCTCTTAAAACTTATTCTTAATTTTATTAAGATTCAGATTTTTGTTCTTGTATGGTAAGGCCATTTGACTATAAGCTATCTACTTCTAGATTTGTTTTTAATTTGATTAGGGTCATCTAATTCTGCCTTGTTTCCTCTCTTTGCATCTTAAGCAACATCAACACAGTACAACAAAAATAGATTAATTTTGATTCCATGAAAAAGCTCGCTTGAAACTCTTAATTCCTGAATATACGCCACAAAAGGCTACTACTACCGTTATAACAATACCCTATAACTATAACTCTAACGAGGGAAACTAGAAAACATAAGAATTATTTATATGACGCACGCCGCAACATGCGTCATAACAAAGGTGACGGCATTCCACCAGATAAAAAGCCCTTATATAAGGGAATTTATTTTATAACGTGTGGCGAGGCGCCAGCGTTGTATACGCTATTGTCATTTATGACTTGTTTTTCAGTATAACGCATGTGGAAATAAAATATGTTTTATAATCTACTTCTTGATAGGAAAGACTTGATGAACGCTGACGAATTTAACTATGTAAGTATCTCTTCACCGTATCAATCCTTGATGACTACGATCCTACACTGATAAAGGAAAATTAATGGCCAATTAAGGAAAATTCATCGGTAGCTTCAAGGCGTTGTTTTATGTCATTACAAAATTTGATGACAATACAAGTGAAAAAAATCTTGTTCAGATATAGAGAAATATGCCCAAAGAAGCACCTGCTTTCCTTAACCAAGATCTAATTAATATTAACAACTAGCATCATTAATCAATTATTTGTGTAATCCTTCTAATCCGAACACAGATCTTATAGCGAGTCACATCCAATTTCAATCAAGCAGCTCACCATACCATCTTACATACATGCCTTAATTGGTGCGGATTTCGGTCTTCACCGATACATGTGTCGGAGTGTATGCACAGCATCCCAAACAATGACAGGAGCCGACTTAAGCCGTATCATTAGTAAGGGAGATTAAGGAATCCAACCATGGTGCAGCTATAACTTCTAAAAGCTTCTCCATTGACCTAATTCCAATTGGAAACTGATTATCCTTTTAAAGTGACGTCAATCTGACTTAAACTCTTACTCCTACATTGCTAATTAAATACAAGACCAGGAAAAATGGTCAACGGAGCAGTTGAACTACGTCTATAATTAGAGACCACAATGTATCTTCATCTTATAAGAAACTACAAGGCAAAGATCCTGCAGCACCGCCAGAGTTCCAAGTCAGTCAGTTCATTGGTTACTAATTAACGCCCAGCAGCCCACAACAGCATACATAAATATTACTGAGCCTTAGAACTTTAAAGTTTCATATGGTCCAACCCATAAAGCCCAATTAGTTTAGCAGCAATCAATTCAATCATTTTAACGCACAAAACATCAGGCCAAATCCACTTACCATAGAATAATAGTTTACATATCCGTATTCTTTGCAATATCAACAAAGATAGCATAGCTAGAGATGGCAACAGACCTCGAGAAGCTAATAATACGTTATATATCGAAGAGCAGCTGAGTAAATATTAGCGTTTTGTGGTCGCAATAACCAACTCGGCTATGAGCTGTAATTTATCGACGCGTTTGCCATGCGGGTGCAATCTCTATTTTGATGACCATTGGCGCAATGAATGGAATCTGTTATTATCTTTTTTAGAATGAAAACTAGATTATAAAATGTCCTGTATTGAAAATGGAATAATCTATCCCTATGATGGTGCAGACATAAATTAAGGTAGGTATCCTCGTAACGCCCAGGCTATTTTTACCAAACATTGGCTTGCAGCCCAAGTACCTTTTAAAAGGTTCACATGGTGCGGACCCAGAGGTGATGAAATCTAAAAAAAGTGCCTTATTATTTCCGTATGAGCGTGGGATTTTTTCTGCATGTAAATGTATGTCAGTGGAAGGTTTTGAGACACTAAATAACCCCAAATTCGTTTTTCTTTATTTAGGCATATGGGCTTTAATGTATTACAAAACCCGATTTCGCAAAATTCGTATTTTTGATATTATTGATTAGCGGTAGACAATATAGGGTTTATTTTATATTACAAAAAACAATGAACATAAATATTTGGATTAATCTAGACACGCGGCAGCGTGTCAAGCCGAGTTCAAGCGAAGAGAACTGGCGAGCAGCAGCCGTGTGTATATTTACACGAACCATTTCGAGCCACTTTTCACCCCCTTATAACTCGAAAACTATTTAAGTTATATAAACCAAATTTGGTACATATCAAGAGGACCTCAAGATAAACAAGAACCTTAAATTTCATAATTACAGATTAAACAGTTGCGTAGATATTAATATCCAAAAATCGCAATTTTTAAGACTGACTGACTTATAGACATATACAAAACCTAACCCACTTCCAGATGACCTAGAAAGTTCAAATTTTGTAATCAACTAGGTAATAGTGAGTGTACAAAGGAAAAAATCAGAAAATACTGAATTTATTTGTATTTAATTTTTTTTTCAATGACATAAATTTTGTTTGTATGGAAAAATGGAAAAGTTTAAAAAAAAAGAAAATAGTATATTCACCTTACTAGTCTTAAAAAATAGATCAAAACTAATCAGTGGCCGAAAAAAATTTTGAAATCCATCAATAAATGACTGAGATATAGATTATTGAAGTTTACATATTTTAGGACGAAACATCTGTAGATTCGAAGCGCCTCTGACATCACACTCACTCGCGCTAGTATCGCTAGGGCGGATTACTTCGATTGCATGATTTCTTTATTCAAAACTGTTATTAAACGTAAAATAAAAGAAAATTGTAATAAAAATATTGCCTTTATTGCTCATACAGTTAAAAATAATATATCATTTTACATATTCACATTTATTTATTCTTTATTTATGAGTGTTTAGTTTAGTTTTAATTTCAGTGTAAATAAATAAATAAATAAATAAATAAATAAATAAAATCTTTATTTTGCTTTAAACATGGTATTCAATGGTGATACAATTATAATAATAAAGCACAAACATGTTTAGCCAATACAAGCATGCAAAAATAATTACCATAAATGGTGTAATGGAAGAAGGCTTCGTCGAAGGTCGAAATGATTTAATTTAGGCGCGTTTAGAGTAAAATTTCAAGATCGCGTCATGGCAATACCGTAACGTCATGGAGTAAGGCGACGATTCTTCTACAACGATCTTTGCATCTTGGTAATAAATAGTGTGTGTACAAATTCACGCTGGATGGAAAATCATGTAATCTTTTAAACAGAAAACGAGTTTAAAAAATTGCAGATAATGACGGGGCAATGTGCGCTGACATTCATAACATACAAGAAAATATAGAAAATAATACTAAACAAACCATACAGAGAAACCGCAAGAAAAAAAAATCGTATATAAAAAGTATTATATTTATAAAGTAAATCAAAGGAGAATGGCAAACTCCCATAGGACTCTGGGCCTGATCGTTACACTGATGATTTATGGGTGATTAAATAGATAAAAATATACAGACTCTAAGAATATAATAATTATAGATCTTTTCTATGGGATAGCAGAGATATTGGGATATTGATTAAGATCAATTTTGAATATAACGTTACTAAGGCCCTTCTGCCATTAGGTACGATACTTCTAGAATACGATACTCGCGTAGAATACTACTTAGATATTTGCTGGCTACCCGATGCTCGCATATTATGCGACTAAATTCATCATTATTGTGCCTCGTTTTTGTGGACCGACATAATAATAATAATAATTCATTTATTTATTGCAACAACAGTTACGTCGTTATGTCGAGCAATCAGAAATTCCAGTGACGAAGAAGCTCTTGCAGTTTTTCTTTTTTATAGAAATAGAAGACGCCAACGTAAGAGTAAGAAGTACTGGATTCATCCATATATTGAAAGAAACATAAATTGTAGAGTTTTTGTAGCCGAACGAGAACTACAACATGATGATTAGATATTTTTATCTTTCTAACGAAAAGATACGCGCGAGAGTCGAGACGCGATGCAAAAGCGACCGACACGATGAGTAGTGTGTAGTGTGCGAGCCTACATAAAAATGTATGTGAGATACTCCGCGGCGACTAGTCTCCGAGACTTGCAGGATACTTGAATCGCCTATGCGTATCGTAATGGGAGAAGGGCCTAAAACTTCACTCAAATGTCAAACAACAAACATAAACAAATCACTCATAACTGACACAATTATGATTAATAATTTGACATTTTATTAATGGCCAGCTACCTAAATAAAAAGGTTATAATTATTATTGATTAAGTAAAACATGTTGATATTTTATAGAATGATCTAAATAAATTAAGATATGTGTTAAAAATAAGTTAAGTTTTGCTTCTGATTTATAAAGCATTTGAATTCAATAAAATTAAAAATTAAATATAGACATTCATTCGTATTAATCGATATATTCGACTTTTTTACTCCTGACAACACTGACAATCTCTGCTTGATAAGACCGGTAGTCATAGAAATCTAAATAACAATGCCGGTAGTGAACACATTATCTTTTTTTTCAAAGATTTGTTTTCCCATAGAATCAGGAGTAAATATTTTACCAAGAATTACTAAAAATAATATAATGAATTTTAAATATATTATGATTTCTGTAACAGTTAGGCCCAGTTTCGCCATTCTCCTTTGCAGAGTAATTTTCTGTACAAAAAGTAATGATATCCCACCAAAAACATAAATGTAAAAATTGGAGCCGAGTTCAATCTTTGCCAAAAAAAGAAATGAGATCTAAATGTGTGCCAAGTTCTGCAGACAGTCCAGAAATTTATTTACAAAGATGTATTCAGTTCTTAGGTTGACTGAAAACTCAATTGTTTTATTTTCCCTTAGAGAACAATGTTTATTCCAAAATATAACTTTTTTAATTTGAATAATATAATTATTTTCACAAAGCAAACAACTAATGACCTATTGAACCCCATAATTTGATGAGGCTAGTTTTACATACTGTTTATATTTTGTGAGGTTCTAAAAACTAGCCTCATCAAATTATGGGGTTCAATAGGTCATTAGTTGTTTACTTTGTGAAAATAATTATATTATTCAAATTAAAAAAGTTATATTTTGGAATAAACATTGTTCTCTAAGGGAAAATAAAACAATTGAGTTTTCAGTCAACCTAAGAACTGAATACATCTTTGTAAATAAATTTCTGGACTGTCTGCAGAACTTGGCACACATTTAGATCTCATTTCTTTTTTTGGCAAATTAAGTCAACGATTGAACTCGGCTCCAATTTTTACATTTATGTTTTTGGTGGGATACATGTCTTCCAAAATTTTAATGACCAAAAACATATCTCACACTTACAATCTGAGAAAAAAATATCAATTTTTGAACAATATGATCATTATTTTCTGTACTTATTAATTTTAAAGGCTAGTTTATCACGTGTTTTAGGATTTCTATCAGAAGAAATCCACTTCCAACAGATGACAGAAGCAAAAATTAACAAGTTTCTAAATTGGACCCAAAAACACTATATAATAGCAACCCATATACCTTTTAAAATCAGAATGATAGTAGGTAAATTGATATAATATTTCTATAGAACTTTTAAATACTTAATTTTGCAAATAAGAGTTGGTTTTTAATAAAAAAACTATTATTTTCAGATTCTTCAGAACTGGAAGAGCTTTCTTGGTTTTGGTTTATGTTGTAATCCTCATCTCCAAATAGTTCATACTTTTCTATATCTGACTGATTTAAGCTTCATCTATTTGCTCATCTCTCATTGGGTTACCTGAAAAGGATAGGTACTAAAAGATTCTGTAACAGACTAAATAATTTACTTTATATTATGAAGGAGAAAACGGTCTAAATCATAAGTTGCAAAGGCAAATCAAATTGATTAGTGGTTTATTCCCTTATACCTTTTAAAATCCAATAATATGTTAATACTCTTATACCTTCTAAAAGGTATCCAGATTTTGCGAGGTTATTTTACACGCATATTCTTTATTTTCGTGTAAATCTAAATGTAATTATAATATTTACTTATTTGTCAACAAGCAGAGTAAGATACTCTCAGTTAAAAACCTAAGATTGCATCAATAATCATGGATTGAACTTACCACGTCCTCTAGTCAGTCGAGATGGCCAGACTTTTCGCCGGAATTTACATATATTTTATTTTTCTATTGGCACTGTTGCTTAACCATAGACAAAAACATACTTTCCAGTAGCCGGATAAAAAACAGTAATTAGATTTGGCGCGTAATTTAAAATGTTACGGCGTTTTCAAATCAGTAGTTGTAGTCTCGACACATTAATCGACATCGATGTCGACCGAAATCGGTCGGTAACTAACGATTTTCAGTATCTATAGTATGGACCTAAAAAATTTAGTGTTGTTTTTCCAAGAAATTTACCTTGATATTATGGAATATATAGTAAATTAAAATTAGTTACATAAATTTTTCGCATTATTACAAATACAATTGCATATGAAAAAAACACATGTTATGCACAAAAAACATGGCAGTTAATTTAATTTTAATCAAATTCGATATTTTTTATATCAATCGTTTAATTAATGTTCTATTTATAACATATTCATGGAATCCAAAATTCCATGTATGGCAATCTCTTTATTTACTTTTTTGACATTTGACATCAATCAATCAAAATAAATATAAATTTTGTATTTTCAAGAGGATAATTTTTAATTATATTCTTAAAAATCCTATAAATCTATTGGATAATAAATATCCTAAGAAAATATCAATCTGCGTTATGTTTTTATATAGTTAAAGCTATTAGTTTTAGTTTAGTAATATTTCGTTATTTGTGAAGTGCAATAACATTCTAATCAAAAGACTCTAAGTAAAGCTCTACAAGATAATTTTGCTCAATTCGAAGCCTTTCGAAAAATCTTTAAGGCATCATAGAAACGGACGGAACTGGACGGAACGGATAATTTGTATCACTTGTATTTTTAGCTTGTCTTATTATACAATAATATTATGTGCATCATTGTAGGTATATTTTATTACAGTTAATAAGCAAAGGATGAATATACGCAATTGATTTAGTTAAATATAAATATTTATTTTTATTAAATATAAATATTACCTAATCTATAAATTTTATATTTTACAGATGTACAAGTTACTAGAATTATGTTGGTGAGAGATGACGGTTTTGAGCCAAATTTTCAACTACGCTATTATAAACTGTTAAATTAAATTTTTCTAATAAATTTTTTTTCGTAATTGGATCGTTTTTTTTTTTATTGGTATTCATCTCTATAATTTTATTATCTTAGAAGTTCAGAAAGAAATTTACCGAATTTTTAGGCTGAATAAATGCAGACAGCAGTAAACTATTCTAATATTTATATAATACTTGTCATCCGCCCCGGCTTCGCCCGTAGTACATTTTTCGCAATAAAAGGTAGCCTATGTCCTTTCTCGGGTATCAAAATATCTCCATACCAAATTTCATGCAAATTGGTTCAGTAGAATAGGCGTGATTAAGTAACAGACAGACAGACAGAGTTACTTTCGCATTTATAATATTAGTATGGATAAGTAATATGTACATATTATAAGAGGCTTCTGAACATCTTCTTATAATATAAAAATGAATCGCAAAATGTGTTGGTTTTGCGCGCAAAAAGCGCATAACTCGAGAACGGCTGAACCGATTTCGATAATTCTTTTTTTATTATATTCCTTGAAGTACGAGGATGGTTCTTATGTAGAGAAAACGTAAACATGTACCACGGGCGAAGCCAGGGCGGACCGCTAGTTTTCAATAAAATTTTGAAACCATCTTAAAAATAAAACATTATTTGTGTATTTTATTTTAATTGCAATAACATTAAATAAGAGAAAAAATTATTGCGTTTAATCATATAGCATCGAAAGTGTGAAATATCTTTTTTATTATAAAACTAGCTTCCGCCCGCGATTCCGTCCGCGCGGAAAAATTAAGAAAAATTAAGATTTCTTTTTTCTACGTATTTTTCCGGGATAAAAAGTATCCTATTTTATGCCCAGGATAATAAGGTAAAAAGGATAATAATTATAACAAATTTCATCGAAATCGAACCGTTAGTTTTTATGTGATGCCTTCACATACAGACAGATAGACAGAAAGACAGACAAAAATTTTTTTTAATCACATATCTGGGTTTGGTATCGATCCAGTAACACCCCCTGCTATTTATTTTTTCAATATTTGCAATGTACAGAATTGACCCTTCTACAGATTTATTATATGTATAGATTATAATAATCTATATTTTTTCCGATATTTTCAACCGTATCTACAAACCCACACAAACCGTAAGGCCCTTCTCCCATTACGATACGCACAGGCGATTCAAGTATCCTGCAAGTCTCGGAGACTAGTCGCCGCGGAGTAACTCACATTATCACATACATTTGTAGGCTCGCACACTACGCTATCGGTATCCTACACGTCCGCGACTAGCATATCACGACTCACCGTGTTGGTCGCTTTTGCGTCACGTCTCCCGCGTATCTCTTCGGTAGAAAAATAAAAATTTCTAATCATCATGAGTTGTAGTTCTCGTGCGGCTACAAATCTCTACAATTTATTTTTATTTCAATATATGGATGAATCCAGTACTTCTACCTCTTATGTTGCCGTCTTCTATTTCTATAAAAAAGAAAAACTGCAAGAGCTTCTTCGTCACTGGAATCGCTGATTGCTCGACATAACGACCTAACTGTTGTTACAATAAATAAATGAATATTATTATTATTATTATATAACGTCCGCCCACAAAAACGAGGCACAATAATGATGAATTTAGTCATTTTTCAGTCGCATAATATGCGATCATCGGGTAGCGAGCAAATATCTTACTAGTATTCTACTCAAGTATCGTACCTATTCTAGAAGTATCGTAAATCGTAATGGGAGAAGGGCTTTAGTTATCGAGATCTTGTCGAGATCAAAACGTCGGTATCATAACGATTGACAATGTCAAAGAATAATTTGTTTTGACAACATTCGAATGTGTTGCAAAGAAATGATTTTCCAAATCCATGAAATCTATATTTTATTTATTGTTCATATATCTACGGAATTGAAATAATGATGTTATTAATTTAGATAAAAATGCATTACTACAAGGCTATTATTATATAAATATTTTGACGCATAACGGAAAGTTTTGTGAAGAATAAAAATTATAAACAAATATGTATCCATTGTATGCTTCCATCAAATTGGGGAGAGGTATTAAGCGACATCATTTTCATTGCTGAAGACGGGTCTATAAATTAGTTGTCGGTAATTACCGACTAATTTGTACAGACTACCGGTACAGATACTGTCAGATACCTTTAAAAAGGTACCGTGGGCGTTTATGTCATAAAGTTGGATAACAGCTTGGGCCGGTACCACTATCGAGCTGCATGCCTTTTAATAGGTATCTGGGCGTTACCAGGGTATAGTATCGGATGATAGTATATTATCTAACGAAAATTACACCAGATAAAAATTCTGCATACTGCATAGAATTATAATTTCACAATTATAATAAGTAATACCTATTCAAGGAAAAACGATCAGATATATTTCGATAAAATTTTGTATTTATTTATATTTGAACCAATACAAACACGCTCCACGAAATCAAAGCAACCACAATTGTATAATCAAAATGGACTTCAATATTGATGCCTCTGTTGAATTAAGGAAAGGTAAGTAAGCAATTAAAGTGATGGATATAACGCTCATTGTTGACTCACCTTTCAACTGCGGGTAGTAAAATAGGGTATTGATTGGTTCCATCGTGTTTAACTCGATAGACCCATAGATTAATCTAACTGTAAACATTGGAAAGGTTTAAGTTGAAAAAAAAAATCGGGAAATCAGTTCTGTTTTTGGAAGTTTGTTTAATAACATAAACAACTCGGAATTATACAAATCATACAATGATACAAGATATTGTCATGTTCAAAATTTGGTTTGTTGCTCTCAGAACATGTTTTTCCAAAAAAAAAAGTATTTTTTAAGAGAAAAATTGAGAACTTAATAATACCTGTTATTTATTAAATTAGATTTATTTTCGAAGCGTTAATGAAATAGGATTAAGAAGTGCATACATTACACTACCTGTGTTTGATATTATATCATGAGGTAGGTGAGAATTCCTCATAATGGAGCGACGGACTCATAATTCAAAATAAAGCAGGGCAGGCACAATCTCGTTTGCAACAGTCGCAAATAACCATACAACAAGTACTGTTAAACCCAATAAACATGGTAAATGTTAAAAATACTTATGTAATGACGATTCGAAAGTGCTACTAAATAGTAGTCTAATTGAATAAATGAATGTTTGAGTTTGAATACATGATAATAAAGTAATATGTTAGATATTCCTTTTTTTCGAAACGTATCATTTGCGAAATGATAACTTTTTTTAAATGTAGTTTTTTGCGCAGTAACGTGAACGCATAGTAAAACTCCTTTCATTTATTTTTAAGCTATATCAGACAAATTTCACATATCATACAAAACACTTAAAGTATTTGAACATACCAATTAACAAAATGACACGCCACTCAAATATATCAAAGACATTGTCCCTCCCGAATCGATGATAAAAAAGGCTGTAACTTTTGATTGTCAACATATAACAGCCCTGGACAGTAATGAGCGTATTATGTAAAGGGTTCAGTCTATTCAGAGAAATAAATTAGATTCCCAAGTACAATGGAGTCGCTACACGACGGAAGTACATCTATTACAGGCACAAATGACAGTAAGGTGAATGTCACAATGGGGAAAGGAATTCGCGACTGCTGCGACTCTATTTATCTACTTTTATTGTGACGTAGCCTCGAGCTACGCGGCTGTTTTCTGGATATTGTATGATGTATGTAGGTATACTTGAAAGAACGTGTTGTTAAATTAAAAAAAAAATATAGTCAAAGAAATTGTTGTTCATTGTTCCTTAAACAACTCGATTATATAGAAACCATTAAATAGGAATTCATGAACAATCAAGATCTATTTTCTAGTACCATAATTTTACATAGCTAAAAATAAACATTATAATAAATAATCTATACATGTCCATTCCTACGCGAATAAAAATAATAAAAGCCAAAATGAAAGACGAGAAAAGTCGCAACAACATTCTAATCACACCTTTACCCTCTCCTAATGTCAACTATTAGGTCGAAAACCTAAACAACCTCGCACACGAAGGGAACAAAAGTGAAAATATCACTAGTTTAAATAAATGGAGATTATTGATCACAGTTAATCCGCTTAACATGTTAATGGGCCGTTTAGCTGTAACGGCAAGTGAACAACGATAGTTTTTTACTTTTTGCGCAGTGTAGAGAGGGCTTTAGATCTGTTTTTTATAAGCGAGAAGCATCAGGTAACACATCTGAAAACGAGCTTTGTAAAGTGCTCGAATGAGATTGTTAGAGGATACCATTTTTAGCACTAAATGAGAAAGAAAATTGTGTTACGATTATAAAGAAAACAAAATTATCGACGACCTCTTCAAAGAAAAGCTGCTTTTAATCACAACATCGATAATATACATAATGTCAAAGAAAACATCTTCCCAATTCCCGAGGGAAAATTTTGACAATAATTATCCACTTCCTGGAAGTCGCGACGAAATTTGTTTTCGGACGACGAGTAATAAAGCCTATATATACGGTAGTTAATCAAAATAGTTGAAAAAATTCGTGAGCGCGCAAATACGAGCAATACCTATTGTCACTTCCATGCGCAATACGTACTTAAAATAAATATCACGGCCAATAAAATGTGCGAGTTTTATGCAGATATGAGCGTTACAAGAAGTTATGGTTCGCATGCAAACGATAGCCTGAATCACACGAATGGTATTGCCATGTCACGGACACGAGGATCGCCTGGCCGAGAGCCATGCTCCAAAATATGCAGTCCGCAAAAAATTGCATAGACTTAGGCTGGATGGCGACGAACGTTTCTAAAAAGTAGTTTGTTTGGTGATGTAGATTTTTTTGTTGTTTTTACATTTTATATAAAATATTAGTTGTCATTAAGGACTTTTCCTTTAAAATTACTTACACATTATCGTTTAATGGATATTTAATAACTTCCACTTCCATTACATCCATTTTGTTTATTACCTACTGATATATAAAATATGCTACTAATCATTATACAATGTATTTTTTTTTCATACAGTCTTTTTTAAACAAAAACTTACTTTCTTATTATCGGTTGCCCCGTATCATTTGTGACGGTTCAATATCCCCAGAGCGATTCAACGCCACCAACTAACACTTCGTCCGCAACCAGCTTAAACTCCCTCAGCCTATATCTGGTAACTTTTGACAAGTCCTTCCAATCTCAGTTACGATGAGTGCTCGATGAAGCTATCCCAGTTCAACTTTTTGTACAAATATTCCTTTATCGACGGTAGACGAAGATAGATGAATGGAAAATTTTATTCTATATCGGGATATTCGATTGATCTAAATATAGTTTTCGTAAAAATATTTTTTGTTAGTTTTCGATACATTACATTTGTTAGAACCCTTGTTAAATAAAAAAGGTTAACGTTATAAACGTATGTTATGTTTAGAACGCGTATAGAGCATGACAATAAATACAATAAGAATACTATGTGATTCAAACAAATAATATCCAGATACAAATAACATTTCATACCGGGTTGGATAAGCTAGAACTAGGTAACAATTATGTACTTGCAAGCCTAATGACCCTTATTTTATTATATCATCACAAGACATCGACATATTACCATCTCCCCAACACAATTACAACTTCAAATCAAGAAATCAACTGAAACTCAAACATTTATTTATTCAATTAGACTTCTTCTAAAAGCACTTTTGAAATAACGTATTTTTAACATTTACCACCGAGTCGAAAATCAGTACCTATCTATGGAGAAGAACCGGCAAAAAACTTCATATAAATAGCTACACTTCCTAAATTTCCACTTGTATATAAATATTGAGTAGAAAATAAATCGCAATGTTCTTAGCCCGGTTTAAGTGTAACATGTCTCGGCAGTTTCGTTGTTTTACCGTTGAGGGCAATTTATTTGAGACCGGCTTGCACCTGGGCCACGTGCATGCTTGGTCATACGTGGCGTTAAAATGTAACTTTATTTTGTGTATATGTTTTAAGGGACGAGAGAATGCACTTTTTATGTCGTAGTTGGTAAAGGTATGCTTATGGTAAGCGCTACCACTACCTATGAACCTTTGTATAGTCGTTCATTTGCAGATCTTACGACTCTTTACAAAGAATGTAAAAGAAAGAGAGAAAAAGAGGTGTGTACTTTAATTGGAATTATTTTTGTCGATTGGTGCTATTGTCTTGTGCAAATGCAAACTTTGAATTCGTGAGTATATTTATAACAAATAACTACACAAATAAAAATACAAATATAATAAATAAATGATGAGAAAGTAAGGGCGTTACGAATGAGTCTACGCCACAGATAGTTAAGCATAAGTCATCAGTAAGCATCATGCGTAGCACCTTAGAATCGTATTCGTAGATACCCAATCATAAAATCATTGCACAATTATCGAATGAATTCTACACTGTATGAAACATACCATGCTTTAATAATATATATTTGACTCAACACCCCCACCCACTTTGAAATAAATATTACTCAAGGAAAATAATATAATATCTATACGACACTTAAAAAATAAAAGGAAGATCTCTATAAATAAATCCCTCCGTAAATGACTTTTCTTAATCATTTATTCATTATCTCAATACAAGCTGGGAGTTCACACGCGGCCGAGTGCTCTGCACACACCAGAACACGAGTGTATTGTAAATGTTACACTGTTCTTCCTTTTGATACACTACTGGCATTTAAATAGTCTAAAATAGCTTTGCATACCTACACGTTCCTGATCGTCATTTCTAAATGAGGTTCTAAAATCGTAGTATGTTTTTGTATTGTTTTCTTTATCCGTATTATGACCAGTCAGTAGTTCAGTTGCTAGTTAGTTCAATTCACGGCGTAAACTGACTGGGAAATAAGAGGTCATAATACGGCCCCTGAAGTGAAACTACTTTAGGCGCTTTGAGAGTAAAATTTCAATACCGTCGCGTCATGGAGTAAGGCGACGATTTCGACGGCCAAAGAAGTTTCACTTTTGACTGCTCGGCACACGCTTTTTTTATAAAGCATAACACTTTTTTCCTGAGCTTATTACCACAGATTACTTATCAGCTACTACGTAAATATAACGTCAAAAACATGATGCATAGTAAGTTTTCAAATATATAGATAATAAAAGTTTCCAGTTTCGTCTGTAAACTAAATTAGCAATCAAACTTTTATCACATACTGCTGAAATGACGTCACGCAAATCGTTTTAGTTTATGGTACAAACGTGGATCTGTTATAGATCTAATTTCATTGGACACTTATAAATAAAAATAAGTAGGATTTAAAATAAAAAAAGATCGTTTGTGTGTCTTCTGACACGTTTGTTCGGCACGTGTGAGAAGTTTAACTTCTTTGGTAAGATTCAATGGTACCAAAATTGTCGCCTTCGTCCATGACGTGACGGTATGACCAGGACGCGACCTTGAAATTTTACTCTCAACGCGCATAAAGAAGTTTCAATTCAAAAAACTGATGGGTATATTTATAGAATGATCTTATTACTTTGGCTATAATCTTTCACCTGCGTTTTACTTCACAATTTCTTATAAAATAAATATTCAACAATATTGCATCATAGTACGAGAACAACAAGGGATTATTCCAACACTAACAAAAAGGAGACTAAGAAGTTAAAACTACCTATAAAAAGGTCATTCATTTAATTTCACAGACAAAAAACTTACACACACATAAACTTTATATTTTCCAAACTCCACTAATCTGCAACGTACCAACACACAATCGAACATGCCCACATACAAACATTTCCCAGTATCAATGCCGAAAGATTCTCAGGGCTCACCCTACGGCACACCCACATACAATCTCCAAATCCCTAACTATATTAAACTTGAAGATGAAGATTTGAAACTTCTGTTAAGTATGCCGCCTTAGGACTTAAATACGACATTAACATACCGCGTCTCCATTCGCCGTTTTAGATTATCCGTCATAATTTTTAATGCCACTGCTTGGTGATTGGCCTATTATGGTTACGAGAGTTTCATGCATTAGTTTAATTTTGGCTTGAAGAATTGCCTCATTGGAATTTCAATTAATGAAATATAGAACTTATTTCATTTGATGGAAAGTTTGGAAGTCGATTCGCCCTATTTTCAGATTACCATAGCGGGGTCACCATTGGATTGTAATATAAAAATCTTTCAGCCTGCCTGTCCATACGTATATTTTCTTTTCTTTTCTGAATAGATTTTCCAAATAGGATAACCTATGTGATCACTTTTAATACATTATGTTATTGGAAATAAGGAACAACATTATATCAAAAATATAATAATATTATAAAGAGGAAAGGTTTGTATGTATGTATGTATGTATGGTTTTCACGCATAAACTACTGGACCGATTTTGATGAAATTTGGCACAGATAATCTTTAGACCCTGAGAAAGAACATAGACTACCTTTTATTGCGAAATATGTACCTCGGGCGAAGCCGGGGCGGACCGCTAGTCAAAAATATATCGTCCAAAGATCTTTAATTTCTAATTTTATAATACTACCTAATTAACACGATGATCAACGTCAAAGCTTAATCAAGTTTAATGCAAAAAATAATTAACGCGAACGAAAACTTAAGGCTGAGTTTCAATATTGAGATCTTGGAAAAACTTATGCAGCCAAGGCTTGACAACTCAAAGCAATCAAACTTGTGATAAATGTTTGCGATGAGTTCAAATCTTTGACTTTGATTTTAGTTGCTCCTTAGTTTAAATTTAAATGCTAAGTATACGTACATTCATATTTAAGAAACATTATTTTTCTTATCCATTTATGAAATGCGAATGAAACACAGCTACATCCTTAATCATCGATACAGGGAGCAAATTTGTTATTTTCAAAAAATAAAATTAATTAGTATTATAGTATTTCTAGGATAAGGAAATTGAAATCCAGAAGATCGAAGGACATTTTCAAATGTTTGCTGTAAAAAAATTGCTAAACCTCAAATAAGGTGTTTATTATATTTTTCAATGTAAGCACATCCATTTATTCTTTTTTTTTTCATTTTAACGATGCAATAGCACTTCTCAAGTGTAGTTTAACATGTAAATGTTTGAGTTTATAACCACAAAAGCCGCACGATTGCCGCTCAGTACGAACACACTCAATGTATCGCAAATTCCTTGCAGACCCACTAATGTAAATTAAAACTTGACACTCGTATCGGGTAGTCGAATATTCCTTCCATAATATTCTATTGCTTAGAAACTTCAGCCAACTGAGATAGTTACCTAATGGGTATTGTAAAGTGAACTATAATTATTGTGCCCGAGTTCTCTCGAGTGCTAATTGTACGGGAGTTTCTAGCGGATGTTCATAATTTCATTTTATTCGAGGATATGCGAATAATTTTGTTATTAATTGATTTAAAAGTTGCCGTCTTGGTGTTGAACGACGTGTCTGTCGGGTTAAATCTATACTTAATATGATAAAGCTGAAGAGTTTGTTTGTATGTTTGAACGCGCTAATCTCAGGAACTACTCCGTCCGTCCGATTTGAAAAATTCTTTCAGTGTTAGATAGCCCATTTATCCAGGACGGCTATATATGCTACGCTAAGACCAACAGGAGCGGAGCCATGCGGGTGAAGCCGCGAAGCGCTGCTTGTGTGTTGTATCATGTTAAGATGATAACTAAAATTGTTTTCTTGTTTGGGAAAATTTTTGTAACCGAGGGCAAGAGCATAGACAGTGGCGTAGCTAAGGTGACTAGGGCCCTGGTGCATAAGGAAAGAATCGGGCCCTCCTCCTCCCCTCTTTCCGCGTAGTTTGAACTTATATTTGCCTTCAAAATTATTGATAAGAATAAGAATAGAAAACAGTACGTGAACTTATCCCTAGTAGGCTATTTAGCCTGGATGGATTTCCATACGTCGTCTCTATTAGAATCTCCATGTGTTTAATAGAAGAAAAAGGGAATAAATAAACAACGACGCACATGACAATATAGAATATTTATTATACAGATGAGATTAATACGATAAACGGAAAAAACGATTTTTAACAGAATTCCAATTAACAATCTCTTGCGCGCTTTAATTTTTGCGACTTCGTCTTTAATTTCACTCAAATCCAAGTTTGATGCCGCCTCATTTTCTATTGCAATTAACGATAAATGTCGGAGGCGATCTTGTCGAATGCTGTTTCTTAAATAATTTTTTATAATCTTCAATTTACTGAAAGATCTTTCTGCTGCCGCGGAAGTAACAGGCATTATATGAAACAGTAGCATCGCTGTATACAATTCCGTAAGGTCACATTCGAGCACGCCAAATTTTGTTATAATTTCTTTACAAAGCTGGCGAATATTATACATCCAACCATAATCATCTGTCGACCTATCGATAAAGCTTTCGACAATCCTTCCGTAACTATACAAATACGCAAATACCAATCATTTACTACTCGCCAATAATCCGTACTTATGAATTATTTTTTTTTAATAAAAAAAATTTTTTTTTTCAAAGCTGAGGTTTGAGGGCCCCCTGAGCTCCGGGGCCCTGGTGCACTGCACCACCTGGCCATATGATAGCTACGCCACTGAGCATAGATAATATTATAATACTATAGTAATTGGAGAATGTACTGACTTGCGAATCTTTTAAAAAACACTGAGAATATTGTCATTCACATCTTTAATTATCAAATCAGCTTCTATATTACTAAGTTATCATGAGGAAAAAATCCAACAACATATTACTTATGTTTAAAAATTATCAACATGACACTTATTACACAATCTAAGCCCGTGGTTAGGAAACCCATAAAATATTCCCTAGTAAATTTGTAATCAAAATATTATCCACACTCGCCTTATGAAAGTCAAAAAGAGTCGCGTAAACTTATTAAGAAACGCGGGCAAGCACAGAATTTTCCAAGCAAGGACCCCCAAGTTAGATTAAAATAGTTGCTAAGTAACCTCCCTATTTACTTACTACTTGTATGACACGCGAATCGTTGTACCCGTTTTGCCCCGCGAGTTTTCCTTTTAGGGTCAAAAGATCTTCAACTCCATTTGTGCCCCGTCCGATTAGGGCCCTTCTGGCCTCCTCCACTCAAGCGACAGCTCAAGACGAGGTTCGTGGTCCCCGTCAAGGGGGGACGCCCTTGTGCATGTCGCTACCAGGGTGAACCTTCAGTTCACCCCCGCGTCCGCGTTAAAATGTAGAAGCCCTTCTGGCTAACATTGAGAAACACCTTACAAAAAAAAAAAAATCCATTTGTGCTTAGCATTATACTACTGATTACTGAACTATGACGATGTAACTTTAAACAGGTTTAATAAACATCTCATCATCTACTTTTACAGTTTACAACTGCTAAAAATTTTCATATTATCCAGTCTTTTTCTAAGAGCCTAGTCTGTTAAACTAACGGGTATAGGAGCCTAACGTTAGAACTTATAGCAACTTTATTAAACCTCAATTTAGGCAAGTTTATTTTCATCCATACCACTCCACTTTCTATTCCATATTAACATCGAAACTTCCAACATGCTCCAAGTTTCAACACGACAGCTAAACTACAAACCGTTCCCCGGCTATTGACGCCGTCTGTAAACTTTGTAATTCATAGAAAAATGCAAGTAAATTATTCAAAAACTCGTCGGACGAAACAGAATACCTGTGACGTGTAAAACCCACTCAATTGAAATGAATTTTTATCACGGGCGGCGAGACGCTGTCGTTTTCAAACATCGTTTATTTAATTCGTTTTGCTTTTCAATTTAATTATATTAACGCTGGCTTTAGGATAGTTCAAGTTCTTGCGATTTATAAGGACATTACTGGAAATCCGTTTTGTAAAACGTTTTAATTTGTTTATGAATTACCAATTATTTTTCTTTTGGTAAAAGATGAAAAATAGAATAAGGTATGTACTATGTATGTACTATACGTACCTATGTAAGTTTTCCTGCAAACCGCCATACGTCGGAATCGTCATCCGGTGATGAGATTCATTTTATCCGGTTTTCCGTAATAAATTAATATATTTTGCACTTTGCTTTATACATACAAAGCTTTACATCAGACAATAAATCATATTTTATAGGTAGTCATAACGGAGAGAACGACCAAATCATCATGTGAGACCTTCCCTTGTGCTATGTCTGACTAATGACTACTACAACATGTATTTCTTTATCTAGCTATCCAAATACTATCAAAAAACTTGAATGGAATCCGATTAGCAGTAAAACGGGACATTATCACGAGATAAAGCTAACGTCTGATGCACCTCCGACTAATGACCATGAAATGGTGTATCTCTCCAATCTCCGATACAAACGCTTGTAAACGACGCAAAATATCGCCGTGAAAGATAAAAGATAACACGAAATCCCAATAACATTTGCATATCTTAAACGAAACTCGCGCCTTACCTATCGATACTCAACTCAATACCAATATTTATATAATAAACATGCTCGTGTAAACAATCGAAGAGGAATAATAAGCATGGATTAATAATAATGGATCACCATAATTGAGTGTGGTTAATGCGGATTTTCGTGTTATTACGCGCATGCTGATATTAAAATTTATCGATATGTTTGCTACATGATGGAAATTTGGTAAATCGAGCGTTATTAATTTCAATCTAACGTTATTATATCGCTAAGATTATTGTAGTGTTTGTGTTCAATATTTTGGCGGCGTATTTAAATTAATAATTTATTTGCTACATAATATGCCATGTTAACTTTTATGTTCATTTTGGTCATTAACTTAAAATTATTTTAGAACGTAACAAATCAACCTTCACAATTATGAATTGAGTAGGTACGTTTGTTAATTTTTAATATCTACATTTGAAATGTTGACTATTCAAGTTATTTAGTATTTCGTGGATTCAAATGTATTCCCTTGAATACAATTTTTACAGAACGTATTTGAATTCGAGTGAAAAAACTTTCTCTCATAGCGTAGCTTGTAGGCCCTACGACTCAATTATTATCCAAGAATTGTATCACGCACGGAATGGCAGAACTGATCGGAGATGTGCCGCAGTGTAACGAATTCAAATTGCCGGTATAAATAACCAGCCAATTACGCGGAAAGCGAATGCGAGCAGCGGTTGAGAATGCGAAACAGGGTAAAAACCTATGTAATAAACTGGAATAAATTCTATATGGAGCGTCGCCATTGTGCGCCCACAAAACTTCCAGAATATACTGCGCTCTTTCTTCCACGGTTCCATATTTGAATTTTGCAGAAAGCGCGCGTACATTGACGTGCATGCATGTAGCCAGTATTGTTGCCGCATGAATGAATGTTCTTTGATATTTTCACGTGAATATTCGAATATTTTGTACGACGTTGTGAAATTTGCCAAGATAAAATTTATGTTAAGTAATTTTATAAAAATTGCAGTTGGTTCTTATGATTTTCAGATACAGGAAAACGACGGTCTGAGAAGCGGTTTTGCGCCAAAATAAGTCTATTATGAGCAAAAATTTGTTAGTATAGACACAAATCTCTACACGATGTTGGAACGTAGATATTTGGTTTTGTATTTGTCATTTACCTAGATGATTTATTATAAGATTTATCTATCTGTGTTTTTAGGTTTATTCTTTACTAGCTTTCCACCCGCAGCTTCGTCCTCGCAGTCAAAGAAAAACCCGCATAGTTCCCGTTCCCGTGGGATTTCTGGGATAAAACCTATCCTATTTCCCGGGGTAAAAAGTAGCCTATGTCCTTTCTCGGGTATCAAAATATCTCTATACCAAATTTCATGCAAATTGGTTCAGTAGTTAAGGCGTGATTGAGTAACAGACAGACAGACATAGTTACTTTCGCATTTATAATATTACTATGGATTTATTTATTTAAGAATTCGACTCAAAAAGATTTATATGAAAACTTTGTTTAGAGGTGAGTTTGTTTAGAGACGCATCGCAGCCTCTCTTCTTACTTCTTAGTTCTTACCCATCGTCAAGCTCGTCGTACACTTTATTATAAACACTAGCTGCTCCGCGCGGTTTCACCCCCGTAGCTCCACCCCTTTTGGTCGTAGCGCGATGATATATAGCCTATAACCTTCCTCGATAAATGGGCTATCTAACACCGAAATAATTTTTCAAATCGGACCAGTAGTTCCCGAGATTAGCGCGTTCAAACAAACAAACAAACAAACTCTTCAGCTTTATAATATTAGTATAGATAAAATATTCATAAACTAACTTTTAGTTTTTTTATTAACACAAAATGCTTTGACAAAAACCTCGCAAATGTTTTAATATAATTGTTTATGAAAAAAAATCATAATATTAACTATGTAATAGAACAATTTTTTTTTTTCATAAATGTGAGGTGGAAATCGTAAAAGTGTAAATATTAGAGGTTACTTCGTGATTTTTTTTTGTCGAGTAAATTTAAATATTTGATGATTTTGATCAAACAGAATCCTGGAAAATATCATCTAGTTTGATATATATTTTATTTTTGATTTGGTCTTGAATACCTATTACACGTATCATCTAATAAATATTGAAGATTGGTAATTTTGCTTTATACCCCCACTTAAACGAATAATTCTATATATATGTACTATTTATAGTTACTTATTTGAAACAAAATTAAACATTATTTTTATGAGTTATCAAAAATGTCAAATTACGCATCAATTTTTGTAAAACAAACAATTAATATAATTATATCGTAGGATATGTATAAAAATATAGTTATAGGATTTTTGATGCATTTTTGCTAGAATAATACTTTGTCCGCAGTTTCAATAGTACTCGAGACCTTACCTCTTTGTCGTAAATTCTTTTATTATCACTTTCTTCATAGTTTAATTGAACGAATTATTTACTTTTTTACAGCGAGAAGCACAACTTTCCCTAGCGGCCGCCATCTTCAAACAAAAAAAGCGCTTGCAGCGCCTCTATCAGCAATTATTGTAACTACTAACTACTTATAATATAGATATGATCAAAATAATATAATCTTTACCATTTCATGGAAACACCGCGCGTTTAGTTGCCCATATCGAGAAACGATTTCTTAGCATTGATCTGCTCTGCACATTATGATATTATGGCCAATAGAAATTAAAGCATTAATTTATGGTGTGCGACCGTTTCAGGAAATTTTCGAACATTTCATGAAAAAACAAATCTACGATATGGTCACGACATAATTATTATAATGCAATACGATATGAACTCTAACAAGATATAATGCTGCAATGTTTACTTTCTTTGGGTACCTACTTGTTATCAATGGGTAAATTTTTTAAACAAAACTACCCACGATACTAACAATAATTGCCAGTGCGTTTTGTTTTTGCAAATAAATAAAAAAAAATCATAATCATTACTGTATTGTACCTATCTCTGAAGATTATAGTAAGTAAAACAAAGTTAGAAATTGTAGTTATTTATAATTAATAAAAATTGTAACACCTAATACGATGATTAATCTTCAAATTTATTTAACATTTGTGTATCAATGTATTAGAGACTAAGCATTATTTCGTATGCAATAGAACACCCCTTTATCTAATTTAAAAAGAAATTGCTTAATTTTAATCAAACGTTAGCTTAAATTAATAAAATTAAACAACTAGAAGTCTGATTTCCGAATGTTGGCAGTCTGGACATCAAATTAGAAACAGCACGGTTAAAATTAATAAACTTTTCAGTAAAAATGGGTAAAATCCAATCAAAGAAAGCTAACTTTTGTAAAGCATTGATAGATAAAACTTGTAAAGAATTGTTTTATAAAACTGATTGGAAAGGTATGAAATAAAACACGAATTGGTACATCGAATCTTTATTCTCATCCTTATTTCCTAACTACATCTAAAAGAAATATCAATAATATGGCTTTTAAAGACAGATAATAAATAAATGCAATATCCTTTTTGTAATCACAGATTAAAAAGCGTACCTAAATATTTTATCTATGTGCATTTTCGATATGGCGTAAACTAAATCTATAAAAAAAAACAAATAGACAAATTATATTTGTGTCATTGCTCAACCAAACCCACTACCTTCCTATTTTAACTCTCTAGTTAAAAATAATTACATTTCAAAATAACCGACTAGATTATTTACATTGTGTATTATTTCAATACCATTTTTTTTTTAAGTTACACCATTCTATTTTTTATGCAATTTTTATGTCATAAAAATATTGTGCGTTCATGAGGCCTAACTATAACGAAAAATGAGTAATAATATATATTCTTTGGTATACACACGCTATAGTCTCATATTATTGTGCTTGCTATTCTACACATTTAGTGTTCTAGTTATTTTAAAAAGACTTTGTCCTGAAAATATAATTTTGTGTGCCCTCAGGCATATTTTCCCTGCCTCTTCCATACATGCAATTGACAGAAAACTTTAAATAAACATTACTAGGGAGTGTTCGCAGCAAATAATAATAAACGAAGAAACAATGAAGTCCATTTATATTACGGTATATTAACTAACATTGATTTTGTTGATTAAATATTGGGATATACTTGATACTCATTATGAAGCTACTTTGAAAATTACCCCATTTTTATAGCGTATACCTTTGGGCATTATGAATATCCCATTTTCCTCTGAACGATGGTCTAGGTAAAGATACCTTTCTATTCTTTAACCGACTTCCCTTGGTAATTTTTCTTTGATTTCCCTTTGATAAGGGTTCAAATACTGGACTTAGTTAGTATTTTGATGCTCATTGGTATTGAAAAATTCTTCTTTTTGAGCTTAAGTCACTTCTGTAGCGTACATAATGAGTATCAAAATAGATATATGACCTCGTCTAGAAGGAGCATATTATGTAAATTCATAGATTTTCATGAAGTAGCTTAGAAATTTGCAATTATCGAGCAAAATGTATGCCGTTTATATGCCTTATATACCACCAAATGGATTTTTCCCTATAGGCCGTATTCACATAAAGCTCCTTCTGACAAGATCTAGGATTCAATGGGTCCACGTTAACACTGAAATAGTGATAACTAATCTAACATTTAAAATTTGACTATGCTAAAACATGTGGACATGGGACTTCCCTCCGCACCTTTCCTTCAAGACACTCGATACAATTAATTTCGAACTAAATCCAAGATATACCAATTCTGGCAACCCGAAACCTTAATTCTTACCCAACAAAAAGGAAGCTCCACAAGAAATCTGTCTTGAATTACTGAAACTCCCCGAAAAATATCGCCGAAACTTCTGGAAAAACCTAGAACATTCTGGCAACGAAAAGCCGACCAACTCTCCAAAACCCAAGATCCACAAATAAGACGATTTAGATCTTCTTGATAGATTGCTCGTACTGCAGTATCTCAGCGATGTTGTCTATCTTGATCTCCTGGACGTGCTTGCCGGAGAATTGGATGTAGTCGTGCGGCTGCTGGTCGGTGGAACGCTTCTCGACTGGAATTATACAGAAATTATCATTAGACAAAGATATTTTTTCAAGATTTTTCATTTAATATAGAAAGCAAAAATGTAAAACAAATTGTCTTAATAAAACCCAGGATTTATTTTGGAGATATATATTTTAAAAAATCGTATTTTCTGGCCCTTTCCGAGACGTAGAGATGCGGCAAGATAAAAATTTCTTAAAACTTAAGTTTTCTTGCCAGTTTTATTAGTTTAATCGAAACTGTAATCGTAACAAGAAGTTTTCTTTTCCAAATTTTGAACTGTCACCATAAAGACATAAAGACTATTATATTATATATTGATAGACTATTATTAGACTATTATATATTGATATTATTATCCATAATATAATCCCAATAACGCCCAAACCGCGAGCGGAAAGCTTCCATAAGACAAACTATTTCTTAACAACCACAAAAATTTAAAACAGCAATACTCACTAGCATAACCATCTTCATTATCAGCCCTGTACACGCGGTAAGTAGGTCTAGAGAAGCAAGCTTCAGCCAAAGACTCGGTAGTATTGGATATATCGACCACAGCAGGTAAAGCAGCACGGAGACGAGTACGAACTTTGGAGATGTCGAACTGTTCGCCGCCGGTCAGACCGGTGATGAGGAGCTCGGGGGGAAGAACGAAGTCCGGCTCCATGTCAAAGATGAAGCAGCGGTCATCATCGACGATACCTGGAATGAGTTTTTTTTTTTGTAAGGTGTTTCTCAATGTTAGCCAGAAGGGCTTTTACATTTTAACGCGGACGCGGGGGGTGAACTGAAGGGTCACCCTGGTAGCGACATGCACAAGGGCGTCCCCCCTTGACGGGGATCTCGAACCTCGGCTTGGGCTGTCGCTTGAGTGGAGGAGGCCAGAAGGGCCCTAATCGGACGGGCTGGAATGAGTTAAACAGACATATATTATTACTAGCTGCTCCGCGTGGTTTCACTCCCGTGGCTCCACTCCTGTTGGTTTTAGCGTGATCGTATTATATAGCCTTCCTCGACAAATGTGCTATCTAACACCGAATTTTTCAAATCGGACCAGTAGTTCCCGAGATTAGCGCGTTCAAACAAACAAACAAACTCTTCAGCTTTATAATATTAGTATAGATTAAGTTAAAAGGTGTAGATAGGTTATATAACTGCGTTATATGTTATGACTCACTTATAGAAGATAATATAATCATTTCATGATTAGAGAAATTGGCAAAATCAATCACAACATTTTGTATGAAAAAATAAGCATGACGTGAGTTATATAATAATACTAGTGGCCCGCCCCTAATGGTTGGTGAAATATGAACCCCGGCTTCGCCCGTGGTACATATTTCACAATAAAAGGTAGCCTATGTTCTTTCTCAGGGTCTAAAGATTGTCTGTGCCAAATTTCATCAAAATCGGTCCAGTAGTTTATGAGTCTATTCATTACAAACAAACAAACAAAGTTTACCTCTTTATAATATTAGTGTTGATGAAGAAGATAAGTTTACCTACTCCAAATTACTAAATTGACTTAAATACAAAAGAAATGAAATATCTTTTCATGTTCATATGTTATGTGTTCTTACTTTATGTAACACCCTTATGAACCATATACGAGCAAATAAAGATATTTGAATTGAATTGAATTGAATTATTATTTCTGCAATTCTACTTGATATGCCCATTGTTAATTTACTGACCTTTCTGTAGCTTATTTTACATTATGCGAGCTATTTTTATTTATATCGACACACAATGCAGCTGTTCAATTGCTTACCAGTAATGTTATCAGCGAAGTCATGCACGAACTGGAAGCGCCGGCCATGGTCCACTACAGAGATCTTCTCCACCGAGGTCCCGATATCCAGTTCCTCATCAAGCATGTCCATGAACTCATCACTATCTGGCTCATCCATGGTGCTGACAACTTGCAGCACCGGCTTGGAAGACCAGACGATGGGCAGAGAACGGAACTTGCCCTCGGACATCCTCTGGAAACCAGATCGTGGAATATCAGCTTTGAAGAAAGGTAAACATAGAAGGCCTTTGCATGGTTTGATGACATGATGCTACGAGATTAGGTCAATTTAACAATGTTTTACCATTTTTTTTATTGCTATGTAACTAATTTAAAGTTTATTACTGTTAGATCAAATTCGAGGAAGAATGCACTTCATAGCAGATTGTATTAGAAAAATTCTGACATTGTGTCCGGGATACATTTAATTTGGAAGTGATGGTATTTTATTATTACCTGAATGTAACAATGTTCTGTTTGTATTATTAAAATGTTCTTAATACTTTATTTAAGGTGACTAGTAGAGCAAAACGCGAGTTTGCTGCCAAATTATAATGCTTTAAAGTTAAAGTTATAGTTATAGTAATTAAAACTGCAGTAAAAAATCTCAGATAAATATATGATATTCTTCAGGAGATAAACTAGTTAGATAGTGTGTTGAAAACACAATACCACTTATTTTACTCGATAGAAAAAAATCACAAAGGTACCTCTAAAAAAATCTTTTGATGCTTAAAAACCATACTAAACTACATGCAATCATTCTGTTTTTTCGGCAAATAATTCTACAAACAACATACTAAGATAATACTGTGTTATTTTTTTAGTCCAATCAATAGATTTCGTGTAAATCGCAAATTCTTATTCCCAAACCAAAAACGTACGCATGTGTGCGTGAACGCCTGTGTACCGACACTACCGGCCGAGGCCCGTTAGTAATGATGCGCGTATGGCGTCGGGCTGCAGCTGTGGCGCGGCGTGTGTGTGTGAGTGGAATGAAATGCTTGCTCAGGGCAGCGCCTTAAATGAAGTTAATTACTGTTATCCGATATTCAGTACGTCATTGCAGTCGGTACAATTCTTGACCGATTCGACCATGAAGCGTCCCATGCAGTTATCTCAATTGACTCTCATTATCCCATTACTTATTCATAGCAGTCTAGTACCGGTACAAAGGGAATTTAACATTGCAGTTGCAATTATTTAATCGATACATTTAGCAAAAGGGATTAGAACTTTCTAGATGTAGGTATTGAACGTATCCTTGTTTTATATGCGTAGTAATAAATCCTATCCTACTAATTAATAATTATTATAATTATAAATGCGATAGTTTGTGAGGATGTATGTGTTTGTTACTCTTTCACGCAAATACTACTGAACCGATTACAATGAAATTTAGCATACATATAGAGGAACTTGGATTAACACTATGAACGGGAACTATGCAGGTTTTACTTTGAAACGCGGGCGAAGCCGCGGGCGGAAAGCTAGTAACCTATAGTTGCATTGTAAGCAATACTAATAAAAAACTGTTTGCCAGGCAGGGTACATAATTCTGACTTATTATCCCTAAGTGAACTTGATGAATAAAGCAAATATGAAATGCATCTGCTCTATATCCCAAAAAAGGAAAAAAAATTTCACAAGAGATCTCGGACTGTAGCAACTTAAAGCTGGTCGCTTGTCAAACTATGGTCTATATCACGAAAATATTACAAAAAACTTAATGAGATGGGTATAAGAGAAGTTAATTAAAGACTTAAAACAATGAAATAAGCTTCGTGAACAAAGCTATTGTTCAATTGTGTATTAATAACACAACATGATGACTTTAAACGGTATCCAAAAGTTTGATGAAAAAAGTTGAGTGTACCTTCACGCTTTACTTGTGAATAACTAATTAAATAGCTTTTTATTGCAAAATATGAACGAAAATACATCTAGTTATACGTATATCTTAACCAAAACTTGGAATTTTAATCCATTTGCTCCTAAAATACAAACCTCAGTGAAATCCCTTGGCACAGGGATATGGCAGAACGCCTGGTAGTTGTTGTACCCAGACTTGTACTGCCTCAGCATCACGATGATGGAAGTCACCCCCAGGGTCAGGAGGATGATCACCGACAGCACCAGGTACATCACCCCCTTCACCGACTGCGTCAGGCTCGGCATCTGGTAGTCCTCGCCCGGGAGGTCCACGCGGGACTGTTGATAAATAGCCAATGGTAGAAACTAGCTTCAAGAATTCATATTCGGAAATATTAACCAATAACCCATAGTGGGCATTTTATATTTTTAAAACAGCCTCAAAATTAGAGTGTTTATCGAACGTTTATTTATTGGAAGTAGCAAACGTCTTCAGCTTTCATTGGTACCTACCAGTGTAATTCAATTAGTTTATTCTGGTCTATTCATACTTTTACTGATAGGCATAGTAATTTAAAATTTTAGAAAATTTTAGAAAGTGTTAGAATATTGTCATGGAGCATATTGTTATTCGTTTTGTTTAAAACTGTATCTATCACATCCGATAGCCAAACGTAAAAGTAAAAAAAATGTTTCTATCTTTTTTCTAAACCTAAACATCTAGATATCTAATACTCTACTTGGAGATGCCTTCGCCTTCGCCTTATGCCTCGGAACGCCATCTTAATAAAAAAAAAACGACTCTATGTAACTAATAAAGTCGTATTTTAAAATAGACCGTTGCCAGTTAAAATCTACATCCAGTGCTGCTCTCGACGCGGACGTGAGAAAGGTGATAAAATCAATAACTATGATCGGTGTGCGCCAGGATCCAATCAAATGGCCGGGTTATGACGTAGGTAGGAGAACTAGGTCACAGAGGTTATGCATCGGAAAAATAAATAAACAAATTACACATGCGCTTTGGGAACAGCTCACCTGGGCAAAACTTTTTTTGCTAACTGTAATAATCGATGAAATTATGGCAGTAGCCAAAAAAATAAGGCAAAGATCCTCTTGACAAAGATTTACAGAATTAAATGCAAATATTTACAAACCACTCATGGCCTCTCAGTTAGTACCTACCTACTTCCTATATTTTCATCTACAGGTGGAATGCGTAGCAGTAGAGATAGCAAAACAACAAAATTCATCAAACTGAACCCAAAAATTGGCTGTTTTTATTTTTCATCTGTTTCTTGAACGAATATAAATCTATCTAGGTAAGTATTCCAAATTGGAATTACATAGATATAATTATTATGTACCTATATCAATATGTAATGCTGAGGCGAAGCGAACGCGAAAGCGGAGGCGTCTTGAAAGTTACAAGTCACAATGTAAAATAATTAAATAATTCGCAAAGACCATGTTCGAATATAATACAATAATATCATCTAATAATATTATAATCTATAAACTAGTAACTCAGCCCCCGGAATCACAGACACAATAGAAAATCTATTGTGTCGTGGTCGGATCGGGCCGCTCGGGGCTCAATGGGCTAGAAAGTAATCTATTTATAATATTCTTATTTAATATTTGTAATTTAATATTACTAGAAAATAGTTCCTTTGTACTACTCATTTGGTTTTCTCCATATTTTGTTTTGAGATCATTTTGTGAAATACCTCCAAAAAATAACGCACCTGAATATTTAGAAAGGAAGCTATATACCTACCTATGATCAATAAAATATGGCGAAAAGGCGCGATTATCAATTATCTAGTTACCAACCCAAATAATGGTTTGATTTTTTTATTATACTTTACAATCAAATTTTTCTTCATCATAATAACATACTAATTAATAACCAAGTTATACAAATTCCCAATCCCAAAATAAATAAGGCAAAAGGTACCTATATAATAATTGAAATTTTCCTATATGCGTCTTGACCTGCGCAAAATTTTTTAAAATTTAGTTTTTGTTCTATTTTTAATATTTTTTTTAATTTCGCATTATGTTTCGCTCTTTTTGTCAATTGTAATAAATTAGCATCTAATAAAGTAAATATTTTAAATATTATATTTGAGATACAAAAAAAAATATTTTATACGTACTTCGCTTCGGCTGCTTCCCCGGACATACGGAGAATTATTGACAATAATTGGCTTTTCGCACATATCTAATGGTTTTGCAAAGACCGTCATGATTAAAACCTTTTTATTAGCTTCAATTCAACACCAAATTCTAAACTGCAACAGGAGCCTCGAGAGCTAACGTATGGAAAGCCGAAAGCTACTGTTATTGATCGCACTCTTGATTGGTTGCACAAACGCAGTAAGCATTTACCCTGGACGGACCCAGTAATCAATCCAGTAAAAAGTTCCCAGTAAATATTCAATTCCAGTACCCACTGTGGTGGTGACCTAGATCCGGATGTTTGTGTTGCTAGGTAAAAAACTGCTAGTAGTTACAGCATTGTAACTTATTAACCAATATAGATTTTATTGCTTTTATAATTAAACAATTATTTTTAAATACCACTACAACACTATTTTATTTTCGACGATAATACCAATTTTAAAATGATTAAAATGGACGTGGAAAAATGTAAACGCACCTTAATGTCATAGACTACAGAATAGAAAAAAAAATTGTTTATGATCTAAAAACAGAAAAAAGAAAGAATTCAAGGAGGAGGGAGGAAGTGAATCGGACGGTTTTAATTTGTAGAATATTCTGTGAAGAGGTTAATGATTCAGCAAACTCAAAAGTGCCGTTAAAACATGTCTGATTAGTTTTCTATAACATTATTTTAAGTTAATTCTTTGTTTCATTGTGTACGAATTGTGAATCTTCCAACAACCAGACGACGACCACAATAAAATGGCGACGGACCCAGCGAAAAACCGCATGCATGTTTTCAAGAACACAGGCAAAGATGTCGATGTAAGTATTGATGTGACGAATTAGAGTATTATTTAGTTGCCACGATTCACAATTTATCAAACATAACCGATTATGATGCTTTGTTTTTGCATTGTAGGAAATGCGCAGACGACGAAATGAAGTGACAGTTGAGCTTAGAAAGAATAAAAGGGAAGAAACGCTTCAAAAACGTCGTAATGTGCCCATTAGTGACTCGACAGACGAAGATGAAATCGAAAGAACGTTGGCATCGACAGATTTACAAGAGCTGGTTATGAATGCGGCGAACGTCGAAAACCCCGATGTGCAGCTAAGCGCAGTTCAGCAATGTAGGAAATTATTGTCCTCTGATAAGAACCCGCCAATAGATGATTTGATAGACACAGGAATTCTTCCGATTCTCGTCATGTGCCTTTCTAGGGCAGATAATCCTACGCTCCAATTCGAGGCTGCTTGGGCGCTTACGAATATTGCGTCAGGGACATCTGCCCAGACGAACAAAGTTGTCCACGCCGGTGCAGTGCCATTGTTCTTGCAGCTACTCATGTCGCCCCACGAGAATGTGTGCGAGCAGGCTGTGTGGGCTCTCGGTAACATCATTGGTGATGGACCGGTTCTGCGTGACTTCGTCGTGGAGCTGGGCGTTGTCAAACCTCTCCTTAGTTTTATTAAACCTGAAATACCAATATCTTTCCTGCGCAATGTCACATGGGTGATTGTGAACTTGTGCAGGAGTAAGGATCCCCCGCCACCGGTCAAGACTATCCAAGAAATACTGCCTGCTCTTAATGTTCTCATCACACATACAGATATCAGTGTAAGTTCAATGACTTGTTATCAGTTTGAAATATCTTATAAATTATTTTGTGCTAGTAAATTTGCTTTATTACAAAATATCAAGAATGATTTTATATATTAGTACATTTTCTGTATTACTTAAAAACATAGCTCGGTATTATTTACATTAATAACAACAATAAATCCCAACTTCAATTCATCAATCTAAAACATTCCTTTGCAGATTTTAGTAGACACAGTATGGGCCATCAGTTATCTAACAGACGGAGGCAATGAACAGATTCAAATGGTCATAGACTCCGGTATAGTGCCTAAACTGATCCCGCTGCTCTCACACAAGGAAGTCAAGTGCCAAACTGCAGCCCTCAGAGCTGTTGGTAATATTGTCACAGGAACGGACGATCAGACACAAGTGGTGCTCAATTGTGATGCCCTGTCTCACTTCCCTGCGCTATTGTCACACCAGGTTAGTAAAAATACCTTAAATAACCTTTTGTTAAAGTAGGTGACATGATTTCCTATGTTTGTACCATTTCTTATTAATTAGGGAATGAAATATTGTTTATAATTTATTGTCTGACCTACTGAACATACAAAATAACCATAACAACGATTCAAGTTTTTTCAGAAGAGTTTGATTACAGACAATATCATGTCTCTTTTTATTAGACATGAATGACCTTTAGAGCGGACGTACACGGGCGGCTCGAGCAGTTAACGTCTGAGCGACGTACACGGACTGCTCGAGCGGTCGGTCGTTGACTGCTCAAGCTGTCTATACAAACCGCGCAGTTGACGGCTTGAAGCGGGCGCGACTGCTCAAGCAGTCCGTGTACGGCAGTGAATGAATGTCCATAGTTCTCCGCGCGGTCGCGGCTTCAAGCCGTCGGTCTCAACTGCTTGAAGCGGTCCGTGTACGGCCGCCCTTAATGTGACACAAAGTTCATTTTACTACAAAGAATAAACTATAGCTTAAAAAGAAACTAAAAGACACACTTTAATAAAATTTACTAAAATTATTGTATTGTCACTAATCTGTGATAATGTGTACAAAGTTTGACTTAAATCTATCCATTTAGAGCCAGCGCGCACGAGCAACTTTGTCTCCGCAATTATTTTGTCTCTCCCATCAATTTGTATAGGGAGTTGCGTCGCTACGTGCGCGCACTTTCATACTAGCCCATGGGTGGGAGAGACAAAATAGTTGCGGAGACAAAGTTGCTTGTGCGCGCTGGCTCTTAAAGTGGATCAAAATCAAGTGTAAGGTAGTTAGTAACATATAAACTTCAAAACTATTTTTAGAGGTTTGATGCTTAAAAATGTTTCACATAACACTTGTATGAGTTGTCTTCTTTCATGTATTAGATTTACTTTTTTTGTTCAGTCTATATTTAGCTTGGAACTGGTTTAGATACAAAAGATTGTACTAGATTGAACTAGTATGTGATGTTATCATCTCTTTAACCCACTTTTTCTATGTTGTAGACAAAAATATTTAGATTTGGCAATAACACATATTATTAAAAGTTCCTTACACAAAACAAAATTCAGGAACTGTGCGTAAAGTATAAATCTTTATAAACCTTATTTCTATTGTTATATTATAGCCCTGAACAAGTATGAATTCTGCCTCATATGCATCATATGTTGAAAATAGCATTATTTTATAGTATTTTTATGGTAGTAAAACAAAACTGTTGTTTATATAGTTTTGTACTAATTAGAAAATACAAAATAACTACTAAAAATTACCTTGAACAGCAATTGCCCAGTAAGCTAGTATATATTAGTGGTAAATCTTTAATATATATAAATCTCGTGTCACAATGTTTGTCCTCAATGGACTCCTAAACCACTTAACCGATTATAATAAAATTCGCACACCATGTGCAGTTCGATCCAACTTGAGAGATAGGATAGTTTAAACATGTAAGTACCACGGGCGAAGCCGGGGCGGACCGCTAGTATTAAAAAATGTTATGATGATTTAAAAGTCTTTTATACAAAGTCTAAATAAATAAATGTTTGAGTTTTATACTCTTTAAAGGGTATTGTTTGGGAGTCAGAGACTTCAATATTTCAAAATGTAAAATCTTTTGTCAATAAAGAATTTTTATTTTATTTATTTTATTGTGCAATATTCGTTTTTTGTCTGTATTGTATGACAAATAAAATCAAACATGTTTATCAACTTGGATGGATTGGATGAATGTTATTCAATTTTACATACTAATTGCTTTTTAATTAAAAGTTATGCTTAAAATGTTTTTGTGCATTCCTAAATATTAATCCAATTTAATATGCTAGGAATGAAGCTGAACTATATTAGAGAAATATGTGTAATGATTATTTTGGTTATGTAAACAAAAGAATTTTAATTGTCAATATTGTTAGATCTTAATATTTCCTGTATTTAATACAACATTGAATATATTACATAACCTTTTATAGTCTATAGACTATTGCAGGGAATATACTGTCTTGTGGATGAAATAATGGAATTATTCATCCCACACTTTATTTTATCAGACAAACTACAGAGGTTGCACTAGCTTTACCCCTCAAAGGAAAAGACTATTTGGATAGATTACATAGACTTGTTTTACAGGTGAAATTTATTATTACATTGAAAACTATGTACCCTAACAGTAACCAACATCCATCACCACATTACAGAAAGAAAAGATCTGCAAAGAGGCCGTGTGGTTCCTATCGAACATAACAGCGGGCAACAAGCAGCAAGTGCAAGCCGTTATCGACGCTGGTCTCCTGCCGAAGATTGTGGACAACCTCAGCAAGGGCGAGTTCCAGACGCAGAAGGAGGCTGCGTGGGCTGTGTCGAATTTGTGCATTAGCGGTACTAAGGAACAAGTGGCCGCGCTTATACAGTGCGGTGTGATTCCTCCGCTGTGTAATCTGCTCTCTTGTAAGGACACGCAAGTGATCAATGTGAGTCAATTTACTTTTTATTTTTTTTAATAAAGATTGATTAATCAGTTTTTTTTTGTTAGTTTCTCGTCTTGTTTGTGTTCGGTTTTGATAATATTTCAGTTGAAATGAAATGAAAATGAAAATATGTTTATTATGGACATATGAAAAAAAAGATACAATTTAGCTGAAAAAAAAACACACACACAAAAAGTTGAACATCAAATAATGGTTGAAAAGGCATGATAAATATATTGAATAGGCTTTCAGGCACATTATCAAAATGTGGTGAAACTTCAGTGAAATATTAAGTAATTGAGTATCTAATTAGATAATTATTATCTTATGTGAATGATATATTTTATGATTAACATTTGACCCATATTATATTGTTTATTAATTAAGTACTTCATATAGTAACTATGTAGTAATTAATTTGTCATTAAATTATTAATATTAAATAGTTTTAGCAAGGTAATTAGTCAAATGATTTTGACAAATGTGTACAAGTATACAAGACAGATTTTATTATCTTCAATGAAACTAAATGGTGTGATTCTTTCTAAGACTATATAAAAACTTATTAACCAATTGGGTTTAAATCTACCACACAAGCTAATTCTATAAAACTGCAAGTTCCTATGAATAAACTATTGAAATGAGTAGCAAAATATAAGTTGCCAATACTAACAAAGGGTTTTCTTAGTAAAACAGGTAAAACTCTGGGCTCACGACATAACAAGGTTAAAAACTAAAATTCTATATGTATACATAAACATTTTTTCATATATTTTTTATGGTTGAGCATTGGCTCAACCATAAAAATACAAGTTGCCATATAAGTAACCTATTATAAGGGATTGCCCTTATGTTAGTTTACTTGTATGGCACTCTTTAAGGCACTCTAAAATAAAATACAAAGTTATTTATTTTCAAATATCAAAGTATAGAAAAAAATCCTCATTTTTTTATTCTTTAAAATTATCTTATTATTTAATCTGCATCAAACATCACTAGGTGGTACTCGACGGTCTCAGCAACATGCTGAAGATGGCCGGTGACAATGCTGACCAGGTGGCCAACATGATCGAGGAGTGCGGAGGCATTGACAGGATCGAGGAGCTGCAGGGACATGAGAAGGTCGAGATCTACAAGATGGCATATGATATCATCG
Source organism: Colias croceus (assembly GCF_905220415.1). NCBI lineage: Eukaryota > Metazoa > Arthropoda > Insecta > Lepidoptera > Pieridae > Colias > Colias croceus. Next base: position 11,488,920 of record NC_059539.1, read on the forward strand.
AGCAGTACTTTGCTGATGAGGTATGTGGTATACTCTGTGTACTCATGTCTACTTTTTATTAACCAACTTCAAAAAAAAAGGAGTTTCTCTTCATATACTTTTTAAATTTTATTTGTAAGCTCTGATTTGCAGAATAATTTAATAACAAAAAAATTAAAAAATTTGGTTGTCAAAAAAATTTTTTTCGAAAAATATAAAAATTTATGCAAAAAAGACACCTCAAGCAAATATCGTTTATGTATAGGTCCAAAAGCTTCAAAAGTTCTTTTCAATAATGTGAATGTGTCATGCATATGTGCTAAATACTTTAAATTTAATTGTTTTTTATTTAAGGCATTATCACATTGCAATAATATCGCCTGAATTCATCTCTAATAGCAATAGCAAATACGTATAATATAAATAATTGTTATTTGTTACCACTGCCTGCTACTACATAGAATGTGTGTTAAATTTATGAAATCCATACTAATATTATAAAGCTGAAGAGTTTGTTTGAACGCGCTAATCTCGGGAGCTACTGGTCTGATTTGAAAAATTCTTTCGGTGTTAGATAGCCCATTTGTCGAGGAAGCCTATAGGCTATATATCATCACGCTAAGACCAGCAGGAGCGGAGCAACCGCGGGAAACAGCTAGTCCATACTAATATTATAAATGCGAAAGTAACTCTGTCTGTCTGCCTGTTACTCAATCACGCCTAAACTACTGAACCAATTTTCATGAAATTTGGTATGGAGATATTTTGATACAAAAAAGGACATAGGCTACTTTTTTATCCCGGGAAAATGTCGCAATCCCGGAAATCCCACGGGAACGGGAACTTTATGCGGGTTTTTCTTTGACTGCGCGGGCGAAGCCGCGGGCGGAAACCTAGTTTAATATAATAGGCATGACGAAAGATTTTGAAATCCACATCCATAATGTGTGTATACGTTTACTATACAAGAAAAACCCTATATTTCGGTAATATACTTAAATTTAACGAAGATAAAAGCCATTTTTCAAAAAAATATTTATTAACTGTGCCAAAACAGCTCGCAGGTGTCATGGCGTAGGCGTGACGTCACTCTTTAGTAAATACGTAATTATTTGTACGCATTGCGAAGAAAATTAAAAAAATATTTATTTAATATGTGTTATAGAAACGAATTTCAAAGTTTATAAGCGGTGTGCAGTATTGCAGTGTGAATCCACATAAAAATAATGCTCTAAAATGTGTTAGTAATTATTTCAAGCGAGAAAATAATAGGAAATGATTGTATAAAGTTGGCGCGGAGAACCCCGAACCACGTATTCGTGAGTTCGCAATTATATTTCTGTTCTGAGCCGATAAAGCATACGTGAAACAATAGAAAATAAATAAAAATGCGTATTCTCAACATATTCATAAAAACAAAAGACATCTGACGTGAGTTGTTTACTTAAGTGTGACGTCACGCGTGTTTTAGTCAAAATGGCGAACTGCAGAATTTCAATGTTTTATTTTATTGATAATCTCATTAATCTTAATGTTTTTAAGATTTCTAAGTCACTATATTTAATTTATTTATTATACATTTTCCCTTAAAAACACTAATACGATCATTTATGGATACTGTCGTCATGCCTATTGTAATTGTTTCCAGGAGGAAGACGCGACACTTGTCCCGACGACGGCAGAGCAGGGCTTCCAGTTCGAGCCGGCGCCCAGCGGCCCGCACGACGGCTTCCGCTTCTAGAGACACACACCACACAAACATACATACATACACACCTCCACACATCGACACTTGTCCAACATCGTGGACGCTAAGACACCCCATACTGTCTCTGAAGTCATTGTTTTGGTAGATTGTTTAGACGAAGCGATTTCGGAACACTATGGGACGTCTTTTATAGTAACTAGGATCATATAACTCCACGCGGACGGGATCGACCAGCAATGGACGACTGTATCATATTATGTAAACTGTATATTTTTTCAATGAATTCGCCGAAAATCGGTCGCAGCAAATCATGAATTCGGCCCCGCTCTCAATCTCCCGGGATCCCGTTCGCGTCGAATTATTCGCATAGCAATAATGAGTGTCTGTTGTGAAATAATTTATTTTATTAATAAAATAATGATGATGCGATTAGACAAATGTTTATTTCGAAATATGTAATTGTATAGAACTCGAATTGAGGTTACATTTTATCGTCGATCCTAGCCGGCGGGGCTCGGGCCGCGAACCGCAGAGTCGCTAATTCGTTAGTTATTAGGGCGTTAGTACACTGACGCATTCGCGTTCGGCAGCGAAACAACGAAAAATCTGTCAGTAGTGTGGCAGGATTTCGCATATAATATGTCTCACTCTAGCACATAGATAGATGAAATAGTTGCGTCCTTGTCAGTATTGTTTCGCAAGGAACTGCGAAATGGCCATTACACTGAAGCATTGCGAAAACATTGCTGTGTTCCGTTCCGCAGATATTTCGCTACGAAGTAGTTTCGCAGAGATTGGCTCACGCGAATGCGTCGGTGTACTAACGGCGTTATTATTGATAAATAATAATAGTTGTGAGGTTCCCGCCGGAGCCTCGCCCGTCGAGTGTGGAGCCGGTCCGGCCGCTGGACCCACGACCGCGCGTTGTACCGCTGGCGGCTCGTCGGTTCACGGCCGTCGAGCAAAAAGGCCTTAGCACCGTGTTCGTTGTAAAATTCGCGTTTTTAAATACATAAATAATTAATTGTTGTTTGACAATCGGTGCTACGGTTTCGTTGTGATACAAAATATTGTGATGTTTGAAGATTTTTTCATTGTTTTTTCGTATTCGTAGGCTCGGCTGCGGGAGTGTGTTCCGGCGGCGACCGGTTCTATATTATATGTTGAGAATGTTTGTCGATAGCGTCTCGCTGTCGATCTTTATTAGCACAGATCGGTTAGATTGATGATCTACTACGTGATGTAGTAAGTTTTATGTGCTACGAAGACTGCTCCTCGTTGTAAATTGCTTCATTGTTGGATTTATTTTAAAATCTCTTGTTAATGATCCGCCGGAACGCATTCCCGCAGCGTCGACTCCAAAATGAGGACGGACAGCATAGCTTTAAAGTAAGTCCGGACGACTAGTGTATCCGCTTACACATTGCTTTTGATAATTATAACATAGTATTTATGTTTCGATTTTAACTCGAAGTATCGCTGATACGGGACACGACGTGACATTATGTTCGGATACGGAACCCATTTGTAACTATATAACAATAAATTCTGTCCAATTTATATGTGTTTTATTTTATTCAATTATTGACTGAAGTGGATTGAAGGTAGAGATGATTCACCGTTCGAGTATCTGTTGCCTTGGTTCTGTAAAGTAAAGAAACAAAATGTTCAACGGCTATATTTATAGCTTATTTTATACTAATTAACTTTTTTGAGTCGCAACATTACATGTAAATTGTAAATATTTGTTTTGTCAATATGAATTAGTAAACATCAATTATCAAAGTATTGAGTGAATACGTACTATTTTCTTGTATTCGCAAGCGAAGCATTTCACTGCGTTGACGTGATAAGAGTCGTGTGACGAATTCACATAGCGAGTGGCGAGACGACTGTTCAGAGATTTCACGTCGTAGAATTGGCCCACTTTGTGCTGGAAACTGATATTTTTATCAAATTAGTACTACAATAAAATAAGTTTCATATAAAAATTACATACGTAGGCGGTAGGTCGTATCTGTATGAACGAACCATTATATTTGCTCTTACATTTACAAGACTGAAATAATCCTTTTATTATAATGAACTAAGTAGTTATTTTGTTAAATATTTTAAGGTATCATACACCCTCGCAAGCTTTCGCATCCTACTAATATTTTAAATACGGGTTCGTAAGGGTGGATGGATATTTGTTACTCTTTCACGCAAATACTGCTGAACCGATTACAATTCAATTTTTATATGTAGGTAGCTAAAGACCCATAATAAGACAGGCTTATTTTTTATACCGGGAATCCCACATATTTGTTACTCTTTCACGCAAATACTGCTGAACCGATTACAATTCAATTTTTATATGTAGGTAGCTAAAGACCCATAATAAGACAGGCTTTTTTTTTATACCGGGAATCCCACAAGAACGGGAACCAAGCAGGTCTTTGCAAACGCGGGTGAAGCCGCGGGCGGAAATCTAGTTAATAGTATTAGTAGGAATAGAAATATAACCGTGCATACTTAGGCAGTGGTTTCGTCCAATGATTATCCAGCCTGTTGACTTTCATAATAGCATTCAGCCGCTGCAATAAACTAAAGTTATCGTTTTGTATCTTGACTTTTCTATCCAATTCCTTCTGCACTTTTTTTAGCTTCAGCGCTACATGCGGACGGGCGGGAGGAGCACGATCATCGATAGCGGGGAGAGCTGATTTTACCTGAATATTTTTATAAAATCGTTTGTATATCGACTCTTACGACTTTTTTTTTGTAAATATATAGTTACCAACCTAATAGTGTATGTAGTAGTACTTAGTAGAATAATATAGTTTGTGTGGTTTCTATGATTTAATAAATAGCCACCATAATAATATATTTTAGTATCTACCTAACTACTTAGGTACCTAGTTAAATCATATTATGTAAAAATAATAATAAAAATTGGAAAATATTTTGTGGTTTTGACTACTAATTTTTAAGCGATATACAAATTTTATATCCTTGATCATTTTATGGAAACTGAGCTTTAACGTGCAGTTTTCATTTAAATGAAGATTCACCTTGGACCGATGATCTTTATATCTCCTTTCCTCCCAGGGTTGTTGCAGAAGTTTTTCTCGTCGCGATAACATTATATTTTCACTATTTAACCCAAACACAACTTCAAATTAATTTTGTGAATGTCTCAAGATTCAAGTCAATCCATTTGTTGTTGTATCAATACATTTGTTGCTAGGCCCCAGTTATGTTTTAGGTACCTATATAACTAATGTTATCCATGATATTTTTTCTCACAAAATTAGTTAAATACGAAAGTTACTCCTCTTAATTAGGTATGCTTTATGACTTTCTTTCACATAACAAAGGAGAGATTTTGTAATGATGTTCCGAACTGAAGTCATTAAATTGTCTACAAGAATGTTATTCCTATAGGAATTTACGCGGTTGATAAATTTGTTCACTATGTCTACGAGAGAACGACGCGTATCATGTTTGCTAGTGAGGACTGAGGACCAAAAACGATCGCGATAATGATACACCCCGTTCGCTATTTACCATCGTATCATGACTTTATCATGATCGGCTGAATTATCTAGTGTGGACGCATTTTGTTACGGTGTCATTTTACGAAAAATATTAACCATTTTTGTAGATTGTTTTTCAAGGAACAACTTTTATATTATACAATATTTTTTGTTAAGTCAATAGCTATGGTTTTACAGCGCTCCGAAGTGAGTACTATTTTTTCAGTACTCGCACGCAAGTCGCAACCCCAAATGTATCTTTTCAATGGACTATCTCGAGGCTGTTTTTCTCCGATCATCAAAGGCGAAAATGAGTAATATTGATCAAGTGTGGTGTAGACACTTATCTGTATGCATGTAATAAAAAAAGATGATGGTACTTGGTAGGCTGTTCCATAAAGTTATGAGATGAAAATGGGACATAAAAGAAAACACATTTTGCAAATTAATAAATAAATTATATTGTTAAATATTATAATACACTGCACTTACATTGGTATCATATCATGCTCGTTACATCAGATAACACGAAAACGTACAAACACATTGTTACAAATAAAAATATACTTTGAGCAATATAAAAATAAAAACCGAATCACTCTATTATCTAAATCTATCTCCGCTAAATCATATATTAAATACAATTATTATGATTAGTGTCGACTATTAAATGAGAAAGGCTCGTTTTTATTTTAATCGTAAAAGCTTAGGAATGTAAGTCCGCGTTTAATTATTTGGCAATGTTTATTATTATAAAGCTTAGATAAAAATTCAAATCAAAGTGATAAGCCGATTATTAATTCCTGAACACAGACACTCCAACATTATTAATTTTACACTAAATTAAGTTATTTCCCTCTCAACTCAACGCAACCTGACTGTATCCGTATTTGTGCTATACGATTTCCAATTTTTGGAAAGACTTACCAACCCAAATATTCTATACGAAGCATACAAACGGAATATCATTACACGTTTCAGAGTTGTAGCCGAGATCGAAGTGAAATAAACATTTTTTAGACATTACCAGAACATTACTTTCGAAAATAAGCAAACCTACAATTTAATCAGCAGTATCCTAAATTAGCGTACAAAACTGTGTCAATTTGAAGGTATTTATCATCACCACTGATCCTTCCCCCGGCTACAACGTCCAAACTCGCCACTGAAGCACTCAAGCCCGAACCTATGTCATCTATTTTGTTCCTAACATATCCCTACGTTAACTGTCGAGTTCCCCATTACATGTCTACTTACAATACAGTATAAAACGTATTAAATACATCAAAAAGATTTAGTAACTTACAATCGTCGATCGAGATATACGATGCCCGCCAAAATATTGGCGCGCATACAAAATGTATCACACATGTCCGTGTTTACACCCTAAACGAAACCTTAATTCATTTTTGTCACAATTTAAATGCAAGTCGAATAAAGCCCGGTATAAATGCGGAAATCATTCCAGTTTTAACTTACGTTACGTCTACATACGGTCGAATATAAAATTCTACATTTGGTGCTGTTATTGTATGGAAATGAATATTTGTACAAAAATAAGTTGACTCATTTGGCAAGGCTCGGATAGACAAGCAACGCTTATTTATCACAATTTTACTCCAGACGTCGATGAGGTAATTTTTAAATGAACTAAAAAAATTAGAACACAGTAAAAAGTAAATATAAATAATATGTGACAAAAAGCTTTAAAAAAAATCGGTTGCTTGTCTATGCAAAACGATACATTATCTGTGGAGTGTCAGTCGCATACACTGTTTCTATTGGACGATATTTTCTCAGCGAGGAGTGTCGCAAACTAATTCAATAAAAATATCGGGCGCGCTTTACTATGGAAACGTATAACTTAAAATACAAAAACAATAATCGGTTATCGAAGCGCACATTTCAAAACATCTCCTCATTATGGAAGATCGTGATATTTTTTATAATTTAATGCGTTTTATCAGAATGCTAAATAATAAATGGAAAATCGAAATTCTGGCACATAAAAACTTAAATTAATAAAAATACTGAACTAAATCGATGATTCATATAATACAAAATAATTGTATATTATTACAAATAATAATGAACGAGACAACACACAAGCTGCCTTAGATGTTTTCACAACTTATATCGTAATTATAATAGAAAACACAATATATTATGTAATTCATAATCAATAAATCAATTTACCTATTACAAAAAGTTATTGCTATCATAAAAAATGGCTATTTACATAGATCGAAACGCAATTTCATTTTTTGTTAATCTCGATACTTTTATTCTTATACAGACGTGTATTGAATTATAATAAAAAGTATATAAACCTTATATAAACGGCCCAGTTTGGTAACTAATTTAAGATACAACGCCATAGAAAAGAAACAATTAACGTTGAACGATAGATTACGTAATTTTTCATTACTTTCTTCATATGGATACTTTTTGCATTTACGTCCGAATAAAAAAAAACAATTTTTTCGGCAGATTATCTTTATATAGTTACCAAAGCAGGTTGTCTAGTAGTATTATTATTATAGTGTAGGCAAAGCGTGTGATGCTGGCGTATTGACTAGCGACAGTCACGTCAATGGATACCGTTTGAGATTCCGACCCGATACGAGTTTCAACAATATTAAACTATTATTTAGTACGTCATTTGTATTAAGAAATATTCGCGTTTCAGAATATTATTTATTTATTCCAATATTCTGTATTAAAACATGTTTAATATCGTTAAAACTCGCATTATTCCATCCTCATGCCGGGATAGCTAATTCGTTGTAACAACCACACGTAAATACAACGTCAGACTTGTTAGTCTTAAATTTAAGTATAAATTGTGCAAAATCATATTTTTATATTTGACAATATTTCACTAGTATAAAAAGTATGCAATTTTCTCGATTGCTTAATATATTGTCAAATATAAAACGCGACACACGACTATATCCCCTTTCGCTTACTCTTCCTCTGATAGTGACTTACATTAACTTAGTGGCCGAACATCACAATATATGCATATACTTGTACATATGTATATATAACATGTACATTATGACAAGCTTTTTAAGGGTCGGTTATGCACGAACGACAAAGGATTTTGATAAATAAAATTCGGAGTTATACACTATCGAAGGTATGAAATTCTGCCATCAAATACCAAATTGTGCCTCGATAATACAACGAGCTTTTAATAATTATGAGCCGCATCATCTACGGGCTATTTTTATATATATAAAAAATAAAAATCAACATTAAGTTCGTAGTTAGACTAGTTCAAATAATTTTGAAATGTGAACATATTTTGCAAACAAAAAACCAACAAAAGAAGATATTTAATCTTTCGTGCATAACCAGCCCTAAGACACCGCAACGAGTTAAATTTGACGATAGACATTAACCGTCTTATTACAAAAACTTATATAGACCAGATTTAAACTAAAGTCATGGTTTAACTTTAGTACAGAGGTTTAAACTTATCTTGATCTATTGTTCTTGACTATGGTTTAACGCTAAGGCTGCGTTTTCACCAGATGTGGGAGGACGCGTAGCGAGAGATGTGTTTGTAAAAAAACCAATAGTTTCGCTTCAAACGCTCAATGAAATATTATTGGTTCTTTACAAATACATCCTTCCTGTAACATCCCTCTAGTGTAAACACAGCTTAAAACATGTATTGATGTATTGTAATAATATTTTACTTATTATACTCTGTCCATTATACTATTTGCTTTTTGACAGCTTCACGCCTATGAAGGATTGTATTGTTTAGGTTAAAATGTCATGTTTGAAGTTGTTCTTCATGGACAGGCCCCGCCCACTTAGTGATGTCTACACAGAATTATTCAATGATGGTTCGATAGATTATAATAATCGATAGAAATACTCTGTAAATATATCAGATACAGAAAAACTCTTCCATTATGTTATGTAATTTAAACATAAAGACAACCAAATTTGAAGATAGAAACCAATAAATAATAAAATATTAGTTTAGTTTTAACATAAAATGCATCGATATGTGGTCTTATTATAACATATCTAATTAGTATGTTTACGTTGTAATTATTATTTACGTACCTGATTCGATTTATGATAATATTTTGAATTTATAACCGAAATCGTATCACAATCGATAATCTTTTGGACATCACTTCTGGTATCACCCGTCGAGCTGTCAAAAGGCAATTCTTATAGTGGACAGACCAGTGTTTTAATACGTTTTAGACCCGGTTTGTATTTACCGTATTTTGTAATAAGACGGTACAACTCCCGCGGTTTGTGTCCCAATTACATAAAACGTAATTACTCAACTAAACTAAAATTACACTACGTTAATTACTGAGGACCTATCATATACTATGATATAGAAATTGCTTACCTAATATATAATATAATAATTATATAGAGAATGCTGAAGCCAATTTTTGGTGTGTTATTAGTTATAATACATATATAGTGGACGTTGTTGCAACGTCGTCTAGTTTCAAGTAATACCTAGGTGTAATTGATGTGTCCGTTTAACGAAGTATATTTTTATTATTTATCAAGTTTAATCCAATTTTGTTGATGGATTTTTTTTATTTTTTACAAAGTAACATGATATTATGTAGTGAAATGGTGCCCTGGATTTGTTTATATTTTATTTTTTACAACTTTTGCGTGTAATAAAAAGTTAACAATAATGAATACCATTATTGTGCATGTTTAACACAAATATTTTGATAAATATCAATACAAAAGTCGATGAAAAAAATTGGTTGCCTGTAAAGTCGGTATACGGGCGAAAGTTTTACGTGACAACGACTTTTTATGTCTGTCTCTCTCGCTCTTAGGCGGGCTAACCATGCCCGCGTGCCTCTTTCGGTGACTCATCGTAACGTTACCGAGCGTTACACTTTTTCATAAGTGACTCCCAGCCGCAACCTAATTTAAGACATTGTCACGTCAAAATCATAAAAGTCATTACAATAATAAATGGTGTACAATATGAGATAAATTTCGTCTAGAATTTATATAGATATAATATCATCGTTTCTATAGACACATCACACGACCCTACATTATAATAAATTAAATATAAAATTTTGTATATGCCAAACGATTTTATAACTGCAATTCTGTAGGAATGACAAATTGACGGTAGTTTACGATTATAAAAGGCGAGCTCTATTAAATAAATCTCATAGATTATACTGAAAAAAAAAACATCAAAAATGATCCATTCAGGCTCCTATCTTGCTATCTCTCTCTGACACACGATTAAAAAGAGACAAAAAATGTTACACGGCTATAATATTTATATTAAAGGCCATTATATGAGTGAGTACTTAATTTGAAGTGAATTTATAACCCATTAAATACCTGACAATAATAAGTATTATCTAGTATAATTTTAATTTTAATTCCGAGGATTTTTGTAGGGTAGTTATATAATAGGTACAAACAGTGTCATGAAAATTTTTGAGTTTTCCTAGCATTCTGTGGTAACCTGTTATCGCCAAAATTTTTTAAGAACTAAATATATTTTTTTTAATTATCTACTATTTTTTTTTTAATTTTCATCAGTGTCCTTTTGATTCGTACAAAAGGCTCAAAGATGAAAACGAAATGTGTGGGACATCGAGAATATATTTACTTATCCCGTATTTATATTTTTATCGGTGTTATTTTTAATCAATGCTTAATGATAGATAAAACATTGATTACATTAATCGCAGATTAAAATTATTAATATGTATATTAATAGTGATTGTTATATTTTACTAGTGTCTTGTATAAAAGAGAAAATGTCCCCGCAGAGCGTTCTAAACTTTATGAGTTTTCTTCTCGCCTTGGGCACGCATTACACGTTAAAGCAGTCTAATATTCGACATAGAAACGTTTATTTCATCTAGATACACGTAAAAACGGTGCAACATAAACGACGTCACATAGACAGCATCGAACGTGTGACGTCACGTGGCCGTTCCAAATTTAAAACTAGAGGGTAGACTACACACGAGGTCTATCGCAGAATCCGCTCAGCTCAGTGCGCCTCCGAACGTCGAAGCGAGCGGACGTGTTCCAACGCGTTCGAATTTCAAAACCGCGTGACGTCACCTGCTCATCCGTTCGCCGCGGCAGGCGAGCGCGTGACGTCACACGGCCGCTCCGCCCGCGCGCATTCCGGCGTACACTGCCCGTTGCGTACATACTAACGTATACATTATACTGGCAATGTACACCGAAACGTCCACATCAGTGATGGGATCTCAGCAGTTCTGCGAAGCGCGCGGCAGCGGGCGCACGAGGTAGAGCTTCTCGCCCTGCTTGTTGGTGTATATCGGCGCGCGCTGGTAGTGCGCCACGAGCTGCTCGAGCGTGGGGAACTTGCGCTGCCCGATGCAGTACAGGCTGCCTTCCACGTGCACGCGGAAGTGCTTGTTGCGACCGGGCGCTTTTAGGGACACGGAGTAGTCGCCCACCTGCGTAATTGTACAGAATTATCCTATTGGAATAACACAAACTAAACTCGGCGTCACAAAAATCGCACCTCTTCGAAAATAAGTTTCAAGCATGTCCCGCCAGCAACGAATACATTAAACCCAATCAATATTGGTATCTATTGAAAGTATATTTAACGACCTTTAAATTAACAACAGATAGAATTCCTAAACACAGCAGATCTCATTAGCACTAACGTTAAAAAAAATGTTGTCAAAATACGCATTGCAACGGTCACTAATTACACCTCCTTACAAGGGTATAAAACGGGCGACCCGGGTTAAATGTCTGTCATTCGCTATTCAACCTTTGAAGTGAACACACGTGAACAGCTACAGTAAGAAAAATACCCCAGAAGATGGATACCACTGCAGATGAAGCCGCTCAAGTCATTGCACTACTGCAATCAGGGATGCGCCAATGTGATGTTGCTCGACAACTGAACTTGAGTCGTTTTTCCGTTCGACGAGTGTTCCAACGCTTCCAAGAGACTGGTGGCTATATCCGAAGACGTGGATCTGGAAGACAACGGTGCACATCCGAAAGAGACGATCGCTTCATTGTTTCGACGTCTTTACGTAATCGGTTCTCCAATGCTGTTGAGCTGCAACAACAACTGCGATCAGCTCGCAGAACGTCTGTAAGCGTCTCCACGATTAGAAGAAGAATGCGGGAGAAGAAAATTGCAGCTCACAGGGCTGCTACAGGGCCAAAATTGACTGCACAGCATAGGAGAGACCGGTTGCAATTTGCCCGTGACCATGTGGATTGGACAATAGACCAATGGAGGGCTGTGCTCTTCTCGGATGAGACGAGAGTTTGTCTTTTCTGCAACGACAGACGTCGAAGAGTGTACAGGAGGCAAGGGGAACGATTCGCACAAGCCTGTATTCAAGAGACAGTGGAATACAGGGGTGGTTCGTGCATGTTCTGGGGCGGCATGTCAATCGACGGCAAAACGAACCTTGTGTGTGTTTCTCGGACTGGAAGTGCTCGCGGGCAAGGGTCACTGACTGCTCCTCGGTACATAACAGAGATCTTAGAGGAGCAGGTTGTCCCTTATGCGGGTTTTGTTGGCAGTGGGTTCACGTTAATGCACGATAACGCCCGCTGTCACACCGCTTTAATTGTAAGAGACTACCTGCAAGAAGTTGGGATCCCTGTTATGCGCTGGCCGGCGCGAAGTCCAGACCTGAACCCTATTGAGCACCTTTGGGATGAATTGAAACGGCGAGTACGGGCACGTGATCCTGCCCCTACCACTCTCCAAGACCTCCAAGATGCCGTCGTTGCAGAATGGGAGAACATTCCTCAAGAGACTGTTGTCACATTAATTAGGTCCATGACAGAACGCATGAAGGCAGTCATCAGGGCTAGGGGGGGTAACACTAGGTTTTAAGTTGTTTATAAGGACTTTGTTGTAATTTTTGCTGATAAAATAAAATTTAACTTTTTAATCATTTGTATTAGCTTGGTTTTTTTTATTCCCTGATAAACTAAAAACCAAATCTATTGATTTATTCTGAAATTTTAATAAATTGCCTTTCCAATGATACCTTATAGTCATATGTCTACCATTGATTAATAGGGTTAAAATGACTTCGAAGGAAATTCTTATAGAGGTGCGATTTTTGTGACGCCGAGTGTACTTCAATATAATAAAGCTTTTTATTGACAAATTTTCTTAGTTGTATCAAATATATTATAAAATCTGCCGGGCTAAAATGGTTACTTTCGGTGAATCATTATGTGATCCTATTATTCAAATGGTAAAGAGACTATTTAAAAATAATTCATAATATAAATAATTTTACAGTCGAAAACAGAATTCATCTATTTGACGTTTTCTAAAAGATATAAAATGACGCAGAAACGCAAAAAGTTCCGACTGGCACACTCAATATACTACTTTACTTGTCTGTCAATTCGAATAGAACTAAAATTCCTTTCCACTCACGTTGGTCTCCGAGTCGCGTATGAGGAAGTCTCCGTCGTGGCCGTGCTGGTTGAGCAGCGCGTCGCAGTGCGTGCGCGTGATGGCCCCGTAGTACCAGGCGCGCGCGGCGGGCCCCGCGACCGTCCCGCCCGCCCCGCACGCGCCACCCGCTCCGCCCGCACCGCCCGCTACTGCCACGCGGCCACCGCTCTCGTTCGCTTCGCTGGAAACGAGATTAGTATTAAAAAAAGAGTGTATGTAGTATGTACTTATGTAGAATAGAGAAAACAGGAGGAGGCCTTTACTCTTAAGAGGTCCTTAATAATTAGATAAGCAATTCAACAAAATTAAACTATGTATTAACTGATAAGGAAATAAGATAGTTTTTTATTTTTTTATTTTACTTATTTACTTATGTACACGCGTTAGAATGGCTATACTTCTTTGGCGTACGGAAGAAAAAAACTAGAATATACAACTTGAACATAGTTATCAATTTTCTTACCACCTAGAACTAACTTAACTCCAAAAGTTGCAGTATGGGGGAGAGAAAATTTTGCATACCATAGTAAGGACATAGTGATAAGTTTAGAATTAAGTTTTATATATGTATGGTTTGACGTATGCCGTAAATAAATAAATAAATACCTATTGTGCATGATTAATCGAAATTAAGAATATAATGTAATATGTATTTTTCATTCTATGAAGTTTATTGTAATGGGACTATTTTGCAGCACATTATGTAGAGATAAATTTCATTAAACATCACTTTTTTCCTACGACCTCGTATGTATCCGGCTCGAAGGACCATTAAATTTCTTATCACAGATTTTCACACAATTATAGGACGAAATTTACTCAGACTAAATTATATGAATAAATACAAGTATTTTTCTGCTCTGTTTAAAAATATCTAACTTATACGGCTGAGCAAGATAATCACCAAGCTATTGCATGAGCACGAGCCCTACGTGACCATGTCAAGCGCAGTTAACACGGTACTTCACAAATCACTTGGACCAATATCTCACCTGTATGACTGAGCAAGATAGTCACCATGCTCTTGCATGAGCACGAGCCCCACATGACCACGTGAATCGAAGTTATCACGGTACCTAAAAAATCACTTGGACCAATAACTCACCTGTACGGCTGAGCGAGGTAGTCAGCGAGCTCCTGCAGATAGTTCCTGGGCACGAGCCCCACGTGGCCACGTCAATCGCAGTTAAAACAGTATCTAACAAATTACTTGCACCGATATCTCACCTATATGGCTGAGCGAGGTAGTCGGCGAGCTCCTGCAGATAGTTCCTGGGCACGAGCCCCACGTGGCCACGTCAATCGCAGTTAAAACAGTATCTAACAAATTACTTGCACCGATATCTCACCTATACGGCTGAGCGAGGTAGTCGGCGAGCTCCTGCAGATAGTTCCTGGGCACGAGCCCCACGTGGCCACGTCAATCGCAGTTAAAACAGTATCTAACAAATTACTTGCACCGATATCTCACCTATATGGCTGAGCGAGGTAGTCGGCGAGCTCCTGCAGATAGTTCCTGGGCACGAGCCCCACGTGGCCGCGGTTGTCCCGCGCGCGGTACCACTCCGGGTCGGACGGCGGCCGCTCGATGATCTCCAGCCGATCGCCCTTCTCGAACGATAGCTCCTGCTCGTTGTTCGACGTGAACGAGTACAGCGCCACCTGTGTAGGGAGCTAAGATGTACAGTGTGGAAAAAGTCAGTAAGTCATTTATATAAAGACAATTTAACCACTAAATGTGTTGTTTAGCATAAAACTCGACCACGGCTCGGATAATTAGGCATTTTTTTAATGTTAAAATACAAGGAAGATTCTTATGGAGAAACTTAAACGGGCAATAGTACAGAACAATGTCTGCTGAGTGAAATGTAAGAGATTAAATTATGGAAACAGGAGCCGAACATGCCGCTATTGTAGAAACATTATCTTTATACAGTAAGGATAAACTAGATTGGCACTTACAACAATGTCTAGAACATTTTCAGCCATAGCATACGTATGAACCGTGTCTTCGCCATCGCCCTCTTCACTCGTGTAATTTGATGGAAACCTGAAATTTAATTTTTAGTTTTATAGAATGCTTTTAATAGTTTTGTTTTTAATTGTGTTGTTTTGTCCTAATTGTATGGTTCTGTTAAAATAAAATATTATGTTAAATTGTAATGATTTTTAAGAGCAATTATGGAGTTTGTTGCCTGTTCTTCTCCGTATAATTTTTAATTCAAAATCGCGTCTTAACGAAGTCTATTTGAATAAATAACTGTTTCGAGTTTTAATTGTATTTAATTGCGTGTTCTATCTCGTATCAAATAAATGTTCCTTTCTAATTGTACAACTCACCACCCAGTATGTCCTTGGTACTGTCCCCTCCACCATCCATCGTTACTCTTCTCCAAGATCAATATCCTCGTCCCCTTCGTGAGTGACAGCTCGTCCGGTTGCTGCGCTTGATAGTTGTACTTCACAACTGCCGTGCCTAGGGCTTCGGTGGGTTCGACTCGGCGACCGCCTGGCGACTCCGCCCCGCCACCGCAGCCGCCGCGCACGGGCGAGCCGCTGGACGGCAGAGTTTTGGAGCCCGAGCCCTTTTTCACTTTCTTTTTGATACTGAAATTTTATTATATATATATTTTATAAATATTGAGAAGATTTCTAGTGCTATTTACTATACTATGTTATTGCATCTTATTTGATTAATAGAGACAAAGATTTCTAGAGTAATATTATTCAATTTTAAGAAATTTTAAATGGTAAACCGGTTAAATGGTTGTACCATACAAACAGTAAACAGACAATAAATCTAAAATTACTTCGTTTTCATAATAATAGTTAAACACATGAAGGCAGTAAACATTTTAGATAGTACGTAAATTCAAATGCGGGTACAATTTCCAACGGCCGCGGCGTATGTGTTATTAATGAGTAGCTAGTTATATGATTAGTATCTTTTTTAAAACATCCAAAGCTAAATTATTGTTTCTAAATGCTAATGCGACTATAAACAGTGTCAATGAACAGAAAATAGGACAAAATTTAATTCATATTATTGAAAAGATTAAATATAAATCTGTGCTAAAAATGCTTTGAGTTTATTAATTTAAAGTTTATACAAAACAGGATGTCCGGTATTCAAAATAACTACTCTGTATACTCATTCCGAACATTCTCAAATGCGATATAGCAAATACAACAAAGATTTCGCATTATTTTTACACCTGGAAACTTTAAAATACGAACAAAATTACGCCTTCAACACTCCAGAATCACGTTAGATATTTTATTCAAATACAGAAATTTACAAAATCGCTAAGTAGCTTTTGAATTTATTTTCTATGGGCCCTCTTCACATTGGGCAGCATTGGGCGAGTAGAGGGCAGTCACGATATTGTAGAGGGCCTAAATGTTTATCATCGGCCGTCATTGTAGATGTTTATTCGTAATCTCCGTAATGGCGGCAAACATCGACCATCGTTTGTCGAGCCAAAACTCATGATGATGAAGAATTCCCATAACAGATAAAAGTCACTAACAACCAAATCCACCTCCCAATTTACCATACATTCCTACACAAAACATTAAAAATCTCACCTATCAAACAGAGACGGTTTCTCCTTCTTAACATAATTGCTCGGCACGTAGCCACTCTGACTGCGTGCGTTTTGCACCCGCCACCAGTGCTTCGAGTCGTCGAGCAACAGGTACCGCTCGTTCTTCCGCAGATCCAACTCTTGCGCACCCTGCGCCGCGTAGTCGTACTTCGCGACCACGTAGCAGACATCGTCCTGTAAAACAATGTAAAGTTGTATTATATTTAATACAGCATACTACTACAGTAAAATTATAGTTGTGTTTCTTGCTAATATCGCGTGTTTTATCGATACTTCGATACTAATATTATAAAGCTGAAGAGTTTGATTGTTTGTTTGAACGCGCTAATCTCAAGAACTACTGGTCCGATTTGAAACATTCTTTTGGTGTTAGATAGCCCTTTTATCGAGGAAGGCTATATATCATCACGCTAAGACCAACAGGAGAGAGCAATGCAGGTGAAACCGCTGGGCACAACAGTAAATTAATAGTTTTGATCAAGCAAAAAGATAGATTACAGATAGAAATAAAACTATTTTAATGGATGTGTGTATATTTGTTAGTCCCTTTCACAGAAAAAGCACTGAATGGATTTTGATTATACTTGGGAGTGATCTAGCTTATGTAGTAGTACACATAAGCTATAGTAGTACTTGCTTTTGTCCATAAGTTTAATGGCTGTTGAAACCACATGGCACAGCTGCTAGGATATTAATTTGATAATATGATAGCAGCATGATTTTATCTGCCTTAGAATAAACTCAAAACGACTCTTTCAATTGTATAAATTATTTTACCATTAGAAAGCTCACATCTTTACCAAGTAGCAGGCTATTTTCTATCTTGAGTCAAACCAGTTGAAGCTGGAGCAAGCAGCTTATTTAATAATAATTAATGGTGTCCCACAACACATTAAAGTTCTCTAAAGGGCCTCTGTGTGTTGGATCTGTATCCCCACATAAGCCTCCCAAAGGACCGGGTATCTTCATTCTGATGGTACCAGTGAAGTATGGAGAAATACATAATTAATAGTATGAAACATAATTATACAAATATAAACAACTGTCTACCATCCTAAATAGAGATACCTTGCTATTTGTTTAACCTAGCACATAATTGAATGTTTACTGATGTTATCAAACAAAACACATTCAAATCTGCAACATTGAAGATTGTACAATAAGAATACCATTGAACACATACCTACATTAGTTAAATATGTTAAAACAAGTATATTGTGCAAACAGGGGAAGTATAGAAGGCTAGAAAAGTTACGAGTCAAAGGAAATAAGCAATTAACTTAATAAACAACACATGATTATGCAATTTGTCATTGAATCATACAGTATGTAAAGCATCAAGTATTGTATAATAAACTGTGTAATACTTATTAATATAATTTATTGCTTGTATGTGAAAGTAACTGTTTATGTGTTTCACTTTCACAGATAAACAGCTGGATAGATATAGATGAACTAATAAAACTATTTTTAAGTAAAATTTGAGGTATGAGTTTGATTTCTCATATAACTTAAGAAACATTTGTGTCTTTATATATAACTAGCTGCTCCGCGCGGTTTCACCCCCGCGGCTCCACTCCTGTTGGTTGTAGAGTGATGATATATAGCCTATAACCTTCCTCGATAAATGAGTGTTCTAACACCGAAAGAATTTTTTTTAAATTGGACCAGTTCTCGAGATTAGCACATTCAAACAAAGTCTTCAGCTTTATAATAATAGTATAGATGTATGTTTGTTATGTTTTCACACACTAACTACTGGACTGGTTATATGCATTAATTCTCAGTCCAGCAGAAACCTACATTTTTTCTTAGATACATAGGCTATATTTAATTTTGTTATCCTGAATTGAATTTAAATATCCTTAAAGTTATCAACCACATAAATATGAACCATGTCTAAAAAATAAAGTATCCAATATAAAGGAAAATATTTATAAATCTTATATCCTAATTTCCGTCTTTCTTCAAATGACATTCAAATTTTGTGGCAATAATGTTTAGTGTAATAGAACGATTGATTGTCTAATAGGGAAAATATCAAATATACAATATAATGTTTTAATTTCAAAATAAATATTTAGAGTTATTACCTATATTTTTTACAATTTTAACAAAATAAGTATTTTGAATCTATAGAGTATGAAGAACATGTAATTATTAAAAACTAGCTGACCAATCACGGCTTCGCCCGCTTTTTCTAAAACCTAATAAATTATACACTAAAACCTTCCTCTTCAATCACTCTATCTATTAACCCATTCAGCCCCAAGCGGCCCGATCGGTCCACCACACAATAGATTTTCTATTGTCTGTGGTTCCGGGGCCTGAGTTATTAAAAAAATAGCATCAAAATTTGTTGTGTAGTTTTAAAGATTTAAGCATACAAAGGGACAGAGAAAGCGACTTTGTTTTATACTATGTAGTGATTGTCTCAATATGTTTATCATCAGTATTGAGTTGTGAGTTCATAGCTAAAGGTTGCAAGGAATTTCTAAGGCTCTCAGGTCTTACTTTTTTTCAATATTTATATACCTAGTATTTATATGAAATTGAAGTTCATTAATATAGGCTGTAATAATTATAGTCCTGCTTGATATTTTATTACACTTATACTTACTATATGTCTGTTCGTACTTCTGGCAATTGGTATTACAGACGTAAAAAGGCAAGGTAAGGTAGGTGTAAATACATAGGGAAACAATGTGAATTTGTCAGTATCGTTATTTGGTAATGGCATTAAGATTACCTGAGCACTCTTTCCATGCCTCGAGTTGGCCATGGCGTGAGGCGCCGGCAGCGGCTTGTTCGCCCACACCGAGTCTGCGGCGCGCACCGACCGCGTCTCCAACATGACACCCTGAGACCCTGGATTGGCGACAGCCGCCTTACTGATACATAGCGATTAACACCACTGCACTGCACCACACAATATGACACTATTTTTTCCCCACACTGCAAACGATGTATCCACTTCTGGAGTTTTGCAATAACACAAAAACTCTCGATTGTTTATTATAGGACGTGCGAAAACCGAATCGAAAGCTATTTAGCGATCAACGATAGACGTGCATCGCAAAATTTTCACTGTTTCGTGCAAATAGGAATTTCATTTACAAGTATAAATTATCACGCTCCCAGTTATGTATTTATTAAATATTTTGTCTTTTATTCTCACATTATTAACACATTTGTAAAATTTATTAAAAATTTTCACATCAATCGGTGGGGCAGCAACGAATCAATAGACAAAAGAAAGGATTTATTTTTATTGGTTCTTCTGATCATAGAGCAACTCATGAATATTCAAATAAAATATCAAATATTTAGTAAAAGTGAAGTTAAATGTATTATTTAGTTGGTAAAATATATCAGATGATAAAAAGACTTTAATGTCGCATTAGAAAGAATATTATACTCAACGCCACGAAGGAAATAAATTCTGATTTTATTATTTTAAAATATATTATTTATCTGTTCAAACTTTTTAACAACAGCTGTAGTTGAAAGTTCTGTTATCTATGACATTTGGAAATTTTGTTTGACATTTACTTATTGCTACGTATGGTTACAAATTGTGTAAAGATATTTTATTTAAGTTCTAATAAAAAACATAAATGATTTTATAACGGTAAAAATTAAGTAAGTGATAATGTCGGATTCGGAAGCCAGTAATTATTCGGGGAGTGGATCAGAGGCCGGTAGTGTAGTATCGAATAGGTCAAGAAGAAGTGCTGCATCAAACCGATCGGCGAGGTCCCGATCTGTGTCGCGTTCGCGGTCACGCTCGCGATCCCGTTCCCAGTCAGGTAGCAGGAGTCCCTCTAGAAGTAGAAGCCCTTCCAGATCACGGTCTAGATCAAGATCTAGATCACGATCGCGTTCTAGGTAATTCATTTGACAAATAAGTGCTAATTGTTTATGTGGAACATCGCCAATCAATTTTTTTCATCCGTCACAGGAGTCGATCTGCAGAATCTGGCGGTGGACGTAATAGAGATGATGAAGCTAAGGAGGCATCTGGTGACGAAGAAGTAGAGGTAGTTATTTATTTATTCACTTATTTTGATGATTAATAACAAATATCCTGCATTGATTTGATTGCAAGATGCTTTGATTGTTGTTGTATAAGTATTACATCACATAATACTTGTTCTATTGATTTAAGAAGACTTATAAGGCATAATGAATTTGTGTATAACCAGATATTTGCTGTAAAAGGTATAAAACTCCTCAAACTACTCAAAATTAGTTTATTATCAACAAATGCTTGTTTTTATCACAATATAATTACATGTATAGGTATATCATAAATATAAATCGTAAATAAAAAGGAATCATATCTATGCTTTTATTATTTGTATACTAGATTTTCACCAGTGGGTTTGCCTGCATAGTCAAAGAAAAACCCTCATAGTTCCCGTTTCTGTTGGATTTTCGGGTTAAAACCTATCCCATGTCCTTTCTCATGTCTCAACTATTTAAACAAAATTTGTAAAAAATATTCAATGTTTTGACTTTCCTACAATTTATTATATATTTTTTGTTAATCTATACAAATTTCACAAAAAATTTGATAACTGCACATGAAAATATAGCCACTCTCAAATTGAAAAACACTGATTTTCTATATGTGGACAAATTTTTTAATTGGTTCAGTGGACATAGGGAATACACACTGTTTTCAATAGCATTATTTCTTATTTTGGCATTTTTTTACTATTCAATTGAAACTTAGCATCATGGATAGCAGAGGATACAGCAATAGATGTGGGATCCAAATCCTGTCTCATAATTATTTTTATATGTATCTTATTGGTAAGGATGTATCTTTCTTATTGTAGAAATTAAAAAAAAAACAGTTAAGCTGTTATCAATTTAATTCAAAGTAAAGATAAAATCAAATCAAGTTATGTTAATAAAATTAATTTAAAATTCCAAGGATGAACAAGAACCAGAAGGAGACGATTTAGTGGATTCAGAAGAATATGACGAGGATGAAGAAGAGGAAAGGCGACGGAAGAAACGCAAGAAGGACAGCAGATATGGAGGTTTCATTATTGATGAGGCTGAGGTAAACTGATAGTTCTGTCTATTTATTGATAACTTTGTTTTCAAAATAGTCTTTATGTTGCTCTATAACTTTGACTTTCTTGTGGCGAAAGTGTTATTAAAATCGAGTCAGTCATTTATTATAATTTTAATAAAAAAAGTGTTATAATTTTATTCAGCTTTTTTTAGTATGCATTTTGAAAAATATTAGTATTAAATTAATTTAATTATAATTTATAACTAACTTTATTTGGATGGCAGCCTATATGTGGCTATATAACTTTGTCTGTCTTTTTGTGAAAGTATAATTAAATCAACTGAGTTATGATACATTCTAAAAAACAGGAAGACAAATAATTGTTGAAAGTTCTTATTATATGTCACAATGTCACAATGTCTTAATGTCACAGTATTCTGTTATATATTTGTCCATTTTACATTTAGGTTGATGATGAAGTTGATGAAGATGACGAATGGGAGGAGGGAGCACAAGAAATGGGTATTGTTGGCAATGAAGTGGACGAAATTGGTCCCACTGCTAGAGAAATTGAAGGTCGTCGCCGTGGAACCAACCTCTGGGACTCACAGAAAGAAGAAGAAATTGAAGAATACCTTAGAAACAAATATGCTGATGAATCAGCCGCGCTTAGACATTTCGGTGAAGGTGGCGAAGAAATGTCCGATGAAATTACGCAACAAACACTGTTACCAGGCATCAAAGATCCCAATTTATGGATGGTCAAATGTCGTATCGGCGAAGAAAAGGCCACAGTACTCTTGCTTATGAGAAAGTATATTACGTATCAGTACTCTGAAGAACCATTCCAAATTAAATCGGTTGTTGCGCCCGAGGGTGTAAAGGGTTATATTTATATAGAGGCCTACAAACAAACACATGTGAAAGCGATTATAGAAAGCGTAGGTAACTTAAGAATGGGTGTGTGGAAGCAAGAGATGGTTCCCATCAAGGAAATGACAGATGTATTAAGAGTGGTCAAAGAACAATCGGGTCTTAAGCCGAAACAGTGGGTGCGGCTAAAGAGAGGTCTCTACAAGGATGATATAGCCCAAGTAGATTATGTAGATTTAGCTCAAAATCAAGTTCATTTAAAACTTTTACCTAGAATTGATTACACAAGACTCAGAGGTGCGTTACGAACTGTGCAAAGTGAAAATGAAGCCGCGAAACGGAAAAAGAAACGCCGACCCGCTGCAAAACCCTTCGATCCAGAAGCTATCAGAGCTATTGGCGGAGAAGTTACCTCTGACGGTGACTTCTTAATTTTCGAAGGCAATAGATATTCAAGAAAGGGCTTTTTATATAAAAACTTTTCATCAACTGCTATTCTTGCAGAAGGTGTTAAACCAACTTTGACAGAATTGGAACGGTTTGAGGAGCAACCTGAAGGAATCGATATTGAACTCGCCGCACCGGCTAAAGACGATCCCACAAGCTTGCACTCTTTCTCAATGGGTGACAATGTTGAAGTGTGCTCCGGAGATCTCGCTAACTTACAAGCGAAAATTATAGCTATAGACGGATCCATGATAACAGTTATGCCAAAACACGACGCGTTGAAAGATCCTCTAGTTTTCAAACCGAATGAATTAAGGAAATATTTCAAATTGGGAGATCACGTAAAGGTATTAGCGGGCAGATATGAAGGAGACACAGGTTTGATCGTGCGAGTGGAGGCACAGAGAGTAGTTCTCGTATCAGACTTGACTATGCACGAACTCGAGGTTTTGCCACGAGATTTGCAATTGTGCTCAGATATGGCAACTGGTGTAGATTCCCTGGGTCAGTTCCAATGGGGTGATATGGTTCAGTTAGATCCACAAACCGTCGGCGTAATCGTTCGTTTAGAAAAAGAAAACTTCCACGTGCTCGGAATGCAAGGAAAAGTCATAGAATGCAAACCGCAAGCTTTACAAAAGCGGCGCGAAAATCGATTCACGATGGCGCTTGACTCTGAACACAATTCGATACAGAGGAAAGACATAGTGAAAGTGATAGACGGGCCGCACGCGGGCAGAGACGGTGAAATAAAGCACTTGTACAAAAATTTCGCGTTCTTACAATCAAGAATGTATCTAGACAACGGTGGTATATTCGTGTGCAAAACGCGACACTTACAACTAGCGGGCGGAGCGAAGAACAACGCGACGGCGAACGGCTTGGCTTTAGGTTTCATGTCGCCGCGTATTCAATCGCCGATGCATCCCTCGGGAAGAGGAGGGGGGAACATGCGCGGGAGGGGGAGAGGAGGGAGAGGAGGGATGGTGTCGAGGGGGGATCGGGAGTTAGTGGGAGTGACGATAAAGATAACGGGCGGGCCGTTCAAGGGAAATGTGGGGATAGTGCGCGTGGCAACAGGGGCCACGGTAAGGGTGGAACTGCACTCGTCGTGTCAGACGATATCGGTGGAGAGGAGCCATATTGCGGTGGCGGGCGGGCCCACCGGGGCAGCAAGGGGAGGGGCGTCCAGGTTAGTACATGCAATATTATGTATATTTAGCTTTACTCGAATTTGAATAAAAATGAAAAAATAAAAATATAATTCATCCACGACAACGTTGTGGAATTATTATATATTTGTAACTTTTAAAAGAGCTTATGATAAACTTTGATATTAGAATAGAGGTAAATTTTCGCAGTTACACACGCTCGGCATTTTGTATTAACCTAACAATCAACTTCCAGCTACAGCCGCACACCAATGCGCGCGGGCGGGTCGCACACACCCACCTACCGCGACACGGGTATCAAGACGCCCATGCACGGATCAGCGACACCGATCTACGAAGCCGGGAGTCGTACACCCCACTACGGGTCCAGCACACCCGCGCACGACGGGGGAAGGACTCCCGCGCACGGTGCGTGGGACCCGGCCGCTGCTAACACGCCGGCAAGACCAGACTTTGATTATGGCCTGGATGATGATCAGCCCCCCGCCTATGAGGGCACGTCGTATGCACAGGTTTGTGTCATTTTTTTTTTAGCCAACCACTTGGCACGGCTTATTGTTGAGATTTATGATAAAAATAGCTTATATTACTTGGTAAAATGTAGTTTTCATTGTAACTTATTACTGAAACAAACAATAAACATTTTCTTCTTTTAAGGTAATTTCTTTAGATTTAATTAAAAATTGAAATAAGGATTATGATAGTAGATTTATTTCTAGTTGGATTATCTTTCAAGAAAGATACAGATTTTAAGTTGAACGGCGCCGTTTAATAAAGAGGCTAGGTTATTAATTTAAAGAAAGATTAAGTTCGTTGGCTGCAAGTGTTTTAACTTAACACTTTCCATTATTATAGACATTGTTGTTATGTACTGCTGTTTGTAATTTGTTAATACATATAGTGAAAATGCCAATAATTATTGAACCTACGTTACCAGCTTTTGCAAGTTATAACCTCTGCATCGTAAATTTCTGCTCTCAAAAGCATTACATAAGATTCATGTTAAGTGTTATTTGTATTATCAACACATACTCATTCAATTTGCAGGGTCCGTTCACACCCCAAACGCCGGGCACGATGTACGGCTCAGATCACACGTACAGTCCGTACCGACCATCACCCAGCCCGAGCGGGTACACAGGGGGGTACCTCGGCACCCCAAGCCCGGGGGGTTACTCCCCCCGCTCCCCGTACGCGGGGGGTTCTCCAACCCCGGACTGGCACGCGCCGGACCTGGAAGTGCGTGTGCGGGATAAGGGGGATGGGCTTGGGGGTCAAACAGGGGCGCTGCGGGGGGTCAGTGGGGGCGTGTGTACCGTGTACCTGCCGGGGGAGGACCGGTCTGTCAGTTTGCAGGCGGATTTATTGGAGCCCGTCGTGCCGCAGCGCGGGGACAGGGTTAAGGTGAGAACAATTTATGTACATAATATAGGTTACAGTTAAAACCGTTTTTCACTAGTTAGAACTAGTTATAACAAAGGCATTTTATTATAAATCGTAATTTAGAGAGTGTGTGAGTTTTAACGTTCACTTGTTATATTGTTTGTCTCAATCAACTAGACAATCAACAATCAAGTTCAAAAATTATCCGAAGCAAAACTCTGCCTTCGTGTGTATTAGGCATAGTTTTCTAATGAACGATACAATAAAATGCACACTATAGTGTATTTTCATTAAATCAGATTTATTCTTTTTTTATACAATCTTAATTATTTACAAAAACTAATTAAATTTAATTAATTTCAGGTGATATCTGGCGACGACCGAGAAGCGGTCGGTGAGCTGATCTCCATAGAGGATAAGGAAGGAGTCGTCAAGTTTGTCGGCACGGACGACATCAAGATCATGCAATTACGCCGCCTTTGCAAAATGGCGAACGTCTAAATTGACACTGACATTAAAAATGGTGGCAAAATTGACGGCTGTTTTAGATTAACCTAAAAACGGATAAATAAAATATGTAAAGATGTAAATTCCGGAACATTATTGTAAAAGAATTCGTTTTGCTATATTATTTGACATAGCATTTTAGTATAGAGAGCAGAAATTAATATGGCTTAGCGAAACGAAGATTTTACAAGCCATTAATATATGTATTACTAGCTTCCGCCCGCGACTCCCTCCGCGAGGATGCTGGTCTTCGCGTGGATGGTTTATTTCTCCATTTTGAGTACCTAACTCTGACAATGACATCTTATAAATATCTATCTATTGAACCCAAATACGGCTAGGCCTATATTAATACGCAACGTTTGTTCGCGGTTCTACAGAACAACGTCTATGGATAAAACTCAAAAATTAAGATAATTTTTTTTCTGCGTATTTTTCCGAGATAAAAAGTATTCTATTTTATGCCCAGGATAATAAGTTATAATTATACCAAGTTTCATCGAAATCGAACCGTTAGTTTTCACGTGATGCCTGAACATACAGACAGACAGACAAAATTTTTTTTAATCACATATTTGGGCTTGGTATCGATCCAGTAACACCCCCTGCTATTTATTTTTTCAATATTTTCAATGTACAGAATTGACCCTTCTACAGATTTATTATATGTATAGATGATATCAAAACAGTATAGCTTCGTTCTATAAAGACAAAAAATATACGTTCATAAAAACGTAATAAAAAACCAAAATAATTTAACACATTACATGTTAAATAATATTTTCATAAAGTCATACACATTTTTTTTTTATGTAATATCAATTTGATTTCTTTAAGTGTAACTGACATGTATGAACACCTCTAAGTTAGTTATTGTTGAGTTCATTAGGTTGTTAAATAAATAAATCCTGAAATGGTCAATTTGTTTTCATTTCTAACCATTCATTCCCACACTTGAGGCCTTCGAGCTTGAGGCCTTGAACCATGTACTATATGGAGCCTACATTTTAAATTTAATCTGCTTGAATCCATACCACACAAAGAGAAAAAAATTAAATTTTACTTCGGATGAAATGCACAGACATTTTGCGCTTTTGATTTCACTAATGGGAATAGATTTCATGTAGTACTGGCAAAGACTTTTTTATCAAAATGTTACAAAATGCTACGCGGAGCGTGTATGTGCACAACAATGTTCAAATATTTTAGAAACATCTATGCTATTGCTACATTTGCGTACCAATACATTTAGATGCATGTTGGATACATTTAGGTGATTTAGACTTCAATTAAGAGTTAAGCGCGTCACACACAGTGAAGATACTATAATATTTTATGTTAAGATTCTCTAATATAAAATATTACACTATCTTAAGGTATCCGGTATCAGCGTTCTGACCATCATTTTTCTTTTTGTCATTGCCTACTAAGACCCCTGTAGAACCGCCATCCTGTTACAAATGACCCGAAATTTTGTGTCAGTGTTTCGGGTCGGGTGAATTTACGCGATACCTTTTTGTTAGCACATTACTTAATGATCTAAGTTAGCACACAATAAGGACACAGCTTTAAAAAAATAAGAATACAATTTAACACGTTTATAGTTTGGGCAACGTGATGAGTTGAGACGCAGGTGGACCACTTGTATAATTAATTATCATTGGAAGGCTAGTGCTCAAAATATCCCTATTGAGAAATTACATTGATCTGCGAGAAACTTTAAAAAAATCAATTCGATCAACTCATTCGCGTTAACTAAGTTTTAACTAGAGATAATTTTCTATCAAATTATTTATATTATTTTTTGATTTTTGTTTATTTTGCGAAGCTTAATTGGATATCAACAAGGAATTTTCAACCTGGTTTAAGTATGTACAATATACACAACTGTTGGTGGTGGTGATCACTTACTACCGTATGTGACCACCATATTTTTCACCTGTTTTGACCTATAGTTTGTAAAGAAAAATTTTAATTAAATAGTTTCTGAATCAGAAAGCTTTCGTTATAAAATGACTTTGCCTGCTTGTAAGCTACGAATGTGCATGATTTTCTTCTTCTACACTATAATATTATAAAGAGGAAAACTTTGTTTGTTTGATTGTAATGAATAGGCTCATAAACTACTGGACCGATTTTAAAAATTCTTTCACCATTCGAAAGCTACATTATCCACGAGTAATATAGGATAGGTTTTATCCCGGAAATTCCACGGGAACGGGAGCTATGCGAGTTTTTCTTTGAAACCGCGGGCGGAGCCGCCGGCGGAAAGTATTTTATATTCTGCTGTCTAGGTCTGTAAGAATCAGCCCTAAGCTTATTGACGGGGGATCGAACCCAAGATTTTTGTGTTAACACTTATTTAATATTATTGTGCGAGAAATAGTCGAAAGTTGAAAAAAAAACAAAAATATGATTTTATTAACATTATTTATTGAATAAATAATACAAAAAACGTTTTCAGTTGAAACATTAAGGATACCAAACGAAAAAAGAACTGAGCAAGTGACTCCTACTGACATGGATTAACATTCAATTTACTTGATTCAAAACAATTAACATCAAAAAATATGCCGCTACCTATGACAGTAACATCCACACTTATAAAATAAATACATTGATGGAATTTTATATTCATATACATCTATATATATATACTTAAGTTAGCAGACTGCTTTAGCAGTTATTTTACAAAACATCGATTATAGAGGGCTTAAAATGCCTGAAAATGCGTAGTACATATTTGAAATGCTTAACGGAATCGGCTTATGTTAACACATTATTGCTTTTGCTCCATTTAAAGCCTACTTAAACGAGTATCGAGTAGCGAGAGATGCACTCGGATTTAATAAATACTAAAAACAAGTGAACAAACAACTAAAACTATATGAAAATGAATAGTTAAAAAACATCTAGGAATCGACTCTATTACTAAATCCCAGTGCACCATAACATTAAAATTGAGGTTATTAACATGTGCCACCAATATATACACATTTACAATAATTTAAAGAAACACGTCATATCGAAATAAAAATGCGACATCTAGGACCTTTGCGCGCGTATTACAAAATTGCCTGAAGAATCTCACATTCAGGTATACGCGTAGGCCCGCTACGAGTACATTCGCCTAATACAACTAAAACATTTGGTTACTCGATTATGCTCCAAACGCATAAATAAATAGTGAACTACGGCTGTTACAACAGTGGCATGCTTCCCCGTCCCCCTAAGTACTAAAACGATTACTTATTTTTAAAGTTTTTATTTTATTTGTCCGCATCGAAACGATTCGACACAACGACCTATAGGATACACTAGGCCAATTTCTAAATCGTCACACGACAGATTCATCTAAACTAAATTATTTATCCAATATGGTTGAGAAAAATATTTGAGTAGTTCATATATTTTAACTATTCCGCCGCCATCTTGGATTATCTATCGCATGACATCAAAAACAATTGCACTTCGTTTCTCACTTACATTTCATAAAAACATCAGATCTAAATGTATACTGCTCTATCAAAGAGAAAAGCTACATTACAAAGTACAGCGAGAATTCCGTAACTACAATTTATTATGTAAATTAAAGTATATACAAGTTGAAAATACACAGACTATATAATAATTTGATGAATCTAAAACTATTCATTTACGACGACACGTTAAAAAATGTTATGGACCAAATGATTTCAATAAAATGTAATTATATTTTGACACATACACACAAAATGTTAAGTGTTTTGTTATTATACAAAAGGAAGTTACATCGCCGTATATTACAGAAAAACTTACATTACATGGATAACACCCTAGTCCATAACACTTATTTGGCATACATAAAATTTAACACCTTAACATAATGTGATGCACGATATACAAATAAAATTTAATCTCAATCAATATTACATGATATTTATACAACCATTTACAAACGAATTTAAAAGCCGAGAACCTCATAGAGGCAGAGAGTGGACCGACTTCTTAGTGGCTTGTATCATCGAAGTCGATGCTTTGAGCTCCGGTACTATATTATCACGGTAGTTGTTTTGAATCGTGATATTTTATGGTCGAGGTATGTAGTGTCTATGTATAAGTATAAAAAATAATCGGTAAAATGTACATAAATAATTTCAAGGTAACCTATTTTTGATCTAAATAACTTAATTTCAGTCTAAAACTAATGTCTTAATGTGCTTTTAACTATTTATAAGAGTTAAAATATTGTTATAAATACGTTTTTGACGCTCTTTGACCGATTCCTGCACAGTTATTTTACACACCATTTATATCATCAATAATCAAATGACAACAAAAAATAACTACATAAACTGTAACATAATATTTTTATAAAGTACCAATAACATTTAGTCTTATTCTTTTAATTTCTGCGCAGGAATTTCACAAAAAAGATGAATAATACATAATTTTTGACACCAAACACAATCACATAAAGACACTAACACTACACTTTGACACTTTTGACACCAAACGAACACTTTAGTACCGAAGCGTGCGATCGTCTCACGACGCGTACATTCTCTTGATATCTTCCTTGTATCTCTCTTGGATGTCTTTCCTCTTGATCTTGAAGGCAGCGGTCACAAGGCCCATGTCTGGGGACCAAACTTCTGTGCATAGTTTCACTGCGGCGGGCACTTCGAACTTCTCTAGGCCACCTGGAATATTTGTTATTATTAGCATTTTTTTATTACAATCGGATAACAACAATAGTTAACTATAATTTTATTAAATCGATACAAATATCGATGTAACGATAACAATTTTGTAAAGCGATTGGCTTTTAATAAATGATTGTAATGATAACAAAAATATATTTGTGCTGCAAATAGATCAATTTGAGCACAAAATTAAAATTTTGTGCCAAATTGTATGGCCCTGGAAATTTGGAGAGGTCTGTTCTTTACCATATGTAGTATTTGTGAAATATTTAATATGTATATAGAAAAAGTGTAGATGCAGATCATAAGAACATTACGGAAATAAATTTTAACAAAAACATGACAAAACTCACATTTCCTCGCATGATCGGCTAATTCCTTAACAACAGCTTTTTCCACCTCGCTATTCTGGCACAGCTGATCAAAGTCCATCTCTGGCAGGCCAATTCTGGCCGCTAATTCCGCTAAATGTCTCGGGTTTGGCACCAGAAGGGCTACAGTGTATGTCTTGGAGCTGTCACCGTATACACAAATGTTCTCTACTATGGGGCATGTCTTGAGTTCCGCTTCCACTTTGCCGAGGGACACGTATTCACCGGCTTGTAACTTGACTAGATCCTTCTTGCGGTCTGTGGAGTATTGTTTACATTTATAGGTAAGTAGATATATTTTTTTACACCAAAAAAAGTAATAAATTATAAATTAAATAGATAAGTATATTTTTATTAATATTAGTTATTATGTGCGGACCACTAGTGCTCTATAAATGAGAAATTTTTATCGGTAATGATGCGGGATTCGAACTTGCGTCTTTCGCCTTACTAGTGCATGAATGGCGCATGCTTACAAATTACTATACATCTAAACATATCGTTTGGAAAATATTAATAATAAAGGTATTAAATAATGCTTAAATTTTTCAAATCGCTTGTTTAACCTGACAATTAATAGCTTTCACAACACCCTTTAATTAAAATTTAACCAATTTCCTTACCGATAATCTTAATACACCCATCGTGATGCAGTTCTCCAATATCACCAGATCGGAACCAGCGCCGGCCGCTCACGTCTATGAACTCCTCTCGACTCTTCTCCGGATTCTTGTAATAACCTTCCGCTACACTGTCACCGCCTATTACTATTTCTCCCTGGGGAAATAATAATTATGTATTTAAATTAGGGCAACAAGTGAGGAAAGTTCTTTGGCATATTATTATTATAATATACTAGATTTCCACCCGCGGCTTCGCCCGCAAGGAAAACCCGCATAGTTCCCGTTCCCGTGGGATTTCCGGGATAAAAACTATCCTGTGTTAATCCAAGTTACCCTCTATATGTGTGCTATATTTCATTGTAATCGGTTCAGTAGTTTTTACGTGAAAGAGTAACAAACATCCATACATCCATACAAACTTTCGCATTTATAATATTAGTAGGATGATGTTACGTATGTATATTGTATAATTAAACTGTTAAACTGACAGTATTTAAAAGAGCAACTATGGAGTTTCTTGCCGGTTCCTCTCCGTAGATACTGCTTTCCGAATCGGTGGTAAATGTTAAAATATGTAATGACGTTTCAAAAGTGCTTCTATAAGAAGTCTAATTGAATAAATAAATTTTTGAGTTTGAATTTGAAACTAAGGCGATCAGTCAATCAGATTCAATAGATAATTTTATTTCGTTCTAGGTGCTATATTTAAAAAAAGACTTAATAAGCTATCTTCAATTTAGAACGTATAACGTGTCGTAAACAATAAATAAAGGACGTTCAAGAAGTTATTACAATTTAATTATATACACTGCAATCAGCTAGATTTTATCAAATATAACTCAGGCCCCGGAATCACAGACACAATAGAAAATCTATTGTGTCGTGGACCGATCGGGCCGCTTGGGGCTCAATGGGTTAATACAGACATCCACATTCATTGTTTAAAATTGTTAACGCATTTTTTTTCTCTAAGTATCAATATTTCTATAATATTCTTACATATTTCAATTTTAAAATGTATTTTATACCTGTGGGTATGGTTTGTTGCCGACACGATAGTTGCCCTCCTCCCAGTTCACCAGCTTGATGTCTGTGCCCGTCGTGGGAGCGCCTACTCTGCCTGTAGATCTGTTACATAACAATTTATTAATAAATACGTTTTTTATATAACAAGCGGGTCGCCACAACTCAGCGCGGATAATTTTATTTTTTACTGTAAGTATCCTATTCGCAATTTATATGTACTTATTTTATTTATATTGTGCAATTTATATGTATATTATATTGTGCAATTTATATGTATTTCATTTTATGTTTTTTTCTTTAATTTGGTGTGTACAATAAAGCTTTCATTCATACTAATCCAAGCGGTGAAAAATTCATGAACAAAAATAATGGTAAAATTGAATCTAACATTGAGTAGACAGTGCACGCACATGAGTAAAGATAACGAACAGAGACGGCGCTGCATACAACAGCGTAAATATCGTTACACTAAGGGCCGATTTTTCAATGCTTGGATAAAACTTATTCGTCGAATAATGTATAAAACTACCATTTTAAAAACGTATTCTAATTGCCCGTATTTGACTGTTTACGTGACATTTTAATATTATCGTGTAATACTTTATTGGACGGATAAGTTTTATCCAAGCATTGAAAAATCGGCCCTTAAACAAGTAACGTTGTTTACGCTGTGTAAAACACGCGCATGTATTTACTACCCTTCGTTACTTTCGCACTACCTCTGGTTAAAACCAGTTAACGATAGCTCGACCTGCACAACGTACGCGTCTTAGATTTGTCTCTGTTCGTTTTCTTTAAGGCCTATTCAAACCTGAACGGTATCCGCTATCGCCGTGGATAGCGGTATCCCGATGGATACGCGATTAAATCTCTTACGTAGTACATTATAGAGACTATAATCGCGTACCGATCGGCTGTTCGCTACCGTTCTCGGATCGGTACGCGAGTCTTTACTCTGTGGCTCCCTTCGCTCTGCTGACTGCGCCAATATTACAAGTTTACCCACTACACAAACCCAGTGGGCGCACGCACTCACCGGTCGAGCAGGTCCATGATGGTCGCGCAGGAGGTGGTCTCGGTGAGGCCGTAGCCACATTCCTTACTCTATAGCTCACTTGCACGTCCGCCCTACAGACTACACACGCACCCGCAACTTTACCCACTACACAAACCCAGTGGGCGCACACACTCACCGGTCGAGCAGGTCCATGATGGTCGCGCAGGAGGTGGTCTCGGTGAGGCCGTAGCCACATTCCTTACTCTATAGCTCCCTTGCACGTCCGCCCTACAGACTACACACGCACCCGCAACTTTACCCACTACACAAACCCAGTGGGCGCACACACTCACCGGTCGAGCAGGTCCATGATGGTCGCGCAGGAGGTGGTCTCGCTGAGCCCGTAGCCACATTCCTTACTCTATGGCTCGTTCGTACAGTACGTCCGCCCTACTGACTGCGCACATCCCATAACTTTACCCACTACACAAACCCAGTGGGCGCACACACTCACCGGTCGAGCAGGTCCATGATGGTCGCGCAGGAGGTGGTCTCGGTGAGGCCGTAGCCACATTCTTTACTCTATGGCTCCCTTGCACGTCCACCCTACAGACTACACACGCACCCGCAACTTTACCCACTACACAAACCCGCCCACCCCGCTCCACTCACCGGTCGAGCAGGTCCATGATGGTCGCGCAGGAGGTGGTCTCGGTGAGGCCGTAGCCGGCGATGACGTCACAGCACAGGCACAGGCGCACCTGCGTGTGCGTGTCGGGCGCCAGCGGGGCCCCGCCCGCTATCATGAGACGTACTCGACCGCCGAGTAGCGCGCGCACTTTCTTGAACACCTGCACAGATAATTAATGAATTAATGAATATGTTCATTGCCACAGCAAGTTCAATCAAATCAAATAATTTATTGCATACTAATACATTTTACATGTTAGAAACCTTATGCAGGTATTGCAATGCAATATTATATTTAAATTACATTAATATATAGTTATATAATAGTTTGATATATACATTTAAATCTACTTAACCTAAAGAACACAATATGCAAACAATAATAAAAAAAACAATAAGAAAAGAAGAATAAATAGTTGTAGTGACTAGTGACGGGTTGGGCACAGATAAAAAATATTTTTGTGACGGATAAGTTGTACAGATAATAAATGTGATGTTATGTGATGTTAATCAATAAATAAATAAAAATGTTTATGGTGACGGGTGATACAGATAAAAAATGTTTTTGTGACGGATAAGTGGCATAGATAAATAATGTTTGTGAATTGTGATGGCAGGTAAGAAAAACAGATGATGAATGTTTGTCAAAGCCGGTTATGTATATTGAGACAAAATAATTTTTTGGCACAAGCAGGCCAAATAATATGAGAAAATATAGCAGCAACACAACTACCGACAACAACAGAAGAGCAACAGTATCAACAAACTTTAAAAAGTGCCAAATCATTCAAACAATGCATTTAATAATAAAGATGAAAAACAATAAAATGAATTAGCATTAAAAACATTTTTAATTTTAACATTGCAACCGGAACGTCGCTTTGACTCAAAATTTGCAAGAATATGAAAAGGTAGAAAAAAGCCATGATCATATAACAATACAGGTAAGCATATGATGATGATGATGGGAGTAATATGATGATGAAATAATACGTACAATAGTATTAAGTATCGGCGTATCGTATCCGCGCTTCATCCAGCCCTGCTTGTACGCGTAGGCCCACTTGAAGAACGCGCCCGCGAACTCGCCGCTGCGAGACACTTTGTCCGTTATGCCCTTGCTGATACGGTCCATTATTAACTGCAGATAAACGATACATTACAACTTTTGATAGGGACGAATTTGAACATTAACTGTCCGCTTCACCCGCAATTTCCTTCCGCGTACGGTGAAACTGTGGAACGATCTGCCACCTGCGGTATTCCCGAACAACTACGACATTGGGGCCTTCAAAAAAAGAGCTTATTTGTCCATTAAAGGCCGGCAAAGCACCTGTAACACTCCTTGTGTTACAAGAGTTTATGGGCGGTGGTGACCACATAACATCAGGTGGCCCACCTGCTCCTTTGCTTGCTCTGACATAAAAAAAAATAATAATAACGGTCTTACTAATAAAATGTTACCCATTCGCTATTCAATGGATTAGTTATTGCAAAAACCTATTTTTAGAATAAATTCCTTCATGTAACACGTTACAAGGTTGCTGGTGTTCTTTGTTTGTATTTTGATAAATACTTGATTGCAGTTTAATGATGTCATAAGTGTATTGTTATTTCAAATGAACTATTTTTGAC
The DNA here is from genome assembly GCF_905220415.1 of Colias croceus. Classification (NCBI taxonomy): domain Eukaryota; kingdom Metazoa; phylum Arthropoda; class Insecta; order Lepidoptera; family Pieridae; genus Colias; species Colias croceus. The sequence goes on from NC_059539.1 coordinate 11,525,641, forward strand.
GTGACAACGTCTTGTAATTGCCGGCTGCACGCCCGAAAAAACATGACTCATGCGGCGTTACCTCGCTCTGAGGCGTTCCATGTAAGGCTTGAAGTGCAAGCGAAAGCGCGGAACGAGCGACAAAGAAGCACAATCGTTGTCACGTTCAACTATCGTCAGTAAACCGACTTTACAGACAACCAATTTTTTACTATATATACTATTAAACGGATTTTAATACAATTTTTGAAGTGAAACTTCTTTATCGGGGTTGGAAAAAAAAGTTAGTGTAACATTTTTTCGTTACGCGTGATATTTTTCCGTTACGCGCCATCTTTTTCTTATCCCTACCACGCGTGATTCGACGTATTTATGTAAAGTTGCATAAAGTAAATTATTTTTTGAAAAATAAGGCCATAAAGAAGTTTCACTTCTTACGTGTGTATATACTCACAGGTACAGTGGTAATACATGTTGGTTTCAAGATAGTGGCATCTCCCATAGTTCCCTTCATGATCTTGCTCGACGAGTCCAACATCGTTAGCGGTGTGGAATAACCGATTGGCACACCTAAAAATTTAAATATTAATATTAATTTTCGTAATATAAAATGTGTAAAAAAAAGATCTCATTCCAAAACTCAAACGTAAAATTTAGTCGGTTTTGACAGTATCGAAAATATTTTAAATTGTCGTTTTACATTTCATTATAGATTCATTATTTGCAAATTAGCCTGTTCTATTCTGTTCCTGAATTGAATATAATTGTTACTTATGTCATCACGCGTTATTCGCATATTTGTAATATATTCATTCAATATTAAAATACACATTTTTACTAAATATTCATCAAGTAACAACCATCATACACACACACACACAAATACTAACCTCCAATAATACACAAGCTTTCCGCTAGCAGTTCAAACACATGGGCCAGGGGTAGGAATCCCATCAGCATATCGTCATCGTAAATCGGCACTCCGTCCGCGAACGACTTGAGCGTGGCGACCATGTTGCGGTGGGACAACACTACGCCCTTCGGCACGCCGGTCGAACCGGACGTGTACATCACTATCGCTGTATCGGTTGGTAGGGGTGGGAGGGATTCTGGAAAAATATTTTTTTTAAGTGACATTTTTATTAGAAACGTTTGTAGTGTAAGTGTAGTGCGTAAGTGTAGCGGGTAAAAATATTAAGACTTGCAAAATGTCAATTGCCCAGTGGCAATTGCAAAATTTGTTCTGTATTGTTTCATCCATGTTATGGAAGGTTGAAGCGAATTTATTTCTGAACTTCCAAGAACTATCAATCGTGCTTTTATTTGTGAGAAATTTAAACAAAACTAAAATAGGGTTTTTTCAATCACCATCACAAGTTTAAAATTTATGCAATCAAAACACGTTTTTTTCGTATAGATTAAACGCACCAACAAGAATCCATCAAACTCACCAACTTTCGACTGCTTTCCCTTCTCAATTACTTCTTTATACGCGACGATCTTAATACCCTGCTTGAAGCCATCTCTGTCCGTGGTCTTGAGTTGGTCTTCCATGAAGATGATAGTTTCCACCTTGGGTGTTTTGGCCAGGATCTTCTTGAACTTTGGCAGGAGATCGTGCGTGGTGATAACTGTGGACACTTCTGTTTCATTGATGCCGTGCGCAATGGCTTCGTCGCCTAGGGTTGCGTAGATTGTGACCACTGAAAATAATATGGATATGTTAGACTTATTAGTATATGGTTTGGTGTGATAAATATTCTTTCAAGACACTTATTAAATAATATTTCAAATTAATATATGTATATCTTTTTTTTTTTGTTAAAATATAACCGACAAAGTGTGAGTTAGTTAAGCGCAGCGCGTGCTCCGATCATACTGTGATCATACCTATTTTTTATTACATTATAATTGTATATTTATGCTTTTAGCAATTTCCCTTTATCTGTGCTATAAAACATTGCTTTTTAGCAAATATAAAGGCTGTATTCATGGTCAGTACCTTGTAAGTTTTGATTCCCTTGCAAATGTCGAAATATTCGAAAATTTAATAACAAATAACCGGCTATATCTTTTTGATTCCCTTGCAAATGTCGAAATATTCGAAAATTTACAGAATAAACGGCTATATCTTTGATTGCGTTGGCTTATATGACGGACAACAAAGTGAATAGACTTCCGTTTTTTCCTTTTGAGTTTCGGAACCCTAAAAGAGATGTCACTAACCGGGTATACTCCGCTTGAAGCAGCCGTGCGCTGCGACCATCCACTCGGCGCGCGTCTCCGCGAACATGACGACGTTGCGGCGCGGCGCACAGCCCAGCTCGTGCAGCCCGGCCGCGAACCAGCACGCCTCCTGCTCCACGTCGCGGAACGACCGCCACACGTACTCGCCCATTTTGTACTAAGCGTGAAGAGGGGTTCATTAAAATCAATAAAATACAACAATTTTGATCAAAAGCTGGAAGAAAATGTTTCTATATTCTGATAGAAAATGTTGCTTTTACTAATGTAGGTATCAAATACATGTTAAAAGAACACAACACTGTTATGTTGTAGCGCCAAATTTTATAGGAAAAGTTACCTGATTATAGACCAATATATCCTACACAAATCTTAAGGTATTTGAAGTGCCCCAAGCTAAACGATCGACGACAAAGTATTTCTTTGCTCTGCAGAAATATGTTCACCACCATTCAAACCATACCTTTTTAAACCCCGCTTGTGTAACGAACTATGATACTGATTCACTCCACTATTACCTTCTTGAACACGCGTCCGTTGGCCTGCGGCTCGTCCTCCTCGCTGAGCACGGTCCTTGTGCCGAGGCAGGGCCGCTCCTGCCAGCGCGCCGCGGCCGCACGCAGCATTGCCTCCATCGTGGTCACGTTGTCGCGCACGAGCCGCTGGTGCAGCGCGCACGGGGTTGACACGGATCGCACTGTGATGCTGTCCGGCGAGGATTCTATTATGCGCGCCTGGAATAAGTGTTTTGATATGTTTACTTTGTCAATTTATAGCTTTGAACGGACGATTGTATTTGCGTTTACAAGTTTATAAATATAAGAAAGCAAGGAAGGAGATTATAAGAAGTTAAACATTAGGTATATAGCTACATACAACAGCAATTAAAACCTTCATTAAAAATGAAAAAGTAATAAAAGGAGCTCGGCACCAATATCTTGTATTCAAATAACAAAGAAAAAAAAAATCGATAATAGGTATTAAAGACATCCATATACTAGCTTTAAATAAAATAAAATATTTAAATAAATAAATAAAATTAATTTACCATTGTTATTACGAATTCAATAATATTCAATGGATCACCTTTTTGATGAGTTCGATTGTTTTTTTCAACATAAATAACACTAGAACAAAACCAACAAAAAATGACTATCATTACGTCTCATTGCCTCTCAAGTCTTCGTTTACATGAACCTTCCACCCTCGTATCCTAAAGTGAACCTTAAGCTTATAGCCATAAATGTCAGTTTACCTTAATTCGTCTGGACATGGAGCGTTTCCTCCACGGCCTCTGCAGGATGAGGTGGACTGGGAACGACAGTATGTCGTACACGAGGACAACGGCACGGATTGTTTGTAGCACAGCCGACACCCACCATGACTCTGGCCTGTGGACGAGGAAAACAATTTGTTAGAGAAAAAAAATGTTTATTTAGTTACATTATTTAGTGATAGTACATTTCAAGAAACATAATCTAATATCACTAAAAGGAGGAGTTGTTGATACAATTGTTTGCAGACGTTATAGTTTGATCTATCTTTATATAAAGTCAGTCCGTAGCATAAAAAATAACCTACCAAGGACAGAATCGGAACGAAATCATTATTAATTTGGATTGGTAATTATCAAAGAAGATAACAAAGCAACCAAAACAACAAAGTACTTACAACAAAAGTGCAAAAGTCAAAGATTACAAACAAAAAAAGTCGTCAGTGAACCAAGACATACTCGAAGGACCTTGACCGACGATCTTGAGACCAGTCAACTTGGTATTCATGGCCACAAGGAAGACCTCATGTATGCTAAAATTTGGCTTAAACGTCAAGGAAGATAATACATCGGAAGTTACAAATAAGAAACATCCTACTATCCTACTGATAAACGTTTTTAAGTTTGTGGATGTTTTTACTCTTAAACGCGAAAACCACTGAACGGTTTTTGATGATACTTGGCATAAAAGTAGCTTTTGTACCAGAATCAAACTTACGCTATAAAAATACTTCCTTTTGCCCGTAGTTTCGAGCGGAAAATAATAAACTTACACAAATCACAATATATACAGTAGGCACAGATATTATGTTAATACATATCACATAATTGGACACTGACTTCGTAAATGTGTAATGAATATTTAAGCGACAATTTGTCATATAAAATTATTCAATGATTTCCGATCGATTGGTTTGCATTTACATGTTTATTTTCGTGTTTCCGATAAAATATTTACATTTATGTAACGATTCGTCACTAATGAAAGCGTACAGTAATATCAATTTCGACAAATAACTAGAAAGAAAATTTGTACGGCAGATTAGACTTTACTAGCCGTGCCCCGCGGTTTCACCCTCAAAAAGTGATGCTATTATAGCCTGTCTTCCTTCATAAATGAACTATTTAACAGTGTAATAATTTTTCTGTTCCTGAGATTAGCAAGTTGAAGCAAACAAACTAACAAACAAAACTCTTCAGCTTAATAATATTAGTAAAGTAAATTATTCTGAAGTTTATGTATGGAGAGATATTACATGGAAATTGAAGGTTATAAATATCAACCTGCCAAGTCAACAGAGTACTGCGCAAGGCCATAACGGGCTAAATGCCAAAAACGGCAAATTACTTGATGACTTCGGTGTTTGCACCGAAAATCTGGATGTTTCATTGAATTAAAAAATGGCGGAAACATAAAAGGCATACGTTGCACTTTGCAGATGTCAATTATCTCAGTGAGATGTGGGTTTAAATCAGCATTTTACTATCAACATTATTATAACGTCAAACTTGTTAAGGCTGGTTGCAGAGCTTGACCGACCGTCAGTGCGTACCGTCCGCGTCGGTCCCGACGATACGCATCAACAATTGTATGACTATGACACTAATGCGCATGACAATACGCGTGCGTATGGTCGGTCTAGCTATGAACGGTTTTATGAATTTCCATACATATGACAAGCGCGACTGACGTACGCACTGATGGTCGGCCCTAGCAGTCAAGCGGTCAAGCTCTGCAACCAGCCTAAGGCTGGTCATATGTATTAGTCGCGCTTGTCATATGTATGGAAATTCATAAAACCGTTCATAGCTAGACCGACCATACGCACGCGTATTGTCATGCGCATTAGTGTAAAGTCATACAATTGTTGATGCGTATCGTCAGGACCGTCGGTACGCACTGACGGTCGGTCAAGCTCTGCAACCAGCCTAAGGCTTTATCGACTTTTTCGAATTAAGTTGGTGAATTACCTTTTAAGCTCGTGTAATCAGTTTGATCAACTAATCTATATGGTTTCACATGCTGTTATTTTTGTTTCTAAATCACATTAACGTTGTTAATATACTTCATGATATTTATGGAGTTTATGATCGAGATAACAAAGTTCATTACAACCAGATCAATTTTCAAAACACATATGAATCGTGTGTGTATTGTCTTATTAAAATAACAGATTTGTAATATAATAAAATAAAAATATTTGTCTCTGGCTCTTTGTTTTTGTATCCGGAATTCTCGGAAACAGTTAAGACAAGAAATATTTTGATGAGGAAACTGGAACAAACAGGTATTATTATGGTATCATTGTTTTAAAATACGTGCAGCTGAACTCGAATTAAAATTTTGTAAATATTTCATTTAGATTTTACATAATATTATGCACAAATATAACAATAATGATGTTAAGAACTGTTCTGTGGTTCTTACGCGACAACTTTCCATAGATTTTCATCTTCCACATATACCAGACAAAGTCGGGGCTAACGCAAGTCTCTAAAGAATCTATTTTCATAGGCACGTGTATATTTACAAGCGCGTCCTGCTAATGGTGTCATTGTTAAGGAACACGTCTGTGTTTTGGATAATAGCCTTTTCAGACGTGTTTTCATTTGATTATTTTGGAACAAACAATATCTTTTATAATGAAATATAATATTGTAAAGAATGATGAATAACAATTTCGTATTGTGTTCTTCGAGTAATCTGTTTATTTATATCCCAGTTTACAGCTATCACTGGAATAAACACGATCAATTAGAAGCGAAAATACTTTAAAGGAAAACAGAATAATTTCGTATTAAATTTAAGAAATTGTTCTGCTGTTTTGTACGCTGTGCTTTTATAATTGTTATTATTTATTGAGATAATATCCAATCTTCCTTTAAATATGTTTTTATTGCAAACTTGAATTATGATCATGGCTAATACGTAATATAAAAATATATGTAAGTACTTACTTAAGAAATATTTCGACGATAATTTATTACTTAAGGAGGTAATAAATCAACAAAATATATGACTACTCCTACATTTACAATGAGTACGTTGCTCTTCCGCGCAATACATCCAAAGCTGGTTGAGGTTTTTCTATATATAATTCGCTAAAATAATTTTTTTTTGTGAAGAGAAACATCAAATTTTGTAAACAATAGGTTTTATTAATATACATTCGAAAAGCCTATAAATTATTATTATAAAACAATCCTGACCAATACATGTTATTTTTCCATCTTTACTATCACAATTCTCCACACGGGTGAAAATTAAAGAAACCTCTAATCTTCACGTAACAAAACGTTGACGTCATCACAAGCAGGCGAGAGGAAGCTATGGGCCACTCTATCCGGGTCGTCGGGCGGCATTATACATATCCTGCAATCACGCTTGGCCACCTACTCATAATCCTATACTATTAATCCTATTTATAAGATAACTACTTACTATTAACTTTCGCGTTTATACTACATAATATTATATTTTGTGAATGCGAAGTGTAAGAATGTATGGATAGGATAGGAATAGGATATATAATATATTAGGTACTCTTTCCCGTGACGACCACTAAACGAATTTTGATTGTACTTGGCAGTGATATAGCTTTATAGCAGAATAACACGTCATGATCTATAAAAATGTGGATGAAACCGCGCGGCACAACACATATTACAAGTGCGAAAGTTTTTTGGAATGGGTAGAAGTATATTTGTTGCTCTGTCACGCAAAATCAGCTGATCAGAGCCTTATAAATTTTTTATACAATTATAGATATGGTCTTCATTAGCACATAGTTTTAGACGCAAGTACGATGCGAGTGGCACCGCAGGATCAGCTTATCCACGGATACTGTTATCAGCATAGCACACTTGGCCTGGTTTCACAAGCGATCGCCTGCGACGTTGTTTTAACTGCTTTAGCTGTAGGTGCTCCATTTTAAACACGTGACTTAGCATTCATTAAGGTTTAAATTTGTTTATCGCCATCTGCTTCATTTTGCGTTGTAATGGAGGCATGAATAATTTCAGTTGAATTGCATTTTTCTTCTTAACAAAGATATAAAAGCCATTATTTATAGTTTAATCTAGAGGTTTGTAAACAACTATTTCATCTTGGATCTAAATTCTGGTTTTTTATAAAGGTATTTAATTAACTATTTAGTATCATGATCATCATCATCGGCCCATATATACGTTCCCACTGCTGGGACACGGGCCTGGGATACAGGCCACCTGGCCAGCTGGCCGAGTGCGGGTTTGTGGATGACGTGACGTGAACGTGACATGACGTCGAACTTTTGATTCTTCGACATGTCAGTTTCCTCATGATGTTTTCCTTCACCGTTTGAGCAGTGGTGATATGATGTTATCAACGTGCGCAGGTAAGTTGAAAAACCAATTTATTTCCTGCACGCCCGCCTGCAGTGCTATTCTGTAAGGTTATTATAAAAACTCGAACGCGGAATCCGCGGTGAGTTTTCGATTTCGTATTCTGTAAAACTCGACAGTACTAGTGGCGCCACATCGTCGAGAGCGGCGACGAGGCGAACTGTGCTAAGTGAGTACTTTTGACGTTTATAGTATGAATTCGGCATTCTGTAAGGTAATTTTACACCTCGAACGTCGAGTTCGAGTGTTTACAAATACGAATTCACCTGTCAGCAATTCACTCGCCTATTAGTTGCCGAGTTCGTGAGTGAGTTAGCGGTTGTGGAACAAATTTGATACAAATTTTATATATTTTTTTACTATTATTTTATATTAAGTGCTATAATACGAGAAGCTAATGCTGTGGATATAATAGAAAGGCGCCGGCAAAGTACCAGCATTCGGGAAATGCAAATTATTAATCGAAATAAAAATTTTGTTGAATGCTACCGTTTATCGGAAGAACTAGTTTCTCAAGTGATGGAAGACAATAAAGTTTTATACTCTACTTGGGCACGGGAGGGATGAGTCATGAGACGACCTTTCCGAGGAGCTACAATGTTTAAGATTTTAAGTTAAATATTTCAATAAGCTTGTTGTAGGTATATGATAATATTTTAGTTAAATACAAGAATCACATTACTCACTTCATAGTTGTTATTTTTGCAGTTTTCTCCTTTAAATAATCTATGCAACACGTTTAACACCAATTACACAACAACTTAATAAAGCCAAACTCAAACATTAACTAAAACTCCAACAAAACTTTTAGAAAGAATGCGACACGAAACACTTTAAAATTAGGTACAAAAAACCACTTGAAAAATAAACAAACTTCAAACGAACCACAGACAATCATCCTTTTTTTTTCAGTGACGCTAGAATTATTTTGATTTTAAAGAATTTATCAGTGTAAAATTGCAATTTTAGTTTAATTCCACCCACGGTACAATACTAAAGTGTTATTATGTCTTCAAAATGTGTTAAATTGCCGCATTTTAAAGATAATAACAATGTCGATAAATCCAAATCTATAAGATCCCTTTCTCGGCAAGTGAGTTTCGAAGTGAGACTCACTTCGCTTCGCCTCTGCCGAGCGGATGTTTACAGAATGCGAAACCAAAAACTCGAACGTTCGAAAGTGAAGTGAGTCGACTCACTCAGGTGAGATGCAAGTTCGGGCGTGTTTTTTACAGAATAGCCTAGCTGGTCTCGAACTATAGTAAATCTTAATTACACTATAAAGTTAGTTTTCCGCCTGGGGCCACGGTCACGAGGACTAAATGTTTGAAATTTCCCAAAGTTCTCGTCTGTCCTCTATTAATTTACCCCATTCGTATTTTATTAGTATTTTTATATGTAACTAACTCGTTCATTTCAGTTTCTAATAAATCAAAATCACAATATCTTTGTGAACTGAGTAGTTTTTTTATTAATAAATCTAATATATAAAAATCAATGCCACTTTTCGTTGTAATTCCATAACTCGAGAACGGCTGAACCGATTTCGATAATTCTTTTTTTATTATATTCCTTGAAGTACGAGGATGGTTCTTATGTAGAGAAAACGTTAATATGTACCACGGGCGAAGCCGGGGCGGACCGCTAGTATTTCATAATATTGAATAAAAAAAAGTACTTGAAGGTTATCTTTACGGTTACATAACATGAATTTCGCCATTCTAAATTACTTCCAAGTTCCAAAGTTCAAAAAAAAGAACTCGTCCTCTTTTATCGAGGGTGCAAATTCCATTATTTTTTTTATCGAGCATTTCCTCAAATACCTAAAGAAAATTAATTATATATTTTGTGTCATCGTAACTCGCACCATTTATGTCAAAATTAGATTGATCTAGAAATAAACATTCGATAAGATAATGTAATTAAAATAAGGATTACAATATCATCCATAATCGATAAATCTTGAGTGGAAATACTCTAAGGAAAATACCTTATTTTGATATGTATCAGAATCTATTTATTTGCTTTATCTTCGGATAAGACAATTTGTTACATCTTCGTATTTACATCAAAAGAGCGAACGCTCATTCTAACCCCACTGTCAAATGCTTGTAGTGTAAACATGCGTTGTCGTTATTCTTGGTGCCTTCGAAAAGATTCTATGCAACGTTCTAATACTGAACAATACTGAATACGAGTTTTCGTCTACACTAAAAGATCACGAAATAATACTCTTGCTCGTGTTGTTGTTCATGTTCACATGTTCGTTTGTTCTAAATGCACTTTAATGGTAGTTATTCAGTAGATTTGTGTCATGCTACGTCGATTAAGCTAGATCGATCCATACTTGATACAAAATGCAATATTAATATCTTTAAAGTATTATGTAACCTGTCTACTATATAAAAGTTACATTTTAATATAAAACTTCAGAGTTCAAATTAAAGAACCGGTGCTATAAAATCTTACATACCGTATTTTTGACCATTCACAATGTTTTAAAGTGCGCAATTGGCACTCGAACTTACATGAGTTTAAGTTAAACTTAAAGTCCACTCAACGAACGGTACATATTATGTTAAACTTTGATTATGCCCAAATAAATCATAATTCGTAACTACGGATTATTGTCATTTAGTTGTTATTTTTCTTTTAGTTTTCGCCTTATTTATCATTTTATGTGGATATAACTGTATATACTTTCTATCATTCTTTCTTTGCAGAGAATTTTGTAATATGAACTGTTTACTGAGGTGAAAAACCTCTCGTAAATATGGCTACGATATTATTAGCTGTGGATTTAGAAATTTCTTGCGGCGTCGAATGTGTAATGAAACGGAAAAGTTTATAAAGAAAATTCTATATCTTTTGATATCTACTGTATTATTATTTCGTACCATTTCTTTTTCGTTCGTTGAGCCAGATGTAGGTCATAAAATCATCTCTTCTGAATTCCGACCAAGAATATTTTTGATGAATAAAATACTACAATAATATGTATAGCTATGTACTGAAATATGAAGATATTTCAATACATATTCTTTATTTATTTATTTATTTTATTTATTTAAATAGGTACACACCACAGCTGACAATTTTGACTTATTATACACAAATTTAATCACAATCATGTTGCGGTAAAATGCCAGCCTAATTGTATGTACACAGCACAATTGAGGTTAAAAAAAAATATTAAAAATTACATTATTTCAACAATTCACAGATCAAGTGAAATATTTTTTTAAATACAAGTCATAAAATAAATTGAATCCAAATCATAATACAAATAAATATCACATCAATATAGCTACAATACAATAAATCACATAAAATACAGTTAAGTCAATAAATACCTACATTACATTCAATCACATAAAATTCATTACATTTCATCACATTAGTTAAATAAAAGTATAATAAATATATAATAAACAGTAAAGTATCTAAGAACTATGAAGGTCAAATTTTAAATTATCATAGAGCCTTAATATTCTGTATTACGATACGTTTTGAGTACTCATTGTAAATTTTATTCAACTTTCAGTCATTACATTTTGTCATGTAATAGGCTTATAAACCACATCCGCAAAAAACACGCATTAACTAATCCTATACATCCCATATTAAATGCAGCAATTGATAGGAGCTGTTATCAGCCAAAGCTTAATAAGGTGTTCATGAATGATTCTCACGCAATACGCATGCGTACTAGGGTTGTCAATAGCCATTTATTTTAATTATCTTTTATCTTCGTGCTATAATATTACCATTTTACTTCATATGCAAATGATTCGATTTCTACCTCATCAGTGGTGCCAACAACATTAATATTCCCATAAAAGTAACCACGCGACGCCCCTATACACTCAACTTCATTAAAAATTCCTCAGGATTGCACTTCTTTATCAGACGTTAACGCCTCCAAGTTGGCAGCTCTGTTTCCCCCCTCCCCCTCCCCCTCTCTACGTCGGGTCACGGCCGCCAGCAGATGCATCCGACACTGACCTACCGATCCTATTTATGGCACGCTCCGGTATCGATCCGTGTGCATCCAGTGCTGCCTCATTGAGACTTCCGGTACACGGCAGTTGAGGCTTCTCAATACGGTTGCACAACCATTGGGATTTTACGTGTGTAGTAAGTTACTAAGCTAATGGTTCTTTCAACTCAGGGTGGCACTTTGACCTGTGCCACGTACGTGTTGTAGTATTTTAAAACTTTGGTTAATTCAAAATTGATGAAGTTGACATCCATACTAATATTATAAATGCGAAAGTAACTCTGTCTGTCTGTCTGTCTGTTACTCAATCACGCCTTAACTACTGAACCAATTTGCATGAAATTTTGTATGGAGATATTTTGATACCCGAGAAAGGACATAGGATAGGTTTTATCCCGGAAATCCCACGGGAACGGGAACTATGCGAGTTTTCTTTGAAAGCGCGGGCGATGCCGCGGGTGGAAAGCTAGCTAGCTATATATTATCATCACGCTTAGATCAACAGGATCGGAGCCACGCGGGTGAAACCGCGGAGCGTAGCTAGTTCATAATAAATGGTCAATGAAAATTCATCAGCATTTACCCAACATTGCATTCATATTCTTTGTTCTGTATACATATATACACGAAAGAGCAGTGGTGGCTCAGTGGTGAGACCTCGGACTTCGAATCGATAAGTCCGGGGTTCGAGACCAGGCGAGCGCGCAGGAATTAAATTGATTTTTCAATTTATCTGCGCATGTTGTAACATCACCACTGCTCGAACGGTGAAGGAAAACATCGTGAGGAAACCGACATGTCGAAGAATTAAAAAGTTCGACGACATGTGTCATCCGCCAACACGCACTTGGCCAGCGTGGTGGATTATGGCCTGTACCCTCATAGGAGGCCCGTGTCCCAGCAGTGGGAACGTATATGGGCTGATGATGATGATGATGATGATGATGATAGATTATAGATATAATAACTGACGTATATTCCAAATATATAGATCATCAAATCTTCTATCAACACAGCTTCATTGTTCCCTATTCCCTTATTTTGAAAATACTCTTCGACGGACCAATGCGCTTTCTCACGAACCAATGTCCCCATATCTCGCAATCCCTCATAGTGCCTATCATGTGAAATAACAATTACTCTAATTGCTGACCTTGAGGGGGACTCACCTGCGAGCGGACTTTGATCTCGCATCAACTCTGTAAAAACCAGACTACGTTCAAGATAACTACTGTCAGTTTTTGTTGTTTATGTCGTGGGCGCTCAAGCCAGCTCATATAGAGGCTTTGTTTATCGATCCACGGAGACACCCAAATAGAATACAAAAAGTATTGATTAATTTGCTTCTTTGTGCCGCGCTATTTCCTCTTTTTGTACTAGCGCCAGTTGATAAAAGCACCCTCATTTTTGCTCTGTTTTATGGATGCACTTGGTACGACCAATACTGGGCAATCTACGAGTATTTCACATACTTTCAGTATTGTGTAATATGAGCTGATTTTTCCCTTCCCGTGATTACTGGCGATTAGTAACTGTAGCTATGATAATTATATATGTCATGTTTCATGTGTCATGTTTTATTGCACCGTTTATGGTCTCGTTTGTAGCAATTAGTTGCAACTTGCAAGCCAGTATTGGAATTGATAAATGATATTAGATCAAGATTGTACCTTACCTTATTTACATTATGCCTAATAATAACTGACATAGAAATGCTAATGACAAAGACTTCATCAATTTCCTCTTAGTTTTTATCATTACCATGATGTTTTATAGCCGCATTGTTTCCAGAATGAGAAAGGCTCCAGACATTGCTGTCATTTTTCCACACTGGACAACCATTACCAGGTAGGCAGTATTGATATCTTAAAAGAACGTGCATCTATTTGTTGATACCTACATACGATCTTAAATTACGATTTAACTGAAAATCCACTTTATCATTAAAAAAAAGTACAAACGCACACATTGCATAAGCCGTAAAGGTCCCGTCAAACAGGTACGACTGTCGCTGTTATCGAGTGCGCCCGCGCAATGATGCGTCACGCGGCACACGCGGTCAAGCGCGTCCGTACCGCGCCGGTAACTTTCGCCGCGACTCACTTGTAATGCTGTTAACTGTTCCTTGATTGAGAGCAGTTGATTCTGTGGATACGGATTCTCTGAATTTTGTTGAAATGCTTTCGCTTCACACTATCAATGCAACATCGGCTGAGATTACTCCCATTTTCGATGGAGGTACAACTCCTTTTTTTCTGCTGCAGTATTGATGAACGATTAAAATGAACAAGGCAATTCTGGTGTTTGTATTTCAACAGTTTCTCCCTGGAATCCATTTGTCTTTTACTATTCAAGTTGATCTACAAAGTGTAGATACCTAATCTCCGTCAATCGGATTTCAAACGAAAAGGTATTTATAGTTTTGTTACATTATCTATTATTGAGTAAACAAGTGCTGTTTTTCAATGTATTTATCTATTTAGTATTGAACGATTCAAAGTATTTTATTTATAACTTTATTTATAAATCTATCTAGTGCACTAAGTCTAACGGTAAACACTATTTCCTTCGAGTAGTTATTATGCATTCACACTATAGTTAGACCTTTTGCGTAATGTCAATACATTGTTATATTGCACTTTCACTGCGAAGTTTTGAAATAGTTCTTGTTATAATAAAACGGCGTATTTATAGAATTACTATATTTCTTGGTATAAATAATTCCAATCTTTGTTACCAGTGTATCAGTTTTACTCAAAATAAGAATACGTATGATGGGGAATTTATTCTATTTATTATATGTTTATATATTGTTCACAATATTATAAAGAGGTTAAATTCTTTAGGAGTGCATTGAATATAAAATTGACCCTTACATTTACGTAATTTGTGACCGACCTCGCTCGCTGTGAAGTGTACAAATCGTCGGTTTAAATAATTAAATGGATAAACTGAAATGTAAGGAAAATATACCTTCATTTTAACATCATTTCATTGTTTGAAATTCCAAATATAAGCTAGGGGAAGTCAGAAATTGTCCAATAACTTTATCGAGATTAATAAAGTTATTGTGATTTTGGATCCGGGATCTGTCAAATAAATATAGTTACAACCATTTTCACAACTAAGGGACCATTTTTTATACGAATCAAACTTAAAACCTTATTTCGTTTTATAGATTCATTGTTTACTAGTATTCCTATTTCCTAGGCTTCTCTATAGAATCTACTTTCTGAACAGTAAATCATTTCTATGTTTTTTTTTTATGAAGATTCTATAGTGCTTCTAAAAAGTCCTAGATTGAAATAACAAAATCCAACACTTACTTCTTTATATCATAGACACCCATACTGAATACCGAGCACTAAACACAAGCACACACTCAAGGGAACACAGCGAATAGCAGATAATATAACTAATCACTAATAATATATACCTTAGACATTGATAAGGTATCGGATAGCGTATCGTCTACTTAGATAAGCGTGACCGTATGCCCTTTATGGTAGATTAACAACGAATTAAAAAAATGAAAGTTGCGTAAAAGATGTGTAAAATTTTCATTGCAACATCCTTCAATTCTTTAAGTTTGTTACCATTTACCGATTCTGTTAAAACTTTTAGTATAACATAATAAATTGTCTCCAAATCTACCCTTTAAATTTTTAAATACAGAGATAATCACATGTCCTTCTCAAATATAACCTATATAGGAAATTTCAATATAGATATATTCGAAAACCATACCCGTTCTTTGGCGCCCGTCGGATATACACTACCTATACGTAATCAAATCACGCTAAGACATTTACAAACTACTTAAACTTTGCCCTATGATCGTGATTTTTATCGATTGATATGTTTATCAACATTGATATGTTATAAAACAATCATATTATGTCTACACATAAAAGGCGATTCGCGATTATTTCACCGTTGCGTTGTATATGTGTCGTGGTCATATCGTAGATTTGATCATTTCATGATATGAGTGGCCATTTCACGAAATGGTCGCATATCGTGAAATGGCCAATTTAGTTTGGCCACATCATGATGTGGTTTGGGCAGATCAATGATAAGAAATCGTTTCACGATATGGCCAATTAACGCACGGTTTTTTCATGAAATGATCAAAATTATTTGATCATATCGTAAAATAGTTACATTAATCGTTGGTAGAGGCGCTGCAAGCTCTGTGTTTATGTGATAAGATGGCGGCCGCTGGCGAAAATTAAATTATTCGCAGTTAAAAACTTCATAATTCGTTTAATAACAATATTATGAAGAAAGTCATAGCAAAGAATTTACGACGAAGAGGTACGAGTACTATGGAAAATGTGGATATCTTATATGTATTTAAGAAAAAATGCGACTTAAATAAAATAATTTAAGAAACTACTTACTACTATATTATTATAATTGTTTGTTTTTTAAAAAGCGATCCGCTTCTGGCACTCGCCGGCCGCTGCCGCGGCACGCTCGCTTTGCTCGCTCGGCTCGTGCGTTGTTTATCAAAGTCTAACCTAACCTAACCTAACTGTTTTCTATTGCAAAAACGATTCGCTTCTGGCATTCGCCGGCCGCTGCCGGCAACTTAAATGACATTAAACAAGTTTTTAGAATATATTCTGAAATTTTTTAATATTTTATGGACTCTTTATATTTTATACGATCTGGCCAAATGTGGATGACCAAATCGTGAAACGTTGACGATTTAACGATCTGATCAAACTATGTTGGCCATTTCACGATATGCGACCATTTCGTGAAATGGCCACTCATATCATGAAATGATCAAATCTACGATATGACCACGACATATGCACGTAATCTCTGAGTGCTATCCCTACTATTATTATAAACTAGCTGCTCCGCGCGGTTTCACCCCATGACTCCACTCCTTATGGCCGTAGCGTGATGATATATACTCCTTCCTTAATAAATGAGCTTTCTAACACCGAAAGAATTTTTCAAATCGGACCAGTAGTTCCCGAGATTAGCGCGTTCAAACAAACAAACTCTTCAGCTTTATAATATTAGTATAGATGAGACAGTAACTGGACCAATTTCGATAAAATTTGGTATAAATTTAGTTTGGAACCTGAGAAATGACAAAGGATGGTTTTTATCCCGAAACTATGCGGGTTTTATTTTGACAACGCGGGTGAAAAGTTATTATTATATTATTCATATGCATATCTTATAGAGACAAGTATAAATCTAGATATTCAGTAGCAGTTATGTCTAAGATATTTTACAATTCCATTTGTCTGGGTCACATCTACAATTCTGCGGGCGGAAGCAAGCATTGCTTCATAAATTTCGCTCTAATTGCCGTTACTCCCTTGAATACTGAGCTATCAGTATGCTGATGGTAATGTTTCTTTTTATGTAGGTATAAAGAGCGAAAGATACGGGTTTTCAAGATTTGGCTCTTTGAACTTTGTATTGTATAATCAATAAGGGAACGCTGAATATCAGACCGTCTTTTAATGACAAACATATAACTAGGTCAGAGATTTAATGACGGACATGGACTGGACATGACTCAATAAAATTATTTATTAGCATTCGATATTTCTTGAGTTTCGTATTCAATGTAACCAGTTCAAATTCAAATTCATTTATTAACAGAACATCCTAGGTCCACTTGTTAGTAATTTCTTAATTACTATGTTAGTACAGAACATTAATAATCATTTTACAATTTATAGGTATGTCATTTTACTATTTTTTATGTTATAAGTATGATGTGTGTTTATCGGTTAACGAAGTTTTACCTCTTAGTTTTTTTTAGTCGCGATAGAGTATATACTTACCTATTCTTGGTTTTACTGTTTTGTTTTAGTTTCTTAACCCGTGGTTATCTAAGTGAGTAATGTTTCTAAGCTATAGCCGGTAAAATATAATGTAATTATGGTGGTAATTATTACTTACGTTTCATTCTCGTCTATAAACATTTCCGTTGTCTTTTATCTGAAACAAGAAAATTATATGTTATTATACAGTGTCATTCTAATATGTATCATAATTAAACAGGTAGCAGTGTCACATATTTATATATGTATAAAAAAGTGTTTACATGCATAAACAAAGTCGAGTGTAATCATAATTAAAAGTAGCAGATTTTTCGGAGTATACCGACCGAGCCGATTCATTGTGATATTTAAAACGACCACGTCATGTTAAACTCCCGTATCAACGGTACTAATTCATTTTCAAGTGATGCAATAAAAAACAAATACACAAAACTTGTATCACATTCCGCGAACACATCATCCGACCATCGAACCACCTAAACCGTAAAGCCAAATAAAATAAGTAAACACACATAAATCACGTGCATTTACAAACCAAACTGTTATCAGTCGTTGATACCGATCTTTTGTACGGTTGCACGATTTCGATTATTTGCGAGGACAACGCACTCCAATACTAACGTAGTAACATAAGTAAGTGCTGATTTACACAGGGTCAGTAGACAAGTCAGTCGCGGCGCCGAAATTCGGCGCCGTGGCTGACTTTAACTGTTTACATTGACTTCAAGACTCTGTACTGACTTCAAATCTGTTTACACAGGGTTTTTTTTCGGGTCAGCACTGATTTGCCTCAGTTACTGACCCTGTGTAAATCAGCACTAATATTTAGTAATCTTTGATACTACTGCAATGTTTAGATAAACGAGATGTTGTTATCAATTACTGTATATGTATAGAATGAGTAATGCTGTGACAAAGAAAATTAAAATCATGTACAAAAAATAGCGAAAAACGGAATAAATCAAGTGTTTAATTATATTTTGAGGAAATTAATAACAAGTTGATTTATTTTTAATCTGTAAGGCTGTCAAGTATTTAAAATATTATTTACATAATTTAATGTCAGGTTCATCGTCATAAGTTCAAATTTAAATAGTTAAATAGGGAGGAATAAACTATAAAGGTGCGAATAAGGCTACGTTATATTATGTTATATTATGTATTAACATAATATAATAAGGAGAAAGAGAAATATCATATAAAAACAATACATAATTCACCTATAATTTCCGTTCACAAACGTGAAATCTGGATGACATAATATATTATGAGATACAACTCTTCATATGTGCACACTTTCCGATTCTTCCAAAATAAACCCCGACAATAAGCCTCAAAAATCACACTATTACCAGCTTACTCACCAACCACGAACATCAAGTAATTCTACGGAATATTAAACACGCGATTGAACCCACGGTCGTTGACTTGGCGAGCCCACTGGCTAATTATAAATATGCTTCACTTAGTCGTGAGACAGTATGCTTGTACCTAATAGGTATACTTATACAGAGTACAGCAACAGCTGTATACTATGTATAACAATACATAGTATGGTAAAGAGCAGTTTCGGAATCGTGGTGTAAGTATAGATCCGAGTCAGATTACTAAACGTACAAGTTACTAACGTGGTGGAAGGAATTTCCTCATAAACATATACGACTGATTTGTATTCTGTGTCCTGAGTCAGGACAGGACAGAACTCCTGACTTACGAAGACTCTTGTTTGTTAATATCTGATAGGAAATATCTATAAATATCTATCTCCCTCACACATACTACTAGTAATGGAACCCTTGAGCCTTGACCTTTAGACGAGGAGGTATCTGAAATTTGTTCAGCCTGCCTATGCCCTGTCAGATTGAGATTTATTGGACTCCACCGGTAACCTAGGTATTACATCAAAGGGTGAACCACTTTGTCAAGGAAGCGGTTCAACATAGTATTTGGATATAGTGCAAATTTCAGGAAAGCTTCCTGACCTTTTCGTACCCTTTTTGAGCTCTTACTACACTTCTTAATCAGAGAAGCATCTCTTACATGATAGTTTACAATTTACATACCTAGTTACATACACTTTAGTAAATCCTGAAAAAACCTACTTCTTTGTTTGAAATACCTACGAACGATGTGGGTTCGACATAAACTTTATTTTGTATCATACTCTTTCTTATTTTTCTAATTAGACAATTTCAATGCACAAGTTTGTGCCAATGCATATTGCCTACTCATTTTCTAAATCGTATTTGTATGTTGTGTCTACTACTCATTCTATAACACGTACCATAAAATCAAGTTAGAATCGAACGTAGCGTCATATAAATCATAATCTATCTATAGTCAAGGCGTTCTATTCTCAATGTAACCTAGATATTATTAGATTCCAAGTTCCCACTCGACAGCCCGCTGACCTTCCACAATTATCAACCAAAACGGCAAAGGACAGATTCCTCTATAATCGAAATATAAAGAAAAAACTAGGTTAGTATGAACTATGACGTAAAAATCAAGTTGTTTAGGGAAAACCACAACATCCCAGCAATAAAACATACGTTATATTGTATTTTTATGACGGAAAACTAGATAATCCTGCAGAAATATTATTGACAGCATATGTTCGAGAAGTCATGTAGCCAAATACTAATGAGCAAAAAAATAACTGCGTTAAAAACAACCGACTTCAAAAACGGAAAAGTAAGAAATAAAAAAGATTTGATATTATTAATTACTACATATTATTTTTATGTGCTATTTATTAAATAGGTTTGATGTCGGTGCATGGGCTTAATACTAAGTGCTTAGTGTTTGGCACCGACTTCAAACCTATTTAATAAATAGCACATAAAAATAATATGTAGTAATTAATAATATCAAATCTTTTTTATTTCTTACTTTTCCGTTTTTGAAGTCGGTTGTTTTTAACGCAGTTATTTTTATTTAATACTTTTTAGTGTATTTTTCAACACGAATCAAACGAGCCCAAACTCAATAAAGTTGAGTCAATATATTACTGAGTTCCTATGGCCACCTTCCGATTCCATCATCAGATCAGCTCCATGTCATGATAATGTTTCATCGCTATCCAATTTACATTCGTATACAAAATTTCAGCTCAATCGGTTACCGGGAAGTGAATCAAAGTTACTTGCTACATTGAAATTAAGTCATCGAGTACAGACAAAAATGCTCATAAAATAAAAACTACTACGCCTAGCCGAATAAAATTTTTATGGGACCAATTCGACACCATCCCGCATCGAACAAAAAAAGAATCACGTAAATCGGTTCAGAAACCTCGGAGTAATCGGTGTACATACATAAAAAAAAAAAAAAAAAAAAAAATATACCGGCCGAATTGATAACCTCCTCCTTTTTTTTGAAGTCGGTTAAAAACAATGCAAATGGAAATATTGAATATTAATATTTATTTTAATAACAGTATAAATATGAATGTTTTTAAAATCTCGTGCAAGAAAATGATGACACACAACAATTAAATAACCTAATGATCTGTTGTCTTGTCATGTGGAAAATTAATGAGGAAATAATATTTACAACAGTCATTTATTTCATAACTCGTAATTCTTATTTGCGAGCAAAAACCGTGACCTTGGGAGACACTATAAATTAGTTACGTCTCAAAGTACCTATTCGAATGCTGATATCAAGCCCCAATTCATCGTACAGAATGTATGTCTAAATTCAAAAATACCGCCTAAAAGAAATTTATAACGAATTATTCTTAGTATTTAAGTCTATCTAATTCCTTCGATTCTGCAAAAAGTTGCGACTTACAAATTATACCGTTTAGCACGACGAATCACTGATTTGGATTTCTCAGAAAAAATACCGATGCTTGAATCATTTTCATAATATGTGTGAATGTTTTTAATCAGTTAGTCAGTTATTTATTTTTATTCCCGTCGCTTCGTTTAATTCAAACAAATTTGATTGTTTATATTTAAAATAACTGTAAGTAATAACCTACCCCATTACCCTATTTTCAGACACTCCCGAAACCGAATATCTCAAGTGTATCTACTCATCCATAACACACTGAACCTTGGCCCCATATCAATACTACAAATGCATTTTCCCACAGTTATTTATTATTCAACAGTACGACAAACAGTTTATAAACACGACTGGAGCGAAGCCAACACAAAAGTTAACAATAGCAAGAAAATAGAAAAACCGCGCGACCAAGATCACAAAAATTTCATTTACTCTTTGAATGTTGGAAGCTGTAGTAGCATTTAACTCGTGAATATTATTATGAAAACAAAACCATGCATTCGTAAATATGAAAATAAACAAGACAATGCTTAATTATATTATATTTTATGTTGACCAAAGTACTGCAATATCTACTTAAAAATATCTAAATAAAGAGAACTTATGTTCAATAAAAAAATAGGTTAGTATTTCCAGTAGAAACCATCTATATAAAGATATAACTATAATAATTATAAAAAAATACAAATCGCAACACAAAAAAAATTGTCTATGCTTATTCCATGAAGCTAGAATGCTATTCAACTTTAACTTTCAAGTATAATATAGATTGTTAAGTGTTTAATATTTGTACAAAGTACGAAGGGACTGTCACCGTCCTTTTGGACAAAAATCCCTAAATAAACAAAGATAAAAAAAAAAGTTTCAAGATCAATTAAACTTTCATCAACACAAACTTAAATCAGCAAAAAACTTGCTAACATTATTATTATATAATATTCTCAAGTTTTTAAATTTATATTTTCAAATAACATTTAATTTTTGAGTTCAGCACCCCAACGTTCATTATAAAACTAGATTTCCGCCCGCGGTTTCGCCCGCGTTTGCAAAGGAAAACCCGCATAGTTCCCGTTCCCGTGGGATTTCCGGGATAAAAACTATCCTATGTGTTAATCCAAGTTACCCTCTATTATCTATATGTGTGCTAAATTTCATTGTAATCGGTTCATTAGTTTTTACGTGAAAGAGTAACAAACATCCATACAAACTTTCGCATTTATAATATTAGTAGGATATAGAGTCAAATATAGGCCAAGGTTTGTAAAAAGTATTTTCATGTCGTACGCTTCGTAAAGTCGAGTTAAATACAAGTAATGTTTGTTCATTCCGGTTTCCATAACTTGTTTTCTCTTTAATTCTTAAACTTTTGAAATAATAACTCGCAGCAATTTTTAAATCGTATTTTTACGTAAGTAGGTACTAAATAGTAAGTTACATTTGACCTATTTAATATGTTTTCAATAAACATATTAATAAAATATCTATAGAGGTAATATTTATAATTAATCAACGTATATTTCAAAGAAGAATCATCATCAAATCATCGCTTTTTATAATTATTAATCAAAATTTAATTTTTGGAAATTATACATAAATTACGATCCTAATAATTCATCACATTATATTATGTAAAAAATGCATATGAAAATACGTACTTATAAGTATTTATAATTTGTCCTTTCCTTAATACATATGTGTATAAGAGCCTTTATAAAAACACCAATAAACATAACACCAATACGAAACGAACGTCGTAAATTCACCCGCCATCCCGGACGAATGTACCATTAATTATAATTAGCAGCATCTCGTTTAACAATTACCGGTATAATAAATTCCATTGAGCAGTTTACGAATACGATGCGGCACAATGCTGTGCAAAGTCCAAGAAGACAATTGCCGCTGCGCGGGCGCAGGCACGGGTGACTCGTAGTAACTAGGGTGGATAAGCTTTGTGTGGATGTGGGAATGAGTATCTTAATTCATTTTATGTTAGGTGTTGGTTAAATTATAAGAAAAAACTTCTATATATAAAAAAAAACCCGTATGTTGGCAGATGTTTGTTTCATCTTGTTATGGAAATATATTACGTGTCAATGAAGCTGAGCATCTGATTTTTATAACAATTCTCTTAAATACAGATGAGATCAAAAAGAGCCAAAATTAAGAACTATCGTCCTATTTCAGATTTCACCAAAAACTTTATTCAGTAAGAATATATTTTGAAGTTAAAATGGATAAACAGGCTACAAACATAACCTTATTAGTGAGATAAGGCGAGGCCCAACGTTAAGTACAATTATAATAAAAAGACGGAAATAATTTTTTATTGCAAATTTTTTGATTCATTCATTCAAAAACTACTTAAAAATTTATCCTTTGCAAGTTATATAGCCTACATTGTTTTATGTTTTCATTGCGGTTATACCAACGGGTTATACCACTCGGAGATAAGACGACTGGCTCTACTACTAAATAAAAGGCATAAAAAAGTGTACATACTTAAAGTTACTTAATATTCAAATTCTCACTAAACCATTGCTAACCTACTCACGATACGAATTACGATACATCACAATCGCAATGAAAACACGGACTTTGCACCAGCAATTTGTTTGATTTCCTTTGTTACAGATGTTGTTGCGAATTCTTTGTCCAACAGTTACTGGAACATGCACTTTGGACAAGGTTGCAAATGATTGCATTGAGGTGAGAGCAATATGGAGGGTCTATTATCGCGATTTTTTCAGTGATCTTTACATAGATCTGTATTGTTATTGCTGATTGAGATTTTGAAATTGGGGCAGTGAATATTATGCTTTAGTAGTTTTTATTTTCAACTCAATTTCATCTATTTATTGATTACAATAAAAATAATTGTTCATAAACAATACTTTTGTGACATGGACTCGTTTTACTTTAACTACCTACCTGGGTAGTTACTAATTATAAACTAGGTATGATACAAATTGTACCTAAAAACATACATAAGTCGTTTCTTATCGTTGAAACCAAAGGTTTCATAATTATTATTTGCTATTAAGGTAAGGTTAATTAATTAATAAAAAATCATACTTTTATAATGTAAATATTAAATGACTAAGTATTAAACATAGGCCTTCTTCTATTGAAGTAATAAATATTTAGGAACAATAAAAAATTAAGTACCTATAATATGATTGTTTTCTAGTTCTTATGATGCAAGGTCTCGCGATTTGGTATAATTAATGTTTAATACGTATAAAAAAGGATAGATATATCATTTATGAATAGTTTCAGACATAGTTATTAATCCAGTATTGTTCTAATCCTCTCTGACATACGACGGGTGGTATAAAACTGCTGGAGGGACTACAGAGAATTGTTAATTGAATAGAAAATAAGAAATTACGTTTACACAATGCGCAAATATGCCATGCTTATGATGACATATGAATAGATACTAATACTAATACTTAAAATATTTACGTGACGAAATTCAACGTTTTTTTCAAATATGACCCTCATTATAACAACGAATATCCAACGCACAATTGGCACAGGTCCAGGCATATGTTCAGTGTTCACATGTGAACCAAAGATAATTTACGCGTTCAATTGCCCAACTGCAACGTTACAAACTCATATTCATTTAGACTTCCTTTACAAAAACACTTTTGAATCTGCGAACACAAACTGTGCACCGCGGTTTAACTTGCATTGCTCCGCTCCTATTTGTCTTTATAATGATATATTATAATACATCCTAAAGCCTTCCTCGATAAATGGACTGTCTAACAGTGAAATCATTTTTCAAATCGAACCCGTGGTTCTTGAGATTATCGCGTTCAAGCAAACAAACAAACTCTTCAACTTAATAATTAATATTCGTATAGGTTTACCATTTACCACCGGTCTCGATGGTTCAGTATCATGATAGAATATACACCTTGATGTTTGTAAATTGTGCGAAATCACAACTCCGAGCACTTCATTAAGTGGGTTACACGCGAATGAGTTATTTTAATTTATTATTGCTATCGTTACTGTCGATAATTGAGGATGTTTAATAAAAAGATCGCGCCGTTAACGAAGCCTTAAATAGACACGTTCAATGATTTTATTCAGAAAATAAAATATTGGAATCGGTGTTATGGAAACGATTGACGGCCTCGACTCGCGATTTCGAAAAAGAACGGTTATAAAGAGTGCTTCACACTGTATAACTGGGATAAAATTATTTTCATATTGCTTTAACGTTGGCTTTAACAAAATAAAACTGCGTATAGAGTATGTCTGCGTATACTAATATTATAAAGCTGAAGAGTTTTGTTTGTTTGAACGCGCTAATCTCAGGAACTACTGGTCCTATTTGAAAAATTATTCCAGTGTTAGATAGCCCATTTATCGAGGAAGGCTATAGGCTATATTATAACATCATGCTAAGACCAACAGGAGCAGAGCACTGCGGGTAAAACCGCGGAACACAGCTAGTAACCTAATAAAGTAAATATTTGGTTACATAAATATTTATAGGAAGCGATACAAAAGTCACGTGTATAATTACTCAAGTCTATTAGACAAACAAGTATTATAGGGTCGAGTCTGAGAGCATTTGATAACCTCGGTATAGGTTGTCTGTATGTCACAGCTATCTACAGTTTAGCTCTAACACTGTCTATTCATTTCTAGCTGTTAATTAATTATAAATAGATCTATTATTGATAGTCTGTTATGTTAATTGGGTGTGATAGTTTCCGCAGTTTGTAAGAGATGTAGTGTTTATTGTTTTCTATCTATATATAAACTATCAATTGTCCAATATCCATATACGTCATTAGATTATTTTGCGACAAAATTTCGCGGGAATATATTTAAGTATTGATGATCGTAAAATACACCTATAGTTTTTTAAATGTATACTTTATAGTTTATTCTCATTGCATCGAAAGCAATGTCAGCAATGTAGGTAACTATTAACTACAATGTAGTCAACATCAACATACATAATATGTACCTATATGGTTAAATAATTGAACTAAACAATTTTTTTAGTTATTTTTTTTCTTTAAGTAATTGCATGCTAACCAAATAGGTTTAATTTAGATGTGTTATCTAAATACCTCTTTGGTTTACATATGATCGAGGCCCTTTTTTTTCTTCAAATAAGCAAAAAAATATTACCCGACATTTTTAATTTACTAGTATTTTCTCTACAGCGTTTTAACTGCTGTTGCTGTAGAGAAAATACTAGTTTAACTTATTTTACACGATCAAAGCATGGACATAGTGACACAAACTTCGATCAGATTTACACACGGATCTAAGATTAAAAACAAACCGATATGTGTAATTATTGGGAAATATAATTAATCGTTCATACCTAGACATTGCTGATACGTTATCTGTCACTTGGAAACCGAATGGTGAGAGTGGAAATATTCCGAATTTCGATGGAAATAAATTGCCGTATCTGTTTGTGTCATACCGAATACCGCATTATTATCAGTAGGAAATTTTAAAATATGCGTGAATAATTGGGTGACAGTGCAAGCGAATTGAAACACAGTGCATGGTTATTTTAAATTTTGATTCCATATTCAAATATCTTTTTAATAATTTTTATACGTACTTTTACTACGGTAGATTCGCGCCGGTCCCCCGATCCCGCCTTGTAAATCACCTAGCAAGGTCGCTAGCCCCTATTAAGGCCTTAATAAAAGTGAGATTTGTAGGAATAGGTATGGGACTGTTACTTTGCCATCGACGTTTATTTACAGAAAGACACAACTACAATTAAAGCAAATATGACATAAATATACTTTGTATACATATATTTCGTATAAATTATAGAATTTAAAAGAACCTAATAATAAGTGAATGACTGAAGAAGTATTCGATCCTAATATGAACAAACAAGACGAGATAATTGTATACAAACACCTGAACAAAAGAACAGAAGTCGATGATAAAAATAGAATTACACCTTGCGTAGAAAAATGACATCGACAGACAGGTGTAGATAATGATAAACATTTTTATTATTAAACTCGAACACGTGAATGTGGGTCACGCAAGCGAAAACGCAGTATGTATCAAATTAAGTTTCAATAATAAAGAATAATCAGCGAATAATAATAAATAATAATCGAGTTTTTTGTTCAGTAAATAGCGCGTGTAAAAAAGTTAAAGATCGTGTATTCAAACCCTGGATGAAGGATAAAGGGACAAACAGACAAATAGATCCTGTTGTTTAACCTTACTTACTTGACTAAATAATAATACTTAAAAACATTATTCTAGTCCTATAAAATGAAACCAGATTCGATCTATGGGAGGATAAGAACACACACAACTTAAAGGTTTTTAAAATATTCCGGCAAAAAATAATTTTACGTTACTCTTCGTTACAAAACCAACGTATATTTAAATAAGTGAGCTTATTCACAACACTCGAGACATGCAACTCTGCAAGTACAAACACATATACCTACTTAGACTTTCCTCCTAGACCTCTAGGAGGAAATCAGGAGACGCGGAAAATTCTTGACGTCATTTTATTACACGGGAAAAATACTATCAAAACCTTTTCACATTATTTGAAGATATTTGCCTTGTAATGCCCCAAGTTAAAGAAACCGATATATTATTATATTTGAAAAAACATTCGAGGGTTGTGCCAACAAATTGAGTAAATAAGAACCCTTCGAATTCATATTAGAAATAGAACCGCATAATATTTATTTTCATTGTGGGAAATAGAGCTGTTTGTATTTTATTTGTTGCATAGAACAGAAGTTCTAAAAAAAAAAGTTCTAACTAAAACCAACTATAACAATATACAATGAACTTATTCATAAAGGACGTTACAAAGACACGATTTATTCTATTTTTAAAAATTAAAAACAAAAAAATAAATTAATATAGAGTGTATTATAAATTAGAGTTGGTACGCAAGGTATTTTTATAAAAATATAATAATTTTAAAAATTCACCTTCTACGTTCAACTTTACGAATTAAGCCTTCATAAATATGAGAAAGTGAAACTGTATTTTAATTTTTAATGAAACACTTAATTAGTGATCGAAGCCAACACACAATATAAAGTCAAGATATTTTTAAGTAAAGGTCTTTAACTTACTAAAAATACCCTGAGGTCAAGTTAAATAATTCACACCTTTTCTTAAATTTATTTTTAATTTTCATACACACCTTGGTAATAATATCATGTACATTTTATGAAAGTTATCGCATGGGCAAAAAAAACAATTAATTGGTCATATAAATAAAGCCAAATAATAAAACTAATCTCAAACATGTTTTTGTTGACTAATGAATTTCACAATATTTATCAGAAGCACATGGTTATGCCAAAATAACAATAGGAGGTGTTGACCTCTGACGTAAGCGGTTGATCTCATAGCATATGCGAATCACGTAGTATCCCATAACGGGATAAATATATATTTGTTTTGCCACTTTTTACGTTATACCTGCTACTTTAAACGTATTTGCACTTGTTTGAAGCATTCAAATTGCCAAAAAAATGAAAGCAAAATAATAAATTTTACAAAAATTATTTCATCAACCCATGCGAATAAAATTAGCAAATCTAAATTCAACAGTAACCCATAAAAAACATATTATCGCAAATAAAAAATAAACATCAATATATCCAATAGCGGAAGAACAACTATCCGGTTAAACTTTGTACCTCACGTGGCCACACGAGGTTACAGTACGCAAATATAATATGACATAGCAAAAAAACATACCTTAGTTTATGTAAAAAAAAACCACAAACGTCACTTAAAAAATTATCACAGCCACTCGACAAACTTAGAATAAAAAAAAAATTGGAACGTCAGTCGTGCATCTGTCACAACCGCCGTTCGGATACTGAATTGGAATTAAAATTTCAAATCCCGCGAGCCGGCAGAGCACGCAAACGGTGCCGAACGCGCCATTCTCAACCTTAACGTGACCGTGATCTGGAAAGTCTGACGCGTCACTAAAATGAAATCTTACGTGGACTTTAAACAATGACACAAATACTGAAAACCAGTGTTGTAATCAGCAATTTGCAGTGTGCGTATGTTGTCTTGCACCGTTGGATCACTCTCTATAGAATCAAGAATGGTCATAGTCCTTCATACTGCCTCTCTTCTGTGATATGTTATTCTTCTGTATAAATTACTTCATATGGACCTATTGAAGATCATCTCCTAGTGAGATATTTGTCTAAATCTGTTTTACACGATAAAAAGCAAGGAGTGATCCACATTAACACATAGACGATAACTTTATTATTTCCGTACCACCATTAGCCTTCGAGGGTCATGCTTAACTTACTGATAACAGTGGAAAATGGAAACAAAGAAAACGCTGAATATAGGATGTTAGTAACGCTTCAACAAAGGCTGCTATCACATAACGTTTAGTCAGAAGGTGTTGTTTGTTTTACACATGTATTGTTTTTAAATAAACCACTACACTAAGGAATAAAATCCATTGAAGGAATCAGATATGTAGTATGGCTCATCGACAATTGTATCGCCTAGATATCTTTATCAAACTTTATACTTGAAAAAATGAACTGAACGCTATGAAAACATATTATACCTGTATAATGTTCTAGTATTTTTATTATAAAGAACACAAGAACCTATCAACCTAGTGATAGCCAATCTTGAACGAAAATAGAAAGGATTGAGATTGTTAACCTCAATCGTATGTCTCGGGTATAAACTATAAAGTATATTTCAGTAGAGATATGGAAGTAAAATATATCATGTAGGTAATCTTTTTCCTCTGCAATCCTATCTACATTAATCAGATAAATAACTAGAGTAAGTATTTACGTTTGGTCTATACACGTTTGGAACTTTGGAGATAATATTGAGGATTTTGGGATAAAAAACGTTTTTACCCATCAGCACTTGAGAAACATAGTTATCCAAACACTTATTTACATGTTCTATAGGTACATATATCTTAATTAATTTCTGGCGCACCACCAAATATCAACATAACAATGACATAATCTCAATTAGCGATATTTTTAGCAAGGTCAACAACCTTATCAATTCAATGTCAGAAATGTAAGTGGCAATAACATGTAAACAACAATGATCAATTAACTACATAATTATAATATTGTCTCTATCGCAAGCTCAGAAGTTATAAAAGAATTGGTTTCTTAATAAATCCGCAGCAAGACTAATTTTATATTTATATAATTAAGTAATATCTTATCTAAGAAAGACCATTTATTAACTTTCCGCCGTTTTTCTGTTTATGTGCAAATGTCGCAAAAAAATCTTTTTCAAAAAATGTCATATACATAACATAAACTAGTAAACAGCACGACGATTATTAAAATCTAACCTCGAATTCTATAAATAATTATCTATTAAGGAAATTATAAATCATTTTCTAATTTTAGACTAAAAATACATTTTAAAATTAATAGATACTAGAAAATATATAATTCCCAAACCATACCACAAAGTACAAATTGAACTCTACACGCGACAAAGTAAACGATATCTCTACCTAATTCATCCCAGTTTCGTCCTCAGGGACTCCTACACGAGAAACAATGGAGCGTCGTGAGACCTAAGTGTAGACTGGAGTAGGGCGACCACATATACGGTAATATTATAGTTATATATTTCTCATATTATTAATTATTATACGTCGAACTTTCTATTGGTTTGGAATAATATGAGTTAAGTTCTCGATGTAATTTAAATGTTATTGTGTTTAATTTCTGTATAGTTTATATATAATTTATACAGAAAAAATGTAAGTTTAGCTTGAAGCTACTATTCTTACAATTTCGTTTTGCTAATTTCTGTGTTAACATACTATAACTTTTGGATAGAAATTCAACTTGAAAACAAACTTAGGTTAGTGATTTTTACAGTTAGTCATGTACTTGGCTATTCAAATCAAATTTAATTTCCATTTGAGAGTAAATAACTCGAAAAAAAAATATAATTTTTGATAAAACTTGAAAATAAAAACAAAAAAAAATTAAGTTTGTTTTATAAATATTCTTACAAAACAATTGTGTGTAATAATTGAATGATAACACTATTTCTAGAAAGCTACAATAAAAAGTCATTGCGATGATAATTCCACGACAATACTGCCGAATGTAAACACTGATAAGTTTTTGCTTGTAGAGATAAATGTTGCTACTGCACTTGCAAATAAAGATATACTAAAAAGTAAAATCAATTACATATCTACTAATGTTACTGAAGAATAATAAAGTTCAATTGATGATAAAGTTGAACCAAATTGAATTCATAGTTTGATATATAAACAAACAAGAGATTTTTTATTTTAGTTAGTGTACAAAAAGGTACACAGCTTTTAATAATTCGGTATTACGTTTGAATTGAAATTTCCTTAATTTCAATATTCAATATTCATGTCTTCTATAAATTTCCTTTGAAAGAACAAGTTTCCATCGAGGATACATCGCAACGAAGAAAAATTATAAAAAAAGTTGCTTAACTTTTAATCATTTAACCATCTTCAACGCAAAAAATTACATCTTCAATGTACAAAAAGAGGTATTTTTTTTCTGAATATTGCTTCAAAAGCTAGTCACCCGAATCTATCCGCAGGCGGACGGAAGGCGGCGCGCGCGCACCGACCGGCTAATGTGCACGGGGGCGAAGTCCGACCGAGAATAGAACCCCACGTACCGTCTGCTAAGCTTTGACGTAACCACGCGACCTTTGTGCGCCTTCCGCTGTACGGGTATTGCCGATTTTTTGTGTATGTTTAAGATGTAGATTAGTTTAGGATAATACTTAAAAAAAATCTTTGGATATTTAGTAGAATAGCAAGAAAAAACGATGGAAATTTTTAAAGAATAGCATAAATTTAACCACGACGCAGGACGTCTTTTGCCTTGTATCATGTATGTAAGCATGTAACTGGCCGATTGTAACAATTGTTGTTTTTTATCGTGTTAAAGAAACATATTTACTTAGCAAGTAGCAATCAGGAAGAAGTAATCATAAGAATAGTACCTGAAGATATATGTATTATAATTTATAAAATTAAAAAAAGCAAATTATTGTACTGTCACCGATTCTTGGCAAGTGTATAAAGTTTTAAATTTTAATTAAATTTGTCCGATTAAGTTAAGTGGGTCAAAATCGAACCTAAAGCGTGTAAAAAACAATATCACACAATAATATTCCATCTACAATATTATTTATTTACTTGTGCAATAATACCTAATGTCGCCTCTACACATAGGCCAGCGCATTCGCCAGCGCGCTGGCGCGGCGGTGCGCTTGCAAACGCGCTTGTGAGTAATCCACACATTGGAAGGTCGTTCAGTATGGTTTGGTTCGAGCCAATGTGCGGACGGATTCAAAATGGATGTAACAAACAAAGAAATAAACACACTTTCACATTTATAATATTAAAATAATATTAAAGTAGGATGCTCTTTGTGAAGTAAAACATTGTGAGGAAAACGGCATGTCCAAGAACCTTATTTATTTGGCACTTTTAATACATACAACATTTTTATTTTTATGGTACTTATTTTTTGGGTTCCACAGGCAGTTTTAACTCTGATAGAGCTCAATAAATTTAAATGTTTCCTCGTTACTCATATTGTTCGCCATTTTGTCAAGTTAGGTGTTAATTCGCCGCAAGAAAAAAACGTGCACTCCTGATCGCTGCTACAGTCAAACTGATCGCGCGGCCAATGTGTGGATGGTGCGCCAAGCTTGCGACAAGTGTCCTTTGAAGTTTCCGACACCGCACGGCAAGCTCGCAAGCGCGCCGGCCAACGTTCAAATACCTACCACAAGTGCGCATTTCGCCCGTTCTACACATAGACAAGTGCATGTGCCAGCGCGCTTGCCAGCGCGTTGGCCTATGTGTAGTGCCGGCATAACACAGAAACAAGCAGGTTTGCTAAATCCTGATCTAATATTATGATGAATTAAATGAGTTGTATTGAAACCAGTTGGACGTCACAAAAAAATTAACAACCCATTAAATTTGTACTTTGCACTTATATTTCCAAACCAGTTTTTTTTTTTACACTTTGTGTTTTGAATTTAGCACCGGTACTATGTGAAAATGCCGGAACTATTTTATTTTGCTATTTGTGTAGGCGACATATTCACATATCACATGTACATACCTAGGTTATTTTTTAATGTTTAAAACGCAAATCCATACTTAATATTATAAATGCGATATATAAAGTAACTCTGTCTGTCTGTTACTCAATCACGCCTAAACTACTGAAGCAATTTGCATGAAATTTGCTATGGAGATATTTTGATACCCGAGAAAGGACATAGGCTACTTTTTATCCCGGGACTTTTAATCCGTGTATATTTAAGTACCTACTGTATAGCTAGGTTTGCACATGTTCTGCATACAAAAATAAAAACTTTATCGAATTAAATGAATATCCAGTTTTAGGACCTATACCCACTTATTGACCAACCATCATTATGTACAGGTATCTGAGAAACAAACGAGGATTTCTTCTCTGCCATTATATGCTAGAAATTATGAACTAGGTAACACATCTTAAACGTGCAGACGAACATATTACATAATATAACCTCTATGTAATTTTAGGAATTAAATATTACTAGTTTAACGCCCGCGGCTTCGCCCGCTTTGTCTAAAACCTAATAAATTACTAGTGGTCCGCCCCGGCTTCGCCCGTGGTACCTACATGTTTAAACTATCCTATCTCTCAAGTTGGATCGAACTGCACATGGTGTGCGAATTTTATTATAATCGGTTGAGTGGTTTAGGAGTCCATTGAGGACAAACATTGTGACACGAGATTTATATATATTAAGAAGATATACTAAAATCTTCCTCTTGAATCACTCTTATCTATTAAAAAACCGCATGAAAATCCATTGCGTAGTTTTAAAGATTTAAGCATACAAAGGGACATAGGGACAGAGGAAGCGTTTTTCTTTTATACTATGTAGTGATTTAAACTCAAATTTAACAGCCTGAAAAATCCTTTAGCTTTCAATTATATTTCCAGTCGACACAGTAAATTATTTCACATCTACGTCTCTTTTCTCGTCACTGTTAATTCGTAATATAATTGTCAACAGCAACCGAGGTAAGGTACTTGAGTGCTTGTTATCGAGAGGTCGATACGGTCATACAGATAATAATTAATTATTATGCTGACAAATCAATTTATTTTTATCTTGATAATCTGCATTTTAACGAAAGGGCTGTATCTATGGTAACACTTTAAAATTTTCTAGATCTGCAAGAAATGCAAAACTATCGCAAATAAATCGCATAAAAAGCTAACTCCTAAGATTATTAAGACCTGAACCAGCTTTATTGAATTTATTGAAAGAAAAATTGATTGGAAGCAAACTAATACGCAGTAGCTCCGAATTTTTACTGGGCGTTATAACGCATATCGATAAAAGATTCCACAGACAGCAAACATACACAGTGACTCAGTAAAAAACAGGGTATTTTTCATCGAAATCTCGAAACGAGAGCAGTAATCTAGTACGTGAACTTCAGACCCGCTATCCGAAGGCCAGAGATAGGTTATCGAGTGGAAGGGCTAGCACCGATAAGGGACTGTTCTTTGGCCAGCGATAGCGCGTATCCGTAAGCGCTGATAACTCCACTTGACCTGCAGGTCAGAATGCAGTTCCGCTAAGATGCACTCTATAATAATATTGCCTGATTTCCACGTACATTCTTGCACTGAGTTCTCTTTAGCAAAATTAATTGTGGTTTAGTCACCTCAAACTTTCATTTGAAAGAAATATATCGATAAGATCTCTTTGGTTTAAAAACTCATCAAGTATCACCAAGGAGTTAACAAGAATAAAGATTGTAAAAAACATTTCCGACGATTATTGGTTGATCACAATCCAACGTAATCAAGTACAATATGCTTATGTAAAGGAATAATATAGGTACTGAGAGGAACGATGAGCACGTCTCAATGGAGGTAATAATCATAAATCATAATACCTTCAGACTAAGACCCTTATCTTAGATAAGAAGAAATCGACCGACACTGATGTCTTTTATGTAGGTCGATATAGGATTACACTAATGTACACAATAACATAATGCGTTTTTATGTAGCACCTTGGATACACTTATTTTTGTAAAATTGCTCACTAGCTTGACGCATGTGATGTAAAAAGTTAAAAGACAATAGTTGGTTTTATATGCAAAATATAAAGAAAGATACATTTGCTTTGCGCAGGAATGACAAGAAAAAACATTATTTTCTTAATATAATCTACTATAAAAAATATGTCGGGTTTTCCTTCCTGACGCTATAACTCCAGAACGCACTAACCGATTTCGACGGCTTTGCATTCATTGGAATGGTCTCGGGCTCCGTGAGGTTTATAGCAAAAAAAAGGCTGGCGGCGAAACGGAGTTCGCCCGGTTTGCTAGTTTTTAATAAAAAAATATAGAAAATTATAGCAACCCAGCGAAACAGAAATCGAAAATTGATTCAACATTCGACTGGCACAAACCAATTTGTCAACCCCGTTTCAAAGCTAAGACCACCTTGCATGTATTACCTCAACACAACTACACTATCCCACAAAACAAAACCAATTAAAATTAGACTACAATAATAGACACACAAGAGCAACGGAGTCTAGTCTGGAGGTCAATTATGTATTAATTAAAAGTAAAACATTACCAACAGGAAAGAAATAAGAACAAGTTTATAAGTGGTCGCTCCACATAATTTATTCTTGACATTCACGAGTATTCTTTTTCGTTTTAACTGCAAAATGTCGCAGCATTTGTGGGCGGTTTTTTGTTGAACATCTTTATGGCAAGGAAGATAACTTTCGTGTGGAACATTACGGTTATTTTACATTCGTAATTAAACTTAGCTATTTGTTTCCATTTACTTTGCGCCAAAACAGTTATAAAGCTCAAAATATTTTTGATAACGTATCGTACTCATACAGTTGATCGTTCCATGCAAAATTTGAAATTTTGTTGAAGAGGTTCAAAATTATCAGCTTCACAATTATCAGCTCCTCCCCATTCCACTATTACATTGTTGCATTTACATATTTAAATACCATAAAGGTTTGAACTGTGGGTTTGAATGATAATGACACATTTTCCGAACAATGCAAGGTAAAAACGCGTGTAATAGCACTGATAATAATATAATACTATGTAATAGCTTGTAATCTAGATACGTTATTAGATCAAAGTGTAAATAACCACAAATAAGGCCATAATTTAATATTTCAATCACGTACCGATCATGTTTATTATAACCCTAAAATGTAAGGGATGTTGTATCCAGTTAGCAACAACCCCAATTATTCCACTATAAATTATTCATAATTAAGCCCGAATCAAGTGTGTTATATTTGAGGTGATTTGAGGTATAGCGAAATGATTAACAAATATTATACATCCATATCTACTAATATTATAAATGCGAAAGTAACTCTGTCTGTCTGTTACTCAATCACGCTTGAACCAATTTGCATGAAATTTGGTATAGAGATATTTTGATACCCGAGAAAGGACATAGGCTACTTTTTACCCCGGGAAATAGGATAGGTTTTATTCCGGAAATCCCACGGGAACGGGAACTATGCGGATTTTTCTTTGACTGCGCGGGCGAAGCCGCGGGCGGAAAGCTAGTACTTCATATTTAATAACAACATAGAAAATTCGCTTTGGCCGGTAACATTCGATCAATTATTTAATATTACCAGGCAACATGCCAACATAAATATTTAAATACCCTATTTAACTTAAGAACAGTTGACTTCTAATTAATTCCTATTTTTTTATTAATCGTTCGTCTAGCTCTAACAAAATAGTCTATAAATACAAACAAATCGCGATATAAATATTATGTGATTAATTGAAGTGATACAAAGTTCATTATTGCGGAATTAAATTAAAATACACAAACGATATCTTTGATACTTTGAACTTCGCAATGCGGATGAAGCAAAAGACTAAGGTCTTTCCGAATTCATTGAGAATAAGCTAGAAACCATGAATATTATGTATATTGTCTAACTAATGCAACAATAATGAATAATTATGCTAATTCGAGTTGAATTTTCGTATTAATTCCAGTAGCTTTTAATAATACACGTATACATAGCACGTTCAATAAATACTCTCTCATAGCTATTTAAGCTATGAGAATCTATTTTGATAAATTATTTTGCTGTGTTTACTCAATAAATGCAACTACCTATATCCAACAAAAAATCGGTCAATAGTTTTTATCCCTAACGAACAATATCCTGCAACGTCTTAAACGTATGGACCTCAAAAATATACGATTAATTATTTATGAGATAATAATTAATAATATATTTTTGAGATACACATCATAATTATTTTTTATCTTTTCCGCTTATCTGACAACACAGCTTCTCCGCAGTGTGACAATAACAGATAATAAGTGGTAGAGTGATGTCTCATGTCTGCCGATGTGGACTTTGCCCACACGTTTGTCGTGTTAGAATTTAGATGATAACTTATTAGTTATTACATGTTATATAGCACGCACTTTTAATAGTCCACTTACACTTAACAGATTATAAGGCGGCAAAGTAGCATTTTTTATTGATTATAAAAATGAAACAAAACAAAAATTTCAGTAGTTATCGTGGAGTGTAAAAAAAAAGTATTACATCGTATATTAATCCACGGAATAATTAACTAATTAAAATTCTAGAATGCTAGGTATTTTCAATATAGGTAAGAAGTCCGGGACATCTCGTTCGGATGAAAGCGTAATAGAAGATCAGCGTTAAAATGTTCGTAACGCAGAGTACGTTATTACATTCCTACTTAACTTACGTACCTATCTAATACATATGGTAATACTGTGCTAATACTTTGTTCATTTTGTCAAGGACTGCCTATATTTTATTCTTCGTGAATAGTTTGTTCTAATGAGAAATAGGTATCTTGAAAAACTTACCGCAAATCGCAATTTGTTCTCAAAATCTACACTATAATATACTAAAAACAGAAGAATAAAAACTCATAAGAGATTCAGCAAACAATGACAAACGATCATTTAATAAATCTCACGCCATAATAGCACATTAGGTCACCCGACGCTTCTGAACCCTGCCCTCAAATTAGATGATGCAAGGTCACGGCCGCCAGATCGGGCTACATCGCGCGATCAAAACATTTATAAACATTTTAGCGGGTACTGACTACCGAGAAAAAAAGAAAACGAAAAAAGCAGCACGCGGCGGACCTTCCCGCGTTTTTGGAACACGGTTTAAAAAAAGAAAATGGTACATATGGCTTCTGCCATCTGTTGTACAACTTAAGAATATTGAGAACTCTACTGTTGTCAATTAATAGATACTGTATTGATAGTGCTTAGGGGCTGTCCATTAATCACGTGAGGCTCGAAAGGGGGGAGGGAGGGGTCCATAAAAAATCACGAAATATCATCAGGGGGAGGGGGGGTAAAGTCAAGTAACACGTGTACTTATTTTTTCGGCAAGCATGCGATACTCAACTGAAAAGCGCTAACTCGCTTTCAATATACACCCTATGTGAGTACTTTGACCAATAACTTGATTTTTGAAGAAAAATAAATTATGAAACAAAAATCTGTCCCGGCAAACATTGTTGTGCCTTACTCTTATCACTTAGGGGTATGAAAAATAGATGTACCAGATACACAATTTCATGAGAATCGCTGCAGTTGTTTTCAAGATATAGGTAGGAGGTTTTACAGAAATTTATCAAATAAAACAAGTGAGTTGCCATGCCCATCTTTTCCAATACAATAACTAAACAAACATTGATTTTTATATACATATGTATTGTAATTGCAACTTGTGTGTAAATAGTAAATGTTACATTGACTTTAAATACATCAGTAAACAGTAAATTTTCTTTTTCTAAATGAAATCTGTAAATTTTGAATGTTTAGTAAAAATGACCAGTATAAAGCCAAATCACCTTTGAGTTTTTCTTTGTGTTTACTTCCGGATCATCACAGGCCGAGCCAGAACAATATTTAAATATCATACTGTAATTAAGTAAAAAAACATTTTTAGATTACTTCCTAGTATAGGTAATTTGGAATAAACAAATAATTAAAAAAATCAATCAAGCTTCATAATTATGTGTTTTCAATTAGAAAGCTATCTTCACTGATAATACACACTGCTAATATAGACTATTTTGTTATTGAGGGTCAACCTGGCCAAAGCTAGGCATTTAGTATTATATTTAAACTATGTGGTAAGAGATTCCAAAAATAAAGTAGATACTTAGTAGTTTCTTCTTACATTCAATTAATTCCTTCCATTCCTGTTAAATATTTTCACACATTTTTAATTACCTTAAAAGTTTAGATACATACAGATAGTGTAATATTAGACTTATTAATTTTAATGAAAATTACAAATTATTATTGTTCTAATTATTTCCTCAACTGCTCAGTTTTAATAAATGGGTTAAAATTATTAGTAATGTATTGTACATTCCAATACACGTAGTTATAGTAAAAAGCATTCGCACATCATCAAAAAAAACACATTTCCCTATTTTGAAGTCAATCGGGTAAAATTGTCATAAATAATAAAAAATGAGGGTGGAATAAGTGCGACGTACGGAATTAGATTTCGAGAAAATTTGTAGTTATTACGTTAAGTACCGGCTATCTTGAAACAAAAATATATTCTTAAATTACACTTTCATTGTCTTCATAGTTTTGTTAGAAAAAAGGATTTAAACATTTAAATACGAAAATGAAAAACGTTTAACGTATAGGTTATAAAATGCGATACTTAGGTATACCGAATAAGAATATAAAATTATGCACGGCAATGAATAAATAATTACTTACAGTCGGTCTCGTTGTGTTTTCGTTCACTGAAAAAATTACACTTGTAAATTATCACTGAATTTTCAAATAAACTAGAGGTAAACACTGGCACAATCTGTCTTTATTTCAACGTCGACTGGTGAGCGCAAACCCGACCAACCCGAAGTTGTACCTAACTAGTGTGGTGTGTTGCTGCGTCAACAATGCAGAACTGTCAAATAATCGATTCTTGTTATTCGATTATTTACAGTTACTAAACTTATAAAATTGAACCATCGTTTAAAAGTTGTAAATAATCACTTAATATGCTTTTTTGTCAACTTACTACTGTAACAGACATTGTGTATTTTTATAGGTGTAAAAACCATTACGAACCTACGAAACTCGATTATGCCAAAATCGATTTTCAAACTTTGACATGAAGAATTTGAATTATGTCGCAGTTCGCTGTGGGATGGGGACCTCAACCAATAGGAACGAAGAAAGACCCCTGGAAAAGTGGCGTGATCTCGACGTCACTTCAGTCTTCACGTGTATGTATAGGTAGGTACTTGGTAGGTACTCAACTACTCAGCTATAAGCTTTGTAGTTGTACCTATGTCTGTGCTTTAAACCTGGTGTTTATGTATTTTATTTTATCATATTTCAATAAATGCTTGTCTTTTAAGTTGTGATTATTACTAAATAACTGGGTAAATTTTACCTAAACAAATCAATAAACCTCAAAGCTCTACAAAAGTTTCGGATAGCTCTTCTAGAGCTATCTATATATTCCGATCCATCCATCCATCTGTTGGTTGATTTTTACATTTCATACCGTTTTCACTTTTCATACGTTTAAAAATCACCTATTTAATTTTTTAATGTAGGTACCTACTACGTTTATAGATGTTTGTTATTTTATTAGGTATATGCGACTGCGCTAGAAAGAAAGTTTTTTTATAGAATTAAAACCTAACTACTTATTATAAAAAATCTTTTGAGTCTATAAAATACAATTTTATTATTTATCCTTCTATCAGTTGGTTGCCTGGAAGAGATCACTCATAAGTTATAAGGCCGCCTTCTGTGCTGTTTTTCTTTTAGAATAAGTTTTGTTTGTATTTTATGTATTTTGGCAGCACAATATAGAGTATAAATAAATAATTTTTTCGAGGGTGGGTAGATTCTTATCGGAAGCTGTGTTTCTGTCTGCTACACAGAACAAACTTTACTGTTCTGTGGTTCTGTGTGTTTACTTAGAGTATATTATGTATTAGCAAGCAATCATTTATAGTTCTGGAATAAGGCAGTAGGTACCTCTGCAAAATTTTATTTAATTATAAGGACGTTAAAGTTTTAATGTATACCTATAAAATATACTTTAAATACATAATATATATACAAGGTTTCCCAGAAATTGTGAATAATCTGAATTTTGATATGATTCTGATACGTGCGTGCGCGCGAGAGGGGGGGGGGGGTCAGTCATCTCCCAAATTCCCATCGCCATGGCCATCGCCCCAAAATTATTCCAAACGGCTCGCGAGCCGCGTCTGCTGTAGACGCGGTTCACGAGCCGTCTGCCGTTTTCCCACTTTTTCTCGCATTTGTGGACATCACGTCCGCAGTTAGTGTCCTATTTCCGATCTTTTTCTTTACATATTGTGCTGCCTGATAATGTTATTCCTAAATTACCATAAACAACGTAATTTCTCAGCTTTTTCTGAGAGAATTTACTTGTACTATTTTATTTATTTATACTTCATTAATTGTACAAACATGGACAAAGCAGAAAAAAAAGAACAATATCACAAAAAAGCATCATTTGTACAAAAGGCAGCCTTATTGCTGAACAGCAATCTCTACCAGGCAACCTGGTAGGCAAGGAAATGTATGAAGGTCGTGGGATAGCGCAAAATAAATGATTATAATATTTTACCTATACCACAGAATACATAATAGTAGCTAAACGCTACCTATACTATCGTCTTATATGACATCAATATTTAAGAAATCAGATGACATGACAATTTCATAATAACTATCTTGCCGAAGATAAGGGGTCAAGGGATTTAAAAATTTCTAGTAGATTTGTAGGTAAAATTTCTCCAGACACAACAATTATGTTCAAAAACTACAAAGACATACGTGATGTTGTTTCCTTATTGGTATATTGTCCGTATGAAAGAGCATACCTTTTGAGTAAAGAATCAAATGGAGAGTACTGGATACCGTCTTGTAAAACTGATAAAAGCTGCTGGAAAACCACGGCGCACAAGTTACATTTTGAGGTGAAGTAATAAATAATTTTAGTTACTCGGGGTAGTAGACATAGTTATGTTTTTGAATTTGTTTATGACTAGATTTCCGCCCGCGGCTTCGCCCGCGTTTTCAAAGAAACACGGGCATAGTTCCCGTTCCTGTGAAATTTCTGGGATGCAAAGTACCTAGGCTATGTGTTATTCTGGGTCTTCAGCTACCTACATACCAAATTACATTGTAAGCGGTTCTGTAGTTTTTACGTGAAAAAATAACAAACATCCATCTATCCTCACTAACTTTAACATTTATAATTTTTTGCAGTTGCAAATGCAGTGAATAACAAGAATTCAACAAATCTGAAAGTTATCTTCCTAATATGATAAAAGTTTTTCGTTTCAGTTATTTGGCATGGATTCATCAGCCCAGTGTCACCCGCTGCGGGTCTACAAGATCTGGCTCCCTAACCACACCCTCACCTGTGTGTACCATGCTGTGTATAAAGTTGCTATTAAATCAGACGTAAAGAAGAGGGTTAAGCATAGAGCGGTAATTGTTCTCGGATGGTATATAGATAGGGAGGCGAAGAGGGGAATTTTCTGTAATACTCGAGCGTGGCAGTTTAAGATATGAGAGATACCTTAGACCTAATAGAACAACCTTGTTAACTATTTAGCTCTATATGTAGTGACGCGCGCCTAGGATAGACGATCAGATTAGTAAAAAATTATCGATAGTCTGAAATACTCGAGCGCGTCAGATTAAGATATTGGGGGTTGATTTTAGTGTTTTAAGACTAAATTTAACTAATCTGACCATAAGTCCTTGACGCCGCCGAGTTATAGGGTCGCGAACTTGTAAAAAAAAACGTTAATCCGGCATTCTCGAGCGTGATTGTTTTTATTTTTATTTTGAAGAATATAATCTAAAACTTATTAAAAATACAAAATCTGCCGGTTTCCGCATGACCGGAAGTCTGGAGGAGCCATTTCATCTTCCGAAAAACGCGTTGCAGCATATAAGTCGCAAACTTTACTTTTTACAAAAAAAAAGTTTAAATAAACAGAAAAGGTAATTTTATTTTACAAAAAAAGGTCTCTTTTCATTTTTGTCCAAAGTTAAAACTTTTTTTACTTGAAGCATCGTAAAAACTCAAACTCCCGGTTTTTTGTGTATATCTCGAAAACTGAGGGAGTTAAGAAAAATTGATATGAAATAACGATGATTAAAAAAAAGAAACCCACAAACCTTTTTCGGTCAGATTAAGAGAACCCACCAACATTTTTGTCAGATTAAGAAAATATGCTTTCAGGATACCGAGATAAACCTCCCCTATGAAAATCTGACGCGCTCGAGTATTTCAAAAGGACTCTTTTTTTCTGCATTTTCAAAAATTCATCATAACTTATCGTCATGTCGTAATCGTCAGTTTTTTTAAGGGGAGCTTCCTTGGGGCCTACTTAACACCCCTTCCGAAAATCTGACGCGCTCGAGTAAAATTTTTTTTTTGTGCATTTTTGACGAATTTATATGCCTAGCCCCACCACGCAAACCGGCAGATTAGTATACCGTTGTTATCAGAGGGACTTGGGGCATACGTAGTATGAATATCTGACGCGCTCGAGAATGCCCAAGTTACTGTTTTTTTTTACATTTTTGAAAATTCGTACACGCCAAACCCACCGCTAAAATGGTTTTTACCATAGAAGCTTTTCTTTTCGAAATTATTTTTTCTTTCGATTTTGATAAGTCTCGACGACGCCGTTGAATTACGCCATTTAGCTACCTCGCCTCCCTATCTAATAAATTTGGAAGGAAGATTTCCTCTTTTCTTTTTTTTACGGTTTTTCATTCATAGATTATGCTTAGATAATTAATAACAATTAAGCTTGTCCGTACGATAAAGGTTTTCATAGAATAAATAATTAATAATATGTAGTTGAATCAGGGTTCGTTTATATTAATTTTTTAACATTGCGGATGCTTCCTTAGATAAAAAAAAGACGTGTGGCACTCGGGGACTGCCGCGGCCGCGGTAAAGCTATTGCATAGCATGCCTTCAAGCCACACCTCCGTGCCCGTCGGAG
The DNA here is from genome assembly GCF_905220415.1 of Colias croceus. Taxonomy (NCBI): domain Eukaryota; kingdom Metazoa; phylum Arthropoda; class Insecta; order Lepidoptera; family Pieridae; genus Colias; species Colias croceus. The sequence goes on from NC_059539.1 coordinate 11,570,325, forward strand.
TGGGGAGCGTGAGGTTTTTCGTTACGCAATTTCTGGATTCGGTCCCCGCGCTCAAGGCCCGCGATAGAAGCTATGCAATAGCTTAAAAATCGTCTCTCTTGTTATAAAACAAACTAACAAATATATGTATAACAAAGAATTATTCAGGGTATAAGGAATCGACTGCAATGGTTCACAATGGTAGAACTAGAGCGGTTACGAGCGCACACCAACCTTCGTAGTCCGGAGTTGGCGATCTTCGCGCAAATGGCCGTTGGAGATGTGCTACCGAAGGACTTGGATGTTCTTGTTTGTATTTTATTTAATACTAAGTAACTAGTAACTACATAATTTAAAAATATATTTTATAAGTATAAAATCGACCTTAGTGGTGGAGATTGGAGGAGGCCAGTGGCCAATATACAAAAAGAAAGTAAAAAAAAAAAACTAACTTAATTTAAAGAATTTCTTCCACTTAGGTACGTATTTTATTTAGGAATTCGAGCCGGGTATCCTAGTGGAGATTTGCGAAGACAATATACTGCTTGGTGTCGAAGTAGCGGCTGGAGCGGTCGCGCTCGCGTCTCCGCATTGCCAGTTGTTACAAGCTGCTAATTATTTGAAAGAAGGTTATTCAATGAATTGAGTAGAACCTAACAAAAACATTTCATTTTTGAATCAAACAAAACATCCTTTTAAATTTCTATATGTATACCTATAACATCAACGTTTTACTTTAAAATAAATTAAAATTATATATACGGTGTAGGTACCTTCTTGCTTTTTTATGAATGCGTAGAAAATCTTTAAAGTTTTTTCGTACAACTAGCAGTAGCAGAGAATAAAGATGTGGTAAAATTTTAAATAATTTACAGATCAAATCCGCTTGTACACAGAATTCATTTTGCTAGTGTATCCAGCATTATACATGAGCCCGTATATATTTACACAGTTCATGCAAGACTTGGGCTGGCAGAAGTCACAATGTTCCAATTTATTCAGGTAACTTTCATATCTAAAGTATGTAATTCCTAAAATGTAGCTTTTATGCCCTATTCGTTTGTTATCACTTAGGCATGTTGTCGTTAGATTGTAAAACCCGTCCGATTGTAATCTTACGATGTTTACAGTTTAACGATGATAGGTAGGTAACGTTGATTTTGACGTGGCAACGTCTTATAGTTCGATAGCGCCGGCTGCACGCACGAAAAAACATGACTCATGCGGCGTTACCTCGCTCTGAGGCGTTCGGCTTGAAGTGCAAGCGAGAGCGCGGAACGAGCGACAAAGAAGCACAATCGGACGTTGTCAACTCACGTTCAACTATCGTCAGTAAAGCGACTTTACAGTCTACAGACAACGAATTTTTTTTTTTTGTAAATAATCAAAATCAGTGGGAGAAAAACATTTGCCTAGTTTAACTTATATGCAAAATTAAAATCACTATCCTAGTAGTTACAATTAACATAAATGTTTAATTATCAATTGATAGGGCTGCAGATATATCAGGGAGAGGTGGACTATCCTTTCTTGACTTGATGCTGTGGTCAGCTGCTTTAGAACCCTTCACTCAACATAATGGATCACCAGCTGAATTGAGATGCAGATATATATTCAGGTTTGCATTAAAAATAAAAGATAAGGTAATATTGCTAATCATCTTTATTGTAAGTACAATATGTTATATTGCTATTTGCTAACCACCATCATTGTGTTTAGTCTCCAAGTTAGATGTTTGCAGTATCTTTTAAAAATCAATAATAATTACATATTCAAATAAATAAAAAAGCACTTGAAAATTTGAAGTAGGTAGGCTATAAGTATAACAGTTATGTCCTCAAAAATACTACAAAAACAAATATCTTATACCATGAGATCATTTTCAGAACAAAGTATATTCTATGAATGTTCTATGTTCAATACATAACGATAGCACATTGTTTTTGCTATTGCTACAGATTATATAATACTTTACTTTTACTATAAATAAGCAATAGACGACGAGAAAATTGATACCTAAATAAAATTATGATATAATATTATGTACATAAAATATATTCTCGTTGTTATTTTTTCAAGGCATTTTCCCCAATTTCTCGTAGATATTTCGATAGCAATCGGGATCAGAAACTAGAATATCAAGAATTTAAAGAGTTGATGAGTGCTGCTCGCGCGGCTAGAGAACTGCCGGTCGATTCGCTTAGTGTTGCCAGGGATACCGATGTTTGTCTTCGGTTAGTATTATTTTTAATTTATTTAAGTAGTTACTCGTATATATTATTTATTGCATATATCACCGTTACATTGAGAAATTCGTTAGATTGTAAACTAACTCGCGAGTTCGCGCAACTGTGGTTACATCGTGATCGCAAGGAAATATTACCGACCGTGGATCACATTTTTCGACACCTTGCAGTTACGCGGGTTAAATTATAATCTAAGTCTTGACAATTTTTCGGTAACATGTATTATAAAATACACATAGCATATTTGTAATGTCTATTGGTATAATTATTCATTACAGTCTGATGTTTCGAGCACATTGTAAACTACATACGTCATAAAGGTTTTAAAAGCTTTATGGCTGTGCCCGGTATCAATCGCGGACGCTTACTAAATACTAACCCGCGGGCAAAAGCAAGTATTTCCACGGCTCATGTCTTATTCTAGTACATTACTGCCAACTATTATCTAGATCCCTTCAGTGGTTTTCGTGAAATAGAAACAAAAATAGGTACATCCATCCATCGTCATAAACTTTCACATTCATATACTATTAGCACAGCTGATAATTTAATACTATACTACTTAGTAGTAATTAAACTAACTTCTCAAGACAACTAGGCTTACAACCGAACTCTCAGCTGCCAATAGCGGAATTTCTTCGTGCTGTAAGTGAGTTGCGTATACGCGGCACGAGCGCCTTGCTACGATCCCCGAAGAGTACAGCTGGGTATTTGATTGATTTACAGTGAGTATGGTTAAAACGGTTAAAACATACCTATTATGATCAATTATTTTCCTACACATAGAGAAAAAAAGTCTAATTCCCAATAGATAGGCTGTAGGTAGATATAGGCTTAATAACTTCAAAATACATAATATAATAGCAGTCAAACACTAAAAAAGCCATTGTCACAGTAAAATATTATTTTGGTGTAAATATTTTCAGTGAGCGAGATCGTGAGATGGCTGTAGCAACTGCTTCTAAAATTATAAATGACCACGGTAATAAAATATAGTTGTTTTTCATGATTTTTGTGCACTCAGTTAGGAAATTATTAATCTTTTAATACAATTATATCTAAAATATACTGCAATCAGTTTAATCATAATTTACCATTTACCTGAAAATGATGACTTGACTCAGGATACATGATTTTTCAATTACATTTTTGGTCCAATAAATAATCGAAGAATACATATTAATTGGAGCTAATTCTACCCACGTTTATGTAATGTCGTAAAAACTAAAATGGTAAACCGTTAGATTATAATCTCGCAACCTTTCCTTCACATATTTTGGGAAAGTAAATGCTCGGTAATCGGTATTATACATAACTGCAATATATTCTTATTATAGTCTAACGAATTGCGAATGCGTTAAATTGTAAGCAAATATTACGAATCGCATCCAAAATACCAAATCTAACAGTGTTTAAAATTTCACGATGAAATATCCAAAACACTCAAACATTTTCCAGTTTATGAAAATTATTGACTTGAACACGTTTTCTATTTTATTTATTCAATAATTTAACTTAACTTCTTGCAACCACCATACAGTTTGTGTACCAGACGCATCATCCCACGCGGTAGAACTGAGTTCCATAACATCTGTGCGCCGCAAAGACTACTCGCTCGCTAACTGCGTGGTCAAATTGCAAAAGAAGATGCCCCCTGAAATGCAGCAATTGACTAGTTTTGACGGTATTTCTCAAATATTTATTTAGGTTTTTTTACTTCTTCATTTTGGTAATTAAACATTCGAGATAGACACATGAATTAACATTAAATATTGGTACAGAATCCTACACATATACTAGCTTTCCGCCCGCGGATTCGCCCGCGTTTTCAGAGAAAACCCCGCATAGTTCCCTTTCCGGTGGGATTTCCGGGGTAAAACTTATCCTATCTCTCAAGTTGGATCGAACTGCACATGGTGTGCGAATTTTATTACAATCGGTTAAGTGGTTTAAGAGTCCATTGAGGACAAACATTGTGACACGAGATTTATATAGTTACATATACATATTAAGATTAAACAAAAAATATTTACCTACATTGTTATACCTACTTAACAAGGCAATAATTCGGTCGAAACATCAACTAAAAATAAGAAACAGGCTATAATTCACAATATTAAATAAATAAAAAAACTATTTTATTTTAATTTTTCTTGCAGAAGAGACCATTACCAGTTCCACAGCTCACCTAATTTCTTCTTCTGTCAATTCTATGGACTTCCTTGGAGCTAATTCTACCCCTGTGGAAGTATTCGCATCGATTCACTATTTCTCTTTGCATTTTGATAAAACTTCACATGTAAGGAATAGGTTTTGTAGGTACTTTTGTAGAAGTAGCTATAAACTCTCCTATTTGACATTAAATTTTTTTTTTGAGTACATATCGAAGTGTCGTATTACACACACCTATTTGTATAATATATCCTTGTACCTGTGCATAAAAACTTTACTTGTCCCACGAAGAATGCCAAAGAAAACAAGGTAGTTAATTAAATAAATAAGCACCTAGATAGTGTTCTCAAATAACTTTCAGCGTCGCGTATCCGGTGGAGGTTCCACCACCGCTACCAAATCCGCTTTCAGCTGGTTATCACCAGATGAGGAAGTGGCTCTTGGTAGTCTTCTACTAAAGATGGCGGAAGCTGTACGAGCTATATGTTCTTATGAGCCTAGGCTGTTGAGGCTCAGTTCGCCTGTTTATGCGATTGGTGAGTTTTTAAATGGTTGAGTAGCTTTTTCGGGATATTTTGTTTGTGTGGTTACTGTGTGCAAGATTTTACATTTTAGTGTTTAAGTAGATCCCATTACAGCGAAATTAGTTCAACAGTTTTTAGCATCAAAACATTTTCACAGCTTACATAGATCTTCAGATTTTAATAATATCTACTTACCTTCTAATTGAATTAGTACACGATAGTAGTTACATAGTTCGTTCCAAATAGTAAAAAAAGTTTTGGATGCATTAGTGGCTACAAAAACTATAAGTTCTGAAAAAAATAGTCCCCTTCCACAGCATTTTAACATTATAAATCTATGGGCCCTTTTACAGGTGACTTACACGGCAACCTGCCGGCCCTATTAGCAATGGAATCTTCCCTTTGGCCCACGGGAACAGCACTCGTCCCAGCACGGCTACTATTCCTAGGGGACTATGTAGATCGTGGGGCATTCGGGACGGAATTATTGGCGTATTTGTTTGCTGCAAAGCTACAAAGGCCCACGGGGGTGTATTTGATAAGGGGCAATCATGAAGCCAGGGATATACAGAAGATGTTCAGTTTTCATACGTGAGATATGATACCTACGTAATAAAAAAGTGTTCATTTAAAATTTATAAATTACCTATAATCAATACGACAATGTGATCAGGTTAAAAATTTCAGTTAGTGATTTCTGACTACAAATCACATTCAGTATTCATATAGTAGAAACTAGTGAAAGTACCTAGATAATATTTAATAGGGAATTCTTTAAATGTGGTAATATATGAAGAGCATAAAACTATTATAGCGACTTTAAACTTTTGCTCCCTTGTTCCAGGGAACATTTACCAGATAATTCTCATATCTACTCTTATGTCGAGTATTTATTATGCCTATAAAATAGTGATGCAATATGTCTCTTATAATCTTATATTAACCTTTTATAGGGAGTGTTTAACGAAGTACGGCGAGGTAGAAGGGACCAAGATATGGAGCGCCATCAATCAAGTGTTTGACGTGCTGCCGCTGGCCGCTGTCGTCGATGATAAGGTTCTTTTGAAATTATATGCAATTTTGTGATACTGTTTATTAATTGTGTATGGAAATAGAAGAGTGGATTTTAAATGAATTAATATCACCTGCACCCATTGTCAATTTTCCATCATATTATTATAGATATAAGCGTACGTTTATAATCTCGCGGGATATAAGTATTCCGCAAATCTATAATTAATGTTTACAATTCAACGATATTTAAAATTTTGTAAAAATATATATATTTTATTGTTTCTCTATGTGGTAATGCCATAAAAATGTTTCTCAATACTGTAATAGGTATTCTGCTGTCACGGTGGTATTCCACCACCGTGGGTATGTCCGCTCATATCTGCGATAGACAAGGTGCCGGTGCCGCTGCCCAAGCCGGCCGAGCAGAGCTCCATAGCGTGGGAGCTGCTGTGGAACGATCCCATCAGGTGTGTGATGGTTTTGTTTATTGAAGTGAAACTTCTTTATCGGGGTTGGAAAAAAAATTAGTGTAACATTTTTTAGTTACCACGCGTGATTCGGCGTATTTCTGTAAAGTTGCATAGAGTAAATTATTTTTTGAAAAATAAGGTCATAAAGAAGTTTCATTTCTTACGTGTGTAGTGTGTACACTAGTACACGCACACATTTTTGTTTAATTTTTATTACGAAGCAAACCCACATGCCACAATACGGTCGATATTTGTAGTATTTAATTCCTAGCATGAGCGCATACATTGCGCGAGTGTCTGTGCGCATGTACAGTTACGTAACTAATAAACTATGTATTTACAATTAAACTCAAATAGCAAATAATGCGTTGAATTGTAAATGACTAGATACAGTTCAAAATTTAAAAATTTGCTAAATAACTAAACCTACGACCTACTTAAACAAACGAAAAATAATACCTACTTTTTTTTTTATTTGTATTTCAAATTTCAAATTTCAAATTTATTAAATTGTAAACAATTTGGTGCAGCTTACAACTTATCGACAGTTTACAATCTCACGAAGTAGGGTAATTGCGCTGGTTTTCTCCTCCTCCTTTCAACTCCTATAGAGTTGCCAACTTTGTGAGGGGAAATAAATATTTTGGAGCACCCTTTCTTAAAAATATAATATATTTTTTTATTACTTATATAGTCTTCTTTAGGATAATATTAAGTGAAAATAAACGTTTTGACGGATCTTTTAATTTAAATTATTTTTTGCAAAAGTCATAATTACAGGACTAAGAAATGACATACAACAAGTAGAATTGAACGCGTAGAAACGGCTGAGCTAGGCTGATCGTCAGGTTTTTTTATCCCAGATAACTTTTCACATACATGATACATCCAACGTCCCAGGCGCTGGCACCTCATCTGTGACATTCAAAGGCAGTACTAAAATGTCATCAAGGCTTACCACTGAACCAACTTCTAGGTAACTTCCTGTTATATATTTTAAAATAACGATATGGAGTTACAGTCTTCAGTTACGTTCAATGGTGGTTGGATGGTTTCAACCTTATCAGTACCCAGTTCTATATCGCGTGGAGTCGGGCGTCGGCTGTATAAGCTGTGTGTCCTCAGATTCTTTCAGTAAATCTGTTACAGTAAAACTGGCTGAGTTTGATAACACCTGTGAACTATCACGAGAACCGTTTACGGTACTGTTGTAGTCGGATTCAGTGTCTAATGATAATTCACAAACATTAGTCTCCACAGGCAGTGTTTTTTTAAACAGGTTAAGTTCTTTCATTAGTACTCCGTAGTTTACTTTCTTGTTAAGCAGCGCAGTGTTTAATTGCTTAAGTACTTTTTTGGTAGTAGCTACGTCTGCTCTACTTATGCCTGTTTCGGGAGTAGATTGTCTTGTGTTTATATTTTGCATTGTATCGATGACACATTTAGTGTAATCAAGCGCATTAGGGTCAAAGGGGTAGAGCCCACATCTTTTAAACCCGTTTTGGATATAGGTTGCAAGATTCGTTTCTTGCAAGGTTTCTGCAAACAATTTGCAGAAGTTCGTTTTAGTCACTGTTTTATTAATATTTTCTGGCTTCATTAAAAAATTTCTGACTGTATTCTTCCAGCTTGCTTTGAGTGGCGCAAATACACTTACGTCAGCAGGCTGGAAGATATGCGTCGTGTTGGGCGGTAGGGCATATAATATTATATTTAACTGTTCACATATTGTGCTTAACATCAGAGATATATGTGATTTGTGCCCGTCAACCAGCAAGAGGACCGGTTTTATGATATTATTCCGTTCAAGCCAGTTATTGAAATTGTTGGTGATGTATTCAAAAAATACGTCTCCCCGCATCCATCCTGACTCGGACCTGCCCAAACACCAATCAGGTGGCATGCTCTTCACCACTGCCTGTGGTGGTTTTACATACGGAAATACCACGCATGGTGGACATACATCTCCATTAGCATTGAAGGTTACAAGTACGGTTAGGTTGTCTTTTTCGTTCCCCTGTTTAACTTGATGTAAGCTACGGTAACCCCTGGGCCCGAGTACTTTGCCAGTCTTCGGACACAGCGCAAAGCCACTTTCGTCGCCGTTAAATATGCTCGAAGGACGGTTAAGAATGTCTTTTTGATTTATCTCTTCCAAATACGTCTCGAGACCACAGAACCAATTTCGAATGGACTCTTCGCTTACTTGAGCTCTTGCCTTATTAATACTTTCGGCGAATAGGCACGAAATTTGTGGGTTTCTTTTCAAAAAGTTAAGATACCATTTTTGGCCAGGTCTACAGTCTTTAAATTTATTAGGAATCGACGAATCTCGTACAATTTTTTGGACAGAATCTAAAAGTTCCTGTTTTTTAACAGGAAACCCGCATTTTGATATGTTAATCAGCCAATTAACTATTTTCTCTTCACCATCAGTCCCTAATACGGGATCTGGCCCACGTTTATTCTTCAAAATATCAGTTGTTTTGCCGTGTATTCTATCGAGGACCGTAGATTTAGGAATCCCATAATCTCTACAGACTTGTCTTACTGATGCCTTATTTTCCCGAATTGCCGTTAAAGCCTTTATTAAGGATTCTTCAGTGTACGCAGCGGTTTTTTTTCTAGATTTGTTGATGCCATCGATGCCATCTAAAAACAATAAGATTTTTCTTAGGATAAGTAGAATAAAAAAATACTGCCAAAAAATCTAAACTAGATTAAGGATTAGATCCGCGCGCGCGCTACGACTAGATACCGCCCCACCTAAAAACAATAGCTCCGTGAGTGCGGCAACTCAGTTCTGTAGTGTGTGTAAGGCAATTTGTAAGGACGCTAGTGTGTGTGAAGAATTGTACTGCCAGCTACATAAATTTTACCTCAGAAATGGGAAATGGGCTATCTTGGAAAGAAGTTTGAAAAATATTTTTATTTCATCTTGGCCTTGCTGGGAATCGAACCCATGAACATGCGACTCAAATCCACTTGCGATGCCACTATACTATAGTCACAAAGGTTGTTTAAAAGTAAAAAAAGCGGTAATAAAAAAAAATAACACATATGAGTCAGTTAAACAAGGTTAAACAGAAATAAATTATTGTTATTATCCTTTTTTATATATGCGTTAGTAATAGTATTAAAGGTACGCCGAATTCGGTGTACTACATATTAGTTGCCGCATTTTTCAAGTACGACGGCGGTATCTAGTCGTAGCGCGCGCACGGAGACCAATCCTTAATCTAAGCTTATAACAATAAAGATCATTTCGGGAGAAACTATTCAGTATTTTATAGTTCCGTTAAAATAAAATGACCTTAACAAATATTCAAGTAGCTGTTTGAGTTTCCGTCCACTTGGACGAAAACCAAATATTTTGAGAATTTGGTAATCTAGTATCCGGCCACTTAATTTTTCGAAGAGTATTATAAAAAAATTAATATGATAAATAGTAAATACTTATAATTTTTATAGGTATATAATCATTTTATATATAATATCATACTAATAAATAAACATAGGGTCATTGCGCCTGTTCGCGTCCACCTGCCTATTCGCGTCCATTTTGCGGACATCTTTTAGAAAATTCACGAAAATAAGTATACTTTAAGTAAAATTGTGATAAGAAAAATTTCCGATAATACCTCAATGTATAAGAGACATGCAAACATATTCAAAATATGCCTGCGGACCGCCTATCCTATTAAAAAAAAATATTTAATTTTGGCTATTAAACGAGAGAGCTAAAATGCGCGGGATTTTGAGAAAAAAATAGTGCGCAGCGTCGCGCTTGACGGTAAGTATCTTATTGTTAAATGTGAATTTTTGAATATGTAACTGTTTCTTTATTTTACTAACAAAACATGGAATAGTATGGATTATAAATCAACTTATTTCTTTTACAATTAATAGCAAAAATAAGGTGGACGCGAATTGTACAACTTCCATTTTGCGTCCACGGTGGGCGCAAACTATAACCCTTAGTGCAAAACAATAGAACATATTGCGTCCACATTGTTTTTCATTACGTAGCAATGAATTGTTTGTTAAAATATGTAATTTAAAATAGATTGTAAATTTTTGACTAAGACCACATTCAAATTAGCAAATTTTTATGCTATTTTTTACTTTGATATCCGTCCGTCTGTATATCCGTTTGCCGGTCTGTCTTTCTGTCAAAACCCTTTTTCTCAGTAACGCGTGGAGGTATAAAGCTGAAATTTATATTGAATACTCAAATCTGCGGTCCCTCGAAGCAGTGAAAAAATCAAACTTAGAAGCCAAAGCAATGAAAAGATACAGCCGTTTATGCTGCAAATTTTCGCAAATTTCGACATTTGAAAGGGAATCAAAACCTACAGGGTACTTTACGTGAATACAGCCACTTGAAGTTTGGTACGAAGCAACGTCTTATAGCACAAATAAGGGAAACATTGAAAAAATAATCATTTACAGTTAAAACAAATGAAAAATACAGGATGATACGGAACCCTCAGTGTGCGAGTCCAACTCACATTTGGCCGGTTTTTATTAAATAACTACTTATATTCGTAAACAAATAATTTATTAAAATCTAATTTTTATTTGCATTTATCTGATAAAATATCACCCAATACACTCTAAATTCCTTTTCTAAGCTGGTGGACGCGAACTGGTCCACGGGTGGACGCAAACTGGAATTTTTGGACGCGAACTGGGTAAAACGCCTAATTCTGCTATTTGTCTAGATAAATAAAAACCACATGATAATATTTCCAACACAATTGAAAGTAAATCTTAAAAAAGACTATGTAACGAACACGTTACATAAATTTTGCGTTGAAATTTGTTCTGGAACATTTTTATTATCTACTTCAAACTTTCCAACTGCACTAAGTGGACGCGAACGGGCGCAATTACCCTACGTAAGTACCAAAAACATTACGTAAACTAGCTAAAACAGTGATTTAACTAACCATGAACTTTTCTCGCCGGCACTTTTTTTCTCTCGCGCGATGACATCACAGAGCAAGTAATATAGGATGATATTTGCAACGCACGGACAAAGAGAATATTATAATCACTACGTTTTACGCACGGTCCACGGATGCGAAGCGGTCACTGACACAGATGACAGAGCAAGTACCTAAGTAATATGTCACTGGACACTGACGTTAATTTTTTGAACTCGCTTCTTGTCAAATCAAATTTTCATGTTGGTAGTACTGTTACATATACATTATGGAACGCAACAAGTTCAAACTTGCGCGGGAAGGTAGGTTTGTATTCACGTTTTACGCACGTGATTGCAGCAGGTCAGTCAAATGGACGAAAAGTAAAACTGGACGGCAAACCAGCGCAATAAGTAATAACCCTATTATATTGTAAAATGTAAACTAACAGTAACATACAGGAACTCAAAAATAACAGCGTCTCAAGCGCTTGAGCTAGCGGCGAACGAGGGCTTTGCCGTTAACAGTAGGCGCGGTACAGCGCACGTGTTCTCCAGCGGTGCGCTGCAGCGCTTCTTGTTAGCGAACCAGCTGTCGCACGTGCTGCGCGCGCACGAGCTACATCAGAATGGGTTTATGGTGCGCGTTTTTTTTTGTTTTTAGATATTGAGATATACATATGGAGACGACACCGCCTACATCACTTATGTTCCGCTCAACATACGCCATATGGCGTAACTGCACGCTCATTTTTTATTTGTTTTAAAGTGAAACGTATCAAATATGCCTTCGTGTGTGTTACGATATTGCACAAATAATACAAATAATACGGAAAAGTGCAAAGGAATCACTTTCATCGGTAAACTGTACCTAACTAGATAATAATTTTTAAAACTTAGTTAGAGCAAAAAAATGGCGCACAGATTTTGTTCGTGGTGTCACCTCCATACGAAGTAATATTATCTCAATGTTTTTAGAACTATTATTTTTTTATATACAGGGTGTCCCAGAAGTCGACGTTAAGCTGAAATTTTCTGAGAGGTAATGCCACACCAGTTATCAGAAAAATTGAAAAAAAAATTTAAGTCATGTATTTTTGAAGTTATGGATTTTTTTATTTTATTCCAGAAAATGTACACCATGTGATGGTTTTTGCATTCCTGTTGCTACAATTATTTACTTTTTGCCAATTTTTTTTCTCTTACGTCATCCCGAATAGTGCTTTATGTAACCTGTGATCCTAAACCCTGTGCCGATCACTCCAACTTGTAGGAAAATCACACTTTATGGAATGTCTCTCTCCATCTTATTTAAACCATGCTGTGGTCATTAGGAACGCTTTAGGTACACTAGAATCGTTTTTTGTAATTTCAAAGAAATTATTAAAAACAGACTTTGTTTAACAAAAATATTTTTTATGGCCGATCTAAGATATAATGGAATAAGTGTAATACCTCGTAGAATCCTTATTAAATGCGCTAACTTTTAAAGCTACTTGCCAAACTGGAGTAGTACATTTTTTTTTCAGGACGATCAGTTGAAGTAGTGCGAAAAATTAATTTTGAAATCTTGGTACGGTATAAAATGACATTTTCCTACAAGTTGGAGTGATCGGCACAGGGTTTAGGATCACAGGTTACATAAAGCACTATTCGGGATGACGTAAGAGAAAAAAAATTGGCAAAAAGTAAATATTTGTAGCAACAGGAATGAAAAAACTGTCACATGGTGTACATTTTCTGGAATAAAATAAAAAAATCCATAACTTTAAAAATACATGACTTAATTTTTTTTTTCAATTTTTCTGATAACTGGTGTGGCATTACCTTTCAGAAAATTTCAGCTTGACGTCGACTTCTGGGACACCCTGTATGTATTTTAATATCAAAATATATTAAAATCTCGTGAGAACAAATATTCGATACCTAGGTAGTTAATAATCTCGCGAGTTAGTATATAATGTTTTATTAAACTTTTATGTTATTAGAGACTGAGGCTATGACTAGCAAGAGAGCCTGGAGAGCCAGAGCCATATTCCATCTATACTAATATTTTAAAGCTGAAGAGTTTGTTTTTTTGTTTGTTTGAACGCGCTAATCTCGGGAACTACAGGTCCGATTTGAAAAATTCTTTCGGTGTTAGAAAGCTCATTTATCGAGGAAGGTTATTAGGCCTATAGGCTATATATCATCACGCTACGACCAACAGGGGTGGAGCCACGGGGGTGAAACCGCGCGGAGCAACTAGACTAGTATTATATAATCTAAAGGTGAATTAAAGATTTATTTTATTTAAAAGAACATAGGCTAGAGCAGCTTTATTTCTCAACTTGGATCCTTTATCAGAAACTGCAGCCATGGTTCAGTTTCACTCGATCTTTATCTTTTTTGTGGGATATCATGCAAGCTTTAATAAGCATTCAAGATAATACATAATTAAAAAACCAAATAAAATACATTTATTTCAGTGTCAATTCAACGGACGACTTGTATCAGTATTTTCATCTTCACATTACTGCGGCGGGAACAACGACTCCGGTGTAGTACTGCTGGAGGACGGCAAGTTACGGCTTATCAAAGTTACCAGTGAATTATGAATAAATTATTATTATTGTTTTGGAAATGTATTTTTATTTCATTGAAATATTGCCCAGTTTTGTTAATAATGAAATTTAATTGCTTAACATAAATAGGTACGTCACTGTTATGCCTAGTGATATATTTTTTTTTATTACCTAACTACCTCTAATTAAATCTAACATCAATATTCTGAATGTGATTTGTTTATATTAAACTTCAAAGAAAAACCCGTTCCCGTGGGATTTCCGGGATAAAACCTATGCTATGTGTTAATCCAAGTTACCCTCTATCTGTGTGTAATTTCATTGTTATCGGTTCATTAGAATTTGCGTGAAAGAGTATCAAACATACACATACATCCATCCTCACAAACTTTCGCATTTATAATAGTAGTCGGAAGTCGGATAGGTACATTAAAGTAGTAATAAAACTCCAAAATTATTTTCAATTGTTTTATTGTATTAGAAAACTCTTAAATACATATCTGGGATGCTGGGACTGCGATGTATTATGATTATCTCTAGGAGATACCATGACAGAAATAATTCATAACAAAGGTAAATTAAATACCAAAAAAAATAACATTTTCTAGTATAAATGTATAAAATTGCGTCACAAAGAAAAAAAATCAATAAAATGTTATATTTTTTATACTTTATTTTACGCATTTGCGCAGCAGCCTTCAATCATCTTTCTATTGGCGCGAAACAAGCGAAATCATCGATTTTTAATCTGTCATGGTACGAAACATATTTTTAATTGGAGTCGCAACGGAATAACTTACACATATATTAAATACGAATGTCCAATTACAATACTATGCATTTTTTTAATTTCACAAAAATATTTATCACGTCTTTATAATATGCATTGTTTATTATTCTATCGATTTTCTAATAAAGGTGATAACTTTTTTGTGAAATTCCTACACGGCAGTTTGCTTATCTGAATATGTTTAATATAAAATTTGACGAATTTATTTACGTTACATTGAAAGTAATTATTTTTAATTATGATCTAGTTTGAATGTCACACAACATTGATATGACTAATCTAATATTGTATGAATGTTTTAAACTTTCCAATTCCTGTGTTGTCATGTAATATCGGTCTTTACGCGTTAACAAATAACTTTATATAAATACTACATTGAACTGAAATTCCCTATATTCTGATAAGCAAACCGACATTACATTACTTACAACCGAATTTCTACAGGTTGAAAAGTTTGTTCCGAAGATATTTACATTATTAAATTATCTTAAGCTAACAGTATCTAGCTGGAACCGATATTCAATGATTCTATTTTACAAATAAGGGACCGGCCGTATTTGACAATTCATTTGACGCAGTTTAAACTTTAAACTCTCACATCAAAATCTACATTTATACGTTGAGATAGAAAGCATTTAGGCCGGTTGCAGAGCTTCACCGACCATCAGTGCGTACGTCAGTCGCGCTTGTCATATGTATGGAAATTCATAAAACCGTTCATAGCTAGACCGACCATTCGCACGCGTATTTCCATACATATGACAAGCGCGACGGACGTACGCACTGATGGTCGGTGAAGCTCTGCAACCGGCCTTAAATAAGAACAATTTGGCAAAATGCAGGGAAATATAAGGGCTTAAACCTTCACAGAAGACTCTAGTCCTAGCAAATTATTGTGCAAAAACTAACAAAGCGTGTTCTTTATACATATATTATTATCTGAAGAACATGTATTCAAAGTTAAGCCAAGCATAAGCCAAGTCACGGTAATTCTGTCAATAAATTGATTATAGACCCATATTTATTAAAGAAAAAAGTCAAAATTTATATGCAAGTGAAATAAATTTGAATTTTACTGCATAGACGCACAAAGTATACTAAACTCGGCAAAACATCGATAATTCACTATAAGGCTAGTTGCAGAGCTTCACCGACCGTCGGTCCTGACGATACGCATCAACAATGTGTATGACTATGACACTAATGCGCATGACAATACGCGTGCGTATGGTCGGTCTAGCTATGAACGGTTTTATGAATTTCCATACATATGACAAGCGCGACTGACGTACGCACTGATGGTCGGTGAAGCTCTGTAATCGGCCTAAGTTATGGATAAATTTATAGTCAACATCAAAATATCTTTTTCTGTACCTAAAAATAATATTCATAACATTCTAGAGTAAAATCATGTTTACGTTGCTTGTGAAGTTTTAACATTGCAGCCAACAGTGTCTTTTTACTTAGGGCATGTGTACAAGTAGAATTTATCGAATCTGAGATTGTCTGATCAACGTGTTTGTGGTTTTATTCTTATTCCTGTTAATATGTCTATGGGTTTATAGCTCATATCAGCAGCTTGGCTTGCAGTATTTCTAGTGCGTATTTTAGGACATGAGCACAAGCTTTAAGGCTAATTCATGCTACACCGTGTACTTTATGTATGAAGTAATTCATGCCTGAATGTGGCTAGGCCCGGCCATGGCGTTGAAATATGTATAGATATTGTTTCATTTATTTACCGGTTCCGGCATGGTGCAACATGAATCATGCTTTGTTACTAATTCAATTTGCTCAACCAGATTTTAACATCCATGGCTGATATCTTCGTATCACTATGTATGTATTCACTGTATTCTCAACTAGATTCTTCACAATATGTGTCTAATTCTTCCGTCCATGGCCGTCTTGTATCATTTATAGCAGCAGTTTCCCCTGTATAATCTCCAGAGCGGCCTTTTTCCTGAGATATGGCATGTTGGCCTGTGTGAAGGTGTATGGCGCGTCCCGGCAGGTGAACTCCGCGAACGTGCACGAGAACATGCCGCAGTCGCTGCCGTTCATTTGTTGCGGGATGTCCTGCAAAATGTTAATCGTTACTATCTTACTCTTACTAATATTATAAATGCGAAAGTTTGCATATTTGTTTGTTTGTAATTGCTTCACGCAAAAGCTGCTGAACCGATTTTCATGAACTTTGGTACACAAATAACTTGGATTAAAACATAGGGTAGTTTTAATTGAAGCAGCAGGCGAAAAGCTATTATGTATATTATAATCGTGACTGTTACAGAAAACATTAAATATCTATAATATAAAAATGAATCCCAAAATGTTGGTAAGCACATAACTTTAGAACAGCTGAACCGATTTATTTAATTCTTTTTTTTATTATATTCCTTGAAGTACGAGGATGGTTCTTATGTAGAGAAAATGTGAATATGTACCACGGGCGAAGCCGGGGCGGACCGCTAGTTACAAAATAAATTTCTCCAATGTATTTTTCAGATTTGAAATTTGTTCTGGTGTATTAATAGAAAAATAAAATCTTAGTCTACTTTATTTAAGGAGTAATGTTGTAATTACAAAATTTCCTTTCAAATAGTCAAATCAGCCACAGATAACCTTTATAGATAAGAATATAATTTAAATATTTTTTTATTGCACACAGAGAACAGCAAAAAACAATATAAAAACTCAAACCTTCAAGTTTTCAGTCTTCCACCCGCTATCGTCAAACGGCTGTCCCTTCTTATCCTGATGCTCGTCCTTCAAGTACTTCAGTAGGGCATCCAACGCAGCCTGGTTCCTGCCACCCATGCTGTCGAGGTACGAGATCTTCTTCTTGCGGAAGTCTATGAGACTCATACACCAGTGGACGCCCAAGTGGATTGGTACCACCATGATATCGTGGGCGAATATGTCCACCTGGAATAAGGCAAAATTAATTAATTAATTTATTTATTTAAATACTTTATTGTACTGCCAACAAAAATTACAAAAAGAAAACTTATACTAAAAGAAGTCACAGCACAGATGGCGGCCTTATCACTTATAAGTGATTTCTTCCAGGCAACCAACTAAAAATGTGATAACATAATAGAAAAAGGAGGAGGGTAAAAAGTATACGCAAAAATTATGTAATATAATACCAATAAAAAAAATACTAATAAATATACTATAAATACATAGATATATAGTAGATATCATACATATAAATACGTATATACCTATAATTATAAATACATACTAGATAGGGAGGCGAGGTAGCTAAATGGCGTAATTAAACGGCGCCGTCGAGACTTATCAAAATCGATAGATAAAATAATTTCGAAAAGAAAAGCTTCTATGGTAAAAACCATTTTAGCGGTGGGTTTGGCGTGTACGGATTTTCAAAAATGTAAAAAAAAATAGTTACTTGGGCATTCTCGAGCGCGTCAGATATTCATACTACGTATGCCCCAACTGCCTCTGATAACAACGGTATACTAATCTGCCGGTTTGCGTGGTGGGGCTAGGCATATTAATTCGTCAAAAATGCACAAAAAAAAAATTTACTCGAGCGCGTCAGATTTTCGGAAGGGGTGTTAAGTAGGCCCCAAGGAAGCTCCCCTTAAAAAAACTGACGATTTCGGCGTGACGATAAGTTACGATGAATTTTTGAAAATGCAGAAAAAAAAGTCCTTTTGAAATACTCGAGCGCGTCAGATTTTCATAGGGGAGGTTTATCTCGGTCTCCTGAAAGCATATTTTCTTAATCTGACAAAAATGTTGGTGGGTTCTCTTAATCTGACCGAAAAAGGTTTGAGAGTTTCTTTTTTTTAATCATCGTTATTTCATATCAATTTTTCTTAACACCCTCAGTTTTCGAGATATACTCAAAAAACCGGGAGTTTGAGTTTTTATGATGCTTCAAGTCAAAAAGTTTTAACTTTGGACAAAAATGTAAAGAGACCTTTTTTGTGTAAAATAAAATTACCTTTTTTGTTTATTCAAACTTTTTTTTTTTGTAAAATGTATCGTTCGCGACTTATATACTGCAATGCGTTTTTCGGAAGACTAAATGGCTCCTCCAGACTTTCGGTCACGCGGAAACCGGCAGATTTTGTATTTTTAGTAAGTTTTAGATTATATTCTTCAAAATAAAAATAAAAACAATCGCGCTCGAGAATGCCGGATTAACGTTTTTTTTTACAAGTTCGCGACACTATAACTTGGCGGCGTCAAGGACTTATCGTCAGATTAGTTAAATTTAGTCTTAAAACACTAAAATCAACCCCCAATATCTTAATCTGACGCGCTCGAGTATTTCAGACTATCGATTTTTTTTTACTAATCTGATCGTCTATCCTGGGCGCGCGTCACTACTTAAAGAGCTAAATAGTTAACAAGGTTGTTCTATTAGGTCTAAGGTATCTCTCATATCTTAAACTGCCACGCTCGAGTATTGCAGAAAATTCCCCTCTTCGCCTCCCTATCTATACCATAAGTAAAATAAATACATACATACAATACATATCGTAATACATGTACATAATATAATATGTATAAAAAGGCAAATTACAGCGAAAGAGAGATCATGAGCTAAAATATACTATCCCAAGTCAAAAGCAAGATTCAGGTAATGACTTCTGACAAGGCTTTTGAATGTGGATAGCGTTTGGGCTTGTCTGATATTTATCGGCAAGGCATTGCAGAGGTTAATGGCAGTAACCATAAAGGAATCGCCATAGAAGTGTGTGCGGTGAAAAGGAATACTCAGAACAAGCCTATCCACAGAACGACGAGAATAATTTTCACAATGCAGGAAGTTAAATTTATTTTTGAGATAGGAAGGATTTAATCCTTCCTTTCCTTCCTCCTTTCTTTTATTAAATAACTAGCGGTCCGCCCTGGCTTCGCCCGTGGTACATGATTACGTTTTCTCTACATAAGAACCATCCTCGTACTTCAAGGAATATAATAAAAAAAAGAATTATCGAAATTGGTTCAGCCGTTCTCGAGTTATGCGCTTACCAACACATTTTGCGATTCATTTTTATATATAAGATTGACTTTATTACTGTGAATGTTGTTTTTGAAAGTATATTAAGTATGATGTATGATTATAAAACACACCAATATTTTAATAATTTAAGTATACAAAATAGATAATATTTACATTTAAGATATAAGTTTTATAAAAAAAGAAAAGTACTTTGTGTGAAAACTAATTAGTTTTAGAGAATTATTTCTAAAACTTACAGTCAATTTTGTTTAGTCTTATCTATTTATATGTTTTATTTCACCTTGCTTCATTATGAGTTTATTAAAAAAATGTAGTTTTTTTTATAAATATTAATAATTCGATCACATACCTTCCTCGTCCACCTTCTCAACCCTGGTTGACCAGACTGCATCAGCTTCGGATAGAAGAACGTATTAGTAGCGTACACTTTGGGCAAGTCCTTCCGTTCCTCGCTCCTTTGCATCAGCAGGTTCATGTAGAAGTTGATCACTTCGTCATTCAGCCAGTTGAGGTCGTGGAGTGTTTGGAGATCTCGTCTGTAAAGTTTTTTTATTCGATATTTCATATGAATAATAAGACCTTTAACATAAACTTTGGTTAAATTATAAATTATATCTATACTAATATTATAACGCTTATAGATATAAAGATGAAGAGTTTGTTTGTTTGAACACCCTAATCTCAAGAACTACTGGTCCAATTTTAAATATTCTTTCGGTGTTTTGGATAGCCCACTCATCGAGGAAGGCTATATATCATTATGCTATGACCAACAGGAGCAGAACCACACGGGTGAAAGCTAGTGATATTATAAAGCTTAAGTTTGTTTGTTTGAACGTGCTAATCTCAGGAACTCCTGGTCTGGTTTGAAACATTCTTTTGATATTAAATAGCCCATTTATCGAGGAAGGCTATAGGCTATATATCATCAAGCTACGACCAATGGAGCACTGCTGGTAAATCAGCAGGGCACAACTAGTCTTTTATATCTATTATGTCACCATAAAGACTCACTTAAGTCTATTAGTTTATGTTACGGATTAAAAAAGCTTACCTTGTTATCCTTAAATTAAACTTCTCAATAAACACTTGTCCCGCTGGCCCCGGTCCCAAGGCTTTATTAACAAGTTTCTCTTGTTCAGCCGTTAGAGGAGGTAACTCCACAGTCGGCTGCTCTTCCTCTATCAAACTCTCAGCTAACACTAAATCATACTTCAACTTTGTCCTTAACCGCGCTAAAGTCTGTTCATGGTTCACTTTAGATATAATATCAGATTCTCGTCTCACATCTTTTAACTTCTCTTGATTGTCTTTCTTCATTTTCCTATATTTTGCGTCTATATTTTTTAACCAATCACTAGACGTGACCGATTTATCCTTGAACGATTCACGCAACGTGTTGACTGGCTCTATTCTAATTGATGATACTGTGGATGTTTCTGATTGAACTATATCTACATCTGAGTCTGAAGAATTTATAGACGCTACAGTTATGGGATCATATTCTCTAGTCACTTCATTGTCTTTACTATTCTTTAGGTCTTTTTCTATCCTTAAGATTTCATTGAGAGAACTCTTCTGTGTTTTCCTAGTAAGTCTAAATGATGCGGAATCATCTGCTAAATTAACAATATCAACAAGTTTCTTTGAAAGTATTGGTTTATCTGATGCGTGATTTTTAATTAGCTCCATATAATCATTCTTTGCTTGTATATTAAATAGTTTAGATATAGTAGCATCTGTGTTGCCGTTGAGGTTGTGATAATTCTTGAAACGTGGATTAATCGTTGATCTCTCTTTAACCCAGTTTGGTAGAGAAACATTTGGTGCTCTTTTGTATGATTTTGTAATTCCCGTATTGTGCCTAAGTACACTATATGACCTTGGGGACAGGCTGGATTTCCTGTCATTGACTTTCTCGTATAGTTTATATTTGGCACCATCATTGCCCACAAAATCGGTGACATCACTGTTTTTGGATACGAAAAATTTATAAGGTTTCCGTGGTGGAGGAGTGGATATCTTCTTCACATATACTACATCATCATTGCTCTCATCATCCAAGTTCACATATAATTTTGTTGGTTTTGATTCCGGTTTTGCTTCTACTAAGGTTACCTAGAATAATATATTATGATATTTTTGATAAAATTAATTGTTATTTAATTAATTTTATCAAAAATAAAAAATTATATATAAATTTTATTGATATTTTTCACGACAGCTGTAATAAAATCCGCAAGTATTTAAAGGAATTATTAATTATTTTGTTTACTTTTTATTTATTTATTTTTTTTTGCTTTGTATACCACATAGTGACTTGACTCATTAATCATGTTGTGTTATCCTGTAAATGTTTGTCACAATTGTCTTTTTTTTTTGTTATATTATGTACCCTAGCTCTAATTATTGTTGTGACTGATGTTGGATAACCTAAATAAATAAAAAAAAAAAAAAAAAAAATTGCATATTTGATTAACTATGCTGCTGTGGTTGGAAAATTAGGTTTAAATGGGGATATCCAAGTTATGCTACTAACTAATATAACATTACATTCATCAATTTCCTTGTATATACAGTTAGAGCATCTTGGTATAGAGCAATATTTATTTCAACAGTAATACTCAATTGCCATGTTATAAGATCAACTTGAAATTTGATACATATTGAGGAATTTTAAGAATAATAATAATCTACCAATTAGTAGCCTACCTAGTAGTAACCTACTGCAACTGCAGTGTTAATCAAATGTACAGCCAAAAATGCATTGTTTTGGAACAACTAAAATAAACAACAGGAAAATAAGGATAAATGTGGATATTTTAGTGAAAAAATTTATATTCTTGTAGACTATGAAATTATAATTGTCATGAAAAATATGTATTTTTTTGGTTTTTATGGCATTCAAATGCTTTATAAATATAAATTTATAAAGAATAGAAAAAATTCGATCACGAGGCAGGACTCGAACCCTATAATGTAATATAACCCTGAAAAATATAAGCATCATGCATATAACTTAATATGAATACTAAATTGAAAGATTAAAGTATAATTTCACATATCTATATACCTCATTGTCATCATCATCATCATCGTCTAGAACAACAGCCCTGACCATGGGTGCTGGAGTATGCACTCTGGTTTTCCTCACGGGTGTGAGAGACCCATTTTGCCTTCCAACTAATTTTATTGGCACTGTTCTCACACGATTTTCTTTATTAATACTTTCGTATGGTGTAGATGTGCTTGGATGTCCATCTTCCACTTCAATAGGGACGTATCTTATATTCTTTAACCTTTTCTCTTCCAATAAATCTGTAATTAAGAATCCATTACAAATATGCCGATTTTAAGTGTAAGGCACATATAGAATTGAGATGTAATACCTTTTGACGACATCACTTCAGGGAAAATAGTTTTCTTCATTTGTTTCAGTCTCTTTGGGCTTTCATCATCAGACGGATAGTCATCATAATCCGACCTACAAACAATATTGTTTAGCCATACTATTACAACGTAAATTTTAAGTCGTATATACATTACGCACTTCCAAAACTTAGCTGCTACTGATAATGGTATTTTTAACATTTTGACGATGTTTGTTATAGAAATTTGTTAATTCTGCAACGACTTTGCCGCCATAACTAAAATATATAATGTTGTAAACAAGAACTGTCAAAGCCATACCTTTGTCGTTTTACGTTTATTCTTATTTCTGAATCTCTATCACCCCAGCCCAGCAAGCTACGGACGTACGTCAAGAGGGTATTCATTTTTATTAAATTAACTCGCCCATCACACTGTAAATATGTTATCAGATCTTAGAAAACAGTAAAACACAGACGCAAGCCGTACACAATGACAGCAACATGAAAATTGAAATGTCCTCGAGACACTTCGAAGTTCGAATTCGACAGGTCGACATCTTTGCAAAAATACAGAATATACAAAGTGAAAGCAGATTAAAAATAGCATCGTAGACATAATCATCGTAGATAATATATCACTAGGAAAAATATTCAGGCCATTAACCACACACGCACACACAAGAAATTCTCATTGATTTCGATTTGATGGTTTTTATGAGTTGCTAAACATTGAAAATATTGAAAAAATAAATACCAGGGGGTGTTACTGGATCGATACCAAACCCAAATATGTGATTAAAAAAATTTTTGTCTGTCTGTCTGTCTGTCTGTCTGTATGTGAAGGCATCACGTGAAAACTAGCGGTTCGATTTCGATGAAACTTGGTATAATTATACCTTATTATCCTGGGCGTAAAATAGGATACTTTTTATCCTGGAAAAATACGTAGAAAAAAATTAATCTTAATTTTTCAGTTTTATCCATAGACGTTGTTCCGTAGAACCGCGAACACACGTTGCGTATTATTATAGGCCTAACCGTATTTGGGAATTGGGTCCAATAGATATTTATAAGATGTTATTGTCAGAGGTACTCAAAATGGAGAAATAAACCATCCACGCGAAGACCGACATCAGCGCGGACGGAGTCGCGGGCGGAAGCTAGTACAGAATATACAAAGTGAAAGCAGATTAAAAATAGCATCGTAGACATAATCATCGTAGATAATATATCACTAGGAAAAATATTCAGGCCATTAACCACACACGCACACACAAGAAATTCTCATTGATTTCGATTTGATGGTTTTTATGAGTTGCTAAATTTCTCAAAACTTTTTTGATTAACCAAAATCTAGATAAACAGCTATCAATGTACCGTCTGTCATAGATACAATATTACTTGCTCTGTGGTCATAGAAATCAAAATGGCTATGGGCAATGGCAATGGCGGTAAAATCAACTTGGATGAACAAATAATGGAATGATTACATTGAAAATTCCATTAAATCTATTCTGTTATTTATATTTGACATATTTTTATCGTCTATTCTTTAAAAATATACATTTTTATCAGGTAAAAATCTCATATAGGTATTATTTATTATGTTGGTTTATCTAAAAGTTCTAACCTAGTTCTAACCTTTAGGCATTTTATAGATTTCTAACAGAGCATACTCTAAACTAATTTCTAATCAGATAATATTTCAGGTTCCCATAACAATTTTAGATTTATAAATAAAAATGCTACAACCAGTCATGCACGTTTTAAAACAGAAAAGTATAATCTTAGCCAGTGGTTCTCCAAGGCGAAAAGAACTTATTGAGAACATTGTAAGTAAATTTATATTTGATAACCATGAGAAAAATATCGAAAAAACTTAGTCAGCCATACTCTATACTTTTTCAGGGACTAAAAGTCGGCCTTTGCCCATCGTTGTTTGAAGAAAATTTGGATCCCAAAAGTTTTAAAAACATGTCTGATTTCGTAGAAGAAACTGCATTGCAAAAAGTTTTGGAAGTAGAAAACAGGCTTAAAGATAAGGGTACATCAGCAGATGTGTTAATTGGCGCTGATACCATGGTAACTCTGGACGGAACCATGTTTGGAAAGCCAACATCTGAACAGGAGGCCTTTGAAATGTTATCAAGGTAATTGTTAAAGTAGGAACAGATTCAGTGCTTAAATAGTGAGTTCCTTTTGTTCATAGCTCACAGTCTGTTGGTAGATTTTATTATTGATGCTATAAATTAAGAGTCACAGAAGTGATATTCGAGAATAACTACTGAATGGATTTGACAAAACTTTGTATTCAGATGTATTTTAAAGTTAAGAAAACTGTTTGAATTTAGATTTTACTATTAAATTATCATAATAAGTTTATGTAGTGTTTAATTTCTTTAATATATTCCAGGCTCTCCGGCAGAGGTCACACTGTATATACCGGTGTAGTGGTCAAGGCTTCAGACAGAGTTGTAAAATTTACTGAAAAAACTGATGTTTTCTTTGGCAAATTAGATGAAGATCAGATAAGAGGATATATTGCAACAGGAGAGCCTATGTAAGAACTAATATTAAAAAATCTGTTATTTAAGATGAAGTAGGTATGTATATTGTATATTCAAGGCATTGTAATGGCCTTCTTGGTGGTAGTTAACGTAAAAATGGAAATAGAAACACGTTCTATTCGCCACCATGTAAAAAAGTCCATAATATCCTAATAATAATTAATCTAAAACAAAGAAACAGAAAAAAGTAATAGTGGCAAAAAGGAAATTAATTATAATCTTCTACTGCACTGATATTCAGAGACCTTGTAACTGTATTAATAGTTTTTTTAGTTAATACTAGCTGCGCTTCGCGGTTTTATCCGCATGGCTCTGCTCCTGTTGGTTAATACCAACCTACATTTCATTCATTCAACTACATTTCGTTCATTATACTAATGTGTAATGAAATAATACAGCCTATAGCTTTCGTTGATAAATGGGCTTATGTAACACCGCAATAATTTTTCAAATCGGACCAGTAGTTCCTGAGATTAGCGCATTCAAATAAACAAACTCTTCAGATTTATAAGATTAGTATAGATATAATTTTTTTTTGTTACAGGGATAAAGCTGGCGGCTATGGTATTCAAGGAGTGGGTGGTACATTTGTGGAGAGGGTAGAAGGAGACTATTTCACCGTTGTGGGCTTGCCGCTATACAGGATGTGTAAAGTGCTGTACGATATGTTTAAAGACAAGTGATGAAAATTGATTTTGTAGTTTTTTTTATAAAGATTTATTCTGTTTTTGTAGTTTTTATACATTGTGATTAGATATGTTATGGATGTTGATATCAAACCTGATGTTGTTTAAATTCATGTCTGTTTTGATAGTTTTGTATTTTTTTTTTTATTTCATGAAATATAATACACTATGTGTATATTTTTTGTAATTAAAGCTATTTCCTATCTGGAGTCTTTTATATTTATAGATGCCATTTTTAGTTGTGTTATATTTTATTCTCTGTTTATAATATATAAGTAATAAGTTACAATCTTATAAGAAAAAATGTATTGTTAACTAAAAATGTGAATAATTATAGTTAATACGGGTACAATTTAGAAAGAATAGATTGTAAATAAAACTGGGGTTATTAGAAATCGTTTTATTTTTTCAATTACCTATTTTAAGTGTTCTATTACACAATAATGCTATACCAACTTATTAGGTATTCGGACAATAGCGGGTCATGGCGCTCAGGGTAGTTAGGGCATACCGCACGATGTCTTTCGAGGCTGCCTGCGTAATGGCCGGAACGCCGCCATGGGATCTGGACGCCGAGATGCTAGCGGACGTGTATCGCCGCGTCTCGGCGTCTAGGTCACATGGGGTGAATCCTTCCTACGAGGAAGTAGAGGAGTGGAGGGCCGAGGCTGTCGAGCGGCGGTTCCGGGAGTGGGAACGCCGGCTCGAGGAGCCCAGCGCGGGTGAGAGGACGGTTGCGGCCATACGTCCAGTCCTCCAAGAGTGGTGCGACAGGCGGCACGGGGCCATAACCTTCCGCCTTACGCAGATACTGTCCGGGCACGGCTGCTTCGGGCGGTACCTGTGTAAAGTCGCGAGGAGGGAACCCAGCATGGTCTGCCACTGGTGTGCCTGCCCGGAGGACACGGCTGATCACACCCTTGCCGTGTGCCCCGCGTGGGCCGAGCCCCGTGCTCGCTTAGTCGCGATAATCGGGCCGGATCTCTCTCTACCCTCCGTTGTTCGCGCAATGGTGGATGGCGACAGATCCTGGCGTGCGGTGATCGCATTCTCGGAGAGTGTGATCTCGCAGAAAGAGGAGGCAGAGCGGGTGCGCGAGAGGGATCCTCACGCGGACCCGATCCGGCGCAGACGTCTTATTGGGCGTCGTCGCCGTGTTGCGGCCGCTTTACACGGTCGCAACGTGCCTCCTTGACGAAGGGCGCCGGGCGGTGGAACGGGGAATGTAATCCATCGTCCGGTGCGGTGAGGCGACTTGAGACGTGTCCCGCTCATGCCGCCAACGGGAGGGAAGAGCAGGCAAATCACCTTTCCTGTTCTTGGCTTGCGCCTGGCCTGGAGATGGGCTGCCGCCGAGGGGGTTGCGGAAGAATTCTAACAAATACCCGCGGCCCCCTCATTAAAGCGGCTCGACGGAACACAGTGGGGTTTTAGTCGGTAAGAATCCGACATAACCCACGGCTCCTTCCCCGGGGGCCGTGGGTATCTTTGGAAGATTTCCCCACTATAAAAAAAAAAAAAAAAGGTATTCGGACAATGCTTAGAGTTACTTTATTGTTATGTCTCTATGTATTAATATTTTGAAAAGCAGAATTTTTACATGCATGCCAATAAATTTGCTCTTCAATTTAATATATTTGTTAACTTATACTTTGTTTTTCTCCCTAAGAATCTTTATTATAATACTTAATTGTGCTATTATTTACATAAAAATTAAACACGATTTTGGTGCAATTATTCTGTCTTTATCGCAGTGCATAATTGCAATGACTCAGACCATTGTTCAGATGACTAGATTTAGCTTCGAGACCTGTGTTAATAAGGTCACGATTCTTACCATGATTTATTAGGATGGTTCTAGAAAATACTAACTTATTTTTAAATAGGTACTGCGCAATGTGCACAATCGTTTAAAAACGCAAAAACTCCCAGACGCAAAAATAGTTTGAATTTGCATAGAAATAATAAATCGGGACCATTTCGAAATTTTATACGATTCATAAAAATAAATACACATAAGAACTAGTCATATTAACAGGCAGGTAGTAATGGGACCAAATTTTCAATGAAAAAAATAAACATTAATTACATAGTCACAAGTAAGGTCACAAGTCACAACATAGGTTTGAAATGTTTGAAAGTTGAGTTTCGTTACCTAACTAGGTACCTACCTTACCTATATTTTTTTAAGCAAAAAGGCATCCAGATTTTGTTTGGATCTCAATAAAATGAAGAGTACGATCGTGGTTCTTTCTATTTGATTCAAATAAATAATAGTTTAATTAATACATACCTACCTATTAATATAATAAGTACTTAATAACATTAAATAATGAAAATCCCTGAAAAAACAGTTCCCTAACAAACGGTGGCACATATTTTCAAACGTTGAATACCGTAAATGAAATGGATATAGTTTACCAGTTACCACCATTGCCAGTTATATAACTGATTGCTTCCTCATCATACTGATTCTTCATCATACGGTTAGATATTGTTTTCTACTTTCCGCGTATTGTCATGGCTTTGTTCTGGTTTCGACAAGATGTACGGTAAGTGTCGTGTGGGGCTGGGAGCACGGAAGATTGCACGCTGTACTCTGTAGTGATGTTACTATGTGAACTGAGATCGACTATCGATATTCGATAGTTTGCAGTGGTAGTTTATTACTATAGCGTCGTTAACGTGATAATATTTCAAAGAGTGTTATTTAAACTTTTGAGGCTACTTTTCATTAAACATATTTTATTAATTATTTAGTTAGGAATGCCCACTACCTAGCAGTTACACGTGTCAGGCTTTATAGAAAAATGTGTTAACTGTATGGAAAACAAAAAAAAAATTGCATAAACGTCCTACTATTAACAACAATATTGATAAATAATTATTAAAATATGATATAAAAAGTGTAGCAAAGTTTCAATTTAGCAATAAATAATACTAAACACTCAAGTGAAATGCGTGTTAATTTTCTTCTATAGAGCTTATATGTATATCTCTATTAATACATCAGATAAAAAAAAATACGATCGATACATGTACAAAACAGCAGCGAACCCATCCCTAACGTCATTATTTTTTTTTTCGAATAGCATGTGAGAGTGGGCTGATGCCACTTGTGAAATTAAAAAAAAGTATTGTTGTCTGTGGGAACTAGTCAACTAGATTTACCACCTGTGCTGCATCAATTTCGCGTAAAGCAATATGATTCTATGTTCATACACAAGGAATTATGTACTCTATTTAAAAGATATAAGGATGTATATTGTTTGTATTCACAATTTCAACTCGTCTTGTTGTTTATTTCAAATTATTGTTCATATAGAAATTAGAACATATAGGTACATTTTCTTTTAAATTTAGAACACGAATCAAAAACCTTGCCATATTCTATTGGTGTAATATTGAACAATAGGAGACTTTTTTTTTTTTTTTGGTTTTCATGGCAAGAAGATGTGACTAAATAGGAGACTTGATGATGAAAACTAATAATTTGTTTTATGACTGGTTGGTTTTGCTATAAAATAATTTTCACACATAAAATGTGAACATTAGGAAGAAACTTCAAGAAGAGCCTTATCCAAATCCAATCTTCTTCTTAAAAAAAACTAACCTATGCCACAGAATAGTTAATAGTACAGCCTATGCACAGCTTCAATTTTCAAAATGTTCAAGACAATAAGAAAGGCACTTCCTCGCGGCAAAAAAACAAAATCCGTATTGAGACGTGGGTGTGGGAACTGCGAACAGATGCGAACCCGGATCCACTGCATCTGGCTGGGATCTGAACATTCATTTAAATTGTAATATCCTTTCATATTTCACTATTATCTAAGGTTAATTAAATTCAGTTCATTGTAAAATGTAAGAGTTAAATTTAATAATTGATGGAATAAAAAAAAATTGTCTATGAAAAACAATGAATGATAAGAAAAAAAGAATTCAGTAAGTATAAAGAAATGAACGAATTTTATAATTTACTTGTGAATATGTATAGAGTAGAACCTTAGTAGAACATAATAAGGCTATCGTAAGGCTAATTAATTATTATTAAACTATGGTACATAATAATATTAGAAATTAGAATGCGTTTAATCGTATACCTACCTATATTGCATTGTTTTTATATAAAAACTACTGAATCGATTTCAAAAATAATTTTATCAGAAAGCTAATTTTTTCCGAATCTCATACTTAGGCTATATTATTTTATTGAGTCGGGAAAGCGGTTAGCATCTAAAAATGTAACAATGTTTTGTGTTCTCTTGCAAATTGACTGAAGCGCGCATGGTTGCGCTTCAGTCTTCAAAGACGCTCAGTACAGTTACTGGCAAAATAAAGGTCCCATTATAAGAGTGACAACTGACAATAGATTGAGGTAGGTATTTGTTAAAGAAGCTAGGTAGGGTTTTCGTTAAATATTATAATACAAATATGTATAAACCTCTTTGGCTTGTATCTGAATACTACTAACTATTGCAGAATATTGACTTATAGAATTTAGGGAGAAAGCAAACTTGCAAAAATCCGTTGGTTTTATCCTCAGGTAAAACCGCGGGGTAAAGCCACTAAATAGATACTATATAATATATGGTAAACTAAATAAAATATCACCCAAATGTCTTGCACTGTAACGAACACAGCTAATGAGGGCTAAGTTTACGTTAAACTGCATGCACGTGGTGATCTTGACATTGCAGGAACCGGATGTGAAGGGTTACAGTTTCACGGAACCAGTGCTTTTCTTAGTTTAGTTATATTGAAGCTAGTAGATAGGATAGTAACTGGCTGGCTGGCCAGTAGCAGGATTAGTATTATACCTACAGAAATTTACCTAGCTAGTAAGAAGTAGGATGTATAATTTCTCATTGCTAATTTCATGAAATGTCTGTAAATTTTATAATTAAGTCATACATTCATACGGACATTCGTAAATATATATCATAGCATTCAACAATGATTGTACCTAAAAGAAGAACTTAGCCATTGTTGAACATTCGTTGAAGAATAAACTCGTAAACAGTTACAATACTACGTTCATAACATACTGTTTCCCATACAACTTCATTTACTCGCAAAGTACATAATAAGATTTATTACCCGTTTTGCAAGATTTTCAATGTTGCTCTTTTCCCTTTTATTAGATCCTGAGAATTGAGATTGAGATGATTTGGTTAGTTTGAATTGATAAGTAATTACAAGAAGTTCTTATTTATCCCCCTTGTTCTATGTATTAAGTTAATATTAAATAAAAATATTGTAAATAGTCCACTATCTTATAAACAGCTGTTTCAAAGTAAGTTCAAACGGAGCTTCAGCAAACAGACCGACGATCTAATTTGGTCCTTGCTACTTTGTAGTCAAGTAACTTCTGTAAAAACATTATCCTTTGTATCGAGGACTTGCTATTCGACACTAAATTTATTAGTGCAAAATGGATAGATAATCACTACATAGTGTAAAACAAAGTCGCTTTCTCTGTCCCTATGTCCCTTTGTATGCTTAAATCTTAAAAATTACGCAACGGATTTTGATGCGGTTTTTTAATAGATAGAGTGATTCAAGAGGAAGGTTTTAGTAGATAATATATAATTTATTCGGTTTTAGATAAAGCGGGCGAAGCCGCGGGCGGTAAGCTAGTATCTATATAATATATTATAAAAAAAGTCAAGTTCTAGAAAAGAAAAAGAAAGAACAACGTTTATTTAGGAAGGTGCCGCGGCCGTCAGCTTAGGACTATTTGCAATACCTATGTTGATACTAAAAAGATACCAAAACTGAATTTTATGTTACGAGGCCATAAGTAAAACAATTAAACAATCTTATCCTTGATTTTTACTTAGATCATTAAGGATTTTTATCAATTCAATACAGAAATATATAAATCAAAATCGATCTAGGAACTTAATCAATCACAAATTACACAAAATAAGTAGGAGGGTGTTACGATAATATGAAGGGATATTAAGTACCATGGGCATAGATTACTAAATAGTAAATAGTTACTATTTACATAACTAAAGCCCTTGGTTATAATCGAACCTTATAAGGTAAGCTGGCCAAACCTAACGCCTACCAC
Organism: Colias croceus; assembly: GCF_905220415.1. NCBI lineage: Eukaryota > Metazoa > Arthropoda > Insecta > Lepidoptera > Pieridae > Colias > Colias croceus. Next base: position 11,602,722 of record NC_059539.1, read on the forward strand.
GCTTACGAGTGTAGGCTGTTCTTTAAATTAATTATAGTCAAAATTTATGGCATTATATGTTTTTTATATAGTAAATAATATTATGTAACAGCTGTTAGAGACTGTAGATATTGAAATCTTTGGTTTTATGTTCTAACCTTTCATGGTAACAAATAACGTACCTACCTATTCATCTCAAGAAGGTTTTAGTTTGAGCCTTGTTTTTATTACTTGATAGCGCAGTTGTGTAGTGCACTAGCAAATAATATAGAATGATATAGTAGGAAATAGAAACATGTATACTATTGAATGTGTTTTTGGTACTAAGTTCGACCCAATTCTCTTGGATAAAATCACGCGGCTAAAAATAATTGAGTATAGTAGGTGCGTAAAGTCAAATTAAAAGAAAACAGATTCGTTTGTTTGCCTGTGTATTGAAAGAAATATACCTACACGTCTGTAATAAATAAATTAAGCATAAAGATATGAATAACATTTTCCTTGTTCCTGTTAGACATACGATTGCATATAGGTACAAAGTTATCATCTTTCATTATGTTATTAATGAGAATGAAATCCTTAATACTTATAACTATAATATTAACAAGTTTTTACACTAAAACCTTTCATAAATTACATTGAACCAAGCCTGTCGTGTCGTAATGTTTATCACCTTTCAATCACTCGTGGGCGCCGCCCACAGCACCCCACAAAAGCCTTTGTATAGAAATAAACCCAAATATGAAAGCTATTAACATTGAATTATTGTTTTTATTTTGTTGATTTTTACGTATTTAGGATAACTGTTGTATAATTTAAAACGAAATTAATAGATTAAATTATCATTTAAATAGATTTGAACTACTCGACTATCTTGCAGAACGTTGCTGTTAAAAATCAATATAATAGTTATACACAGTTAATATAAGTAGGTACCTATTAATAACTGAATTTATTCTAATCCATACTAATATTATAAATGCGAAAGTAACTCTGTCTGTCTGTCTGTCTGTTACTCAATCACGCCTAAACTACTGAACCAATTTGCATGAAATTTGGTATAGAGATATTTTGATACCCGAGAAAGGACATAGGATAGGTTTTATCCTGGAAATCCCACGGGAACGGGAACTTTGTGAGTTTTTCTTTGACTGCGCTGGCGATGCCGCGGGTGGAAAGCTAGTTTGTAACTAAAGTTTAATAATAATTAAGAATACAGACATTCTCTGGGTTATAAGAAATGGTCCTTATTCCGATTTATTATTACCTACTATCTACTTTTCGGCAGCGCATCTTCATAGCACACATAGACATAACTTAGTATTACTACATTTAAGTTGTCCTGGTGCTCAGTTTCCGTGGAAACGGTCACATAGTTTCACAGTATTGCTATTATACATTTTCGCAGCAAAGCTGCTGCATAGGACATCTGTAGTGTAAAAGCACCCGATTTGAAATCGATTATTTATTAAAAAAACACGTAACGACTGTCATAAATTTTATAATTACATTAACAGTAATAAAACTGATTGAGTTAATAAATTAAAGCGAAGGGATGTGAAGGTCTCATGACGGGGGCGGGTAAGGGCAGACCAAATATGGTATATCGAATTATTGCGCCATTTTATTTTTAAATCGATTTTATACGAGAAATGGTCATGGCTTACATGGTGAATGTTCTCACTTGTGAAATAACACAATGATTAAGATGGTCCAGCAGAGATAAATTTATTGAAGATAATTAATGTGGACATGTAATATTTAAATAATATAAAACCGTAGATAATAATATTATGTATATATTATTATTAATATAATAATATATACATAAACTATATATATATATATAGTTACTATACCTACTATACCAAAACTATATATTTACAAACTAGCTGCTCCGCGCGGTTTCACCCCCGTGGCTCCACTCCTGTTGCCCGTAGCGTGATGAAATATAGCCACCTTGCTCGATAAATGGGCTATCTAACACCGAAAGAATTTTTCAAATCGGACCAGTAGTTCCCGAGATTAGTGCGTTCAAACAAACAATCAAACAAACTCTTCCGCTTTATAATATTTGTATAGATTTCTTCTACCTTTATGTACCTACGTCCTACATGTATGTTCTAATTTATATACTTCGTTGCACTTTTTTACCACTTGCCACTTGGACAAATTTGTAAAAAATATATAAAAATAAAACATGGAATTTATTTTTATATTGTTACAATGTAATTGTTCAAAATTGATAGGATGAGCATATAATTTAAATCTTCAACAAATACTGTATACTATTGTTTGTCATTTTCCTGGTTTCACGAACAATTTACCCAAGATCAATTTAAATAAAAACTGAATGATTCGTACAAATACAAGGTTAGGATGTTTTTATTAATCTTTAACAAATTGACGTATTTCTACAAAAACATAACAAGTAAAACAAAATTACATCTTGTATAAAGTATAATAAAGTGACAAGTTCCGCAACAAAAAATAACCAAATTGTTTGCTTATTATCCGAAAAATGGAAAATAAGTATGATGTAACTATTTTTGTTATTCACCTAGCTCCTATTATTATAAAATTGAATAATGTGTTATGTGTATGTGAAAAAATACTGTATGCATTCTGTAACTTAAAGTTATTTCTAGAAATTCGGTAGTATAGTACTTATACCCAAACCTACTTTTAACTTCGTAAAACTAACTCATACCACAGATAACTCGTACCTATATTGTTATGTAAATGAAATAACTAATGTTCTTTTAAAAATGAAATAACTCTACAAATTATTGCATATATATATTTGATATGTTGACCAGCTCATATCTGTTCCTAGTGCAGGGAAATGGCCCTCTTTTGAAACTTTAAGGCTAAATTGAAAGGCTATAATTTCAACACATAACATAAGGCACATAACTCGTCTAACATTTTGTTTCTTTATTACTTCAAGAAGTTTTCCTTCATCGTTTGTAGCAGTGGTAAAGAACATCGATAAATAGAGAAATGTTCTTAATTTTTGCACACTTAAACTCTTCATCTCTTAATTAAAGCCTCGACTACTCCTAACAGGTAATAATTAAACATGCAATTGTACTCTAATAACGAACACCCACCAGCTCAGAAGACTGAAGTAAACAAATCGGACACTTGTGTCAAGTGACATAATTAAGATTGTTATATTCCAAGTACACAGGTGTTAAAGGGAATCTGATGCCGCTCCCACACTCCGTTTTATTGACACTTGGAATCAGTTGGACCTTGGTTGTAGCTTGAACAATATTATGAAGATGATTGTGTTTGTATGGTAATACAGATAATAATATAATACCTACTCTAATAATACTACCTCATATCAAATAATAGTTTAGTTGTCTGTCTCGTAGTTTTGGGTCGGTATGCTTATATGACAATAGGTACTCGAAGGAGCAAAAGTAAGGACATTTCATTCAGAAATATTATCCGCAAAATATCACATCTAAAGAGTACAATTAGAAGACTACATTTTTTATAAATCGTATGTTGTTCTATACAAAACAAACTACAATAATAAGTAAATGTAATGAAAATTACCTTCGTTTCATTTTTAAGGTTTGCTAGAGATGGTTCGTGATAACTCACCGTGAGGTCGTTGGAAGGCCGGAGCGTGGGATATTTGAAGTTAAACTATTATATTTTATGTAAACAGTACATAATTAATACGTTTTTACGTTTGTAATTAGCTTATTATAAAGAAAAATGAAAGAGCTATTTATTATATTGTATAGCGCCATATTTTCTTTTTATTTGTTGACCTTGCTTGACTGTCAGAATTTTCGCAGCAGTATTGTTTTTCCACAGAAGATGGACTATCGAGTTATAGACTAAAGTGCTACTGACTACTGCTCCTGAACTACTGCTTATAACTCAATAGTTTATAGAAAACTAGCATCATAGAAATCTAAATAACAAGACTAGCATAGTAGTTCCATGGAGCTTTCAGAATTATGGTGGTGTGTGTCGTTCACAATAATTATTGTAATTAATTAGACAATCGTCATGGTTTTGCTTAGGTTGACTCTATTAATCGAAGCGAAGACAATTAAAAAATTAACAATTACAGAAATAGTTCTAGGATTTCTTGAGTTAAAATTGTTGAACGTTACTCTCTTTATATGTTATATATTTATGTTCTGTCCCGACTCAAGTCGGGTAAAGACAGATGCATAAATCAACGCAAAATCATATTCCAATGAACCAAGACGAAAACTCTTTTATTCAAGTCTCAATTCTCAAAAGTTGGTTAAATCGTTCCGTAAAATACCTTCTTGTTAACTGGCACGGAATAATGTCTCTTTATTTTCCACATAATGGATATAAAATAGCTTGTGAATTGGGCTATAAGTATGGTGAAGCATTGTTATGTGGGTTTTCATTTCTGTACGAAAGTGTCATATAGTTTCTGTGCTTTTTAACCAACATTAAGAGGTGATATTGCAAGGGTTTCTTTATGTAAAGCATACAGATTTCTTCGCTAAAATGTGGATTGATTTTTAAAACTATTTTTCTTTTCGCTAGTGTTGATAGTCAGATTTTTTTAATGGAACACTGGGGCAATTGATGACAATTGTTAAACGAAGTCAACAAAGAGAAAAAGCAGGAGAGTTATTTTTAGACTAACTTTTGACTAATAATGAGATTAATGTATAGGTCATGTTGACATTCTCAAACTTTTATTTTTCGACGTAATCGATGTTTCGTTATTATTTGAAAACATATAGGTTAAACAATTTCCGTGAGGTAACTATGCCTTTCCAAGGCCTTTCCTTTATGAAACTATATGCCTTTCCTGATTTCATTTATGAAATCCCGATAATATAATTGTAATTTATTATACTTGAACAAAATACATATCATCGTATTGAATTTAAAAAAGCTAAATTATTTGTCAGATTGAGTAATAAAGACATCCTCGTAAATTTTAGGAATAGCAGTTTTTCTGAATGTTGCATACAGCTATTAGCCAATCCATTTAGCATCGATATAATCATGTGAATTAAGCGTCCTTGAACACATTATTGGATTATGCGTTGGTAATAATGTAACCTAATCTCAATAATTTTCTAACACCGTTTGTAATAACTCAACTAGAACGGATGTTACATCTCTTCCAACTTAATATAATCCAATTTCAATTTTATTTACCAGAACTAAGACTTAAATTGTTATAAATTAGATAATGTCAAGTTTTTGTTGCCGCAAAAACTGGATCAAAATTAATGGTAACGGTCTTAGATTACAAAATAAAGTACAGATGGAGCATGACAACCGCCCGTCGCCCTTGTCAAAGAAAATACGAAATCAAAAGCAAATACGTCGCTGCACCAGTGCTATAGCGCATAAAATGTCATGCAATACGTCAAAAAGGGTTTGCAATTTTATTAAAAAATGCTGCCTTGTGTTAATAAAACGCTGTAAAATTTGTTCCCGAAAACTAAAAAAAAGATAAAACATCGTTTCATAGGTTTTCTATAGATTATTTGGCTGATTTATTTCTATAATACGAATCATAATTTTACAGATATGAAGGAATATAAAACTTCAACGTATGTTGCCAGTATTTTGAAAATGTATTTGCCATTTTTATTGGTAAAACGGTGAAATGGTTAAAAGATCTTGAGGGTAATGCTGTTGTATTTTTCAATCGTGAATATGATTATTTGTATAGTGCACTAAAGGTTCATGATCATTATTAGATTAATAAATTATTTTGTTACTTTTATAAAGCTTAAAAACGTCATAGTCGTTTTCGCTAGCGATTTAATTTATGTGAACTCCATGATGTATATGATGAAAATAAAACGTCCCGTATTCTCGACTAAAAACTACCGCTATTCGCATTCATATATATGTATTTTGAAAAATAAAAAATAATATAATTATTATAGTTAATATTGAAACTTTTTTTATGTAATTTATTTAATTATAAAAAATTGAATACAATTATTTTGTCCATATGTAACTTTAGTAGGCAGGTACTTGATGTAATAAAAGAATTTTTACAATGTTATAAAAAAAATATCATTAACCCGTAATTATATTAAAATAAAAATTAAAACTTGACTGCTAATTTATGTATATAGCCTACGTCACTACCGCCACTAACATAATAATTCAGATGATTGCAATGTAACCTCACAACTCAAAATCGGTCCAACGGTTTATACTGCAGGGCGTGTCAAAGAAATATTATACATACATACATAAAATCGAAAAACATAACCCTCTTTTTTCCGTAGTCGGGTAAAAATTTGGGAAATTTTTCAATATCTGGTAACATTACACGCACACAGAAGCACCGTGTACGTACAGTGCAGCGGCGAAATGACAGCACACATAGCTTTATTGAAAATGACGATAAATCATTCGGTTTAGTTCGGGAACGCTCCATCTGTCTTTTATTTTGTAATCTGAGGTAACGGTGTTTCGTAACTGGATATAGTTCTTGCTATAATCGTGGAATACCGGAATGTTTAATTCTTATTACAATTGTATTTGCCGAGTTTGACGCCTTAATTTCGTTTTTATTTGTAGGTTAAGTGGAACGACTGGATGCCATTATGCATTTTTTCTTCGCCTTTGTATAGTCTGTGACTGTGTCACCTTGACGCGAAAAATTGCGCGGAGGACAATTAACTCTACGTTATCTGTGCAACAAGCACAGATAACGTCTAAGAGCAATTAACCTATAGAGTTCTTATATTAAGACAGAACAAAATACATATTTTCTAATCTACTTACTCTTAGTCAATAACAGCATAAGCCAGATTGAGATAGCGATAGAGTATCTACACTGTCTTCAAACGTAGCGCGCCGGCAGTCAGTTTGTTTTCCAACCAGCTGGTGGGCTCAGTGCGTCAAGACGTGTTTTTAACGAAATATTTAGAAAATATAAAGTGTACAGTGTTTCTTTTTATTTGTCAGTGTGCTAAAATAACTATTGTATGTTTAGCAACCGGCTATCACTAGTCGAATGGGAGTTTTGGATAAAAACAATGTAAAAATATCTTTCCATCGGTAAGTGATTTTCAGCAAATTGATAAATATTTATGTTTTAAACCTATTTGAAGGTTTTATCAAGCGCTTTTTTGTAATTTTATGTTGTAACTGTAACATTTACCCACTTTATGGGGTTGTGGAATATAAAATAATGAAATAATTTTTAAAAAACGTCACAATAATATCACGTTTGGCATTTTGTTTACCACCGTAGTGTTGTAACACATCTAGCGTATATTATCGATTTATGACAAAAAATCTATTTCATATTAACGTTGATTTATTTATTTTGTTTCATAAATTAGATTTATATGTAGTTGTTGTTGCAAATAATAGATGTAAATTTTTTACCGCAGGAAAATAAAACATACCACGTGGTTGTTTTATTTGCCCTATGTGTTTTAGTTTTCGTTTGTTGTTTATTAATTTCTCTTTCAGATTATTAATAAATTCATTTTGTTTTAGATTTCCTCAGCTAAATAAAAAATGGGTATAAAACGTGAGACATGAGTTGATTGGACGCCGCCACAATTTGCAATATTGTGTTCACTGCATTTCGAGCCTACGTGTTATCAAGATGGATACTCTAGAAGAATTGTGCAATCTTACGCTTACGTTTTTTTTTTGTTCCTGTAGATAATAAATACATTTGATTAAAGAGAGTGAATTTTTATTTTGAAATTTTTTACACATAAGTTACCTACTTTAAATGTGTAACTATGTGAAAATTAAACGGTTGATTAAATGACAGTTCTCATAGATGAGAAACTACTATTGAAATACATACTTAATATACATGCGTTTTCAAAGAAAAACCCGCATAGTTCCCATTCCTGTTGGATTTACGGGATCAAAAGTAATTTTTCCAAATTTCATTGTAATCGGTTTAGTAGTATTCGCGTGAAAGAGTAACAAACATCCATCCTCACAAACTTTCGATTTATTAGTAGGATGTTAGGAAAATGTTTTCATTAAGACTGTCCTTTTATTAACTTGTTAAAATGCTGCATGATTCCTTCATGCTGACTGTGCCTTTCTCCTCACTCCTTTAACTTTATCATCATTTCCTTCTTTATTTTAAATTACATTTCAAGTTTTAAAATTTCTTTTATAATGTACTAACTTTCCGCCCGCGTTTTTAAAGAAAATCCTGCACAGTTCCCGTTCACGTGGGATTTCCGGGATAAAACCTAACCTATGTGTGTATGTACAAAATTTCATTGTAATCGGTTCCGCAGTGAAAGAGTAACATCCCTTCTCACATAATTTCGCATTTATTATATACGTAGGATTAAACAAATAATGTATTCAACTGAAATTAATTATAAGTTTTGTTTTTTTATTATTAATTATTTCACGAAACCGTAAATGCAAAATACATTCACGATTTTATCGATTGAAGCACATCCCATCACTATCACCTTCTATCTATCTAAATACGTACCTATAGTAAAAATGGTGCCATGACTATGTTGAAACGTAGCTTGTTGTCTATAGCTGTCTCATTCTTTCATACGACGTTTTCTTTAGATAGAGAGAAACAAATATATGTAAATTGTATACGCTCGATACAAGTACTCTATAGGTTAATTGCTCTTAGGATAACGTAGAGTTAATTGTCCTGTTACTGAAACAAAAAGTATAGCTCTTTCTAGATAAATAAAAGGTTTTTAATGTCACTTTTAGCACCTTTTAGTTTGGAATTGTTTTATTCCCGTGAGTATTAGAAGGTCGTAGGTCAAAAACTATAGGGGATTCTCGGTACCTATATTAGTTTAAAATAAAGTCAATTACATTTATTTATTCAATTATACTTCTTCTAGAAGCATTTTCGACCGCTTCCTTCATACAGTGGATGACGCGCGAGCGTAGTACCGAGGGGTCCTGGGTTCGATTCCCGGTGGAGACGAAGAAAAAAATGTCTCGGTCTGGCAGGGCACAGAAGGCTGATCATTTACTTGTCCCTAAAGAAAATCGATCAGTGAAACAGATGTATAAATATAATAATGCATCTGCCCCTTACCCCACTAGGGGCACTTTTAGAAGCATTTTTGAATCGTATCGGAATACATTTCTTATATTTACTATGGCTTACAAAACTATTCCAAACTTATTACAGTAACAAATTTTTTTAAGGTGATGTTTTTCTTTTATACATTTCTGTGACGCAAATATTTTTGCCAAGTCTTTCAGATTATTGTGTCCATTTTTGTAATAACCTACTTTTATGTAATTTAAAAACTTTTGTGTTTGTTATCTTTTATAGTTTTTACATAGAAGTTGACTTAGTACTTTTTACCTCCATGAGTTTTTGCACGATCTGATAAGAACATTCTTAGCTTTACGTGTTATAAAAGAAATGTTATTTCATTGATCTTAGTGAGAAATAGAGCTTGTTACTATTTTTTATAGTATAAATATAATACTTCACGTACTTACACTAAAGTTTTGTTTAAGTATTTAGGTTTATAACTGTCTGGTGCTGTTTGAAAATACCTAAATACTTTTCCTTTAATTATGATTTACGAAATATATATAGGTAGTATCCTTAGTATATATATACTTCTATATAGGCCGCGAGTCAAACAGCGTTTATTACAGAGGCTAGAACGTCTGATGGCTGCGACCGCGACACATAACTATTCTATGTTAAATTAAGTAAGAACCAAAAACATCCGTCGATATCGAAATTCCAGTAAAATTAATCTAGAGATCTTAAATATTCTTGTTTTGTCGGCTTATAAATTAGATATTATCATTTATATTTAAGGGTCGGATATGAGCATCAATTAATTCGTGTTCAATGTTATTAGCCTATCCTTTATGTCAATACTTAGCGCCGCTGATGAATACATTAAGTAGACTGGTTTGGTGGGAAAATTATTCGAATTCTTCATATTTTGCAGTCATATTTCATTCATTATCTAGGTGTAAATCTTTTCACGTGTATGAGCTATAATTTTATAGACATAGCAAATAATGCATAGACTATGAATAGTGATATTATTGGTAGAGTATTTTTTACAAAATGTAACTGACTTCACACGTAAATGTGTGTTCTAAATACGAGATTGTATGTCACACAACATTTCCATAGCAAATCGTTCTGGATAAATATCGGAGCAAACAGATTAATAAATAAATATTATAAAGGCGAAAGTTTGTATGGATGTATGGATGTTTGTTACTCTTTCACGTAAAAACTACTGAACCGATTACAATGAAATATAGCACACATATAGAGGGTAACTTGGATTAACACATAGGATAGTTTTTATCCCGGAAATCCCACGGGAACGGGAACTATGCGGGTTTTCCTTTGCAAACGCAGGCGAAGCCGTGGGCGCAAATCTAGTAAGAAATAAATGTCTGATATTGGAACAAAACCAAAATTGACTGGTAAACATTTGTCATAGTTTAACATAATAGACTGCCCTTTTAGATTTATTTCGTATACAACTAAAAATCTATCTTATTACAAAATTTATAGCAGGATGTACGACACAGGATTAGCCAATATGGCTACCGTTACTCATAACTAAATAAATATGTACAAGTTGCGTAACAGTCGACAGATATACGCAAAATGGAAGACCGGTTTCATCTCGGATTTTGTTACAACGTAGCGTAATAAGTATAGCTCTTTCATTCATAGATTTCATTCCCGTTATTCTACAACTATTTTATCAAAACCAGAATGAGCTTCTGTCATGTTATCTCAAGGAATAAATTATTTATTTGTTATTCAGTCCAGTGGTCAACCTATAAAAGTAAAAATTGCTCTATAATATTTTGTTTATCTACACTAATACTATAAAGAGGAAAACTTTGTTTGTTTGTTTGATTGTAATGAATAGGCTCATAAACTACTGGACCGATTTTAAAAATTCTTTCACAATTCGAAAGCTACATTATCTACGAGTAATAAAGGCTTTATATTATCACGCTAAGACCAACAGGAGCGGAGCCACGCGGGTGAAACCTCGCGGCCGCGGCACAGCTAGTGCCGCCCGCCCTTATCGCTCTCCTAGTAGCTACTTTTAATTGTCTCCTGGCCAATTGTATCTTCCCCGCTAAGTGGAAGGAAGCAATTGTGATCGGGATCCACAAACCGGGCAAACCCCGGAACGTGGCATCTAGCTACCGTCCCATTAGTCTCCTCAGCTCTCTGGGGAAAATCTATGAGAGAATCATCTCCAAACGCCTCTGGGACGCAGTCATTGCCAAAAAACTGCTCCCAGACGAACAGTTCGGCTTTAGACGAGCTCACTCATGTCCTCACCAAGTACACCGCATCACGGAGTACATTCTCGCGGGCCTCACCCGCCTCAGACCCCACAGAACGGGAGCGGTCTTCTTTGACGTAGCGAAGGCGTTCGACAAGGTCTGGCACAACGGTTTGATTTACAAACTGTACACTCTCGGCGTGCCAGACAGTCTCGTGTTCATCATACGAGACTTCTTGTCTAACCGGTCCTTTCGCTACAGATTAGACGGCACGCTCTCGTCTTCACGTCCCATCCAGGCCGGAGTCCCTCAGGGCTCCGTCTTGTCGCCCCTCCTATTCGCGCTATACACTAGCGACATCCCAAAGCACGATAAAGTGCAATTATCCCTCTTCGCGGACGACACGGCACTCTACGTGTCGAGTCCATACCGCAAAAGAATAGCTCCACTCCTACAATCCGCGACCGATGCATTAGGCAAATGGTTCCGCAAATGGGGTATCACTGTGAACCCCGACAAGAGCGCCGCCGTGCTCTTCAGGCGCGGCGGCCCCGAGGCCATAGATAGTGTCAAACTCTATGGCCAAGCCATTCCATGGCAAAAGCACACTAAATTCTTAGGCGTCACTCTAGACGCACACATGTCATTTAAAGCCCACATTAAGGCAGTCCGTAAGAAAGCCAGCTATGTCCTTAGCCGGCTCTATTACCTTATTAACAGACGCAGTAAAATGTCCCTTAGAAATAAGGTGACACTTTACAAAACGGTGGTCCGTCCAATCCTCACTTATAGTAGTGTAGTTTTCGCGCATTGCGCTCCCAGCTCCATACACAAGCTCCAGACGATTCAGTCGCGGTTCATGAGAACAGCGACTGGAGCGCCCTGGTTCGTGCGTAACGTGGACCTACATAGGGACTTAGAACTCCCCACCATAGCCCAATGGATGAAGCAAGCGTCTAAGCGCTACTTCGACAAGGCTAAAAACCACCCTAACCCATTGGTGACAAAGGCCATCGCATACGTCGCGAAACCCGATCCCACTCATCGTCGTAGGCGGCCGAGACATGTCTTGGACGACTCCGACGATGATATTACCAAAGCTAACGCACGGCTAGACTCGGCGATTGAAGCCCAACGTCGAACAAACCGCGACACCGCACACACCACAGCAGAAAGCGTACACCGTCTTCGCCGGCGAAGACGAGGTCCCTTGTTCCGCGTTCCCGCGCCCACCCGGGTGAGCGCCCGTCCGATTAGGGCCCTTCTGGCCTCCTCCACTCAAGCGACAGCTCAAGCCGAGGTTCGTGGTCCCCGTCAAGGGGGGACGCCCTTGTGCATGTCGCTACCAGGGTGAACCTTCAGTTCACCCCCGCGTCCGCGTTAAAATGTAGAAGCCCTTCTGGCTAACATTGAGAAACACCACACAAAAACGGCACAGCTAGTATGAGATAAAGTACTTCGCGTATTTTCAGATGTTCTTCCTAAAATTGTAGGCTAAATAAAAAGCTCAATCAACTTGCTAACAATCTTTATTCTAATACACACCTTTTACATACATTTAAATACTTTATTTATTCGTAACGGTGTAATAGCATCCCTCCATCGACCTCACAAGGCCGCGCATCCGCCGCGGCCGCCCGAATACGGCTACAATTACAACGTCGCTGCACTTTTTATGTTTTTATATGTTTTTTATAAGTAAATTCCATAGGCCTAGCGGTATACATTGAGCTGGAAGAATTCTAAATGTTTGTAAGTGGCCTTGTGATTCGTTCCTTTTTGAGAATATCGAGAACTAAATAGCTTTGTGTGAATATTTTCCCAGGTGGGTTAAGTGGGTCACATGTATCCTTGTGAAATGTTTAAAAATCTTTTCAATTTAGTTCATAATGAATTTGAAAAAATATTTAAAGTTAAATCTTTAAATATTACCAAGGATTTACCATTTAGTAAATGGGCGACACCTAGCATACATAGGTGTAGGATCGTTCTTTATGAGTTATATGGTATGAAGCAACATAATAAAGACCCATCTTTTCTTAGTTATGTTAGAAATTACTCAAAAACTTTTAAAATTGTTTGTTTTACTGCGAAGCGATTGTATATCAGAGATAAAATACGCGAATCGGATAATAAAGTTAAAACAGTTTGGTCTATTATTAATGGTGAAATGGGTAAAAGCAAATCAAGTAATACTATAAAACTTGTAAATAATGACAGGGTTATTGACAAAAGTGCTGATGTTGCGCTTGCTTTTGAAGAATTCTTCAGTAGTGTCCCTGTTACTATTACTAATAGTTTAAATTCGTCTTCAGCACTTGCAGAAACCTTTTTGAGGGACCATGTTGCGGGGTGCAGTACATTATTTGAATTACGACACGTAACTGCTAGTGATATTGTTACTGCCTTTAAGACGCTTAATCTAAAAAATACTTGTGATCTTTGGGGAATGTCCGTAAATTTAGTTAATAATATCATAGAAAATATTGCGAAAAATTTAGCTTTTATATTTAATAAGTGTTGTGACTATGGTACATTTCCTAATTTACTAAAGCTTAGTAAAGTTATACCTCTATTTAAGAAGGGCGATCAAGAAGACTGTAACAATTATAGACCTATCTCTATTTTACCAACATTAAGTAAGGTATTCGAGAAGTTAATATTAAACCAACTGAGTAGTCATTTTGCATCTAATGATTTACTGCACACCAAACAGTTTGGTTTCACAAAGGGGCGCTCAACCACAGATGCTGGGGTTGCACTTCTAACACATATATATAAAGCATGGGAAAACTCAAAAAATGCTCTGGGGATATTTTGTGACCTCTCCAAGGCATTTGACTGCGTTGAACATTGTACTTTGTTACGTAAACTTAATCACTATGGAATTAAAGGAAAAGCACAGAACCTCATAGCGTCATACCTGCATGATAGGATACAGACTGTAGTTGTTAATGGAGAACGTTCTAGCGGTGCGTCAATTAACATTGGTGTTCCACAGGGGTCAATTTTAGGTCCCTTCTTGTTCTTGGTATATATCAATGATCTTCCCTATTATTTGCAGGATAGGTGTGAAATAGTTCTGTTTGCAGATGATACCTCATTAATTTTTAATGTGGATAGGCATGACCCAAATGTTGACGAAGTGAACAGTGCTCTTTTACACATATCTGAATGGTTTAATGCCAATAATTTATTATTAAATGCCAAAAAAACCACTTGTGTTGAATTTCTACTTCCTAACGTAAAAAAGTTGAACAGAGATATTACCTTGAACGGGGAGGTATTGCATCCTACTGAGTCTACTGTATTTCTAGGGTTAACATTGGACGAGAAACTACAGTGGGGAGCCCATGTCAACACCGCTGCAGGTAAGCTCAGTTCAGCTGCATATGCAGTCCGAAAAATAAGGCAACTCACCGATGAAGATACGGCTAGACTGGTTTATTTCAGCTACTTTCATAGCATTATGTCCTATGGAATTCTACTGTGGGGCAGGGCTGCAGATATAGAAACTATATTTATCTTACAGAAAAGAGCCATTCGCTCTATATATAATTTACGTGCTCGGGATTCACTAAGAGATCATTTTAAGAATACTGGTATCCTTACTGTACCATCACAGTATATATTTAATAATATTTTGCATGTACACAAAAGCTCCGACTTACACACAAGAGTAGGAGATAGACACGATTATGGCACAAGGAACAGGAATAGAATTGAAATGCCATTTTTCCGATTAGCTAAAGTTAAAAATTCATTTATGGGTCAAGGTATACGCTTTTACAATAGAATTCCTCACAATATTAAAGAGTTTAGTAGTTCTAAATTTAAAACTTATATAAAAAATGTATTAGTTCAGAGAGCGTACTACAGTATTCAGGAATATATGGACGATAAAAACCCATGGAGGGTTGTCGCGTAAAAACCACAAGACAGTTCATTGGCATATTATGTAGTTAGATATAAGTTTCATATATTGTAATATTTACATGATTTTAAAAGAGCAACTATGGAGTTTCTTGCCGATTCTTCTCCATAGATCACTGCTTTCCGAATCGGTGGTAAATGTTAAAATAATTATGTAATGACGATTCGAAAGTGCTACTAAATAGTAGTCTAATTGAATAAATGAATGTTTGAGTTTGAGTTTGAGTTTGTAACGAGTTCCATGCAATGAAGAGGCCTATTTTTATGAAACTGTATAAGTGTAAAACCACTATTCCAATTAAATTATAATGTTTGTTGACAACTATAATTATGTAATTAAATCAATGGAAATTGGTAGTCGCCCATAAATTTAATAAAGCCAGAAGGATGATCCTCTATAATCATAATTAGTAGTAATACTCAATCTTGTGATATGTAATGTAACATGAAATTGCTACAACTTCGCAATACTTAGTTATATCCTCAATAATGTAAATTCTGAGTTTAAAGAATGTTTACTGTCTACATGCGCTTATATATAGTATGTATGTAGATATAAAGTATGTATGCAGCGCTATATGTATATATACGCGCTTGAATGTTAAAGTTAAAATCACTGCTTTTGCATTGTTCTCATGATATTACAGAAAATTTCTAGACTTATTTGTACTTAATGTATGCAATTTTTGAATTACCTTGAACTGAGTTAACATATGGATGTATTTTGACAGATTCTTTTGATTTACTACTCTGTAAAAAGTCTTCAATAATTAAGCTTACTCAAACATTATAGATTTTTAGTTCCAATGCGTGACAAATAGGCATGACGAAAGATTTTGAAATCCTCTTCCATAATGTGTGTATACGTTTACTATACAAGAAAAACCTTATATTTCGGTAATATATTTAAATTTAACGAAGATAAAAGCCATTTTTCAAAAAATATTTATCAACTGTGCCAAAACAGCTCAGAGGTGTCATGGCGTAAGCGTGACGTCACTCTTTAGTAAATACGTAATTATTTGTATGCATTTCGAAGAAAATTTAAAAAATATTGATTTAATATGTGTTATAGAAACGAATTTCAAAGTTTATAAGTGGTGTGCAGTATTGCAGTGTGTATCCACATTAAAATAATGCTCAAAAATGTGTTAGTAATTATTTTAAGCGAGAAAATAATAAGAAATGATTGTATAAAGTTGGCGCGGAGAACCCCGAAACCACGTATTCGTGAATTCGCAATTATATTTCTGTTCTGAGTCGATAAAGCATACGTGAAACAACAGAAAATAAATAAAAATGCGTATTCTCAACTTAATCATAACAACAAAATACATCTGACGTGAGTTGTTTACTTAAGCGTGACGTCACGCGTGTTTTAGTCAAAATGGCCAACTGCGGAATTTCAATGTTTTATTTTATTGATAATCTCATTAATCTTAGTGTTTTTAAGATTTTTAAGTCACTATATTGAATTTATTTATTATACATTTTCCCTTAAAAACACTAATACGATCATTTATGGATAGTGTCGTCATGCCTATTCTTGGTAAAGGAAATAGAATGTATTATTTTAGACTCTTTGAGTGATGTTTCCTTTCCACGGTCAAGGACTTAGAGCGGTGAAATAGCGGTATCTGAGAAACTGCTTGTTTAATTTAAATAATAAGTTATATAATGGACTAGGTTTTCATTGTGGTTTTGCTCAGGCGCGGTCCCAGCCTGACATTTTGGGGGGGGACACGCAGCTGGAAAGGTATGGAATCCAACCGTATTCAATAGAAGTGATAAGCAAAAACTTGAGAAAATCGTACTCGATAAAATAGAAAAAAAATCTTTTACTGTACAATATATAAAAAAACCGGCCAAGTGCGAGTCGGAAGCAGCAAATATTCGCAAATTTCAACATTTTCAAGGGATTAAAAACAGGTTTAAACAGAACTTTAGATGTGCGAGTGACTCCGATTCGCACTTAGCCAGTTTTTTATATAAGTATTGTAGTTACAGACTACAGTATAAGAATTTTATCGAGAACGAATTTGGGGGGGGGGTTATATCCCCCGTGACCACCCCCCTGGGACCGCGCCTGGTTTTGCTTGCAAATTACGTAAATACTCGATTATGCACTGTACAAAATTCTTACCCTGTACCGTTCAAGCTTTATATTATCCGTAAAAACATTTAGGTAGTCTGTAGAGTGTAGAGCTAAAGCGAGTAAAGCAACTTTGTTAGTTTTGTTATCTATATAATACTAGCTTTTCACCCGCAGCTTCGCCCGCGCAGTCAAAGAAAAACCCGCATAGTTCCCGTTCCCGTGGAATTTCCGGGATAAATCCATATTTCCCGGGGTAAAAAGTAGCCTATGTCCTTTCTCGGGTATCAAAATATCTCTATACCAAATTTCATGCAAATTGGTTCAGTAGTTATGGCGTGATTGAGTAACAGACAGACAGAGATACTTTCGCATTTATAATATTAGTATGGATTTCCAATCAGTCATCTTATTTGATCATGTCATTTCAGTGAAAATGTGTTGTTTTGATATTTTAAAGTTTTACGCATCTCATCCAAATCTCATCCGTGCATTGAAAGCTCTATGATATAATTATATACATACGCATATGGTTCGGCTAGAATTTTCTTTACATCATGTGTTTTTTAATAAAAAATAACCCAATGATTGTGTTGTTCATTACAAACCAAATCACTTTTCCTTGTAGAATCGTAATGAAGTCCCTAATGGAAGACCCTAGTGCTTAGAGCATTAATTAATGCTCTAAGCCCCAGTGTGATAGACGCATTGCAAATGTATTTCTGACCTTGGTATATAACCTTCTGCATCAGACCTAGACTTACTACGTGGTATACACTTCCGATTGCAATGCACATTCTCTTTAAACTTTAACAATTTATTTATCTCACTAATAAACTATTATAAATCAGATATTTTTCCTAGCCTACTTTTATGTTATAGAACAAAACAAATAGCTTTTATCTTTTTGCAAATAAACTACGCACGGGGTGGTTACCATGTAACTACGAAGCTACACACAAGGGGCTTACCATGCTGTCTTGTAGCAGTATTAACTCCAGTGCATTGAGATAATATTACTACGTATGGAGGAGACACCACGAACAAAATCTGTGCGCCATTTTTTTGCTCTAACCAAGTTTTAAAAATTATTATCTAGTTAGGTACTTATCGATGAAAGTTATTCCTTTGTACTTTTCCTTATTATTTGTGCAATATCGTTACACACACGAAGGCATAGGTATTTGATGCGTTTAACTTTAATAGAAATAAAAAATGAGCGTGCAGTTAAGCCATATGGCTTATGGTGAGCGTAACATAAGTGATGTAGGCGGTGTCGTCTCCATATGTATATCTCAATGTTCCAATGTGGAAAAATAAACAACACAGGTCGTCTAGTCTTCATTTTCTTACTCTAGAATTAATACTGTATTAAAACATCGTGGTATACCTAATCCCTTCGATCATTACGAAAAATATCAAACGTTCTTTCAAAACCTCGTTAAAAAAAAAAAAAAAACAAACAATAAAAAATGGGCATTCCACAGCACAATGGTAGATAAATCCAAGTCAAATCGTGATCTGTTCCCATGATGAATGCATTTCCCAGTGGAGTGGACAAGGTCGCGGGTTGCGGGGCTATTGTGCCCATTGTTTAGGATTAACTCGACTGTGGAAGAACTATACCTAGATAATATAGCACTAAAAGACTCTAGGCACTGAAAGTTAGTTTTCTTTTATTACATCCACTAAGTAATAACTAGACTAAAGAAAGGCCTTTATTTTTAGTGGAAAAATCTTGCATAGATGCCCACGGCCCCTGGGGAAGGTGCCCAGGATGGGACCCCACGATGGGACCGCGGGTATTGTTTCGAATTCTTCCGCGACAGATTAAAGAAATACCTAGGTAAGAGCGCTGTAGCCGCTGAAAGTGTGGATAACTGTAAGGAAAAGTTGTATAGACTTACTGAAGAAGTCTGCATGTCTTTGTATGCAATAAGATTAAATCGACTGTGAAGGTGAGAACTTATAATTAATTTTATTTTGACATAATAATATGTACTTGATGGAGTACGTAAATTTTTATGTAGATATTATGTAATGCCAAAAATCGTTAAAATGTAGTAAGTACTGCAACTTACACACAAATTTAATCTCAACGTGGATTTTTGTTTGAGTAAGTAATTTAAACTGAATAACGTAATATGGAACATCATAGACGTTCATGCGATTTTGTAAGATACAAAATTGCGCAGGGCATTCCGCATTTGTAATGAGCTTATATTATACAAAACAGTTAGAAAACTAGTAATAAGTAAATTGAGGTCCAAAGGATGTTACAGCGGGATATGAAGGTGAAGGGTTAAAGATATGCACAGTTGCTCTATGAATCAGGTGACCTTAATAAAAGGGTTGTCAGCCATTACTATTAATCGTAATAAGATCTTTCTAGATCCCGATCTCGTTCATTAGCTATAAAATGTAAGTCGAAATAAAAAAGTATTTCTGATAAAAAAAATATTTTTATATGTATATGTTACCGGAAATGTATGAAATCAAGGAATTGTATACAATTCCTAGGAAATGTATACAATTCCGATACCATTTAGGAAATGTATAAAATATTGTTTAAAAAACTATTTAATGCACGCATATCCTAGGAAATGTATAATCTTCCTAGGAATTGTATACAATTCCTATATCGTATTAGGAAATGTGTAAAGTAAATGCTTTCTGTAATAAAACACGTTGTTATTTTTTTTATTATAGCTCTTATTGATACAATCGGGTAACAGTCATACCGTAAAATTGTAATAATATTATGTTCATATTATTATCTTCGATCGTTCGATCTTCGTCGACGGAGCCCCGCTTCGCGGGGCTCCTATTACTGTGTAGTTTTTTTTTAACAAACCTAACCTAACCTAACCTAACGGCTAACCTAACCTAAACCTAACCTAACTTTGAGGGCGAATATCTCGACTATTTTTGATTTTAGAGAAAAGTTGTTCCTATAAAACATGCTTATATAAGCGTAATCTTTACGATAAAACAATAATAAATAGGTGTTATAATGACACCAACTCCATCAAAAATTTTTTAAGTCCTGCGCTCCCTTTGCTTTAGTCCAACCCTTGCCTGCGACATATCAATATCTTAAATGTTTTACATTTCCGATAGCTATTTAGGAAATGTATAGATTTCCTAGGAAATGTGTATAAAATAATTTATTTCACACATTTCCGTACGATTTTAGGAATGGTATACATTTCCTAGGAATTGTATACAATGACGGATTACATACATTTCCTGTAACATATACATATGTATGTTATTTAAATTTTCAACCTAAGGAAAGCTTGTTTGATTGTCTTATCAAAATCAATTTGGCAACCCTAACCTAGTTAAGTTCAATCTGCTCGCCCAATTCCTGTCTAAATCTAAGTTTTCCAGTTTTGACTCTTGGATTTCTCAGCAATTCATTGTAAAATGAAGTGCATTTAAATCGGGTCGCTTGGAATAATCCAGAATACACAAATAAATAAAAGGAGAATGGCAAACTCCCATAGGACTCTGGGCCTGATCGTTACACTGATGATTTATGGGTGATTAAATAGATAAAAATATACAGACTCTATGAATATAATAATTATAGATCTTTTCTATGGGATAGCAGAGATATTGGGATATTGATTAAGATCAATTTTGAATATAACGTTACTAAGGCCCTTCTGCCATTAGGTACGATACTTCTAGAATACGATACTCGCGTAGAATACTACTTAGATATTTGCTGGCTACCCGATGCTCGCATATTATGCGACTAAATTCATCATTATTGTGCCTCGTTTTTGTGGACCGACGTTATAATAATAATAATTCATTTATTTATTGCAACAACAGTTACGTCGTTATGTCGAGCAATCAGCAATTCCAGTGACGAAGAATCTCTTGCAGTTTTTCTTTTTTATAGAAATAGAAGACGCCAACGTAAGAGTAAGAAGTACTGGATTCATCCATATATTGAAAGAAACATAAATTGTAGAGTTTTTGTAGCCGAACGAGAACTACAACATGATGATTAGATATTTTTATCTTTCTAACGAAAAGATACGCGCGAGAGTCGAGCCGCGATGCAAAAGCGACCGACACGGTGAGTAGTGCTATACTAGTCGCGGACGTGTAGGATACCAGTAGCGTAGTGTGCGAGCCTACATAAAAATGTATGTGAGATACTCCGCGGCGACTAGTCTCCGAGACTTGCAGGATACTTGAATCGCCTATGCGTATCGTAATGGGAGAAGGGCCTAAAACTTCACTCAAATGTCTAAAAACTCAAATGTCAAAATCACTCATAACTGACACAATTATGATTAATAATTTGACATTTTATTAATGGCCAGCTACCTAAATAAAAATGTTATAATTATTATTGATTAAGTAAAACATGTTTATATTTTATAGAATGATCTAAATAAATTAAGATATGTGTTAAAAATAAGTTAAGTTTTGCTTCTGATTTATAAAGCATTTGAATTCAATAAAATTAAAAATAAAATATAGACATTCATTCGTATTAATCGATATATTCGACTTTTTTCACAGACTTTTTTACTCCTGACAACACTGACAATCTCTGCTTGATAAGACCGGTAGTCATAGAAATCTAAATAACAATGCCGGTAGTGAACACATTATCTTTTTTTTCAAAGATTTGTTTTCCCATAGAATCAGGAGTAAATATTTTACCAAGAATTACTAAAAATAATATAATGAATTTTAAATATTTTATGATTTCTGTAACAGTTAGGCCCAGTTTCGCCATTCTCCTTTATTTTACTTTTTGTAACATCGTAAAAAATATCAATTTCTCCCCAGAAAAACTGTTCTATAATTTTTTATTTGGAAACGGTTGGACGAATAATATGCCATAGCTGTTGTACTTGAATTGTATTTTAAAAAGAGCCTTAAAATCTCAACTATCGAAAAAAGTTCAACTAATATCAATTATCAATCGAAATTTAATCCTAATCGGTGTTGTGCTTTAGCCGTGAAAACGTTACAAACAGACCAATAAAACAAATAATAAAGGGTATAATCGTATGAGCGACAATATACCCAATTAGCCAGTGTTAATGAAGACTAATTTGCACTTCGCGTAATACCATTGTTTTTACATAATTACCACAGACCACTTATTATATTTTATCTTTATTGTATGATTGTAATTGTGTTTTATGTGGGTTATTGTATTGTTTAAAAAATGCAATGTTTTTGTCTACAGAGTTATTTTTTCTTGAGAACAGATTTGATTTTTTAGATAGCTAAGGTTGACACATTACTAAATCGTTACTTGAACCTAAAATAATTATGTTATTCCATTATAACTGTTATACATACATCATTTTACATTTAAAATAGAGTTTTATAAATTTGAGTGTATAATAAGTACCTATTAACTATTAAAAAGAAATTATTTTCTACCTATCAACTTATTATCAATTGTTCTAGATACCAGGTTTTGTTTCGTCAATCTTGTCTAATATAATGTTAAATAGAACTGGTTTAAATACTACTAAAGAGCAATTGTAACCAAATTACGTGGGCGTGGCCGTAGGCGGCAGACAGCGCGGCGCGGTACCTTTGCTGCTTGCTGTATAATATTATAATAATTATAATCGAAATCTTGTTTCATCTACATTAATCGTGTTTGTAACCAAACTTCTCCAAAACAGCTTGGTCGCATATTTATGAACTTTTTATGTTACTTGCGCGGAAGTGGCGGAAATAGTTACGCAGTAACTAGTATCTAATTTGTGGAAATAGACCACCGAAAGTCTGACATAATCGTGCAGCTACCTCCCAGTGCATTTACATAAAGTGATCGAATGCTCATTCTTACCCCACTATGACAAATTATTTTAGTGTAAACTGTAAACAGGCGTAGAGCATATCTTTCGTTGTTCTTAGTGCCTTCGAAAAGATTCTATGCTACTGATCAACACAAGCTCTTGCTCTAGCTCTAACGAACATTCGTTTGATGTAAATTCACCAAGTATTGAAATTGAATAAAGCAGATATTCATGTAGAATTTAATCGCGTTAAAAATCTATATATCGCACCTTCGGTAGAACAAGGGCACAATTACAGTTTTTGCAATTTTACAGGAGAGCCATTTTAAGATATTTGTAGTACTTAATGTGGTCTAGCTATGATAATAATTTTTTTATGGTTGTTCTGCTTTGTATGACATAAACTATATACTATATTCTATTAGGTGTATCGTTTACAAATATTAAAAACTGCTAGTTTTTTTTTAATAATATTTTTTTCTTAAGTAGGTGTACATTTGTGCCCTTGTTCCACCAACAAGAAAATTAATTTGTAAATATGGCCATATCTAAAGCTTTAAGTTAATAATTTTGGAATGATAATAACGTGTTTTTTTGTATAAATGTTTTATTTTCTTAAACACTTTAGAAAGCCGCAGTACTTTATCACAAAAATAGAGATCAAAACTTACTAATCAGCCATTACACATCTTCAACAATCTGAAACTATTATGTTTCCTAGCAAAATTCTTTGGAATCGCTTTAAAAATTGGAATAATATTATATTAAGATAACAGAACAAGAAAGAATCATAATTCAATTCCTTGACATTAAATAATTCCTCCTTTTTCGTGGCATTTTTTATAAGGCTTATGTATTCTGCCGGAGTGCATATTGATATTGGGCCAGCTTTTTTTGCACGTTTTACATTCCAGAATGGACGGCATCGGCTTATGCTGGGTCCCCTAATTTATGTATGATCGATTTTATAGGCAATGTGTTCACAGCAAAATAATACATTCCAAAAACAAATTTGAAAAAGAAAAATAATTATTTACGAATAAATATCTTACTAATATTATTATTTATTATGTAAACTCGAAAGTTTTTGAGGATAGATTTGTGGGTGTTTGTTGTATTTTGATTGGCAGTCCTATCGTTTAAATTTCTAAAAAACTAACTTGTTTTTTTGCTCTCTACAGCAATTATCGGAATAAAATGTTACTTTTAAGACCATGGAGTATAACAAATCTTGGACAGACAAGGGCACAATTGTCTGAACGACTTTGTCCTCCCAATTTTTAAATCGTAAACTAGGCATAAGTGTGACAGATATGGCCTTGTCGTTCCAGAAATCAAAAACATTATAGGGCATATTTACATAAACGACGTTAGCGCTCCAAGTGACAGCTAGCTCAGTCCCCGCCGATGGCACAACTAACCAATGAGACTTTGTCTCGCCAAGAGAGAAACAAAATAGCGCCAAAATGACAACGCCACTATTTCAATCTGGCTGTTTTTTGTAGGAATTAAACGAATGTCTTTGTCCCTCCAGTTGAAAGGGCCTTTTTAAAGCATTTCTGCATATTTAAGTCATTTTGGCAATTTTTGACAATTATGCCCTTGTTCTACCGAAGGTGCGATATATATAACTCAAAGGTGACTGATATAGTGATCTATCAACGCACAGCCCAAACCACTGGACGTATCGGGCTGAAATTTGGCATGCAGGTAGATGTCATAACGTAGGCGTCCCCTAAGAAAGGATTTCCCGAAATTCTTGCGGGAACGGGGAAAAACGGGGATGCACGTACAAAGTCGTGGGCGGAATCTAGTATAATAATAGGATGGTTAACTATTTTCATTCCTCTAAATAATAAGAGTATCTTTGAAGAATAACGTAAAAGAAGAAATAGGGTATTTCTTCTTACGCCTTTAGTACACCGACGCGTTCGCGTGCGGCAGCGAAACATCGAAAAATCTGTCAGTACTATGGCAGGATTTCGCATATGATATGTCTCACTCTAGCACATAGATAGATGAAATAGTTGCGTCCTTGTCAGTATAGTTTCGCAAGGAACTGCGAAATGGCCATTACACAGACGCATTGCGAAACAGTTGCGAAAACATTGCTGTTTACTACGCCTTTTTAGTACACCGACGCATTCGCGAGCGGCAGCGAAAAAACGAAAAATCTGTCAGTAGTATGGAAGGTTTTCGCATATGATATGTCTCACTCTAGCACATAGATAGATGAAATAGTTGCGTCCTTGTCAGTATTGTTTCGCAAGGAACTGCGAAATGGCCATTACACAGACGCTTAAGTTTCGCTAGTGAAGTTTCGCGTGAGTTTCGCATCGCATAGCGTCCGCTCGCATTCTGTCGGTGAGGACAGATTTTCGCGTCCATGGACAATGATATTATATAGAAGTGATATAGAAATAATATATACTAGCTTCCGCCCGCGACTCCGTCCGCGCGGATGTCGGTCTTCGCGTGGATGGTTTATTTATCCATTTTGAATACCTCTGACAATAACATCTTATAAATATCTATTGGACCCAATTCCCAAATACGGCTAGGCCTATAATAATACGCAACGTGTGTTCGCGGTTCTACGGAACAACGTCTATGGATAAAACTGAAAAATTAAGATTATTTTTTTCTATGTATTTTTCCAGGATAAAAAGTATCCTATTTTACGCCCAGGATAATAAGGTATAATTATACCAAGTTTCATCGAAATCGAACCGCTAGTTTTCACGTGATGCCTTCACATACAGACAGACAGACAGACAGACAGACAAAAATTTTTTTAATCACATATTTGGGTTTGGTATCGATCCAGTAACACCCCCTGCTATTTACTTTTTCAATATTTTCAATGTACAGAATTGATCCTTCTACAGATTTATTATATGTACAGATAATATATATAAATGTATATAGAAACAAGAGGTAGATACGCCACCAACGTACCAAAATGCCAATTGCCATGGCAACTATTTGTTTATTTATATATTAAATTGTGAGTATTATAATAACGTATCTATACATAAAATATCATTGGCCATGGATGCCGAAAATACTGAATTATTTTTGCATTCTATTCGAGATTATCCCGTATTATACGCAATTGGACACGCAGATTATAAAAATACGTACAAAAAAGAGGTAGCATGGAGAAAACTTCAAGAAAAGACTCTGATAGATGGTAAAAAATTTATTGTTTATATTTCATACATTATGTTTTTAAATTTCTTTGAAATAATTTACAAATTGTGATCGAACATTAAGCGCTGCTAAGTCTGCCCTATGTCTATTGGCATGCATTGGTACGAATGCTCCTAAAGTGTCCGAAAATTGTTTATTTTCGTATGTGCACCTTCTTGTATCTGCAATAAGTTATGCAAGTATACTGCAGCTTTAACAATTTTAATAGTATTATTCAAATCTGTTTCAAAGGGCCTCAAGAATATTCTAAATTTTTGTGCTAAAATGCCAAACGCACATTTTACTACTACTCGTGCACTACTTAATGATTTATTAAATCTTTTTTTATCATTGTCATTCATTGCTGCGTCTCTTGTCTCATTAGAAAGGTTTCTAATTTAAATCTTCAATGAATACATGTGGTGTAGTCTGTTTGAAACCTGGCAAAGGTTTTGGAGCTGTTGGTGAAAAGAGTTTGTATAAACAAATGTGTATGTCAAATACCTATGTGTCATCTTATAATTTTACTCTTCCGTCTTTACCCTTCGTACTACGCGCATCGTCTAATAAAGAATCTTAAGTTTATTTAACAATCTTTGCTTTTTCCTGCCCAAAACCCATCAGGTTATGGGCCCAGGACGTTATCTTTGCTCTGTATATAATTATTTTTGAGTTTTGGCAGAATAAAAGTAATTTTATAAATAAACTAAAACGCCCGTCCATACATGTAAAAATGGCGACATCGACATCGGTTTCGACTTTAACTCCTGTGGAGAAGTTGAGCGGCATAGAAAACTACAGTAATTGGAAGTTCCAACTGAAAATGCTACTCATTCACGAGGACTTATGGGACGTCGTTTCGGAAGATAAAACTGAAGATGTCAAAGATGCGGCTCATATGAAGAGATCTCAGAAAGCTCTTGCTAAGATCTGTTTGTCAGTAAAGCCCTCGGTTTTTACGCATGTAAGGAACACAGAGACGGCGCGGGATGCATGGATTAATTTGCAAAAGGCGTACGAAGACAAGGGGTTGTCAAGGAGACTGAGTTTGCTTCGTCTTTTGTTTGCAACAAAATTATGCGAATGTGAAAGCATGGAAGCTTACGTTGCGAAGATTAGCGACCTAAGTCAACAGCTGAACGATATTGGTTCACCTCTGGAAGACGATTTCGTTGCAGTTCTCTTACTGAGTGGCTTGTCGCAAGACTTTGATCCACTCATAATGGCACTTGAAAATTCTAATATCAAGTTGTCGAGTGAAGTGGTCAAAGCGAAGCTCATGCAGGAGAAGCATCGACGTGATGAAAAAGGTGACACGAGTTCAACAGCGTTGGTGGCGGCACGTAAGAAAATCAAATGCTTTAAGTGCAAGAAGCTTGGTCACTTCTCGAGGAACTGTAAATCCAGTTAAGGCGGAGAGCTCAACAAACCAGTTACTATTGACAGCATTATCAGCTTGTGTGCAGAATGATATATGGTTAATAGACTCTGGTGCGAGTAGTCATATGTGTCATGACAAGAATATACTAAATAACTTTGTTCCTGGTTATGTGTCTGAAGTCAAGGTGGCTAATGGTGAAAAACTATTTACTGCTGGTCGTGGTGATGTAAAAGTAAATTTGAAATTAGGCATCAAAACAATCAGTGAAGTTTATCATGTACCGAATTTAGCTACAAACTTGTTGTCAGTCAGTGCGTTAACTAGGAAGGGTTTTAGAGTTATTTTTAATGAAAAATGTTGTAATATATTCTATGGTAAAAAGCTAGCAGCTACAGCTGTACATAAAAATGGTGTTTATCAATTAGAAACTGCAGAATCTGTTAGAGAGCGTGATCTGTGTGTGGTAGGATGTGGTGGCTGTTCTATGTTTTCAGGGAATAGTGTAGAATCTGCGACTACCAAGGTAAATACAGAAGCTCAAGATTTAGTGCAGAAGAAAGCATCTGAGAGCTGTAAGAAAGAAACTGAGCTGAGTTTCCAGGCGGCTGCTAACTCTGTTACGCAGGAGACATGGCACAGGAGACTAGGACATCTCAATATGAGGAGTATGCATTTGTTAATGAAAGGTATGGCTAGTGGTATTACTTATGATAAATCACAGTTCAGTCAATGTGAAGCTTGTGTTAAGGGGAAGCTTAGCAAATTACCTTTTCCTAAGAAGGCACAAAGTAGGTCAAATGAACTGTTAGGTGTTGTACACAGTGATTTATGCGGGCCTATGCCAGTGAAATCTTTCGGTGGTGCTAGTTACTTCCTCACGTTTATTGATGATTGTAGTAGGAAAACATGGATTTATTTTCTGAAAAATAAGAGTGAAGTTTTCGATAACTTCAAACATTTCAAGGCAATGGTGGAGAACCAAACCAATAGAAAAATAAAATTGTTGAGGACGGATAATGGAGGCGAATATGTCAATTCTATATTCCAGGAATATTTGAAGGATAACGGCATCATTCACCAGACTACCATACCGCACTCGCCTCAGCAGAACGGCGTTGCTGAGCGGGCCAACAGGACAATCGTCGAGAAGGCTCGTAGCATGTTACGAGACGCAGGCTTAGATGGGCAGTTCCGGGCAGAAGCGGTCAATACCGCTGTTTATTTGAAGAACCGGTCCCCTACAAAAGCAGTCTACGGTAGCACGCCAGAGGAAAAATGGACTAATGAGAAGGTGAATCTTAGCCATTTACGTATATTTGGTTGTGTGGTTTATGCCTTGACACAGAATCGTAAGAAATTAGATTCAAAATGTAAACCTTACATTTTTGTAGGATATTGTGAAAATAGTAAGGGTTATAGATTGATTGATCCAGAGAATCTCAGCAAAATTATTAAATCAAGGGATGTTGCTTTCTTTGAAAACAAATTCTATACAAAAAACACTGAAAAATGTGAAAATGGTGATTTTTTCATGATGATAAATAATTTACAGACTGAGAATTTAAACTCAAATGATTCTCATGTTGAAGTAGCACAGTCTGAAAATTCACTATCACCAGAAAAAGGGGAAGAAAACGAGATTGTAACTAATCCCAGAAGACAGTGTATTTTTGAGTTAGATGACTCTGACAGCAGTAGTTCTGTTGATCCTTCCGATGTCACTTACATTCCAGGTGAATCGACACTTGAAGATGCGATGGATACATCGGAATATGACAGTGCGTGTACTGCAATGCTGACCTGCATTGGAGATGAACCAGAGACAGTTTAAGAAGCTCTAGGAGGGGCTGAAGCTGTTCACTGGAAGAAAGCAATGGCTGATGAGTATCAATCATTTATTAAAAATAAATGTTGGACATTAACTGATCCACCTAAAGATCAAAAACCGATTAAGTGCAAGTGGGTTTTTAAGAAAAAGAAAGATCTTGATGGAAATCTAAAGCAGTATAAAGCCAGATTGGTAGCTAAAGGTTTTACACAGCGCTATGGAATTGATTACGAGGAAACTTTTTCTCCAGTGGTTCGATATTCCACTATTCGCATATTATTGGCTTTAGCAGCTGAAAAGCAGATGGATATCGATCATTTGGATGTAAGAACTGCTTTTCTAAATGGAGATTTGCAAGAAAAAGTTTTCATGGAACAACCGGAAGGTTATAAAGTAAAAGGCTGTGAGCATAAAGTATATAAATTGCATAAAGCAATTTATGGCCTAAAGCAAGCTTCGAAGTCTTGGTATGAAAAGATAAACCATGTGTTGGTTACAAAACTTTGTTTCAGAAGACTGTCTTCAGAGCCCTGCATGTATTTTAAATCAAAATATGGTGAAGAATTAGTCATCATTGGGTTGTATGTGGACGATATATTATTATTTTCAACCAGAAATTCACAAATGAAAGTTGAAATAAAGAAGAAACTCATGCAAGAATTCGAAATGAAGGATTTAGGGCCAGCCAGCCATATACTTGGTATGCGCATCACAAGAAACCAAGATAATATCTATCTTGATCAGTCTAGTTACATAAAGAATGTTTTAGACCGTTTTCATATGACTGACTGTAAGCCAGCTCAAACTCCAATGGAATCGGGATTGAAACTTGTAAAGGCTGATAAAAAGGAGGAGAATTTGGAATATAGAAATTTAATTGGTTGTTTAAATTATATTTCAGTTAGCTCCAGGCCAGACATCGCGCACGCGGTAAGCATGCTGAGCCAGTATAATGATTGTTATGATCAGCGTCATTGGAAGGCCGCGAAACGCGTACTACGGTATTTAAAGGGTACTGTAAACTACAAACTTGTTTTTAGTAGAAGTGGTCTAGACATCAATGGGTATATTGATGCTGACTGGGCTTCGTGTGAGGTCGATCGTAGGTCGTACACTGGGTTTGTGTTTCAAATTGGGAACTGTTCTGTATCGTGGGAAAGTAGAAAACAGCGAACAGTCGCTCTTTCTAGCACAGAAGCAGAATATATTATGGCTCTATCAGATTCTTGTAAAGAAGCGTTATTCATAAGAACTCTGTTGTATGAATTGTTAGGTAGGCATTGTTCTGTTACGATTTTTAATGATAACCAATCAGCACAAAAATTGTGTAAGAATCCTATGTATCATGCTCGTACGAAACATATAGATGTGCGGCATCATTTTATAAGAGAAGTTGTAAAAGATAATATTGTTAATTTGAATTATTTGTGTACTTCTGAAATGACTGCCGATATTTTAACAAAACCACTTACTAAAGAAAAGCATTATAAGTTTGTAACGTGTTTAGGTTTACAATAAATTTGTTAAATTCTTAAATTGTAAAAACTAAACTTGTTTAATGTTGTACAATAATTATGTACCTACACATTTGTTTAAGGGCCAGTGTTGGTGAAAAGAGTTTGTATAAACAAATGTGTATGTCAAATACCTATGTGTCATCTTATAATTTTACTCTTCCGTCTTTACCCTTCGTACTACGCGCATCGTCTAATAAAGAATCTTAAGTTTATTTAACAATCTTTGCTTTTTCCTGCCCAAAACCCATCAGGAGCTGGCAAATTCAGATACCGTCCACTTTTTAAAAGCTGATAAAATGATGAGTTCTCAAATATTGTAGTATCGGAATCTTTACCATAATTATGATCCTACATCTATGTAAGTAAATTTGTAATGTGGATCAACTATTGCCAATAACACAGTAGAAAATCGTTTTTTATAGCAATAGAACAGTGAGCCGCTGTTAGGTGGACATTTAATAACAATATGCTTGCCGTCAATACTCCCGAGGCAATTAGGAAAACCCCATATTGTTTGAAATGCTTCAGCTATTTCCAATCATGTTTTAGTAGAAGGAACCGGGATGTACTCTGGCTGTAGTATTTTCCAAATTTGTTCGCATACTTGAGTTACTATCTTTGAAACGGTGCATTCACCCAAACGATAAGAAAAATATATTGTTGTGTATGTGTCACCAGTTGCTAAAAATGACATTGACTGAGATGACATTCTGAAATTACGTCTGCACCTGCAGTCGTCAAAAATGACAATGGCATATCAATGCGAAAAAGTTGCGAAACATTGCTGTGTACTAACGTTTCGCAGATATTTCGCTACGCTGTAGTTTCGCAGAGATTCGCTGCCGCACGCGAACGCGTCGGTGTACTACAGGCGTTACACTTTCAATTCAATTCTTACACTAATTATTTTTCCATTTTAATTACGATCATAAGCTTATCAGTTATCACCCCTTAGCGATATAAATCGTTCTTTTCCCTATAAGATATAATCGCAAATGTTTGCTAAAGCAAATTCCCACAATGCTAAGGGGTTAGTATGTTTGTCCGTGGGAGCGCCGGCCGGCTCGACCGCACGACATGCTTCAAGGGACCCGGTTCCCGACTGGTTTATTCCACTTGTAACTGGAGACTGGAATGTATTTTATTATTAATTAACAAAGATGAGGCATACATAAAAATGTTATGTTAATTGACTTAGGTAATTAATAAAAATGTTTTGTTAATTGACTTATGTAATTTACAGATACATAATTATAAATAACTTTCATTAATAACGCTGAATATTGTGATGAGATTTAGTTGACTTGAGAAATAAATGTAATGAGATAGGAACTGTACCTATGTATTGTCCCAGCATAATTTCATATTTTAAGTACTTACACATACAGTTTGAACTTTGAACAGTAAAATTCAATAAAGTGAAGCAGTGAGCTTCGAGAGTATTTTTTATTTAACAATTCCTACAAAGTACAAAGAATGTTTAATGAAGGTCTGGAATGTTTGATGCGATTCTGATACCACACCGGTCTACGGTCTATGTGAGTAATTTTTTTTATACAGGA
This sequence comes from Colias croceus, assembly GCF_905220415.1. Taxonomy (NCBI): domain Eukaryota; kingdom Metazoa; phylum Arthropoda; class Insecta; order Lepidoptera; family Pieridae; genus Colias; species Colias croceus. The sequence goes on from NC_059539.1 coordinate 11,635,260, forward strand.
TCACCACAATTTCATAAGTGTATGATGCAATTACTTTATTAAAAGTACCTACCCTGTGGCCGGTATCATTCTCCAGCCCCAAGCAGAGTGTACCAAAGCTACTTACACCTGTGGGAGTAGGTACCACTGCCATGCGAATGAAACTGTGACGATTAACTCGGAAGTATCGAGTGAATGTATCGAATGTATCGACGGAATCGATACAGTAGTTTGTTTCCCAGAGGAAGGTCAACCCTTAAAGGTGTGGAAGCTTAGCAAATTTATTCGTGGTTTGGAGCGGTGGTATCTGGTTGTTGTTTATATCGGTTACTTAATTGTAAAAAATGTTATATAATGAAATTATTTAAATACGAGAGAATTTGTAAACAAACAATTTCATTTTTAACTGACTTCAAAAAAGGAGGAGGTTATCAATTCGGCCGGTATATTTTTTTTTCAAGCAATGAAATAGGCATAGCTATACATTTAAAAGGTAATAAATAAGCTAAGATTTTTAAACTGAATTCTAACAATATAGCCGTTTAGCTAGAAGAAACAAAAAAAACTTTAATCAAAGTTCTAAATTATTTTTGTACCTTTGAAAAAAATCTAGCCGTCAATTTACCCTTCAGTTTATGTTAAATGTTTATGCCAAAAATAGAAGTTAGTATCTTAATTTATATTTATCGTATTCCTATAGCTATTGAACGTGACTCTGTCCGGGGTTCGCGGATGAAGTATGCGCGTATTATTTCGAAAAGTGGGTGACTATGATTTTTGGATTTCAATATTAAAATTTTAATTTTATTAAAAGTAAAAATGTCTTCGGAAAATCATAAATATTCATGCATGAAAAAAAAAATACTTTTATTTCTAATATTTTAATATTTTTACAGGTAGTCCACTGAAATAATTTTAGTTTTAAACATCTCTGCAACATTTACAACTGAAGAGATATTACAAATTCTGACGTGACCGTAAAAAGACGAAGCATTAACATTATTTACATTTTCGATGAAATAAATACAAAATATTTTTCTTCGTCTTTTCCTCCTTTATATCTTTTACACATAGTTTATCTCAATACTGAAATCATAATAATGAATTCCCAAGAATGCCAAATCATAGATCACCCAGTCCAGGTGGCAAGGCAATGCGCGGGCGCACCGCGATCTATTTCCAGCGCAATTAAACGCTCACTCTACTGACTCAGATTTCCTTTACCGAGTCTCGCATTTCGCTATTAAAATGGTATTTAAATATTGCTTAATTTTACCAGCTTTGGTTTACATTAATATGACGTTTTCTCTTACATACTTCAGTGAACAGACGGAAAATGACTTTCTTAAGATCACGTAAAGCTTTGAACAAGTATAGGGGAAAAGATAGTAGACGGAAAGCTCTTTAAGTTTAATAATAATAGGCATAATAGATTATGTAGGTCTTCATATTATATGAATTATATATTATTATTGTATTTCTATTCTACATTTAGTTACACTACTAACTTTTATTGCTTATGATTCCTACAAAAAAACTGTATTTGTATTTTATTGGTATAGGTTGATTTAAACAGTCAATTAAATTTAACATAAATGTCAATATTTACTCTTCCTACACGGTTTACAAATAATTAATTATAGTGTTTTTGTTTACTAAACAATTCGCTTTAAGGGTCAAACCTACACATAATATTTTAATCAAAGATGGCGCCAGATCTACGCTCCTACGCACATAACAGTTACATAGAACGTTTTTGAAAGTAATAGATAACATGTATTCTGTGGTAATAGCACAGATAATAATATAATACTATACTAGGCTTGATACTAGGTAATATTATGTAGCAATATGTAGACTAGAGCGATGAACGATTATGACGTGTTTATCCAACTGTGCCCAAAAAGAACAGATTGATCGACCACAGAAGGCGTCAGACAAATTTTATCCTCTTGCGGTGTGAATACGGTCAAACTTTGGATTTACGGGCGATGTTTCTTTAACAATATTTAGGTCTTCAAGAAAATAGTCTATTTATCTAAGAAAATCTCTTATCTACAGTATAGTGTCTGCTTTCCACATTTATTTTTTATTATCTTCTTATTTTTAATTGGGTTGGAATCTCCTTAATTCTCAAAATAATATGCCAATATGCTTTGAACATTGAACATGCTATGAATACGACGTCTCTTCTGTAAAAGACTTAGTATATCTTAATGTTTATAACACGGACCTTCACAACTGCTACAGTAATATGAAAAGCTCACAATCACATCCGAGACCAAAGTCCTGTAACCCACGCACAAGGAAGTTTTAACAAAACAATGGAATAACGAAATAGCTAAGTGGAAATGCGTTTTAGAGCAAAACTTCCTCTGCTTATGCGTTTCATTTCCTCCATATTTGCAGGTGTGAATGGCTGAGCTATTTTCTAAATGTTACCGGAATCACTAACCTATGTGGTAGTATGTTGTTGGGTTGGGTTACCAAACAAAACGTAATATTTTATGACGATACGTAATAGGATATAAGATGTCTAGATTAATCGTAGTTATAGGTGCTAGTTATTACTTGCGATTCGATATAAATTTTTTTTGTGTTTATCTTCAGACTGAAGTAAAAATCTCTAAAAAAGTTGAGTCTTACCCGGCTGAATTAAAAAGTCATATGAATTATTTATGCAACCTAACTTTTAGAATTCTACACAGAAAACGGTGCTATATGCTCTCTTACAAATAAATAAAGCAATGATTGTAATGATTGTTTGTTGAAAAAATTAACTCTCCTCTGGCAATAATCAAGTATCACCTTATTCGCAATGTTAATATTATTGAGGTAAGCGACCTAAATGAAGGATTTCGTTTAAACCCACGGTTTGTTTGAACTGTGTGATGTTAGACAGAAACTCAAATTCCAGTGGCGAATGTTAAATGGAATACCTTAATAACACATTTTATTGGTTCAAGTTCTACTTCTCAATTCGTAGTACCTACATTATTATTTTGATCCGATTTATGTGATTCTTCTCAGAAAAGAAAGCATCAAAAGTAAGTGAAAAAATATACCACAAAATTTGCAGAACTGGTATTTAAAGGGGGAAAATTGAAAATTAAACATAAAGAATTGTTTTTATGTTAAGTTCATGGCATTCTGTACATAAAATCATTAACTAATAAACTGATTTTGAAATTTATTTTGCTACCAGTAAGGTAATATTTACCGAGTAATATCAATTATAACTTAGATACATATTTCTTATCCCAGGTCAATCCAGGTAAAACCGGGACAAGAGGCTAGTCATCTACCGTTATCTCACATAAGTGGCATCATAATGTTTACAAGGAAACAAAACAATGGCCCATCAGCCGCTCCTCGTCATGCCGTGTGGTCACTGTAATCATCGCTCCATTCGATATTATGTCATGGATGTAAAAATGTACATATTTTCAAAATATGGAACCAAAAGCAGTATTTTAGAAGTTAAATAATGCGTGATGGGTATTGTTTAAAGAAGGAAAAAAAATCATATTTTCGATAAAAAATGTTTGAGATTTCGGGAAATTGAAAAGAATTTAATTTAAAAAGTATTTTTTGGAACCTAACCATCAAAGGTTTAGTTTAAATACATTATTTACAAACAAAAAAAATCTTTATTACAATTGATTCCTATAGTAATAAGTCACATATATTGTAAAAACAAAACAAATATTTCAAATAATTAAAATTAATAGCTGAGTTATTTGCACGCTTCAGAAAACAATGGTAGTTTGAACAAAAAATCTGCTATTTGTTAGAGGTCATTCTGAATAAATCATTCCTATAGAGATTTATTTATGTACATCATTTTAAATTCATATTAACATTGTTATAGGTATATAGGCACCTATACATATTATATATAGACTATAAATATATTTGATTTTTCTTTGTTCTGCCAGCGACTGTAACTTTTTATTTCTCAAAATGAAATTACTATATTATAGTTCAGGATACATCGCCCATTTTTGCAAGTGACTACTATCAAGCTGATTTTCCGTTTGTAGCTTTATTTTGATGAGACACCGAATAATTTCGTGTACGAAACTCTCGATTGTGGTAGCTAACAGAGATAACAAGGATAAAATTTTTTGATTTGATGGTTCTCAAATATTCATTACGCAATTTGTAGGACAATATGTCTGTTGAATTATATAAACATTAATTAAGTGAAAACAAAAAAATCAGCTTGTTAGTAATCATTTATGATGACCTCGTTATCGATACACTTTGGAAAGGGGGACTCTTTGAACCAACCATAGATTTTGTAGGACAAATATTTTTTCGAATAATTTAGGTAATTATCTTGAGATTGAACAAAAAAAAATTCAGTTAGTAATAAATATTTGAGAACCATCAAATCCTCATAAAAAAATTTTATCCTTATTATCTCTGTTAGCTACCACAATCGAGACTTTCGTACACGAAATTATTGGGCGTCTCATCAAAATAAAGCTACAAACGGAAAATTAGCTTGATAGTAGTCACTTTCAAAAATGGGCGATGTATCCTGAACTAATAAGTTTGCCCAGATTAAAATTATTATATATGCATAACTTCAGGCGTTAATATATAATTTATAACATTTCAGAACACGTAAGAATGTAGAAAGAAAGTCATAACATAAGCATTCATAACTACCAACGAATAAAAATCGTAGTCAACTACTCCAAATATATCACTATAATATTAGAGGTATAAAACAGTCGCTTACTCTGTCCCTATGTATGCTTAAATCTTTAAAACTACGCAATAGATTTTGATTTATTATATAGGGTGTGGGAATTCGGTTTTTAATAGATAGGGTGATTCAAGAGGAAGGTTTTAGTAGATATATAACTTATGGTAAGCTAGTTAATATATAAATTACTAACTTTCCACCTGCGGCTTCGCCCGCGCAGTCAAAGAAAAACCCGTATAGTTCCCGTTCCCGTAGGATTTCCGGGATAAAATCTATCCTATTTCACGGGGTAAAAAGTAGCCTATGTAATATCTCTGTACCAAATTTCATGCAAATTGGTTCAGTAGTTAAAGCGTGATTGAGTAACAGACAGACAGACAGAGTTACTTTCGCATTTATAATATTAGTATGGACTAGCTTTCGCCCGCGACTCCGTCCGCGCGGAAAAATTAAGAAAAATAAAAAAAAAAATTTTCTACGTATTTTTCCAGGATAAAAAGTATCCTATTTTATGCCCAGGATAATAAGGTATAATTATACCAAGTTTCATCGAAATCGAACCGTTAGTTTTCACGTGATGCCTGAACATACACACAGACAGACAGACAGACAGACAGACAGACAGACAGACAGACAGACAGACAGACAGACAGACAAAAATTTTTTTAATCACATATTTGGGCTTGGTATCGATCCAGTAACACCCCCTGCTATTTATTTTTTCAATATTTTCAATGTACAGAATTGACCCTTCTACAGATTTATTATATGTATAGATAACATTTCAGAACAGGTAAGAACGTATAGAGTCATAACTTTAGCATTTATAACTATCGATTATTACATAATATATTAGTAGCCTATAAACACCTATCCAAATTCTCTAAATATCCTAACTATTTCCAACTAATTACATCACGTAACATCCGCATTTTTAAGGACACTTAGGGCCCCAATCACGCGTCCTGGCATCCTCTCGGAGCCAGGATGCGGCACTGTTTATGGTCAAATAGTCGGATTGTTCCACAGGAACTTGGGATCCATTGCATAATGTGTGGATTGAATTGATATGGCTATGGGAAAGAGAGGCACGCGTATTGGTACCTATGCTTTGTTCCTGTTTTGTTCCTTGTTTATAGATATTACTTACCGCCTTTTCCTAGTGGTTGCGAACCGCGAGGTATGACAATTGAAATTGAAATTATGGAATAGCCATTCTGACTTAGTTTTATCTTAAAGTTTTGAAGACTTACTACAAAGGTATTAAAATAAAAGAAAAAGCTTTTAAGGAAACACCGACAGGCGTTTCTAAACTCCTATCTTTTAATTATCATTGACATTTTGTGACTAAAATATATATCAGATTATCTCTCATAATATACAGGGTGTCCCAAAAAGTAGTGATGAACGGAAGCTGGGAGGTAGAGGACCTAGAGGGCTATCCGAATCACATGTGATTTTATTTTGTTACGGGCCCTTGAAGTGGTGAACATACTGGGTAATTTTATCTTTCTTGGCATTTAATTTTTTTTTATTCCATTCAAAGATCTAACGATAGTAAATGTTAGCACACTGAATTGGCCTATCTTTCAGCTTAGCAAACAAAAAAAAATCAAGCATCTAGCGCAATAATTGACGTCACCATGAGTGAAAATATCATCGTACTCGGCGATAGGTGAAAATTGAAAAAAAACGTCATAACTCCGAAAATACGAAAAATCGCGTAACATACATGGGGTTGATTCGGATAGCCCTCTAGGTCCTCTATCTCCCAGCTTCCGTTCATCACTACTTTTTGGGACACCTTGTATAACATTATTGAGTTTATTACAATAACCCAGTTCTTTCTAACTCACCAGACGTATGACAGCCGTAAAATGTGCCGATTAAAACTGTTTGAACAACTGCGTCTGAATGCTATAGCATTCTTGTAATATTTGCTCTAAATAAGGGTAGCAATGGACTTCCAAGAAGCACTCATGCGGGTGTTAATGAGTGACTATAAAATGGTGTCTGGTAGAGGGAGTCATAAATTGCTATTAGTTTAGTGTCTGCGAGAAATTTAGTTATAGCAAGTAAACGATACATAAAGATTGCGTTTCAATAAATATTGTAGATTCATATTTTGTTAATTTAAACTTGGCTATCTCCCAAACAATAACACTGATTTGATTCAAAAAGCTTTCTCCAATATAAATAATAATGTTATGGAACCTACTTAAAATAAAAAAAAATGTTTAAAATGTGCCATACCCGGTTATAAACAATTTATCGGTTATCGTAAAAAAAGGACAGGAGGAAATTAGACATAAGTGATGATTTTTACAAAAATTTTTACTTGTTCTTAAAGTATCCATCCTTCATGTTTATAAAACGTTTTTGGTAAACATTATTGTTCAAATCTTTTTTAATAATAAAGTTTAGTGTATTATGTTCACGAATCATACATAAACACATCTTTTATGCTTAAAATAAAACGATATTATTTTGATGGTTTTCAATACAATAGCAGGAAGGTCGATTGATAAAGTCAAGGAGGTATTTTATCTTAGTACTAAATGCACTTAATTACATATTTCGATTGTTATGTTTTTTAATTTTTTGTCTTATAAATACCGAGAATATGATGTATCAATGTTCTTTTTGTCGAAATAATGCAATGAGTTCTTTATTTCTATTTCTTAATTGGCTTACCTGTGGAGTTAGATAATGAATCGAAGGTTATGTAGGTACTGGGCATAATACTATTTTTAACAACTCGGAGACTATTTAAAGTCATGTTCTTCAGATCCAACGATAAGGATGGTGCTAATCTATACTTATACACTAATATAGAGGTACTACCTAATAATATTATAAAGCTGAAGAGTTTGTTGTTTGTACGCGCTAATCTCAGTAACTACTGGTCCGATTTGAAAAATCCTTTCGGTGCTAGAATAGCTCATTTATCGAGAACGGTGCGAGTACCTACCGCGGAGCACAGCTGGTATATCTATACTTACATGCTGCAAGGTGGTGGTTGTCCTTAATAGTTACTTAATATGTAGATTGGAAGGCCGAAAACATTTTATAATAAGCGTATAACTACCTGGTTATTCATGCAAAAACTTAACTGATTACTTCAATATCACAGCATCATAACTTCACAATTTCGATGATCACATGTTTGCATAGAAAAATGAAAATTCACTCAATTGTTTTTCCTAAGGTACCTATTTCTAAAACAAATAATTTCCACATCATTAATGAATCATATCGCTTCTATTGTTTGTTATAAGTACGCTTATTTATCGCTGACTAAAACCGTGCATAATCAAATGGAACGAGGGATTGGTGTGTTATTATATCAATAACTAAGGCATGTAAAATGTGTCACAGTCCACAGAGCAAATACAAAATTGATAAAAAGTATATTCTCGAAAATATTATTGGTATGTGTACCTACCTCAAAAATGGAATAATTCTGCATTGATTAAGATCAGATTTAGGGAAGATTATTTTGACAGCTTCAAACATTGTTTCAACCTTTTCCCTCCCTTTTTCAACAAACTCTTCTATATTTTGTATCTATCTATCTGACCATAATGTGCCAAAGTAAAGTTGGAAAAACAAGACTCCAAGAGTAACAAACAAATGAAATTGAACCTACTACAAACTACCAATTTCGGTTTTCGGCTAGTAAGTTAATTATCTAAAAATAGATCCGGGATGCATCCGGAAAGCGAGCATCGGAAACGCTGTTTTGTCCATTGAAACTTGAACTTGTAAAACTAAATGAATTATGTAACTGTTACATGACACGAAATGCTTTCGATCTTTGAAGTTAGATACTGAAATAAATGTCATGAGTTCACAATATTGTGTATAGAGCATACGTGATATTTTTGCGTTGTTTATAATGATCTGGTAAAAGGTTAACGAACAGAATTTCCATCTTGTTCCAAATACTGCAGGATTCATTGCGAATTTATTCAATTGTATCTGTAAAATTGGTAAAAATGAGACTTGTTGAGTTTGTTTGTTATTTCATTTTATATAAATATCCTCTTTCTAATGTATTTACAAAAAACAAGGTAATTAAAAAGGAGTACTGTTTCATGTTTAAGAACTATCCGAAAACGATTGGAGAAACACCAATATTTATAACATTGGTTGTTGTTAGTGCCAACTGCCAGGATGCAATAACCTTCGAACATGATATCATAATATGTGGATCCCAAAATCTCTCTAAGATGTTCTAGAAGCTTCTACACATAAATATCTATTAGATGACTTAAGACAAACGTGCTATAATTTGCGCATCATTTTTGGACTTTAGTAAAAAATCCTCATATTTAACATTACCTTGGTTGGGTACACGCATGTTTCACGGTCAGCGTGTGCTGGGTGAGTCAGCGTCACGGTTCGACTGTCACCAGCCTCCGTGACTTACTGGTACGCCAGAATTATAAGCCCGCCATTTTCACATTTTGTAGCGCGCGAAGATGCTCTGAACAAAGACCTTGAAGATTCCCTTGACTGTAGTTTTTTGAAAAATAATAAAGAAAATGTAAATCGTACCTACCTTATTAATTATTATTTAATCATCCAGTTTTTTTTAGAATTCAGAGATGATGCCAATGGAAACAACAGCTTATTATTATATCATAATATAACTAGCTACGTTTCGCGGTTTCACCCGCGTGGCATTCTACAGAAAGGGTCTCGTTATTTTAATATTACCTACCTATACTACTTGTGAAACTTACAGTCAAAGAAAATGAAACTTCTGGAATCGTTACCGAACTACGTTTGACATAATATCCTTTAAATTATGCAATTGAAACTTAATTACTATATAAACAAAACCCGTTGTTAATCCGATAGCAATTGCTCATATCATATTTACAGCCTTTACAGGATATAACATTAGAAAGTACATTATGTAAAGGCAGGAAGGAATCCAGTAGTGTTTCCTAGTGATCGTGAGAATTGCAACCAACACGACAGTGGGTTAGTGAGGCGTGGAACAAAGACTTGCTAATTATTATGTTCTAGCGCCGATTCTGGATAATTTCTCTGTATTTCTTTCAACTGTTCAAAGGCGTTTTTAATTAATAACTCAGCCCCCGGAATCACAGACACAATAGAAAATCTATTGTGTCGTGGCCCGATCGGGCCGCTGGGGGCTCAATGGGTAGACTTCAATAAACGGAGGAGGATATCAATTGGAACTTAAAATCGAAATGATCGATTTATTCCGATAATTATCGTTATTAATAGATTAAAAAACAAATATTGTGAGACAGAAAAACAAACATCCTTGTGATAAAGTTTTACTCTTAAAACTAATTGCTATATTATAGATTTCGCACTGTTATAAATGATCCGGTACCATTACTATTAGACACGATGATGGTTACGTATGATAAATAACATCTCTTTCCACACTAAGTACTAATAACTTCTATTTGTGTAGTTTTATTGCACAAAATGCGGGATATCTGGTCGTACATCATTTTATGTGGAATCGGGAAGTCTGTAAAGCGTGACTGTCAAGGGTGTGCTTGCAATTGGGAGTTCCCGGATGTGTAACGGTTGATGGACTTTTGTGTTTTGGACTTTATTTGTGTTTAATCGCTTGCTAGATTTATTTTGTGGTAGAAGCGATCATTCATTGTCAATTTTTTTTTTTGCAAAACCTGCTGATTGATTCCGTATGAAATCTTTGTTGTCCAGAAACCACGCGTGTCAAGCGATTGGTGTTCCATCACAGTGTTCCATATTTATTCTGTGGTAGTTGCAATCATTGGAAAATTAAGCACCTTATAGATTTCTCTTTCGTGCAAAAACTGCTGATTGAATCCGTATATAAATTATAATCTGGTTTAACACAATATATTCTACATTTTGTCCAAAAGCCACGCGTATCATGTGATGTAGTTGCTGTATTGTTTTAAAATTAAAAGGTAATAATAAGCACGGTTTGGGATATAACTTCTAATTTTTTCAAATATGTATGTATTTTAGAACGTTGAGAGGTTGTTTCTATTTGCGAAACTACCAAGTAAAACTAAAACACGATTGAAAAACTAAAGCATATCGCCTATCGAGCACGTGATCGCTTGGGTAAGAACCGTAACAACACTATTATAATATTTACATACGAATACGTGCATTGTGTGGTGTGACGAGCGCTTCCCTTTTGTTCTTGGAATGAACAGAACAATGGAATATCAGTTTAGAATTTAGTGGTGGAATAGAATTGTTAAATTTTTAATAATTGGCAGGGAAGTAGGAATGATTTGAATGCATTTTGCATACCGTGATAAAGCGCTAATCGAATGCGGCTTTATGCACAATAAATACCTAGACCTCCTAGTTATTTAAGTAGAATCTAGATTAGTTTATTATTCTAAAAATAGTTCTACGTCTAAACGTCGATGGAGATAGAATGATTAACAAATAGGTTTGATTGGTATCAGATTGCAAATTCAGACTCAAACAAAAAAATAGTTTCCTAAAAATCGACCATATCGTTAGATCAAAATTATTTTTAGCAAAGTACCTAATTTTTAAAATATAAATTCCTCTCAATTTTTTACACACACTGTCGTGCTTGAGAGAAGCCATCCACCCAATACCGCAGTAAAGAGATCACTTTTATTTTAATCAGATTATTAGAGTCATCTTTCATAACAATTTGATAGGTAACATAATACATGAAGACTAGTGGTCAATACAGGTTTCACTTGACACGGTGAGAACTGTATAACCGCAGTTTTAAAGAATTCATATAAAAACTGAACGATGAATTAAATTAATTAAAACTGACGTCGAATTAAGTTTTTTGTTAAGAGATCTTGAATTCTTGAGAATTGATAAGCGTTGTGCTTAATTGTTATGTTATTATCGGTATTATAATTTCAAATTAGTTCGTTTTGTTATTATCATAATTTTAAGTACAAACTACATACCTAGATAGGTATTTTAAGGAATAGATTTTTGTAATTAATGTTATTACATATTACCTAGATTGGTTGATTGATGCTTTAGTTCCCATATTTTAGCGATAGATTTATCATTTACTTAAACGCAATAAACAATAACCAAAACATTTCTTACCTATCAGGCATAAAAAAAATTCTGCCGTTTTGTGGTCGTTGCATACTGCATACCTATTTGATAGATACCTACCTATTTATGCAAGTAATACAAATAATACAAGTAAGTAAAACAAGTAATACAAGTAAGTAAAAGTTGCATAAATAGGTAGGTACCTATTTAATAGATACCTACCTATTTATGCAAGTAAAGAGGAAAAGAGAATTTGGTAAATAAACTCAAATGTTTTCGAGTATCTTCGTAATGTTTACGTAATTCAGTTAATACGGTAAAAATGTTCTGATACTTTCTGGTTGAGTGAAGGAAATCAAAGCTTGTACGATTCTTCGTAACACTAAAACAAAGCAAATCGAAGTATTTCTTTGATGTAGGGATCTAACACACGGTCTACAGACCACACACAGTTCCTTTAAATAAAGTGACTTCCGTTCATAACGCCTAATATGATCTGATTAGAATTCACGCACCATTACATTTGAATTGAAAACAAACTTCAGGACACGGACGCATATTATGAACGCGTTGCATCGACTCGCGCGCAGCCTCTAGCGGGGGCAAGGCACGCCGCGCGGCGTGCATTGTTTTTCATTCCGCGCCGAACCTTCGTGCGCGACACACGCGTCGCGTCGTTTGTCGTATCGTGCGCTTCCGATTTATTTTGTGCGTGTTTAACTCTGTGACATGTGCTTTGGAATTGATTGAGTGACCGCCCTGGAGGGCTGATTAGTGCTTATTGTTATCGGAATATTTTTATTTGGTAAGTACAGAATGCGGCTGCATAATGTGCTTAATGGTCCATTGTGGTGGAGTACTTGAATTATTTCATTAAGTGCTTACCGCCCAATACGGAGTCTCTGGTTAGGGCTACTGGTGTCGGCTGTGAAATTTAATTGCCCTTTAAGTGACTTTGCTCTTAATCTTGAACTTCGTGGCTTTTAAGAAACGGCGGGATATGATTCTATAATCTTTAAATTCACTGAAAGGCAAAAGATAAATAAATATACCTACCTATTTTAAATTATTTTATGTTCATATCAATGTTTTGTTTATAAGTAAGTATTTTATAAATAATAATACAACCAAATCAAAAGCTTCTTACAAAGAGTTATTAAAGCTTTAGATGATGTCGATAGCATCTTAACTTTTTAAACCATTAACCTGCAGGCTGCAGCGCCTTTCGAATATAGCTAGCTTTTTGTTCCTTGTAATAGATAGGTAGGTACCTACCTATTAAGTATTACAGGGAACAAAAAAAGCTGTAGATTTTAATTGATTCTTGAGAAGTGGGTCTTATCATTAAATCAGATCTTATCAATGCACACAGCATTCTCCTTAAATAAATCGTTAAACAATAGCAATAAATTAACGCATGTTTAAAATAATCGATGCGTAAGATAAGCTAAAATCTATGTAAAATATTAGCACAGAATACATAATAGTAGCTAAACGCTAATATTAGTGTATCTATTTCCAAGTATTCTGCTGTTCGGTCCCTTATATTTATTTGCTTACAAAAATATCACAGTAAATAATGAAGGCAGTACCTAAAGGCTGTATGACTTCATCTTAAGTACTCTATACAGTGCCGGATTAAGCCAGCGCGGGGCCTGTAGCAAATTCTGTCAAGAGGCCCTTCGTTTGCTATAGTTTCTCAAGTTAAAGGGTATTAAATAAAACTGTACGTACACGGTGCTTCTGTGTGGGTGTTATGTTACCAGATATTGAAAATTTTCCCAAATTTTTTCCCGACTACAGAAGAAAGAGGGTTGTTTTTCGAGTGTATCTATGTATAATATTTCTTTGGCACACCCTGCAGTATAAACCGCTGAACCGATTTTGATTTATGAGGTGACATTGCAATCATCTGAATTATTATGGTAGTGGTGTTAGTGACGTTCTACATAAATTAGCTGTCAGGGTTTAATTTTAATTTTTATAATAAATATTTGTATATGATAATTTTTTATAATACATATTGTAAAAATTCTTTTGTTACATAAACGATAAATTTTTAATTAAATAAATTACATAAAAAAAATGTTTCAAAATTACAATGATTACCTATATTATTTTTTGTTTTCAAAATATATGAATGCGGATAGCGGTAGTTTTTAGTCTAGAACACGGGACATTTTATTTTTAGAAAGAAAGAAGGAAGAAACCATTTATTCCAATACACACAAACACAACAACAATAGCATTGTAAATTATGAATGGTAATAGAAAACATAAATTTATGTATGGTTGCTTGCGCTAAAAAAGGAAGCCACTCAGGATACCTGAGGCATAATACCTTAACACTGATTTTCAGTGACACCTTACAACATCCACATTGTCAGCTGCTTTACTGGATAATAAATAAATATAATTCCTGAATAATAATAATTTTGTCATATCCATCACGGAGTTCAAATGAATTAAATCGCGGGCGAAAACGACTCTGACGTTTTTATTAAGCTATATAAAAGTAACAAAAAAAAGTATTATGCTTATTAAAATTATCTTATAATGATCATGAACCTTTATTGCACTATACAAATAATCACATTCACGATCTAAAAATCCAACAGCACTACCTCGAAGATCTTTTAGCCATTTTACCGTTTTACCCATAAAAATGGCAAATTCATTTTCAAAATACTGGCAGCATACGTTGAAGTTTTGTATTCCTTCGTTATTCGTATAATATGTAAAATTATTATTTGTATACAAAATTAAATAAGCGAAATAATCTACAGAGAACCTGTAAAACGATGTTTTATCTTTTTGTTTGTTTTCGGGAACAAATTTTACAGCGTTTAAATATCACAAGACAGCATTTTTTTAGTTTTTACTTAAATAGCAAACCCCTTTTGACGTATTGCATGACACTATAATCGCTATAGCACTGGCGGAGGTTCGTATTCGTTTTTGATTTCGTATTTTCTTTGACAAGGGCGATGGATGATTCTCATGCTCCATCTGCCTTTTATTTTGTAATCTAAGGTTTGATAGTCGATAGAATCCTATTTTATTTGATCGGGTTGTTACGACTAGCTCGTTCGATGACAATATCAGGGGATTCCCCTGTTAGTTTTGCCGTGCTACCAACTTGCGTGTAGCGCAGTGCAAGCAGTACAACACAACTTTTGGTGTAGCCAGCGCTCCATTGTAGAAACGTGGAAAAGTTTTAAATTATTAGCAGGTACGTGTATTTTTTTTACGGTACGTGTATTATAAATTAATATTTTTTACGGTCAGACAGGTATTAGACCGCGGGGCCCCCCGAGTCGCGGGGCCCGTAGCATTTGCTACTCTTGCTACGTGGCTAATCCGGCACTGACTCTATACCTACAAAGTACCGCGTGAATCATGGAATCCGCGCGAAGTAAAATGCAAAGGTCTTCTGAGTCATTGAACTACTTTCATACTTTGACCATTTAGTTTTTAATCGCTTGGCTTATGACAGCGGCTAACCGCATATTAGTTGTACAACTGTAGTATTTTGTAATCTGTGGTACAACCATAGTATAAATAAAACGAGAGAGAAAGAGTTCTCTGTATACTATGGTACAACTGTGATGTAGACCATCTATGATCTGCATTCTTGCATAGATTAGGTACTAAATATTTACTATGGTGTGGAATGTTCTATTGAATTTATGGTTGGTCATAGACAATCATTTTATGGGCACTGTTGTGACGAACTTCGTTATTGTTTTAGCAATTATCCTCTGATACAATGAAGCAAAATTACTAGTAACGTCACCAGATGTGTTCTACCACATGTTCTACGGACTCACTAAAGACGCAACACTGACGTCTTACAACAAATCACTAAATAGTTACTATGATAAATAAGCACAAGCGACAACTATAACATGTCGTCGCGGTCGTAATCGAATGTCATGAACTAACAAAAATAAATAAGCATTTATTTGGGTAAAAAAATACAGATCATAATGTGCTAAAACATATTTTGATATTAGTTGTTAAAGAGTGTACTTTTTATACTAATAAAAAATATTTTAATCCGATTCTACTACCAAAGTATAAGTTCTCTTTATAGGTGCTATGATAATACCAAGAACAATCGTAGCCTCATTTTCGTATCACGCTTGATCATTAACAACAATGTGTTTTCACATCACGTATCGTCAATTTTTTTGTTAAAAACCCAATCTTTGACACTATCCCGAACCATAAAATTGAATATTCCTTTGTCGGTTTCAAGAAATTCTATACAATACCTCTGTGTTTACGAGTTAGATGTGAGAAGAATTAGTTGAGTGTAGGAAACGATAATTTAAGTAATAGTTAAAATTTAAATCATCAATTTGTCTAAATCGTTGTTAGAGGGAATACTAAACATTAAACGTAAGATTTGTCACTTATCTTTAATGGTAAAGGCTCACAAGATAAGGTTATTTGTATAGGATATAGGTAAATAGGGTTGGATAAAATTCATAAATTATTCAAATACCAATACGGATAAAAAAGGGAGCGTTCAAGTATTACGTAACGCAATTTTTGTATATTTTTGACCCCCCCTCCTCCCCTTGTAACGCACCATAACGTTTTACTATACCCCCCCCCCCCCAGTCTCAAAACGTTACGTAACACTCAAGTGACCATTTTTACCCTAAAGTTACAAAAAAGTATATTACAGATTTTATCCTTTTTAATCCGCAACACCTGCGTATTATGTTTATAATCATCATCACTAACAAGTACTGACAAAGAGAACAACAATAAATGATGTTTAATAAAAATAATGAAATATAAACAAAAAGGTTTGCCAACTTACGAGAACAAATCAAAAATGACGACCAGACTAATACAATTAAGGGATTCCCCGTAAAACGTAAATGAAAGTGGTTGCCAATTTTGGAGTTTTAATTCACTAATTTTTTATAAAAAAAAACAATGTTACGTAACGTGTTGTAAGAAAGACCCCCTCCGCCCCTGTAACGCATCGTAACGTTTTACGAGACCCCCCCTCCCCCCAAATTGCGTTACGTATTACTTGAACGCTCCCAAATATGTTTGCGAGATAGTCGATTTAATTCCTCAAATTTGCAAATTACATGTGGGTTTTATAGAAGATTAGCAGATAGATTATTATCATCTCTAAAATATGAATGCATTCCAACATAAGAACCAGTGCTTTGTAGGTAAATTTACAAGGAATTTACAGTCGTGTGCCTATTCAAGTGCCTTTATTACGCTTTAAACTAAGGAATTACCCTTAAGTGGTTACACCTACCATGACGAATGTGTTTTCCTCATCTAGGTAAAAAATATTTTATTAAAGGCAAAAGCCATAACCGCAAAATAAAAAGAATTACATAACTACTAAATACAGGTGAAATCAAAATCACAGAATTCCGATTTTTTTTAATATTATGCTCTCATTCTAGTCAAAAACAACATTCAGCGTTACAATATGTTTGAAATGAAAGTATGAAAAAAATTTAGACTAATTGACATTCGACCTTGGTGCCCAAAATTATGCCATTTGAGTTAACAAGGATGTAAAACAGTAGACAAATGTGTTAACTATAATCGGTCAACATCTGACACATGATTCATACATTATCACGTTTATGGCAACAGCATGTGGAATTACGTATGCACTGTGAGATATAATAGTTTTCTTAATATGGAGAACTCCGACCTTCTTAGCAAAGATTTTATGTAAGTATATTTCCAACAACTTTTTTATAATATTTATTGCCCATTTAGAAAGACAACGAAATAAAAGAGTTGTAAACCGACACATTAAAGCCGACCTTATACTGCACCTAGAATTTTGAAATCTAAAAACAGCAATCGAGCTCTGAACCTGAATTTCCAATCCAGCTTACGTCGGGATCTAGAAAAGGACAAGAGATCAATTACTGCTACGGTTCTTTGTGAGTAACAGAGACAAAACGATAATCCGAAACGAGTAGATTATTACGATTACAGTCGTCTCGTTGTCGCACAAATTGTCTTTAAAGCTAGCGAAGTAATTAGCAGATATTAAATTGGAGTTATAAGGTCTATAAACTCGTCTTATATATTTTAATTGCTTTAATTCTTCCTAGGAATGTTGTGAACGAGCTTCAACGATAACCATCATGAGATTGGACTTACATTAAAATTATCTCATGAAAGCTTACGGTATAAAAGACGTGGCCGTTACTTTTTTCGTAGTTAAGTCAATTTTGGAGATTAGTCACCGGTAGGCCAAGTAACTGGCAGAAGACTTTTTTATTGTTTTTGGGTCACTTTATAGTAATTAGAGATGAAAGACTCTAGTTATTGGTTCTTGGGTCTCTTTTGTTTTATTTCACTACTCAGAATGATTCTAGAGACTTTTACATTAGATAATTATAATTTGCACACAACATACGTACTATCTAGTTATAAATTTTAACGTCACCTAAAATACATTCTATTCATGCAATAAATCAATTTTGATTTCTCTTTGATAGTTAAGCTACTGTTTAATAATGTTTACTAGTTCCGAAAAAAATGTTTTTGTACACATTCCATTGCAGATTTCCTTAGTCATTAATCTTCATGGAAATTGATATTTGTCGCGTATCATTAATCCAGAAAAGATAAATCAATTTACAAATAAGGTTGCACGCACACTGAGCTGGTATTTATTACCTACTGTTTAATTAATTAATTTCATAAATTTCTCAACATTTTTGTCGTGCATTGATCTATTTTCTCGTAATGATATGATTTATGAACGATACTTTTCACAATTGGCTTTCAGCTTTTCTGATTTTTTTTCTTATTCTTCTCTAATGAGAATTGGTCATATGTATGACTCTTAAACTGGGAGAAATTTTGATACTTTAGTTCTGTTCATATCTTTCATATTTTGTCCACTATTCTGAGACTAGTTTACTATAAATACGTAGGCTTGACAAGAACAAATGTTTAAATAGAAAGTCACATTATAAGGATATCTCTTATTTTCATCCACTACCTAACGCAGTATCTGATGGGATCTCCTAGCAACGAGGCGCGTGTTTGTTCAGGACTAGACTTTAAATAAATCCGCGTTTTATCAAACATCTTGCCTCTGTTTACCGATGTTATGGTATGTGAGGTGATCTTGCTTATCGTTTACTGGTTTTAAAGGTTAAGGATCACTTTCCTTTATATCTAAGTTGTGATTTGATGTCACCGTTAGTTTTAGTACTTTAATTTTACAGTCTAGAATTTGATGTAACACATAGTTTTATAGATTTTGCCACTCGAAAGATAAAACAGTTAGGCAGCTACGGTAAAAATATTCAACAGTGGCGGTCCCAAAAAAGATCCTTGTGGAACCCTCATACAAAATTATCAATTGATGGAAAACTACATTATTATTTTGCTTACATTCATAACATATATTGACAAGACCGTTACACCTCATAACACGTTATAATTTTTCAAAGAAGCGTACTGTCTTGCGCAAAAGCAGTTATTCCCGCGATTTCTGTGTTTTACACTGTTACAGATTGCATATTTTTGTGGGAACCGCAGTACAATGCTGTTGAGAGGCTCTCACGCTCTCTGGGTGGTTCTTGCGACATTTCGCTCGAAATCAACGCGTGTCAATGCGCATTGATCGTAACTGTACTGTATACAGGGTGGTTCAATCTGTCATGATCTTATAAAATAAATATTATGAGAGTTATTTAAATCATACAGTTTTTTACCGATTCAGAAGCGCTTCTGGATGAAGTCTAGTTGAGAAATAAACGTTTGAGTTTAAGAAGAATATTCAGGATGCGGGTTCGAGTCCCGCCTCGTGTTCAAATTTTTTCTATTCTTCATAAATTTATAGGAATATTCACGTTAGTTACTTATACGAAATTTAGTTCATTGAAGATCTTTTGAGTATATTAATGTTTGTTATTTCCGTATTTAATTAAATTAATTATGACCTATCATAGGCAATTAAACGTAAATTACGCCTAGTTATATTGCATACTTGACCGAAAATGGACATTAATTGACAAACTGCCTTGTGATTCTTGATATAAACTTTGCGGTCAACCTTGACCTTCAAAATTCTCTTTTTCTTCCCTTTACATAAGCATTGTTTCTCTCTAGGTATGCTAATAAATGCTAGTATTTACCCACTTTCCTATTTTCTACTGCACGCGTAATCAAATTAATAATACGATTGATAAATCATTACTTTTATGTCAAATCAATCGATCCATAAATATTAATTAATGAACGAATAAATTAACGCTAACTGGATGAATATTAACTATTCTTGGTAATCGTTTTTACTTATTTTCGTAATAACTATTACGCGCTTGGATTTCTACTGATCTTTATTCATTGAATACCTTTTGCAATACTTCCTTGGTATTGGATTATTATCTATATTAATACTAATTAGAAAGCTGAAGAGATTTTTTTTTAATTGTTTGTTTGGTTGGTTGAACGCTCTAATCTCAAGAACTTTTATCGAGGAAGGCTATATTTTATATTATATCGGGTAAAACCGCCAGTCTTTTATATATATTGTAATATTAACTCGAACATATAAATTATATTATATGAACAGACACACAACAGGAATATTTGCTTTTCACGTTAACTGTATCAGTATTTCGTATCATAATGAATTCAATAATACTTTTACAAACACAAACGGCTACACGAATTGTTAATTTGTTTCAGTCATTTAATCTGTATAAACTTTTTAATGAACCCACACGAATTACACCTACTTCTGCAACCTGTATTGATAATATATACTGCGACTGCTTCTGTTTAGAGAAAAATATTCTCAATACACTCACTTCGGATCACTGTGGCCAGAAAGTAGTTTTTGAATGGGATTGCTTACCTGAATTTAAAAGAATTAATGTTAGGCCTATAAGTAAAAAAGGCATTAATAAATTTAGAGATAATATTAATAAAAACCTGCCCGTACTGAATGATCAATCCTGTAATAATAATCCTTGTGAAATGTTTAAAAATCTTTTCAATTTAGTTCATAATGAATTTGAAAAAATATTTAAAGTTAAATCTTTAAATATTACCAAGGATTTACCATTTAGTAAATGGGCGACACCTAGCATACATAGGTGTAGGATCGTTCTTTATGAGTTATATGGTATGAAGCAATATAATAAAGACCCATCTTTTCTTAGTTATGTTAGAAATTACTCAAAAACTTTTAAAATTGTTTGTTTTACTGCGAAGCGATTGTATATCAGAGATAAAATACGCGAATCGGATAATAAAGTTAAAACAGTTTGGTCTATTATTAATGGTGAAATGGGTAAAAGCAAATCAAGTAATACTATAAAACTTGTAAATAATGACAGGGTTATTGACAAAAGTGCTGATGTTGCTCTTGCTTTTGAAGAATTCTTCAGTAGTGTCCCTGTTACTATTACTAATAGTTTAAATTCGTCTTCAGCACTTGCAGAAACCTTTTTGAGGGACCATGTTGCGGGGTGCAGTACATTATTTGAATTACGACACGTAACTGCTAGTGATATTGTTACTGCCTTTAAGACGCTTAATCTAAAAAATACTTGTGATCTTTGGGGAATGTCCGTAAATTTAGTTAATAATATCATAGAAAATATTGCGAAAAATTTAGCTTTTATATTTAATAAGTGTTGTGACTATGGTACATTTCCTAATTTACTAAAGCTTAGTAAAGTTATACCTCTATTTAAGAAGGGCGATCAAGAAGACTGTAACAATTATAGACCTATCTCTATTTTACCAACATTAAGTAAGGTATTCGAGAAGTTAATATTAAACCAACTGAGTAGTCATTTTGCATCTAATGATTTACTGCACACCAAACAGTTTGGTTTCACAAAGGGGCGCTCAACCACAGATGCTGGGGTTGCACTTCTAACACATATATATAAAGCATGGGAAAACTCAAAAAATGCTCTGGGGATATTTTGTGACCTCTCCAAGGCATTTGACTGCGTTGAACATTGTACTTTGTTACGTAAACTTAATCACTATGGAATTAAAGGAAAAGCACAGAACCTCATAGCGTCATACCTGCATGATAGGATACAGACTGTAGTTGTTAATGGAGAACGTTCTAGCGGTGCGTCAATTAACATTGGTGTTCCACAGGGGTCAATTTTAGGTCCCTTCTTGTTCTTGGTATATATCAATGATCTTCCCTATTATTTGCAGGATAGGTGTGAAATAGTTCTGTTTGCAGATGATACCTCATTAATTTTTAATGTGGATAGGCATGACCCAAATGTTGACGAAGTGAACAGTGCTCTTTTACACATATCTGAATGGTTTAATGCCAATAATTTATTATTAAATGCCAAAAAAACCACTTGTGTTGAATTTCTACTTCCTAACGTAAAAAAGTTGAACAGAGATATTACCTTGAACGGGGAGGTATTGCATCCTACTGAGTCTACTGTATTTCTAGGGTTAACATTGGACGAGAAACTACAGTGGGGAGCCCATGTCAACACCGCTGCAGGTAAGCTCAGTTCAGCTGCATATGCAGTCCGAAAAATAAGGCAACTCACCGATGAAGATACGGCTAGACTGGTTTATTTCAGCTACTTTCATAGCATTATGTCCTATGGAATTCTACTGTGGGGCAGGGCTGCAGATATAGAAACTATATTTATCTTACAGAAAAGAGCCATTCGCTCTATATATAATTTACGTGCTCGGGATTCACTAAGAGATCATTTTAAGAATACTGGTATCCTTACTGTACCATCACAGTATATATTTAATAATATTTTGCATGTACACAAAAGCTCCGACTTACACACAAGAGTAGGAGATAGACACGATTATGGCACAAGGAACAGGAATAGAATTGAAATGCCATTTTTCCGATTAGCTAAAGTTAAAAATTCATTTATGGGTCAAGGTATACGCTTTTACAATAGAATTCCTCACAATATTAAAGAGTTTAGTAGTTCTAAATTTAAAACTTATATAAAAAATGTATTAGTTCAGAGAGCGTACTACAGTATTCAGGAATATATGGACGATAAAAACCCATGGAGGGTTGTCGCGTAAAAACCACAAGACAGTTCATTGGCATATTATGTAGTTAGATATAAGTTTCATATATTGTAATATTTACATGATTTTAAAAGAGCAACTATGGAGTTTCTTGCCGATTCTTCTCCATAGATCACTGCTTTCCGAATCGGTGGTAAATGTTAAAATAATTATGTAATGACGATTCGAAAGTGCTACTAAATAGTAGTCTAATTGAATAAATGAATGTTTGAGTTTGAGTTTGAGTTTGAATACCTATTCTTATGAAATCAGGCTTTTAGCGTGATTTTACGTTAATAAGTTGTAAAGTGATTCTCAGAAGAAATCATGAGATGCTGCGTGTGATTCAACGGAGTTCATCGATATTGATTCTAATTTTCTAACGTCAAATATATGAATGAAAATAAACTACGTTTACTATTACTAATATAAATACTACTTTACTCATACTGTTGATTATTTAATTATTATTACATGACTATCAAGGATCTAGATTTTGCTCTAATGTCTTAGAATTTGCAAATGTTACTTATTCACATTGAGAATATTATGTCTCATAAGTTGTGGTCATGACTAGTGAAAGTAATTCTCCCTGATATAGATCAAGTTTTCGTTTTAGCTTTATAATATAGAGCTAATAAAATAATTAACAGACAATAAGAAAAACACATCTAAGGGCTGGTTGCAGAGCTTGACCGACCATCAGTGCGTACCGTCGGTCCTGACGATACGCATCAACAATGTGTATGACTGACACTAATGCGCATGACAATACGCGTGCGTATGGTCGGTCTAGCTATGAACGGTTTTATGAATTTCCATACATGGGTCGATCAACTTTTATTGGTCCGACGGTACACGCATCATGTCCCTGAACGATAATTAATAAACATGAAATCATAAAGAGTTAAATTGGTTTTAACTTTTAATTATATTCCTTTTAATATTTTCTAACATTATTGTGAACAATATTTTACTTGTTTTATTAATTTGTGCGTAGTTTCATGGTTGTCCAGAGACTAAATGCAATTTTCCAGTACTATCACATTTGTCCCCAAGCCACTATGCATTAACAAACTTCGCATCACGAACACATACTATCACGACCATAAATACGAAATACACTCCTTGTTTCGGTACATAATTATTGACATAAAAACATACAAACAATTTTTTTTTATTGGATATAATACGATTTTCAGGTATTTTACTTTTGTCCCTATAAATCATCTACATGGCACAGGTCTCACAGACAACCGTAATTTAGTTATGAAACCAAAACACAGATGGCACGGTAGATTCCTAAACAAGAAGCTAAACACTATAATTAACTGTCGGGCTCAAACGCCATTTTGATTTGTATAAAATCACGGCAACAGTCATCCGAGAGACGTTGGTGAGTGTGGGGTGGCTTTTTTGTCAGTCCGTCAGACAACTGTGATTAAAACGTAAGAGCTTGATGCATTGTTATCAATTATACTACACGAGATGCGCTTTCGTCTATATTTTAGTGTGAGCTGAGATTAATATATAAAATAACAATAGTATTTGCTTGGCGGCCCAAAATTTTAAAAATGTCCCGCGGACAACCAGTCACTTGGTCAACCAAAGTGGTTGTACCATGGACAATTTGGCTGTCCCTAGGACAATTATTATATAAAACTTATACTTTAACAGTTAAATAGTTCATGTTTTGTTATTACTCGGCTGTTTCGGGAACACATTTTTATTACGCGTTTTTATGTCTAGTTTAATTGTAATTTTAACATTTCAAATCAAGACGCTACTACTACAACTAAGATGTCCCCATATGAAAATCACATTAAACTTCATTCATTCAGTTTTATCGAGAATCAGTTCATTTTAATTAAGTTAAATCAATAATACGATTAATAGTTTTTTTGTAAAAAATATCACTATTTCCGCTTTACTGAAACTTTTTTATATATGAAACATTATTTGGTTGTTCAAAAGACATCATTCGTTTCAATTTTAATAAAAATATTTCGTATTTTGGGTGTAAATAGAACAAATATCAAAATATTATTTATTATTTAATATTAGAAGAATTTGTTTTAATTCTTAAGGGAATTTAACATTTAAAAAAGTACTATTGTATAAGTTGTCCAAAGGACATTATTTCCCGTGAATAGATCGGTTCGTGAAGTTAAATCCACAAATGTATTTAATCAACATCACTGCTGCTTATATAATCTTAATCTACGAAGAATTATCTTCTAAATGAAATAGTAAAATGCTGAAAATTAAGTAAAAAAAAAAAATACGAGAAAATTATGATCGGGACCTTTAAAAATTGATTGACCCACATATGACAAGCGCGACTGGCGTACGCACTGATGGTCGGTCAAGCTCTGCAACCAGCCTAAAAACGACAGAAACATTTAGTGTCTAAAGTTCAATATGTAAATGAATATGTACACAAATCGCAGTGATTTGTGATTTATTTAGTTAACGTTTTATTCTCAAACAATGTCATAGCATCCTTATTAAACCAACTATTAAACAATCAATTGTCTTTTGTTTTATCAAGACAAAAACATTGACACAAAAATCACAAATTCGAACGGCCTTCTCGACTATTTATTTGCCCGTAATTAAAGAGAATTAACCAATGCCCGTGAAAGTGTATGTTTTAGAAAACAATTGGTTTCGCACGCGACGTTGCGTGTATTTATTGATGCTGAAGATCTTTGATTGAGAGATGTAGGGTCTTATCTAACCGACATTCAAAAAGGAGCATAAGTTTGTTTTTACTTTTTTTAGTCGTGTTTTACTTGCAACTGCGTTTCATGTCTATAAGCTACGATGCTTTTTACTTCACTTGTTTTTTGTAAAAGCTTATCATAAGTTTAGTTTAGCTAGTAATTAAGGGGAGTCCTTTCAGCGAAGCGGAGTAAAATTGGTTTGCAAGATCAAATTTTTCATGTATTTGCAATTATATGACGCTTCTAGAAAAAATAATCAATACACTTCAAGATATTTCCTAAAAAGTGTGCTAATTTGTTACACAACCACGTGTATTTTGGTCGATCATATAAAATCATAAAAATAGGCTAAAATAAAGATCGAAAACGAATTATTTATTAATGAAATTTCTGATTTTGGAAATAATTTTTATATAAGGATATGTATTTTGATGTACTGCAGAAAACGTGCTAAATTTTGGTTTTCTACTGAAGCCCTGTAATTATTAAATACATATTATATCTCAGAACTTAACGTTGCCCAGCGTTTTCTTTACAAACCGCGCTGCCCGCTACCCCGCCAGTCGATCAGGCGCTTGCTAACGTAGGACCTGTGTCAAATTATCTCCGCTCGATTTTACGTTTTGAGTAACAATAAATTATTGAAAATGGGTAACAAAACAAACAAAATTCGGAAGAAAGCAGTGTCAGTATCAAAAAAAAGAGTAAACTATAAGAAACGGTATGTAAATTGAGTAATATGATAAAAACGTAGTTACTTGATGACACAGAATAAAAATATCAGTTGGTCATAAAGTTTCACCTCGTATGCTTTTATTTCAAAACGATAAAAGCTGCGTTACTGTGAAATAAGAGTTTAGTTTATAATAATTTGTTTTATATATATAATACTAGTGGTCCGCCCCGGCTTCGCCCGTGGTACATATTTCGCAATAAAAGGTAGCCTATGCCCTTTTTCGGGTATCAAAATATCTTTATACCAAATTTCATGCAAATTGGTTCAGTAGTTTAGGCGTGATTGAGTAACAGACAGACAGACAGAGTTACGTTCGCATTTATAATATTAGTATGGATTATTATTACGTAATTGGTGTATTATTTGCATAATTTTGGGGTATTATTATTAATTACAGTTGTTTATTTTAAGGAAAAAAACAATAATGATTATTAGTTAAAAAATAATTGATAATAGTCAAATAATAATGATTATTGACTTATAATAATTATTAATCACTACAGTAAAAGTTCCTTATTGGCGGGGTATATGTTCCATAAAATATATGCCTCGAATACAGAAACCGTGAATACGGAATGGTAATTATTATATGGGATTATAGGTTCTACGTTATACGTTCCTAGGTGACGATTGAGATTTTTTTCGTGTCTCATTTTTTTTAGTTGACATTATAAACTAGGAAGAGTGCAGTAGACGTTACTCGATCACAATTTTTGTAACGAATGTGAAAGACGAAACAATAAAACACGCAAAGCGGCTTTTACTATAAACGGAACTACATTTAAAAATATACTTTATTTATTGAGTTATAAGGTTGCTTCCATTCTGTTTATTTACGCTCCTTCTATGTCTCGTTTCAGCACCATACTATGCCTGATTAAATAAATAGATATTAGATAATAAATACAAGGGGAAGTGGGAGGCGGACACGCGCAGGCTCGCTCGCGCACCCTTCGCACACCTTACTGCCGCCACGTGATCGTAGTGATGTGACTTGACCAACGCTGTACTCGATAGTTTACAAGAAAAACTATATTTTAACATATTAATATTTGACTTTAATATTAAAACTCTTTTAAAAATATATTAAAAATAATTTTGTGTTGTGTTTTGTATCATACACTTTCTAATATTATGAATGCGAATGTATTATAGTGTAAATGTAAAGTATGTAATGTTACGATATTATATTTTAACCGCTAAATTGATTTTTGAAGGTTTTGGTAGGTATAGAATTGATATATATTTATATTGTTTATTATTTCATTTTAAATTATTAATTAATTCTTATTTTTATTTAACATTAAATACTATTATTATTTGATTTATTATTAAAAAATAGTACTAAACCCGATCTTTTATTTTCTTAATTTTAATAGTTAAGAAGTCCACACGTTTTTTCAGATATTTCAATTATACATTTTTTTTAAACTACTTATAATTAATAGAAGACTTTACATTATTATTTAAAATTACATATATTTATACTGTCTTCATACATTTCTCCTTTAATAACATATTGAACAATATATTTTCTTATGTTACATATTTATTTACATAACTTATCGAAAGCTCAACACGCAATTGATACCTACCCATCCCTATTTGTCACACACACATTTATATAGTATCTATAGCTCATCTGCCTTCGATGCGCACTAAGCAATTTGTGCAATACACGCGCTCTATACTATTCTAATATTATAATACTCTAAGCTTCTACTGGTAGCAGCAAGTAATATTTATTAGTTACACCAAGTACTTCCATAATTATGTTGTGCTAATTAATAAATTCCTAGTACCTACTTATCTCAGTTTATAAAGTTGTAAATGCTTACTTTATTTACTTTTATATTTACAATCTGACACAAACACTTTTACATTGCTTACATAATAAAAATTGATCACAATTTACTTTTGATATATTTTACACTGTGGCATAGCGCACGTTACGAAAAACAAACGACGCGAGGAGCGCGAGGAGCGCGAGTCACGCGAACGGCCCCCCACACTTCACATCCTAAAATCTTGCCTCGCGTTGAAATACCTCGCGTTAAGAATAAAAAAAAACTATCAAAATGATTAAATATCAAACCTAGTACACAATAAATAAATATAATAAATAACAGGAAAAACAATACTATCAAATAATTTCCATAAACGTCAATGATGATATGCAAAATTTGAAAAATTTCCTAATAATTCAAGGAAACAACACCAAATTCGACCAATTTGGTCTTCAACTACAACAATGTGCCTATATACTGTCAATTACAACACCTACAGTAATAAAACGACCCGAGTCATTTCTGTCCATAGCATATATTTTATAATCTGTGTAAAAATGTACAATATTTATATTTGCTTAGCTATCGGTTACCAGCATCCGTTGTTATCAAGGTTAAATGGTGATAAGGCTTTAGCGCCAGACCCTAAGTTCTACACTTTTATTAGCTTCGCCTGTATGTATGTAACCGACTTCTGTATACTCGATTTTGACCCACTTTAAACGGACAGATTTAATTCAAACTTTGTACAGTTATCAAGGATCAATGACGATACACTAATTTCATAGTTTATATAATTATAAAGGGTAATTTAGGTGTTAAAAGTTGTAAGCGAAGTAAAGGCATCTTTATTCTTTAAATAATGTGTTCTTTGTCATAAAAAAGACACGCTATGTAAATTATTCGTCTTAGCGACTGCATATTAATGATAATCATAATATTTTTCATTAATTAATCCCAACTTACTGCACAATAAAAACTACAATTACCTATTTTGTCGACCCTGACCTTATACGATTGTTGGAAGTTGGAATTGAAGGTATAGACGGGGTTTGTTTTTGTTTTAATATTTACTATAGTTATATAGGTAAATACATTTGTATCTTAGTATGTATTAAATTACTTCAGTTATAATTTTAATTTTATGTCGGTTAGCTTTACACTCTGGCTTGGTCTGTGGTCGAAAATTGGCCGTGGCCCGTGTACCAACTCGGAAACCTTCGTGGGCTCATGTACAACACAGCTGAAGATCATCTTGATCGAATGCAGTGTACGAATCCATAAAGGACATAAAATATTCATTTTTATAAGTATAGATTGAATGTAGAAATATGCGAATGTTACACATCACTACATAGTATAAAACAAAGTCGCCGCTTTCTCTGTCCCTATGTCTTTGTCTATCCCTTTGTATGCTAAAATCTTTAAAACTACGCAACGGATTTTGATGCGTTTTTTTAAATAGATAGAGTGATTCAAGAGGAAGGTTTTAGTATGTAATTTATTAGGTTTTATACAAAGCGGGCGAAGCCACGGGCGGTAAGCTAGTTTCAAATATTTAAAAGTGGTTCAAAATGCACAGATAATCCAACCTGCACTGTTTAGCTTAGATAAGGATATACCTCCTAACAGTATATTTGGGTTAAACCCTTGTATTACAATTGATAACAGACTGCCCACTATTTGATTGTTTATTTTAGCGGTTTGTTATCTTTAGAATTGGATTAATATGAATATATTTCATTCTATTTCGTTTGACTGAGCTCTTAAATTTACTTTAAATAAAAGTGTATTTTAGAAGATAATACTTATTTAAATTTGCTCAATAACATTTAATTTACATGAAGATATGTATATACTATATGCCTATATCAGATTAAATCTCTCATCTTTGTCCTTTATCTCAATTGACTCATCACGGATTGAGCAACTTCCCTCTTGGGATGAAATGTAATATGAATTATATACTTGTTTATTATTACGAATATGTATTATGGATTAGCAGAACAGTTATTAGTTACGTATTTTGTAGTTTTTATTTATTGTCTACTTATTGCTAAAGAAATCGGTAAAACTGTACTTTATAGGGCGTCGAGTTGAGAGTCGTATCAAATAATCTGAAATTTCATTTGCCGGAAACTTTTAGTTTTCGGATAATTACTATAGAAAGTTACGCCATTTTTATTTTGTTACGCATATTTAGATTCCGAAGGACAATAGCTAACCACAAAAAAATTTACGACTCAACTCGACGCCCTATAAAGTACAGTTTAGCCAGGAAATCTCTTCTTTTATGTATAGTTAGGCTATAAACTAATGATGAATTTTGATATTATTAAAATACACATTTAAACTCAAATTACTAAAGCAGCTCTTACCTTGACTGTATGGTGTAGTGTCTATGGACAATTATTTATTGCCTTCCATGTTTCCCAACGAAATTGATATTTGGCTACAAACGCAGTAACTCATTGTCAATTATGCGGAATTTATGTAATACTATCAGGTTCGTATTATTTGCATTCGGGCTTGCGTAATCTGTTGCAATTTGAAATAATTTACGCGGGAGATACAAATATGGGGTCCATAAATTATAGAACTGGTCTCATTGCCGTCTTTACCATAGGGGCACAGGGGGCCAGTGCCCA
Organism: Colias croceus; assembly: GCF_905220415.1. Classification (NCBI taxonomy): domain Eukaryota; kingdom Metazoa; phylum Arthropoda; class Insecta; order Lepidoptera; family Pieridae; genus Colias; species Colias croceus. Next base: position 11,665,970 of record NC_059539.1, read on the forward strand.
GGGCCCCCCATCGTCTGGGGGCCCCCCTGAAGGAGATTTTTGGAGACAAATTTTCTCACATATATCTCAAAATATTTTATTAAAAGCAATACACTTTTCTCGTTGCCAGAACGTCAGATCATTTTCAGATTTATTCGAATCAAAACATCTATGTATAGGAATAATTCGAGTGATTCGAACACCATTATAATTAACTTATCAGACATTTACTTGAATTATTTTCGGAATTATGAAAATTAATAACAAGTCTAAGTTTACAGAATAGCTTTTAATATGGGCGTTGTGACAAAACTTTAATCTTTGGGCCTCTAGACAAGTGGCAGAAACGCTAGAGAATAGAATCCGCTATTACCAAAAACATAAATGTAAAAATTGGAGCCGAGTTCAGTTTTTACATTAATGTTTTTGGTGGGATATCATTACTTTTTGGACAGAAAATTACTCTGCAAATTTGATTTACTTCAAGAATATAATACTTTTTATATACGATTTTTTTTTCTTGCAGTTTCTCTGTATGGTTTGTTTAGTATTATTTTCTATATTTTCTTGTATGTTTTGAATGTCAGCGCACATTGCCCTGTGCAAATATTATCTGCAATTTTTTAAACACGTTTTCTGTTTAAAAAATTACATGATTTTCTAAACATCCAGCGTGAATTTGTACACACACTATTACCAAGATGCAAAGATCGTTGTAGAAGAATCGTCGCCGTGGTCGCCTTACTCCATGACGTGACGGTATTGCCATGACGCGATCTTGAAATTTTACTCTAAACGCGCCTAAAGATGTTTCACTTATAATAATATTACGTAAATTAAATCATTTCGACCTTCGACGAAGCCTTCTTTCATTACACTGAAATTAGGTAAAACTAAAATACGAACACGAACGCGAACGCGAACACGAACTCGAACGCGAATGCGAACGCGAACGCGAACGCGAACGCTAAACGCTAACGCTAATGAGAGATAGAGTAGATCATAAAATTATCTATACAAAAGAATCAATACATTATTTTCCTAAGATAGCTTCCTACCATTTTAATAAGAAACGGCTCCGAAAGAATAATGTGTGCGTGTACTTGTGTACACACGTAAGAAGTGAAACTTCTTTATAATCTTATTTTTCCAAAAATTATATACCTATATGCAACTTTACAGAAACGTCGTCGAAGACATCGAATCACGCGTGGTAGGGATAAGAAAAAAATGGCGCGTAACGAAAAAATGTTACACTAAATTTTTTTCCAACCCTGATAAAGAAGTTTCACTTCAAAAAATCCAGATGCTAATATTAAAAAGATAAATTTGAAAAAGAGAAAGGTAATTTGAAAAAGTAATTCTTAAAATATTTCTTAATTAAATTTAATTTAAGTCAACTTTGGAGCGCCATTACAGCAGCAGCAAAAAATAAGGAAAAAAGTTTCATCTTTTGACCATATACCTAATACAAAATTGGTCAGAAGTAACTTTTTTGTAAAATGTATAAAAAAATGGAGCAAAAATTTTACATAGAAATTTTCTCATTTCTTATTAGTTACTTCTATAAGTTTCAATTTAGGGCAAAAACACATATATTAATGGGAAAAAATTTGTATAACTAGTTTGGTTTCAAAGGGCCCCCAATTCTTGTGTGCCCAAAGGCCCCGGCATAGTCTAAGACGGCCCTGACTGGTCTGGTTATAGATCAACTTATAATAAACGATGTAAACTGATGGATATCGTTTATTTGTCAAATTACTATTTCTTCATTAATAAAATGTCCTTCTAATCACTTCTTTTTTTTCCCTTTTTTTGATGAATAATAATTAATGATGGCATAAATCACATGGATCTAATTACATAGGTAGTGTAATCTTAAGTAACTTTTTAAGTCTTTCAATTACATATTATTTTTCTGCCTATATTCCAAATTCAAAAACCGCGGCCTCAACAAATCTGACATTTCACTACTACACTGACGTTACAACGTCAGTTTTGACAGTTAAAACGTCAATCTGACATCTGCAACCGCGGGCAACTAAAAAAAAGTGAAACAATAGGTTTATCTACGTCCAGTAGTTTAGCGGAACAGTCAATTGCCGACAGTTTAATTCTCCCCGATTTGCTCATTGAACACCCGGTAGCGTTGGCGCCGCGGTCATTTGGCTCAATTGCTAGCGGCCATTACTCATCCTTGAGATGTACCCAGATGATTTAAATTGACGCAGAGTTATGCCACCTGCTGATGAATTATCGAAATGAGTGGATTTTGTCTTGAGATGTTATAGTGATATTTATTTTTAGGAAATTATTTTTTTTATTAATGAAAATAATTAAAAGTTTTATCGTAAAAAATTAAAAATTTGACCACCTATGTTTTTAACCTGGAATTTCATTCAAGTGAACATTTTAAGTCAATATGTAAGATTATATAACTATGACAATAATACTTTTATCGATCAGAGAAATTATAATACGCTTGAAATCTGATAGCGGATTTATGTAAGTAATTTCAACGGTTATGTAAGCAATACGTTATATCTTAATTGTCTTTGATTATTCTCTTGTGTATTTTGATTTACTCAACAGTACAAATATTATTATTTCAGCGATTATGCACGAATAAAATAAAATTCATAGTGTGATGGTGATAGTGAAGCATCTAAATACACGCAAATTTAATATCATTTCTGTTTAGTTATAAGAAGCTTCTTGGTTAGAAGTAATAATAAATGATAATTTTCTATACTCTAAATTAATAATAATCAATTATGCATATCGAAAGCTGGAGTTTTCTTTCCTACAAATTATGTTATCATAAAACGTTGTTCAACCAAGCGGCCTGTCTAAAATTATGTTTTTAACGATAGTAAAAGTCCGGCGTAAACTTTAACTATTTTATCTATTCTCTATGGTTTATCAGTCTATAAACATTTATCGGTGCAACGCGCGGTTTTGTAATTTATGGCTTTATCTATGGAATATTGTTAACGACGGAAAACATTTTGCTGCACGATATTTGTTCCTGTTTTTACATATTTTTGTTTTAATATTTACTTGTTTCTTTTATGTCGAATAAATAAAATTCTTATACAAATATAAATGGATGGAGCAGTTTTATAATTACCACTATGGTATTTTTTTTCTTAGGAATTGTAACATCATTGGCTAAGAATACAAACTTTCACTGTTCGTACATAGTGTGGGATATATAGATTGACTAGGTGAAATTTCAGTTGATTTCAATATGAAATTAAATATCTTTTCGTCAATATGACGATAATTTATGTAGGTATTGAGGACAAGATACAAGATTTTGTTTCGTATTTCAATAGAGAAGCGTCATATTTAGAGCGGAACATTTTCATCTTCTCGTATACGTTTTTCAATCACTCAGGCGTATCCGGTAGATATAACTAACATGTGTTTATTGCAAACATATTTACATATTTGCAATTTTAAATCCAAACCTATTTGAATGACGAAATCAACAAAATCTACACACAACTGTCAAGTATGGCGCCATTCACTACAGGATAATAATTACAAAAAAAAAATACTGTCAAATGTCAAAAATATTTGGTGTTTCGAAAATGGAATGGCCAGTAGGTACTTATAACTCCATTTTGTTGAATCTCTTTTCACGCATGCTTGCTGATGGTGAGAAAGGTTGAATCTGGAAACTTAGAAAGATCATCTTAAGTCATCTCGTTATGGTATTAGTCATTTACGTTTTCCATAATAATATTACTTGTAGTATAATAATTAATACAGAATAGTAATTACCTTCAATTTAATATCAATGTCTTTTAATTATTCATATTACATGGATAACGAAACATGACGCGTTTCGCTGTATACTAAACATAATACGCAGAATTACGCGTTTGCGGTATTTGTATCATTTTCTGACGTAAACAATATATATCTAAAACAATGAATGATGCATTTGCCATTAAATAATTATCAGATTACTTTTTACTTGTACTATTTCTTACACAGAAGTCGTGGGAAGCGCACAAGGATGTTAATTGGCCTTTAATTGAAAACAACCCGACAGCCAAGCGATCGCCTTGCTGATTACTGATATTATAGTCTTTATGCGTTCTATTTACAAAAATACAGTTTATTGTTAGAGATCATTCGAGCGCGGGAAAATAAAAAAAGGTATTTTTGGCGCCAATTTGTTTTCAGCCAGTAGGTATTGTTCTTGTTTATGAAAAAAAACTTGTCTTAAAAGGTTTTACTGTTTGGAAAAAGTCTTGAACGTCTTCGCTTCCTGTGATTTTAAACTGAAGAAACGTTAAATAATCTATAATTTAAAATCACAGAAAAACTCGCGATGTGTCTAATGACGACGAATCACACGGAACATATGCTGTTTACGAGTTAATGGCTTGATAAAGTAATTTTCCTTGTAATTGAGCGTAATTTGCGAGGTTGCGTGACACGGTCGGATGTTGGATGTTTACATGTTCATGTTATGTAATGGCACTTATTTTATATATAAACACATGTGCATCCTTAGTCTTATTTCATGTTGTTTCACATAATTATGCCAATCTACCTATGGATGAAGAGTTTCGTAGTGAATGTATCTACACTCTACTGACAGTCTACACCAATTTATCAAAATAATAACATTGGATTTTATTGCATTTTTTTCGGTTGTTCTTATACCTACTTATTACTTGTGCCGTGTGCGATACGGCTTTCTTTTTTAAATAAATAAAAGATGGAAATAACACAAGAATAGCTTTCTCAAACAATATGTATATTACATCCTCCATCATACACCGAAGAAAGTTCAATCTAATAATGACATTGTAACTTCAATAATGGCGACATGTAAAAGTTAAATTTCCTTTGAAATTATAATCGGTATTGTTTTGATAACTATATTTGAATGTAATCTATTGGTAACTAACTATATACTAATAAATATTTGAGAACCATCAAATCAAAAAATTTTATTCTTGTTATCTCTGTTAGCTACCACAATCGAGAGTTTCGTACACGAAATTATTCGGTGTCTCATCAAGATAAAGCTACAAACGGAAAATCAGCTTGATAGTAGTCACTTGCAAAAATGGGCGATGTATCCTGAACTATACATAATATTAAAATATTTATATGAAGAATAATTTTTACTTTAACAGGGGTCATATTATTTAAATTAATTGTAATTTTTAAAATCAATTTCATAAAATTGCTGATTTTCTAAACATATCAATAATGGTGTTCCTTTTGTTTGTTTGTTCATTCCTACATCATTCAAAACACTATTGCAATTGTATTTAAAAAGAATCGAACCGATCGAATTTTTTTCAACTTAATTTCTAAATTATTTTTCCCTGTTGAATTACCAATTGTTCTTTTAAAATAATAATATAAATGAGCAAGACAAATATATACATTATTTACCTATACGACAAAAATCGTTTTTTAAGTGAAATAAGCGTAGAAAGTTAATCGCTACATATAAACGATGTTTCAAGAAAAATTGCTGTCCGTAATTACGATTTTTTGTTTCGATAATAATTATTTGTCGTTTAGCATTCGAAAGTGTATAATATTGCACATATAAATTAATTGACTTGATTTATTTAATACGAAATAAATTAGTTTTATTAAAAACAGGAATTTACATATTTATTGTTCACTTAACATTTTTAAACGATTGTTATGCCTAATTTATTGAAGCATAAAGTTTCAGCAATCAAATAATTTAATAAAAAACGTAAAATTAACTTTTAATCGTTAGATATGTATAATTCATATTTCACATGGCCATAGTCCATAATAAGAAGGAAATAAACTTTCACTGTACAATGTAAATACGTTTTCAAATGCCATAAAAATGGAAAACCATAAAAGGTACATGAACTTATAAAAATTACTTGAACTTATACAGACATATACAATAACATAATACATTTAACAAACGCTTTCTTATATAATATATCTATAAGGCAAAACGGGATTTATCTGTAGACTTATAAAAACACCGTGAGAATCAAAGGACATGGCCGTCACTGTCTTGTTATTGTTAGAGAAAAAATAAACCTGTATATTGGAATGCACGTATTAATTATTAATATGTAAGGTGTCTGGTCATTTGAGTTATTGCATTTTGTATGAAGATAATATGAAATTATATAATTGCATGAGAAATGTTGCTGTGCTGTTGTGTATGTGTGGGTGCGATATTAATATACCTACATACTTAGTAATTTTCATCGTGGTATGAGTGAATTTATAAATGTCTATGGGTCATGTTTCTATTAGGTAGGTAAGAACTTTTTTTCTCTAAATGCAATTACAGTTGGCAAGTTTTGGCTGTCTCTATAAAGAAAATCGTTATTCATTCTTATATTGTCTTTGCCCAGCCCTTTCAAGGCCTCTAAAGTTCATTCTCTTCTTGGAATCGACGCAGATATATTGCAAACGCCTTCATTAGTATTTCATCCTTTACACAGGGGACAATAGCTTGACTTTTTACGCCAGCTAATCTCGACAATGACCTTCAATGTACAGACAAACGGTTGAATTTCCCATGACGCGACTGGGTTTATAAAATGCGAGATACCGTCGCGTGGTACGAATAGTAATATCGCTTTCATAATCTGTGCTAACAATAGCTTATTTTATCTGTGCTATAAAATCATGGCGAATAATCGATGGCTTTTCTATAATTTATTTAATTTCTACATTTTATAAAGGAAAATAAGAATAATAAGAGTATGATTAACTTTTAATTTCACAGTAAACTTCATCATAAAACTTACAGTTTCCCGCCAAATAATTTTCGCGCTCTTTTTACTCTGTCAGTGTCAAAAGAGCAACAAATATTCGCATTGTCATAGACACATTGCTCTCGTATAATGCAAATTATTTTCACTTTTATGTGTCAGTAATAATTCCAAAAACGATTTATAACTAGAAAATAGAGTATCGGTCGTGCGTATCGGTGTTAATATTCAGATAAATACCTCTGATGCAACGGAGCGTGTACATTTTAATTTCGTTCAGGAATATTTATCTCTCCTATTCGAATATTTTTTTTACGATTCAGATTAATTGAATTTTCGGACGAGCACAATGGATTGTAATTTGTTGGTCTGGCGGGAATTTGAAAAAGCGCGGTTCATAGTTTTGAACTTTAAATTAAATTAAATACGATTTCTTTATAAATAAGTGTAAATAAGTTTAAAATTATAACATTAATATAGCGTATTCATAAAAAATGGATGGAAATGAGGGGGGCGGCGATAACCCGCCCACCTCTAAGAAGAGACCACGACATCCAGAAGATCGAGATGTTTCGGGTACTGGCGGCGGTGGTGAGAGTGACTCTTCTTTTCTACCTTTCCGTAAACCAAATTATAAAAGACTTTATCCGGAAAGTAACATTAACATGCAATTCAAAGTATTTGTGGAAAGTAACAACAAAGAAGAAAGAATAGGAAATAAAAGTCCAGTTTATTTAAATCATATATTTAACAATATAAAAGGTGTGGTGGCACTGAGGCGTATTAGCGCCAATAAAATAGTTGTGATTTTCAACCAGCACAACACTGCTAACAATTTTCTCAACCACGGCAACTTTCTGCAAAAATACAACATCAAAGCATACATTCCAGCAGCGCAAATAGAAAAGACCGGTATAATCAGATTCGTACCAACTAATCTATCAAATAAAGAATTGTTTACAAAGTTAACCTCAGTATATGAAATAATTGCAGTTAGGCGTTTTATGAAAAAAGTAGGACACGAGTTAGTAGGAACACAAACTGTCAGTATCACATTTCTGACAAATTCCTTACCGGAGAACGTACAATATGATTTATTCTCATATAGAGTTTTTGATTATATTCCTCCTCTTCAACAATGTTACAAATGTTTTAAATTTAATCATTCTGCTAATATATGTAATGGCAAACAGCGGTGTTCAATCTGTTCAGGTGATCACTCATATAAAGAATGCAATAGACCAGATGAGATTTGCTGTGTGAATTGCAGTGGACCTCATTTAGCTATTTCTAAAGTATGTCCAATTAAAATGAATAAAATATTAGAGAAGAAAAATAAAATTACCTATGCTAGTGTTGCTAAAACAAAAGAAAGTACTGACTTCCCTTCTCTGCCATCACGTGGCATCCCTGTAAATAAAAATGTAAATATTGTACAAAAACCTGTAAATAAGTCTGTAAATATTAAACCTGTATTAAAGAATGTAAATATTCACGATATAAAATCACAAATCATTGGAAACAGTGATGTGCTTATGGCCCTAGTACACACACTGGTCCAAATAGGCAATAAAAGTGATAACGAACCAATTACTTCTTCATTAATTAAAGATGTCCTCATTAAAAATTTGTCAACATAATGGATACAAGTACTCATAGAACTCCCTCTTTACGTATTGCGCAATTCAATGTCCAAGGTGCAAATCACAAAAAACCTCTTCTTATAAAATTTTTAAATGAAAAAGATATTGATATATGTTTATTGAATGAGACATGGTTGAAAGATCATCAATCATTTCATATTTCTAATTACAATTTTTACAACAGAAATTCTTGATGGTCAATGTCAATGGTGATTTCAATGCACACCATATTGCTTTTGGATGTCTATCTACTAAAACTCGTGGTCAAAACTTGTATGATATAATTGATGAATATGATTTGTGTATTTTGAATAATGGTAGCTTCACTACTGTAAATTATCCTACACGCAATCCTTCAGCAATAGATGTCAGTTTTATTAGCCCCGAATTGGCCCCACTTTGTGAGTGGTCTGTGTATGATGATCCTATGGGTAGTTATCATTACCTAACCATCACAGACATTACTATGTGCATTGAAAGATACACAATCAATAAACATGTTGACAAATTTTTATATAACAAAACTGATTGGACTCATTATGCAGAAACCTCACATTCAGTCTTCCAAGACATGATAGTCAGTGCAGAGAACCCGATGAAATCTTATGAGGAGTTCTGTAATCGGCTTGATAAACTCAAAGAAATTGTAATTCCTAGATTCACCAGGACCAACTTCAGGAGTAGACCACCAGCTCCCTGGTGGAACAGCATCTGTGAACAATCTGTTATTAAATCTTATGAAGCATTGAAATTGTACAGAAATGATCCAACCATTAATAATTACATTAACTATAAAAAATTAGATGCTTTAAAAAAAAGGACTATCAAGGAACAAAAAAGAATTAGCTGGAATAGTTTCTGTAACAATTTCAATAGAACTACTCCCATCAGTCAAATCTGGAATCTGATTAAAAGATTTAAGAATATCAGAATTAGTAATAAGTCATATAAAGATGAATTTGTGCAACCACTACTAGATAGACTATCAGATAGCACCAATTTGACTGACCGGGTTCAATTAGACAATTATTTTAATATTAATAATGAAAATCCGCAATCACGATTTTTATTGGATCCTTTTTCATGGTCTGAATTCCTAATGAGTTTACAATCTAGGAGAAATACTAGTCCTGGTTTAGACGATTTTCCATATTTATTGATTAAACATCTACCTGAATCAATACAAAATTTATTTTTGAATGTTCTTAATAATCTTTGGCATAAAAAGTTAATACCAAGTTCATGGAAAACTCAATGTGTTCTACATATACTTAAACAAGATAAACCACCTGAACAGGCTAGTTCCTATCGCCCAATTTCACTGTCGTCATGTCTTGGAAAGATATTTGAAAACATGGTGAAAACTCGCCTTGATTGGTATGCAGAATCAAATAGTGTTATCCCTCATGTTCAATATGGATTCCGCAGAGGACGAAGTTGTGCTGACAGTTTCGTTTCTCTTATAAGCGATCTGAAAAATGCAAAAGACAAGAGATTACACACAGTTTGTGTATTTCTAGATGTGCAAGGTGCATTTGATAATGTAGATCCTGGCATACTGGTGAAGGTTTTAAGCAGTGCAGGTGTACCTGGACAAGTGTGTAAATGGATTTATGATTTTCTTAATAATAGAATATTATATGTAAAGCATAACAATATCTTACATGGACCCAGAACTGTGTCAAAGGGTACTATGCAGGGTGCAACTTTATCACCCTTATTATATAATTTGTATACTTGTGAGATATGTAAATATGTAAATACTAAAAATGTAAATATACTTCAGTTCGCAGATGATTTAGCATTGTACAGTTCAGATGTGAATTTAACCACAGCCATTAAAAATGTTAACATTGCTTTAAGGCAGTTGAGTAACTACTATCAGCACGAATTAAATTTAAAAATAAATGCTGCTAAAAGTAGTGTTATGCTATTTGGTAAGGATTCACCACTAATTAATGTTGTTTTTAATGGTGATATTATTCCAAGAGTAATGTCCCACAAATTCTTGGGTATCATAATTGATCACAAGCTCACATTTGAAGAACATATTAAACATATATCTAGAAATGCATTAAAAGGTGTTAACATTTTGAGATGTCTAGCAGGTGTAGCATGGGGTGCTGATCCCAAAATACTTTCAATTTTATATAAATCCATAGTCAGAAGTCATTTTGATTATAGTTCTTTGGCATATTTAAATAGCACTCATACTCATAAACTGGATATAATACAGAACAAAGCTTTGAGGATCATATCAGGGGCAATGTGTTCGACTCCCATAAGGGCCATGGAAGTTGAGACAAATATGATGCCTCTGTTATTGAGACGAATCAAACTTGCAAAAAGATATTGTTTAAAACTACTATCATCAAATAATCTCCTTATTATAAATAAAATCACCTCACCTCATTTAATAAACACAGATGGTCCACTGACTTCACCTAATGATCTGCTAAAAGGTATATGCCCAACTTTGTGCCATATTTTCCTGGAAATAAAATCTCAATGTTCAAATGTCAAAAAACAATCTCACTGGTCATGTTACACTCATTCATTCAATAGTATTATACATCCAATGTCAATTTTATCTAGGTCAATTGATAACAATTCTGATTTTCTAGCATTCTTAGAAGAGAACCAAAACTATTATACAATCTACACTGATGGTAGTAAAGGTACAGATTATGTGAGAAGTGCAGTGTATGATCCCCAAAGGGGTACTGCTCAAAGCTTTGTTCTAAGTCTTATAAATAGTCTGAAACTTGTAAATCTTAATTTTAAAACTAATTATATTATCTATTTTATTAAGGATTTTGTATGGCGGTTGCATAATAAAGGAGCTACAGTTGCATTTATGTGGGTTCCCTCACATAAAGGTATTCTGGGCAACGAAATAGCGGACAAAACTGCTTATGTAGGGGTCAATGCTATTGACGTCAGAAATGTGATACATGTTCCTATGACTGATTATTATTACGATGTAAATGTTTCGTTAAATAGTATGTGGTTACAATTCTGGAAGGAGGATCAGAAATTTAAAGGAAAATGGTATGGAAATATTCAAGAGGATTTACAGAGAAGACCTTGGTATGATGAGCTGGATATAGCTAGTCGTGAGTTTATCACCACAATCAATAGATTAAGATTTGGCCACAATAAAGCACCCGCACACCTTGCAAGACTGAACATAATTAACAGCAATATATGCACTTTCTGTAATGAGAAGATCGCCGATATGAACCATATTTTCTTCAACTGTCAAAACCATATGTTCATATTTCATAGACTAGTATTGGCAAGTGAAATAGTAGAGTACGTAAGTGATTCCTCCCGCCGCCAGTTGTGTGATTTGTTAAAAAACAAAAAGTGTTATAGTGCGTTATACAAATACATAAAAAACACTGTGGGAACGATCTAATTACGGACAAATGAAGGAAAAATATCGTGATCTTGAACATTTGTGATTAAAAATAAGAATTGGCTTAAAGGTCTCGTAACCAGGCCATTAAACATTAAAAAAAAAAAAAAAAAAAATGTAATTTGTTTTTAATCCAATCGTATTTAAAAAATAATGTAATGCCTGAATATTTAAAAAGAATATTATTTAAATAAAATCATTCATGAAATTAGAAAACAATTCGTATTTGAATAATATATAAATATTGTACATTGGAAAAAGAATAATTCGAATATTCAACACACGATTCTGCTGGGCGTCTTCCCATAGAAAATAATTATCGTCGGAGTGTGAATGGGTCGCGTTTCGAATTAATCATGTTTTTGTTGATTACAGTTAATTCATAATTGTTGGAAGGTTTTGTGAGATCTAAAATAACTATAGAGAATAATAAATAAAGAATGCAAGTATTTTTTTTTAGGGCAGGTTCATACTAGTCGTAAATATTTTATAATATTTTGGTCAAATATTTTCACAAGATGACTGTGTATACATTTTTGGGTAATTTTTGATGAATTAATTTTAAATATAGTGTGTATATTAAATAATAAATATGCATTAGTTACACGAATTTATACACATTTATGGTGTCATCAAACGTTTCCTTCCGTGACTAATACATTTGGTAACCAAAATTATATTAATATTCAGATCCCGTTTACGTATTTGTAAGACACCCGTTTGTTTTTGCTAACATACGTACAGACAGACTTCCGTCGTTTGAATTATCATTTGTAAACCTGATTTGCATGCCTATAATTTGGATAAACTCGCTCATTAAAATGCTTTAGCTTAAGAGAAATACTATTCTTTTATTATCTACATAATATGATATGCAACAAGATCCAAATCTATGTGTTTTTTTTTTTACTAACATTTTGATATAATTCTAAATTATTGTGTACAAATCTATAATATTTAGATTAAAAATAATTGCACAAAAGGGCATACGCACTTCCGTAATTTCATACACGTATCGGCAATCGGTATCGGATTAATGTTTAAATAACATCTCATATAATCGTGCTTTATTTGCAACATACAAGCTTGCGGTAACTCAATATGCCTCGCACGCGAGTGTGTACACAGCTTTATATCAAGTACAATGACCTCGCATTGGTAATATAATTTTAAACAATTCGAAAGAGTTCGATTTTTAGGCGGGAAATTATTTTCGTTCTTTACTTTTTATTTAATGCTGGCATTTAATTGTAATATTTATTACCATTTTATTACGCATAAAAATATAAATGTTGAAGATTGGATTGATTTTGGATTAATTAATTTGAACATTTCAAATTCAAAATTGGTAAATATGAAACTAATGAAAAATTAAATAACACCTTATTGTTATTGTTGTTCTGGCTGTTATATTAAACTTTTAAAATATTTTCTATATCATATGAAAAAAGTATTACTTAAATTAAGTTTTTTTATATACAGCCAATTCAGTTTGTATATTTTTAATACTAAAATTATAGACTATTATAATGAACTTTTTTGTACAGGATGTCCGATAATCTGCATACATTCCATTGACGAGTCATTGCGCCAAAAATTAGCTACACATTTTATTTAGCTAAATGAATTGGTACACATATTTTAAAAAGCTAAGGAAATAGAGATAATAATTGCATCTTGGTCAATATCTTAAGAATGATTCATGTGTGCTATGTTCAATTGCAGACATTAATCAATTGTGAGGATGCTCTGCGACCCAAATTGTTTAATCGGCTGCATAGCTTCAAAATTGCTATTTTAGCCCTAGTACCTTCCTGCTGAATCATGGTTATAGGTACGTAGCTTTTAACAGCCTAACAGGCATCACCTTTTGTAGGGAATATTACATATATCTTTCGATAGTAACATTTTTAACCCATTGACCCAAGCCCCAAGCGGCCCGATCGGTCCACGACACAATAGATTTTCTATTGTGGCTGTGATTCCGGGCCTGAGTTATTAAGAATAAGAATAAATACAAACATTTTTTGTTATTTCATTTCATCACTAATATTTCATTACTTACCATTAATTAAAAAAGCTGTCATAAAAACTAGTCTATAAAATGAAGGATTAAATTGGACAGATTATACACATACAGGAAATAATTATTTAGGTTCGAAGATATTTAATTTTTATTTATATCTGGTAATACTAATCATTATCTATTCATCAGATTAATGGTCGGTAAATATCCAACATAAAGTTAAGGGTCAATTATTGAGCGTCTAGATTCCTCATAACGGTGTCACATCCTGAGTTACTTAACATCCGATGTATATTCAACATTCCTTGAACTATTTAAACATTCCATAGCAAATAAATAGCATAAATATATAAATAGCGGATACAGAACTTTTGCAGAAATATGTGAAGCCTGTGGCCTTGCGTCGTGCGAACCGAATAGAAGTGTGTCTAGACCAGTCTTTCCCAACCTTTTCTAAAAACGGATCTCTAGCGCCACCTTACCATGATCCGCGGACCGATAAAGAACTTATTCAAAAACTCGGTACACGCATAGGTCAATCTATATTATTTTAAAATTTTATTGAAAAAATGCAGTGTTTTTGTTGGACCCCAGGTTGGGAACTATACAACTTCTTGCATGCAGATGTATGCATGAACTTTGGAGATTAAAGATAAATACACAATACAATTGAGTATTTGAATAAAAAAAAATGATTGATTTTTTTCATGTATTTTAAAACCTTATTATTAATAATATTGATATTTAATGCAAAAAAACTCAAAAAAAATGTTTTTCAATTAATTATAAGCAATTAAAAATTGATGAAATTTAAATTAAAATCACGTGACTATAAACGCGCCATGACTGGTCACCATAGATGTGACGTCAAAATGTTATAGTTGTATACGTTTTTGTATCAACTGCAATGTGTGAAAACTAACATTATGACGTCACACGCGTCCGGGTGACGCTTCGGGAGTATTCGGTGTGTTTTCGGTACTGGATTCAAAGACTAATTTTTATTTTGAAATAACTTTTGAATTATTGCAAAAAAAAATTAAAAAAAAATAGTTTTGTTATAAAACTAATATATAATCTTTCCATTTAGCACAAAAAATTTTTTTATTCAAATACTCAATTGGAAAATGGATTTGGACAAGCATAGCTATGTTAGTGATTAATGAAATTTCTTTATATTGTGTTTTTTATAGTTATTTTATTTCCGGGTTACAAACAAGTCAATTAATTTAAATATCATAAAAATCCGGTCATTCTTAAAGCGCTAATTGTGTTATTAATTGGACTAATGTTTATATTATCTATGTTTTATCTATCTAATGAGATTTATTCGATTTTTTTTAATGAAAGTATTGGCCAAAAATATCTTAGAATAATTTAAGGACACGCGTGACACACTTTGAAATTGGAATTTCCATGCTGCAAATGTTTTTAAAATGTTTATGAGGTCATAAAATTTATAAGTAAGAATTTGTTTCTAAACTTTTCGAAATAGGAACTTCTATATCCAAGAACTTTTAACGCGACGGTGTTTGCCTTTAAAGTTTATTATGAAATAAAAATAAATTTCATACTTTAACGGGCTAAATATCAACTGTTTCGTAAACATGTCCCGTACGACCATTTACGATTTCCTCCACAAATTCTCGAATTAATTAACCCGACTTATAAATAGATGATCGTAAAATTTAACATCGTGTCTTGGATTATAATATTTGTATACATTTGTTTACAAATTTTGATGAAAAGCTATTTATTCTCTGCTTCAACTAAAGTGTAAGTGTAACGCATATTATGAGCTTTAGTAAAAAATTTGTAAAAGCTCCGCAGATAACCAAAACAGTGTTAGATGCATATTTTGCTTAGATCATTAATATTTTGACACAAATACGAATCTAATAATAAAATTAAATAATCAACAAAAACAACAAATAAAAAATACATTATACATTCACCATAAATCTATAGAAATGAAATAATCAACAAAAACAACAGATAAAAAAAACCACAGAATCTATATCACCATAGACAACAGACTTCAACCCACGAAGGATCACAGATCATAAAATATTTCATTCGACCGCGTATAAAAATCTTTACTCATTTCATTCTGTGAACAGTTGCTTTCAAAGCCAAACTAAACAAATATGCAATGCAAACAGCATTGACATTGATTGCAACGCCATTTCGAAGTTTACGATGTATACCCAAGAAGCTTATATCTAATACACTGGAGATTGCACTATGACCATTAACTTGTAACAAGAAAATATGACCTAGAATGACGTCAGTCATGTTTTTTGTCTCTTTCTGTTGAGTGACCACGTTGGTTTGTAAATTCAGGATTTTTCAAAATAGAAAAAACTAAAAATCATGGTCTATAAATAATAACGACATAGGTATATTTTTAACAGTATTTATATTATAATATTATGGTCATACTTTATAGGTACATACAATTTTAATTGGTATAGAATGATAGTTTTAAATAACTTTTGGCTACAAAGCTTGGATATGAACCGATATATAGCATTAACATCCTTTGTAAATAGAGGAAAGTTGTGTTTTGCATCAGATACTGTTTACCAAATTGTAAGCTACTCAGATCTTCTTTTTAAACGCGTTGCTTCGACGGGTCAATTTAAAGCCAAAATCATCAAAGAAAAACTGTTTATAGCGGCCTTGCACAAATTTCAGCTAACTTTACAAAGTTTATTTTTCAAAAGGTATTTTTTTCTGGGTCGTAATCCTCAGTAATCTTGATGGGCAAATATATTTCTTTTTATTTTACTTTTTGGAAAGCTGAAATACGTAAAACAAAAAATATAAGGTAAGTTAAAAAAGTATAAATTTCAATGTAAAAACGAACAATCTTATAACTACATGTGAGTGCAATACCGATGTCGTGTGTTGTTTCATTACTAGTAACAATCTTTAAAATGGTGTTCTAAATTTTCATCATAATATTGTTATTACAATATATTCTCCTCGCTATCCATAAAAACTCGTCATCATGGTTACCTTACTTGTTAAATTTGTTTATTGAAAACTTGTTGAAAAATGATAAAGTATTGGGGAAATAACAAATTTAACATGACTGCTTACTAAAATGATGCTTAATTAGACAATTTTTGCCATTGAAATGATTCTAAACAGGTCAATGCTGGAGTATTGAGGAATATTGTAAATAACGTAAATATACACTTGCCTGTGAAATTCTATGCCAGAATTTGGTGTCCAAACACTTCTGCAATTTTGCACAATACAATGCATTCTTTATATTCGGAAAATATTCATTAAATAAGCAACAATATTAACTTAAATATTCGAATCGACGCAATTTTTTTGACACACATGCCATATTGACAAAGTGAGAGTTGCTACAATTTTATTATGGTGACTACCCATAAGCAGGGAGTATCGCTTTTTAATAATTGGTTCAGATACTTATTTTATTTAGCATAAATAATAATTGTCTCATCCAACAATGCTTCTGAATGACGTTTTTGGCAATTTATCAACAAACTCATGTACAAAAACTAACCTTTTGCACAGAATATTACAGCATACATAGTAGCCTTGGGAAAACTTCGTATTAACAGTGGCAATACCAAGTTAGGTGTGAAAGTGATAAAAAACATGAACTGGGCAATATTTTCTTGTTACACGTCAATGTTCATACCGAAATCTCCAGTGTAGATATAAGCTTCTTGTGTATACCCAATCAATTTTCAATTCCAACATTCCGATCGTGTTTGAAAAGTGGGATTTGTTTGGCATGTTTTGACTGCTGTTCGAAGAATAAATAGTTCAGATTTACTTTACGTTTACAGACGTTTTAAGTTAAAGGTACGAATTTTAGATACTAACTCAACCTGTACATTATTGATTAGGGTTATTATATTATTTAAAAATAAGTTGTATCGTTTATTTTTCAACCAACATAAAAGAACGGAAGAGCTTCTCGTCTCTAAATTAAAAGCTGGTGGTCTGCCTTGCCATTCTTTGGTTTAATTTTGGTAAGTTCTGATAATTTGAAGGCGGTATCATTATGTTCACCTTTTTAAAGTTATGCCTTACAGCCTGTGCTTACAGCTGAAGTAGGTATATAATAAATCATATCAAATTAAGTGCTATTTCAATACATTACTTCTGAACCAACATTCGCATATTGTGCATATTTCTTCATCAAAACATTAACATTTGAATTACAACAACTGTGTTTCAATAGCGGTCAATCGTTGCACATGATTAACATTACTGTTCAATTAAAAATAACGCATTAATTATATTGAGAAATATAATTACGCAATTCTTTTATTGTATGCGTTTAGATGATCGATTAGAAAACAATAACGATGTCTCACAAACTAACTGTTAATTAATCTTAACAGTTTGATATACAATAGTTCCTGTAATCTTTGATCTCTGTAGTTATGATTATATATGTCAGTATGTACGTAGTATTGTTTCGATTATGTATGGGGGTCTTCGAGTGTAGAGTGAACGAGTACCTACTAGGGAAGCGCGTACCATCTTAGACTCATCTTAGCTTTCCATCAGGCGAGATTGTGGTCAAGCGCTTCCCTATCTACAGTAAAAAAAAACTGATTTTTAAAGATGTAATCAAAAAAATTGATGGTCGATTTTGGCTAATGGAAAAGACAGAATTGCTAGGTTTAATTTCTGCAACAATCTTAGAATTGTATTTCGTTGTTCATAAAACGCTGAGATGGACGGATAGCTCTACTTACTACGTATTTTTTATTGTACATATTTTAAAAATTTATTTCGGTTGATTCTATGAATAAAAAGTGCTTTTACTAGGTAGTAGGTACCAACTATAAAAATATTAAGTGTTGGACCTACAATATTGAAAATTCTTAATAATAATTTTAAGACAAAAATACTTACATTATTAAATGCGCACATAATAATTGAATATTGATGAAATAATAATAAGATAATTCCATGCGGAAATTATTCCAAAACCTACACATGGCATTTATATAAAAACGGGATATCTATCATACATTATTGACACGGTTATCGAAACATATGATTAACATCTGAAGCTCTGCCAAATTGGGTCATGCAAATAAACTCATGGTTGTATAAGTATATTACGACATACGTTCACACGTGGGCTAAACTATACGGTTTAGGAAGAATGGTTACTTGAATTTTATTTTTTCCCATGTACGAAACAAGGATAAACAAGGATTTTTAATTTTTTGGAATTAATTTCTATTGTTGTTCGTGATTTATTTGATTCGTATTTATTTTATTGACCTATGTTTTCATTTAGATAAATTATTGGTTAAATCAATATTAAAGAAACGCCTACGAAGTTTACACCAATTATAGTAGTTCAATAAATTTGAAAATACATATAAAATTTTTTAATTTTTTATTGAAGTGAAACTTTTTTAGGCGCGTTGAGAGTAAAATTTCAAGGTCGCGTCATGGCAATACCATCACGTCATGGCGACGATTTTGGTATCTTTCAATCTTTCCAAAGAGGTTTCACTTCTGATACGTATGCTCGGCGCACACGCACTTTTTTGTAAGACAACTGCAGTTATGCATTTACACACTCCCAAAAACTTTCTGATTGATATTAAATGTATAAAATATAAATCAATATGTTATATTCTCTACGTGCTACATCTCTCGTTCGGAAATCGGTATGTCCGTTGATTCAATGATATCGAATATCTGTACCGGTTCCTGTTTGATCTTTTATTAGAAATTGTATTGCCAATTGAACATACTTTTATATACCTACTTCATGAGTTATTTGTATTTCAGATCGATTCTGCAATATAAGAAGTAATTACAGAAACTCATCGAGAATTAATTTATTGAAATAAATTCTCCTGTGATATAAATAAGCTTTATCAACAATAATGGCTTAAAATTCCCGTTTAAAATTACATACATTACAATTTTTAGACGTTTAATTTTAGTTTTAAACTTTTAAATCGCGCAATATTCACAGTTTCCTTTACAAATCCATACCATGAGGCATGAACCATCACATTGCATACAGACATGACATAGTCCACAATTGTAACCCTTTTACTTGATTCGCGCGTTCAAGAAATAAACTCTTCAGTTTTATAATAATAGTATAGATTATCTGTGGCCAAGTTAACACATTGCAGCATACAGATGACGTAGGTCACAATTGTTCAGCAGATGCGTCCGGATGCCGCCCACTGACGACCTTTCGTAATTACCACTTTTGTGAATCGAATGGTAAAATTACTATGCTATGTAACCCGTTTTCAATAAATTATGCAGTAGCCTTAGAATCTATACCAAAGACGTGTATGCTATTAGGATTATTAATTAATAGCTTTTCGATAATTTTA
This sequence comes from Colias croceus, assembly GCF_905220415.1. NCBI lineage: Eukaryota > Metazoa > Arthropoda > Insecta > Lepidoptera > Pieridae > Colias > Colias croceus. Next base: position 11,686,171 of record NC_059539.1, read on the forward strand.
CAGCATCACTCAAAAAAAAAAAATTCAACTGAATTTCCATCCTTTATTCAGGCCCTTATTGTATTACGTTCAAGTCACAGATAATATAATAACTATAGTTAAATATATTATGCATTCTCCACCTCTGCATTTATGCAGTCATAAAAACATAAACCAAAAGTTACTTTCACATCCATTAAATCAGTTATGGGTTTATCTTATTGGATCGATTTCATTTACGCTAATAAATAATAATTACTTGATCGTTATAAGATGATGAGACATAATAATATAATCAGGCATAACCAAAAAATGTAAATGTTTTCAAACAGTAGCACAATATGTAGGTATAATTTATAAATCTGGATGAAGCCGAATAAATCTCAAAATTGAGCACTATATTTTTAAACCGTATCCATTATCCATCTACATATTTTAGTTACTTTAAACACCACGACAAAAACAATTACCATGACAAACTTTATAAGATATTTCACACTTAACAAGCAACCCTTAGACCAGACCACAATCAGGTAGTCTGTTCTCAGAACCGGCCAGACCTAACCAAACAAAATGGAAGCACGTGCGCTAATATTGGCTTAAAAGTTTGTTCCAAAGTAATTGAAAACATCAGGCATATGCTAAATAAATATTGAAAAGGAATATTAACTAATTTGGCATTGAAGTAAAAATTACTTGGTATGCTTTTTATACCATTGCATCTGTAATGCAAATTAACACTATTCGGTGATTTTCCAATGTTTTTGATTTAGTATTTCTGTGTTTCTGTGCATAAAATGCGCTATTAGTAAATTTTTTGTTGTTTCACTCGAAATAATTACAATATAATTTAAAAATTAATTACACACTAATTAATTTAATACATTATTTTTATAATTTTAATTTATAATAATTATAATTTTTTGTTTCTACGAATAATACTATGTCTACCTTCAATAATTCTGTATGATTAAATTTACCTAAATCTTAAAAAGAAACGAGTGATGTAATCGCGAGGACTACTGAGCATTAGTTCTTAATACCAGACAATGCCAGACAAAATATTCACCACACAAGCCTTGGAGGCTTCTAACCAGACAAAAATTCATACAACTTGTTTCTAACTATGTTATGACGATTTAAAAGTGCTTCAAGCCGGAGTATAATCCAATGTTATGTACAAAATTGCTTCTAGAAGAAGTCAAAATGATTTTTAACCAATCCCCCTCTCGCCCAGGTAAAGGCATGTTGAAACACGTAGCGGTGTCCCCGCACCGCGCCCGCGCCGACTCCGTCAGCCTGTCGTCCTCCGCGTCCTGCTGCAGCCTTGGCAGCCTGGAGCACAGACACGATTCTGTTGGTGACCTGTCTAATAGAACGGTATGTTACAAAAATACACGTTTTACATACATTTGGCTTAGTAATGAATGTAGATTTAGTTGTAACAGCTTGCCTTGAATAAAACTGACATTATAGATTTTTATCAAGCAAAATTTTAATTTTGTACATAGTCTGTTCTCTCTGGATAGCTCTTAAGTTAGTACATAACATGCAACATGCTAAGCTGTCTACAATTTGTTTTGTTGTCTGTTTCGGTATTCAGAATTTATTTTCTGGTTTCCGATTTTGGCAATATCGAAGTACTTATGGGATTAGCTTTAAATTTTTGTGAGCTTAAGAGAGGTCCGAGGTGATGCTTAGTTTCTTTTTCATTTATTGCCAGATGCATTATCTACAACAAAAGCGTTGTACGAGTTACGATACATCCTCACAACCGTATCTATGTATTTACTCATACCTCTCAGTGCATCTATGTTTCAAGCCACAATGCCACAATTAAACCACATGCATTGCATCATAATGCACTCAACCGATAAATAATAACCAGCAGTTAGTTGTGAATCGGCCGAATTAATGGCAATATTGCAATGCTAATAATAGACTATAAATGTGTACAATAGGTTGGTCAATGCGTTGATTTAACGAGCTTTGTGAAATTTGGCTGAACGTCTAATAGCTAAGGAAACACCCACGGTGTTGGGAAATGCTCAAAAGTGTATCATTTTGTTGTTGTTTCAATTTAAACTGTGCCTCAAATAATTCTGCGGAAAATTATTACAAGGAATCGTATTGAATATGTTTTTTTACCGACTTAAAAAAAAGGAGGAGGTTGAATTCTCAATTGTATTATAATTTTACTTCAATATTTGATCACAGTTTGATTTTTTTATAATATTTTTCTAGAATCTTTTAAAGTTTGAAAATACAAACTCTTATAATAATTTCTAAGTTCTATCCCCACAGTTTCTCTTCGTGTGCGGTAAAGCAATAATTTAACTTGCTAACATTGTTTATTTTGTTATTATGGCTTTCCTCTTACTAATGTTTATTTAATACTCGACTAGGGACCTTTATCCGTTTCAACCATAGAACTAAGTGTTCATAAAGAATGAAATAAACAGTTTATTCTGACAGAGGAACTTAAACAAAAAAGTGTGCGTTTAGTGTACACTAGCTTACACTAGCGTGTAGTTAGTGTACACACGTAAGAAGTGAAATTTCTTTATGACCTTATTTTTCAAAAAATAATTTACTATATGCAACTTTACAGAAATACGTCAAATCACGCGTGGTAGGGATAAGAAAAAGATGGTGCGTAACGGAAAAATTTCACGCGTAACGAAAAAATGTTACATAAATTTTTTTCCAACCCCGATAAAGAAGTATCAAAAAATAATTCCAAAAAAATCTCGTTTAATTAAATCAATAAAGTGGCTAAATAGTAAATAGGATTCAATTGTTTATGTTCTCAAAATCTCGTAGTTTATTTATATTCTACATATTTTGTCGTATCTGTTCTAGCCTTGTTGTTTTTATTTTTTTGTGATTGCAAGAAGATAACCATTTCCCAGTGTCAAGTAAATTCTAATCCTGTTCTTGCGGACGATATTAATTGTATTCTGTAATTTTATTTTTATATTGTCTATAGTAATATTTACCACCGAAACATTTTTTGAATTCGTAGCGAGCATCAATTTGTATTTCTATGTTTTTAAAATAATTAAATATTATCTCTTAATTTAGCTGAAAGTGAATGAAATCTTGAAACAATATTGTTCTCTAATCACAATCGCAACATTAACCTTGTGAACCATTTTAATTGCCTTTCTCTGTTTTACTTTCACAGTAATGACGGAAACTCGAATATAATAAGCTTAATGTCTGGGAAATATTAGAAATAATTTGTGTGTATTAATCACCGATCTGTGAATAGGCTCTAACCTTAGGCTCTAACATTTTGAAATACAGAGAGAATAAATTTTGTTTCAAATGTCGACTCCTGAATAATCTTTGTCTTTGAAATGTCTTTGCATCTTTTATTGATTACTATACGGTTTTATGATTATACTACTTTATTTTATCAGATATTTATTATTTCAAGGTAGAAAAATTAACAACTTTTGGGTTACGACCATATAGTATTGTGTCGTTCGGCAGCCGGCTATCCTAACTTCTTCGTGATCTGATCTCAATATTAATGTAGAACATGTAGAAACGTTAAAAGACAATTTGTATAGCGGATATAGCTTTATATCCACTGAGTATAACATTACATCAACTAGCTAACTTATAACTGTCCAATACAATATCTTCCCCAAACTCCCGTACAGGAAGCCCAATGTGTACTCAATGATATTTCATCAATAACTAATATTTACTCCTCTTATCTCACTAACCGTTTGGCAATTATCCAAACATGGATTTGCGGGGGCTTTTATGCTATAAAATACTTCCCACGTCCTTTTGCAATTTTGAAATTATATTAGCGCTTTAACAGACCTATATTTTGGATACAGTTTTGATAAAAAATTGCAGGTTCTATAGGTATTTTAGTCTATTTGTACTCGTTTGTTTTGAGGTTCTTAATCAATAGGTAGAGATACACAGGTGGGATTGTTTATTTGGTATTGACTGATTAAATTAAGAGCAGTGGTGGCTCAGTGGTGAGACCTCGGACTTCGAATCGATAAGTCCGTAGTTCGAGACCAGGCGAGCGCGCAGGAAATAAATTGATTTTTCAATTTATCTGCGCATGTTGTAACATCACCACTGCTCGAACGGTGAAGGAAAACATCGTGAGGAAACCGACATGTCGAAGAATTAAAAAGTTCGACGACATGTGTCATCCGCCAACCCGCACTTGGCCAGCGTGGTGGATTATGGCCTGTACCCTCATAGGAGGCCCGTGTCCCAGCAGTGGGAACGTATATGGGCTGATGATGATGATGATGATGATGATTAAATTAAAGTCAACCTCTAACCTAAATGTGTCATTGCAATTTTACAATACCATACTTCTTTCTTTTATACCAGCCCCTTAAGTTCTTCGTACCTTAAAGAGACCATTTCCATACGAATCTGGTTTCAAATGGTATATGGAAAATCTTTGGTATGGTCACATCCCACGGTCCCCGCTTTTATCATACTCGTATCCTCGTAATGCTCCCAGGGTTATCCGAATATTATTTTTTACATTTAAAAAACTATTGTGTACCTTACAGACCTTCAAGGGACTATTTCCACACAACTTTGGTTTGAAATGTTCCGTGTAGTATGGAAAATCTTTGGCATGGAAGCAATCTCGGTCACATCCCACGGTCCCCGCTTTCATCAGGCCCGTAATGTTCCCATCTTTGTTATCGCCCTATCTCATTGGGTTATCGCTAATTAATATGTTAGTTTCATTGTCAGATTCTCATTGAGTTTGGGAATCAGTCAATTATTGTTCATTATGTTTGGGTTATAGTTGATTATCGTTAAGCTTGGTAAAGATTGGTAACTATACTCACACACGTGCATTTATTCATAGAAGTATGGTACTTTCGGTTTCTTTATTTGTATCATTGAAATATGAATCTGTCTGTATGTTTATACATAAAATATCGAAAGGATAAGAATGAGTTTTGCAAATGGTAAAAGTAAAGTAAAGTATATTTGTAGGAATTTTTCGTACATGGAAAACTTACTAAAATAAATTAACTAAGATTTTTTTATCGTATCAGTTATGAATTCAATACTTTTGGAAGCTCATGATACTACTATACATAAAATACTTTTCAAGCTATAAAAATATTTATCAATCAAATCACGCCGTAGCGCCAAATAAGGTCAACCAACATATGAGACATGTGTTGGTAATAAAGCATAGCCAAAAGCGCTCGTTGAAAAGTGATGAACCAAGTTTGAATTATAAGAATTACGGCTCGGCTTATCTTCGTACCTAATAATAGATTTTGGAAAAAATATAGTCTTGCTTTTCGATCATTATAAAATCACTATAGCTTTCCGCTCGCGGCTTCGCCCGCGTTTTCAAAGAAAAACCCGCACAGTTCTCGTTCCCGTGGGATTAACGGGATAAAACCTATCATAATATGTGTCAAACCAAGTTAGGTATCCTCTATAAGTGTAATCGGTTCAGTAGTATTTGCGTGAAAGAGTAACAAACACACACATACACATCCTCACAAACTTAGTAGGATGTCCCAAATTGCCAACAGTTATTTCATAATTTTTCTTGACCAATTGTGCAGGAAACGAAACGTTCAAACTTAAATAAGTTTAAGTTTGAATGTCGTGCTTGTAAATTGTAATATAAGTATAAAGAAGTACCTACTTCATGTAGAAAAGAGTAAAGAGCACGTTTAGCTGACTCTTTACCATCTTCTCTATGGTGTCAATATCCGTCATCAACTTTGAGAGTGCACCTGCTTTTAAGCTCACGTATGCATATCAATTATCAGATATTATCCTTCTAATATAAAAACGGGAAAGCACAAAATAATATCTAAGCTTGTTAACAAAGATCTTTGTTACTTTCAATTTAAATAATAAAGTATAGCTTTTATCTCTTTATTTTAAACTAGTTTCCGCCCGCGGCTTCGCCCGCGCATCCAAAGAAAAACCCGCATAGTTCCCGCTCCCGTGGGATTTCCGATATTGCGTCATTTTCCCGGGATAAAAAGTAGCCTATGTCCTTTCTCGGGTATCAAAATATCTCCATACCAAATTTCATGAAAATTGGTTCAGTAGTTTAGGCGTGATTGAGTAACAGACAGACAGACAGACAGAGTTACTTTCCCATTTATAATACTAGCTTTCCACCCGCGGCATCGCCCGCGCTGTCAAAGAAAACTCGCATAGTTCCCGTTCCCGTGGGATTTCCGGGATAAAACCTATCCTATGTCCTTTCTCGGGTATCAAAATATCTCCATACCAAATTTCATGAAAATTGGTTCAGTAGTTTAGGCGTGATTGAGTAACAGACAGACAGACAGACAGAGTTACTTTCGCATTTATAATATTAGTATGGATAATAAAGCTTTATATTTCAAGTTACATAAAATTGAAATTTAAATAAAAGCTATACTTTATTCCATGATCTAGACTCTAGAGAATAAATAAAACAGTTACTAGCTTACCGCCCGCGGCTTCGCCCGCTTTCTCTAAAACGATTTGAGATTTAAACTATCCTATCTCTCAAGTTGGATCGAACTGCACATGGTGTGCGAATTTTATTATAATCGGTTTAGTGGTTTAGGAGTCCATTGGGGACAAACATTGTGACACGAGATTTATATAGATTTAGATTAATGTTCGTATTAACGAGAACTGCATTCTGTGAATGCAGAATTTTTTAACTGAACTTTCTCATTCATCGTCGAACAATCGAGATGCTTTCCCAAGGTCAACAGTCTGTAGCGAGTTCAAGTGATGGATTGTTAGAATTTGATTTATATGAAACTAGCTTTCCGCCTGCGGCTTCGCCCGCGTTTTCAGAGAAAAACCCGCATAGTTCCCGTTCCCGTGGGATTTCCTAGAAAACCTAGCCTATATTACTCGTGGATAATGTAGATTTCGAATGGTGAAAGAATTTTTAACATCGGTCCAGTAGTTTATGAGCCTATTCACAAACAAAGTTTAAAACTTTATAGGTAATATTAGTGTAGATACATGATGCAAGTTATTTTCTTATTGTTTCTAACTTAGTATCTAATTTTTAGTATCAGAATTCAGAACACGTTAAATAATACTATGATAAAGTTTTAAATTATAAAACATTAATAATATTCTAATACAACCATAACACAGTTTTAAAAACAAATTAATTTCTCCGAGAATGAATATTAAAACCTAACATTTTTATCACGTGTTAAACAAATAAATCAATTTAATAATCTACATATTGATAACCTCTATTCCCTTGTAATAAGGTTCATTTCTTCACATAGTAAGCATATATTTTCCCACGAGAGTTAATGTGCAGAGGTTATTGTTCTAGAGATGGTCTAATGAGAGTACGTGCGCAGAGAGAGCGTAGGTTCGATTCCCTTAACAAGTGATCGAGATAGGTAGTGTGGGTTTTCTTAATTGCACTTTATGTTAATAGGTAGCAAATTTACTAGCTTTTGGGCCTGGCCTAGCTATGCATATTTCCATTTGTATGGTTATGGTATGGTTGTATATAAAAAAATGATCAAGAAAATATGATATGTATCTCTTTGTCAGAATTTTTCAAATTCAGATGTTTTCTTCTGAGCTATAAAGTATAAACATATAGACGCTGAATACACACATTCTTTGGTATTTAACCCTTAGCTGGTATCGCCTTTTTTGGCAACACTACCGGTATCGTGGGTCAAATTCTACCCATACCTAACAATCTGTTGTAGATAGTAGATTTTTTATTATTTGTATAAAATATGGTTAGATAAGAAATAAAAAAATATTTTTTTTACAAAATTAACTTTATTTAATTTTAGAATATAAAAAAATATCATGTTTTACACGCAATTGTAAATAACCTTATTTTTTGGCACTTTTTGGTTAGTGTGAACTTAAAACATAAAAAAAAAATATAAATGTTAGAAAAACTGTAACTACAATATATTTATGGCACTTCTCATATCTTTATTATAACAAAAAAATAAATTGCTTCTGAAATCATCATAAAATAAAAAAAATGACAACCAAAACCAAAATGACTTTTACCATCAACTATCATCCTCATCTTCTTCACTCTCATCTCTCGTATTTTCGTTTCTCGTATATTTTCTATTATTCTCGTATCTCCTCTTCGTTTTCACTGTCGTCAGAACTTACTCCAAATACACTGTCTTCTGAGCAACTAACATATTAGGGATAGTCTCGATCGCTGATGATTTCGTCGTCACAAAGTTGGTTTACATTTGGTATTCTTTCATTTTTCAATTCCAAATCGTCACTTCAGTCGTTCATCAACTCCTCGATTTGTCTGTCGTTCAAAAAGCCCTCCAATGTAGTACAAATAAACAATAAAACAAAAAAGTAAGTAATTACACTCAGTGAAAAAAGTTACTTATTTGGTGTCGTGGGTCGAACGTGACCCAGAAAGCTACTTACCTCCGCTCCTAAGATAGTTACAGTTCTGCACATCCACCCCCCGCTGCAGCTAGCGACGCACTGAGAATACTTAGAAGCGCACAGTCGTTGCATAAATATTTAAAGAATTATAACCGAAAATGTTCGCTTCTGGGTCAAATTTGACCCACGATACCTGCTAAGGGTTAAGATTTAATATTACAAGAAAGAAAAGCAGTGGTGGCTCAGTGGTGAGACCTCGGACTTCGAATCGATAAGTCCGTGGTTCGAGACCAGGCGAGCGCGCAGGAAATAAATTGATTTTTCAATTTATCTGCGCATGTTGTAACATCACCACTGCTCGAACGGTGAAGGAAAACATCGTGAGGAAACCGACATGTCGAAGAATTAAAAAGTTCGACGACATGTGTCATCCGCCAACCCGCACTTGGCCAGCGTGGTGGATTATGGCCTGTACCCTCATAGGAGGCCCGTGTCCCAGCAGTGGGAACGTATATGGGCTGATGATGATGATGATGATTACAAGAATTACCATCACTGGTTTTCTTGTATTCTATTAAAATACTATCAAACAACAGCCTGTAGAATTTTGCACATCAAAATAATCTCATTATTTCTATAGATACATAACAATACCAATATTCAATACCCATTACGTCACAGCCACACATCCGCGACTCCAATTTACCCACGTCACGGATCCGAAGGTTCATTCAAACGGTGTTGTGCATAATAATTCATATTTTACATATGTACGTTTGTTTCCCCCATAGCTACAGTAACTGTAGGAATATGTATTAGTACTACAGGAACTATCTACTAGGTAAATAGGTTTAAAACTACGTAATGTTTTCTTTTAAATGAATAAATGTAATATATGTAGTTTAAGTCTAATCATACTAATATTATAAATGCGAAAGTAACTCTGTCTGTCTGTCTGTCTGTTACTCAATCACGCCTTAACTAGGTACTGAACCAATTTGCATGAAATTTGTTATAGAGATATTTTGGTACCCGAGAAAGGACATAGGATAGGTTTTATCCCGGAAATCCTACGGGAACGGGTTTTTCTTTGAAAACGCGGGCGAAGCCGCGGGCGGAAAGCTAGTTTGTAAATAAATTGTATTTGAAACGACAGTAAACGTGCTAAAAAATAATAGGATTTATAAAAATGCAGCAAATTTTCAACGCATTCAGTTTATTAATTACATTGAATCAAAATAACATTTATAGTTACTTTTAAACCTACAATATGACACGTGTTAAAATTAACTCCGTTACGCTATTGCATGCATGATGTAACATGGGTTATAAAATATTATAACAGTACCTGACGGTCGCGTGCTTGGTGACAAGCTTGTATCCTAATACATGATCCTATCAATACTGGTATATTCTATATTCTTTTGTATACTAACATATTTATTGAGTCCAATTTCACAGCTTTCTGTTATGTTGTGTTTAGGTAAGTGGTTAGAAATGACGAAAAATGCTGTTCGTCATTTTGAATTTGGCTTATAATGTGTATGTTCACGCGTTTACATCAAAAGGTTTCTACAAAATTTTATCACTAAAGCTGCACCATCAAAAAACATTAAATTTTCGATAAAATAGTAATAAAATAGACACGTTAATGTCCGCATGGTCCAGTTAGTACAAACATTTCGTAAACTTAGATACGTTATCAGTATTGTTTTTCTAAGAACTTGCAGCTCGGTGCATGCAGAGGTCGCGAACCTAATAGAAAAATATCGATTGACTTATTTATTGCATTAGTTGTACTGTTTAGTAATATAATTACAATAATAAATAAAATTCACGTTATAATTAATTTATTTTCGTGGTAACATACGGTTGCTTCATAATAATTAATAACCATTGAGCGTTTAGCAGCGTTCTGCCAAGTTCTGCCAACTGATTTTTTCGAGTAATTAAAAATACACTAAAATAAAGTGTATGTAATGTATTTAAAATTTATTTCTTTTATGAATACCTTAATATGTATAATAACTTATGTTTCTAATTATATGATAATTATTTTACCTGCACCTTCACTAAAAAAAGGTTTACAGCCTCTGCTTATTATTTTATTTACTTCTTACACAATTGATGACTAAATAATGTTTTTGTTTGAATACGTATTTAATTACAAGTCGTTTTACAAATTAAAATCTGTTCTTTGTTTTAAGTATGATTAGATTTCCCTGTTATCTTTTCCAAGAAGTTCCATTTCTCTATTATTTAATTGGCTTTGGTTCTGATTCGGATTTATTAAGTTATCTGTCATAATTAAGAGTTCTTACTGGTTCTTACAGATATTTGTTACATTTTTTTTTCTAATTAATAAATAAATCTTACCCTTCTTCTTTTTCTTAAGTGGCAACTCCCGATCACAGTGAGGACGGAATCAGATCTTTCGAATATTAGAATATAATATATAGAATACAGTTTTTAAAATATTTTCTATTGACAATATCTTTATAAACACACAATTGTAAACTCTATTATTATAACATACGTAATTAGCACAATAATTATTGCATGTCATTCATGGCCGCAACAATACGCTTGATAAACTTCGACCCGCGGCTTCGTTTGACTTTGGTGTATGAACGTAATTGTCCTGCATCTAAGTGCTATTTGTTTTATAATCGATTGGAATTTATAAATTAATTAATTATTTATTTATTCAAAACAAGTTCCTCAACTCGATACATGCGTGGATTAGGGTGTTTTGCCCTTTATGTGGCTTGACGGAACACAGTGGGGTTTTGGTCGGTAGGAATCTGACATAACCCGCGGCCCTTTCCCCGGAGGCTGTGGGTATCTATGCAAGATTTCCCCACTTAAAAAAGGGTGTTTTGCCCTATTTATTGGAAATATATGATTTAAATTTGTCTGGAACTAGAAATAGTAATAAAATATTCTAGCAATAACACATATAATATGAATAACGAAATCTCCGTGAAAATATATTAGATATTTACAACGAATATAAAAATGAACCTAATACCTTTCCTCTCATTACAGTCCATAAACACAAAATAAAACATTGTCTCTGTCCACTTTCACGACCATAGACTAAACGCTGTTTAATCTGTGCTCTAAATAATTCGAAGTAAAAGTTATCATTTCCTGCTTCATTTGTTTTGTTGGAGAAATGGTAACCGTTGTTCATATCCTGATACATGTATTTTAACTAATTATTTATTGATTAATTCCTTCCTGAATACATAACTTTCACTAGCACGCATCGGATTATTGTAACAATAATATTATAAGTAAACGACTACATATAGTTTAGGTTATTATATTATGTTTATATAATACAGGATTGAATGCATTGATGATTGGATTAACCCATTGAGCCCCGAGCGCGAGCGGCCCGATCGGGCCAAGACACAATACATTTTCTATTGTGTCTGTGATTCCGAGGGCTGAGTTATTAATAAGTACTGCATTGTTATATCACTCTAATGGGCTAGTTTTAAATACCAGGAATCTTCTAGCTGTTAAAATATGTTTAAATTATTTATTCCAACATCCAAAAATACATTCACACCCTTGTACACTTGAAGAGAAAATATTTGCGTTCTTTTATTTTATAATCTAAGAGCTGTGTTACATTTCCAAATTATCGATAACATATTCATCAAACTATCGATAACTCAGCTTCACTATCCCAGGGCACGGGCCTATTCCGTGGTCAATTTAGATCAATGAGCTGACAGGAAGTAAGCCCGGAAGCACATTGTTTGTTCACAAATAATTGTATCAACTTTACTCACATTTGTACACAATTTAGATATTCTACAGATATGACAGCTTATCAAATATGACATAATAGTTAGGTACCTATGTGTTGTACATAAGTTTGTACATTTAGAAGAATGTAGAATCCTATCCTTCCTACTAATATATAAATTCTTCCTACTAATCCCTACTAATATTATAAATGCGAAAGTAACTCTGTCTGTCTGTCTGTTACTCAATCACGCCTAAACTACTGAACCAATTTGCATGAAATTTGGTATGGAGATATTTTGATACCCGAGAAAGGTCATAGGCTACCTTTTATTGCGAAATATGTACCACGGGCGAAGCCGGGGCGGACCGCTAGTTACATATAAATGTGAAAGTTTGTGAGGATGTGTGTGTTTACTCTTTCATGCAAATACTACTGAACCGATTACAATGAAATTCAGCACACATATAGAGTGTAACTTGGATTAACACATAGGTTTTATCCCGAAAATCCCACGGGAACGGGAACTATGCGGGTTTTTCTTTGAAAACGCGGGCGAAGCCGCGGGCGCAAAACTAGTCTTTTGATATGTTTGTGTTTATTGTACCATCTGACTACTGTGATTGTACTTACGGGATAGGTACGGATTTTGTTCAAGTACCAAACGTGTTTTTAAGGAATGCACACACTATTTTTATCGTGTAGGTACAACCGTACATGTTTATCGTATAAATGCAAATTGAATGCATTTATGCGAACGAAGTCACGATGATCAAAAAGACAAACTAATTGTAATTGCAGACAGATTTTAACACGAAATAGCAGATTCTTTACTACTAATGTATGGTATTTGTTGAATGTTATTATGCTTATTTTCCTTAAACTTGTATATTATTATTCGTTCCTATATTTTAAATAATAAAAGCGGAAAGCTAGTACCTACGTACTAGCTTTCCGCCCGCGGCTTCGCCCGCTTTGTCTAGAACCTAATAAATTATATACCAAAACCTTCCTCTTGAATCACTCTATATATTTACAAACCGCATCAAAATCCGTTGCTTAGTTTTAAAGATTTAAGCATACATAGGGACATGTCACATGGGGACAGAGAAAAGCGACTTTGTTTGTAGTGATACGTACCTAGTTGTAACTGTGCTACGCATACACTCCGTTTTATCGTTCTTACCTTGTAATTTGTAAACATACATATTGCATTAATGATTGCCATAATAATACTATAAACGCCAGTAATCATTATTACTGACGGAACTGTTTATTTAATATCTTTTAATATTATCATTTATTGATACGATCTCTGTTCATGTTTCCGTGGTGACATACAATTCTTAGTAGACGGGAATTACCATATTGGTTTGTGAGACTCATTTGTATAGGAAAATGAATTTTTACACGTATTGAGTATGAGGTGTTGTGTATCTTGGTTGCCTTGTAACTGCAGTTTAACAGGAGTTTAACATAAAATACTTATTAATTATTATGATTATTTGTATGCCTTCTTAAGTAGTCGGTAAAAGTATTTATGTTAATTTTCACAGAATACATATTTATTTCAAATATTGAATAGTTTTTAACCGACTTCAAAAAAGGGGAGGTTCAAAATTAAGCTGGTATATTTTTATCGTAACAAATATCTATTGAAAGTTAAAGTTTTATGCAGTCACAGCGACAATCAAATGAATTCATTTACATTAGAAAAGTGACTTGATCTATTTAGGCATAACTTATTTTATGTTTTCCAATGTAAATTATATGCAATGTATCTACTAAATCAAAGTAGGTAAATGGACATAACTTAGGGACATAAAAGCATAAATTGATTAGGTTTTTTTCAAAATGTCGTGCGTCATTCTCCGGCCTCGATTTAATAGGAACTGTTCAAACGATTGATATTGCACAAGCAATCGGGTTTGTTTATAATATTCTGAATCAATTCCCTGTATTTTTAAGTGTAATAATATCCTTGAAAATATTTTGAAATGACAGCAATCATACAAAAAAGGTTGTCTATCTAGCTAATTAAATAAAAGTCGCGCCATTAAAGAACCTCCATTTTAGATTCGTTTCTTATAGAAGGGAGTAGGGACTACCATAAATATTGAACTCTTGCACAATATTAAATTAGGACACGAAATGTTACTTTCACTCAATCAAATGCCAGGAGATTATCATAGAAGAAACAACTATTTAATAAGATAAGATTACGACATGAATGACGTATTGAGTGCACTAATGACGTCACTGTCAAAGTGGCATTTCACGCATATCTCCGCCATGTTCGATTGTTGTGTTATCTATGGTAATTGTGAAAGTGAATACTGATTGCTTTGATTCATGATTTTCTTTTTTAGTTTGCACCAGGCGATCCTGGATTCTTTCCAATACAAAGTTCAAAATTCCAATTAAAGGAAAAATAATATGGAGAGTTTAATCAAAATATTATGCCATCTACTCGCACTTGCTTTGAAATAAGTATTTAATAGTAATGCAATAATACATAGTAAAATCGCTAGCTTTTAAATACTTTCTTGGATTTACCATTACCATACCATTCTAATTTGATACTAAAAAACTATAAGCTGCAATGCAACTGGGAGCTCAACTTATAGTTGTTTTTTCTTTCCTTTTTGTATTACGGGTCAATAAATTAAAGCATCTGCGTACTGCGCCAACTTGGAATTTAAATCATGTCGCATACGACCTTGCCTTGCTTTCAAATCCGCATGTCGTTTATTTAACTGTCGATAAGAGGTTTTACTTTACGAATAAATTCTCCTGTTAGTATCAGATGTACCTAATATAATTACTTATATAGGAATCTATCTGTATTTTGAGTGAGGATTATAAATTGAGAATGAATGAGGTAGTTGCATACATGCCTTATAGTAAGACCCTTCGTTTTAGTTATGCTTATTACTATTAGGTTTGTCCAGTCTGTGTATTATGCAGGAATCCTAGACGAACTTTCCTTTCTGTTTAGAAGCGCATTTAGCACTGTATTTAACGTTTATTATTGTTAACGTATACATTTGAAATCATCTCATACACAGTTCATTTTGTTAATGTGTAGCATAAGATTTTCAATTCTCGATCACTTAAATTTAAAACTTAACATGCATAGTCTTCCAATCCAGCTTTGTTAGTTTCGAACTGATTGCGTGATTTATTCAGGAATATTAATTTATTTACAAATACTATCATTTAGCACAATTAGCCCCATTAGTTGTGACCTTCAACATTTCTTCGTTATTTTGATATTAAGCTCATAATTGCGGAACACCTTGTAAGTCTACCTTTACATCATTATTCTGAGAACATGTCGCAAACCTTCGCGTTTCGATTTATTTCCTCGAACCGGTCTTGTATGAAGTGCATAATCGATTTTTATATTGCAAAAGCGATAAAGGGAAAATATCTTTACAAATATATCTATGTGAAAGCGCAAGGTATAATAATTATTACCGCAGTAAAAGAATGTATCTCTATTTTTCTTTCGTTGATTCTGGACTAGCCGTAACTGGAATATAGACGGTAACTGGAATTATCACATAGGATAGATTTTATCCCGGAAATGTCACGGGAACGGGAACAATGCGGGTTTTTCTTTGAAAAGCTAGTTTATAATATTCGTAAGAAATAAGACAGCACATAAGCCTTAGACATAAGCTCGTTTTCTAATAAGGGCAAGATTTCTTCTTTTCTTTTTCTGTTTTCTGGTATTTTGGTGAAGTCTTACGTTACAACCACCAATCCAAGGTATAACAAAATAAATAAAAACTGGTTTATTTCAGAAACAATCTATCAATAACCACATTATCATCACCAAAACGTCTTTGCAGTTCGCACTTAAATCCTTCTCCCATGACGTGATATCTTCCTGAAAAGTATTAAATTTAGCAGTTAATTTATATGCCTAGGATTTGGGTTTTTTTTGTTTATTTTATTTATAGCATTAAAATGCTCATTACTGATTTGAAATTAGAAAATAATAATAACTGATGTCAAATTACTTGTAAATCAAATATACACATAGACAAATATTTATTTTACTGGCTAGTTTACCAGATTTAGTACATAAAAATGTAGTTTTCATAAGGGTGATTTACAATGAATCTAATTTACTCACTATCTTTTATGTGTTTGTCCTCGCAGTTCTGATACTCTAGTTCGCAGTAACTATGAAAGTAGTGATACTTCCATCTGTATGTGTCGTAACCACATAGGGGATTGTGATATACCCTGTATTTAATAAAAATATAAATTATATGTATACTTATGTTACTTACGTAATATTATAAAAGACTAGTTTTCCGCCCGCGGATTCGCACGCGTTTTCAAAGAAAACCCGTATAGTTTCAGTTCCCGTGGGATTTCCGGCAACCGATCCTTTATGTTAATCCAAGTTATCCTCTATATGTGTGCTAAATTTCATTGTAATCGGTTCAGTAGTATTTGCATGAAAGATTAACAAACACACACACATCCTCACAAACTTTCGCATTAATAATATTAGTAGGATTAAAAGAAAAATAGATTACCTATATATTTTAATGATGAAAACCCAAAAAAATGTGAGGAAAAATAAATAGTAAAAAAAAATCGCGATAATAACTTAAAAATATACGTAACAATTGTCTAGAACATCTGATATAATCTGCGACGCAGTCAGTATACTTCTTCTTCAGGTTCGGAGGCAGCTCATCATAGTTTATACCCTCGAATGTAAAAACTGGTTCATCGATGTCTTCCAGCTTGAAGTCTGTGAGGTGCGGGAATGGGAGGGGCTTTCTGTTTTTCTGTGCGTTTGTTGATAGAACTATAAGGAATATTCATCAAGCAATCGGTAATAAAATAATATAAAGTATATATAGAACTAGCTTTCCGCTCGCGGCTTCGCCCGCTTTGTCTAAAAGTTAAAACTTAACGAATTATAAATTATAGGTATACTAAAACCATCCTCTTGAATCACTCTATCTATAAAAACCCCGCATTAAAATCCGTTGCGTAGTTTTAAAGATTTAAGCATACATAGGGACAGAGAAAGCGACTTTGTTTTATACTATGTACTTATGTAGTGAGTGATTGAAGAATAATATTGCCATGGAAATCACTCAAATGACGAATCCAACATAAGAAGAAAGCATTTTCTTCTTGATTATTTGTTTATTACAAATGGAAAATTGCGAAATCATTATACACATGATAAAATCTGTGAACGAGATGATTTTTGGAATTCTAAATCAATGACAAAACCCGGTATTTACCTACAGTTTTTCTAAGACCACTTGAATAAATAAACGTTTGACTATTTGAGTAAGAAGTTTTTGGAACTGTTATTCTTCATTTCTATACTAAATTCTTGTGCAATAACAGCTATAAGCAAATAAGAGATTTGTCCACACAATATGTATATCTATACACAGAAATTTGTATGTATGTATTTTCAAGCATACTTACAAAGAACGTAAAGAAACAATTGCTTCATCACGTCTAAACATAAACGATACTAAATTTCAATTAAGATAAAGGAGATTGTCATAAGTTCAATCAATTTAATCTTCACGGACTATCTTTCATTTAGTTTTAATTTACTTTGCTATCGCCCAGACTCAAAAACTAGTCATCCGATAGTTGTTGTAATTCGTGATAATTTTTTTTTCTTATTATATCTACCAATTGGCTAAACAATAAATTAATTAATCACGTAATCAAAAACAATTGACTTAAACTCGGAAAGTAATTTCATCTTAAAAATTTGTCATCGTCACGAAACTTCACGAAATGGTTACGTTTTGAGAGATTTAATAAATAAGAGAATTCGTTCATCACGCCCACACTCTTCCTAGAAACAATCTGAGATTTATCTTTTACCACTATTTATAGTGTGTAGTTGATAACTTCCAGTGTTTCGAGTTTAGAAATACATTTTGATTGTAAGCCCAATTTATGGTACTTATGATCTTTGGTAGAGTTCATATACCTATTAAATTTTTTGTTATACTATCTAAAGTTTTGCACTTAAATGATCTAATTTACCTATAAAATCTATACTTATATTATAAAGCTGAAGAGTTTGTTTGTTTGAACGCACTAATCTCGGGAACTACTGGTCCGATTTGAAAAATTCTTTAGATGTTTGATAGCCCATTTATCGAGGAAGGTTATAGGCTATATTTCATCACGCTACGGGCAATAGGAGTGGAGCCACGGGGGTGAAACCGCGCGGAGCAGCTAGTAACCTATAAAAATTGTACGTAAGTAGTTACAATTAAACACAAAAAAAGAAAATGATTATTATTTTTATGGCAGCACCGCTCAACTTTCACATTCAGTATAGGCAAAGGACAACGATCCACACAGCCAAACAGTTGAATCGCATTAGACAGATGATGTGCTCAAAACAAATGTTGCACTCTGTTCTCGCTCCAATAATCCAGATAAAAGAGCCGAAGCGTTTACGTGCGATTTGCAAAGAATGCTACAGACGAAACATGTGTTGTCCATTTGCTTTCAAACAGGTCAAGAAGAACCGCTTGCCCACAGATCCAAAAATGGACGGTTTTAATTTACAGGGACAGCTTGTTAATATTTAATGACGGTTCAGATTTGACAGTTGATATTAATAAGAGAGTTTTTTTTTTATTACAACACTAGATGTGCTCCGCAGTTTTACTCGCATTGCTCCGCTCCTGTTGGTCTTAGCGAGATTATATTATGTATAAATGCCTATCTAACACCGAAAGAATTTTTCAAATCGGATCAGTAGTTCCTGAGATTAGTGCGTTCAAACAAACTCTTCAGCTTTATAATATTAGTATAGATTTACCATGCATTTTGTTTTATCTGTATTTCGCGCACACACACCATCTTTTATCTGACCTTCGACTACAAAGTATTCAACAGTTATGATATCTAAAACGTTGTCTCAAAAATAGCGATTCACACTAGTTTCTTATAACAAAATACACTGTCCGTTGAACAAAGGTTTTTTGTACTTCGAGCCGACTAAAATTCTGCGAAAAATGATAAATTTCAAAAACTGTTGGTACTCCATAAACGATGTTTTATCATTTCGTATTTGAACACATAGGTACCAATATTAACAAAATATCTAATTCGTAGTTACAATTTAATGAATTAAACGCATAAGAAAAGAGATACGGTCTAACATAATGAACGATTTTTTCTACGATTATCCGAATTAAAGAACTTCAAAATATATTTGAAAGGTTTCATTCAATGTAGTGTTTTCTCTAACAGCATTAATTGTTGCGAATAAGATCTGATAAAGTTAATTACTCACAATTGTTTCGGATTTGTAACAAATAGAAAATGCAATTGAAGTGTACTTTAGAGGACTAACGCGAACGTAACAAAACAGTTTTGTTACTCTTTTGCGTCTCTGGAAATTTATGGATATAATTAAATTAAAAGATTTAAATTAAATTATTTGATTCAAGAGTAAAATTATAAAAATGAAAAGAGCGGCGAATTATTCGAATGACCGTATTTCAAAAAAGAGCGTGTGTGCCGAGCACACGTGTCAGTAGTGAAACTTCTTTAGCGAGATTCAAAGATTGTCGGCATACTCCATGACGTGAATGTATTGCCATGACGCGACCTTGAAATTTTACTCTCAACGCGCATAAAGGAGTTTCACTTCAATAAATATTTAACGATGGTTAAATTATAAATAATAACGTCTCAATCACAGTAATTTATGTGTGAAGTGAACTGTGGATTGGGAAACTTGTAATTTCCGATGTAACCAATTATCGGCCCTCCAGTAATTGATGTATCAATATTTTTTTATCAAACCATAGTTAAATGAACTTTTATTACATCATAAGTTACTTTCTTGTATTCCACAGAAAGTACAAAATATGCTTGCTACCTAAGATGATTACCTCTTTAAAAAATCTATGATTTTTAACGTGTCTCATGTCGCAAAACGCTGTTATTTTTATAATTGATATCCAATGTCAAAATAGCAATAAATCCACCAATTTTTGTTTATTTACCTTAACTTATATTTAAAAAAAAACAAAGATTTCCCGCCATTGCATTTCTCACATAGTTACGACACGAGCGCGGATCATTGTAATAAATCCAGTTAAAAGTCAATAAATTAACCGAACGACCGGCTACCTCGATGTGGCGCTACTGAAATATTTATTTTATTCATTCAACTTATATTTCATTTTGATAATATTAAATGGTATGGCAGTTTTAATGTGAAAATAATGGTATATTTTGGTCACCTGGATATTGGGTTAGATAAGACAGAAGTATAAAGGAAAATTAATCAAGTCACCGGTTTATATAATGCTTCTCCTCCTATCAGCTATGACAATCGACTAAATTACAAAAATACTTTGTAAATATATCATACCTATCTATGTACTACCTCTATACTAGAAAACGCGCGGGCTTTCAAAGGAACAGCTATCACTGTCTTGTCTATACATAATCTATACATAATAAAGATAAAAGTAAAACAGGCAACCCTTTATTTTTACAACAGTTAATAAAAATATAATCACAGACTATCTAAGCATCAAACGGTTGCGTATCCTGTCCACCTGGTGTTCTTGAGCACGTGCGCACACCACGCACATTTTTTGCCGCGTTTTTTACACAACTCTTCGTTTTTAAATTTTAAAATAGGCTCCTGTCTGGATGGCGGGATTCCATCCCGTTTGAAGGACGTTCTTTATTTGAAATAATTAAGAATTTGTAAAAAAAATAATAAAAAACTCGCCAGTAATTTCTAATGGCTTGCCACTAATACATCGCATTCCATATTTTTTTTGTGGTGTGAATGTGATGTTTAAAAGATAATGTGTGTGGTGGACACAATGTTACGGACCTGAGGGGTCAGCCGTTTGTGCAAACGTGTTGGAAATCCAATGAAAATCTCTGTTCCTACTAATACATTTCTGAAACTTTGTATATTATGACTAAGGTTATACAATATACATATAGCCTTCTTCGTGGGAGGGGTAGAAATTGAGATATGTACTGCATGTATTTTGGTTGTTTGAAGTGCCCACGCGTTCTATGAAGTACTTTAAAGATAAGGTATTTACGGAACTTTTATGTATTTTTCATAGTTCGTCTACAACTGTTATAACAACTCTTTAGACAATTACAGCAGGCCATAAAAAGTAAACGTAGCCATTAAAATATGGTCGTCCTTTGTGGTAGCACGCTTTTTAAATTGACCAATTTGGTTTGATGTATGAACATACATAATATGCAATTATATATAATTAATTATGCATTGTAAAGGACTGCTTTTTCTCAACTTCCAATACTAAGTAAATGCCTTTTATACATGCACTTATTTAATTGTTTTATATTTAAGCACCAACTACATAGACGGACACTATTTAATTTTCTTCCTTTTTCCTCCAGTACTTTAAGACATTAATTGGGTTCCTTTGTGTATATTATATTTGTCGAGAAAAAACCATTAGGTAACCAATAATTACTAATTACAGATACATTTTGATATTTATAGGAATACCATAAAACCGTAGCGCCATCTGTTGGTGAAAAAGTAAACAATGACGATGCATAATTATTCATAATCCTACTTTAAACCTCAATATACTCACATAATCAGAACCAAACGCTTCCTACATCCCACAAGCGAGATCAAAAACAATTTCCGATAAAACATGAAAAGAAATAGGAAATGTTTGCTATCAAATGATTGGGAATGGAAACGCCGGCGGACGTTCAAATTGTGCTTTCCGAAAAACGTTTGATCCACGCCTTTATTATTAACGAGTTAAGGTACATTATTTCCGATTTCCTAATTTCCTGTCGTCACACCTCATTCACCCAATTTAGGGCGTCCTGTCTCGTGTAAAATTAAACCAAAACTAATGCGATTATTATTAGACGTGATTTTAATGTATGCAGTGTCAATGTAGTTAGATAGGGTTATGTAATGTCTCTGTAATTATTACAGTTGTACCTAATTTCCAATTTGCTGACTTAATGAATCTTTTACTTAAAGAATTTTGATTAAAATATAGGTAGGTATGTATGTTAAGAAAACTTGAAGTAGGTACCTATTGAGAAAAAGAGTAAACGAATTCCTAAAAATATATTTTAATTTTTTATGTAATTCTTTAATTGCAATATTATAATATTATTACAGGCAAAGCTAATTATAAATGGCATTATTTAATTACAGTAATTTGAACTCAACGAATTTAATTAATGTGAAAATCAATCATTTAAGCTTCGGTTGACCCGTAAAATTTTCATTAGTGCTCTACTTTCATAATAGGAAATGATATAACCAGGATATTACCAAATAGTAATATTTATTGTGTCGTAATAATTATTAATTTATTACTAAATAAAGAAAATAAGCTTAGACGGATCTTAATATTTTTAAGCATTGTTTAATTTTTAAGTTTAGTGCCATCTATGTTTAACAGTCGGAACTACGATTAATCTCTTTATCGTCGCACGTGTGTAATAATTGTCATAATAATGGTTCCCCGATTGTGGTGCATGGCAGAATAGACACTAATTTGTTACTGGGCTATTATAGAACGTAATTACTAATAACTGATAATAATATATGCTTCATAATAATATGTTTTGCATACCTACTTTGTATGTTGTAAACGCATAGGTAGGTATTTACTGTTCAAATGAAGTTTGAAATAAATTATAATAGTAGAGACCTAATTACCAAAAATATTATGCACTAAAATCATTTTGGCGTTTTAAACATAAAATACGTAATTCGGAACACGATGAAGTGTCACAGAAATCATCTTAGGTGGAAAGGACTATAGTTGATTACATTTAAAATGATCTAAGAAGATGATCTATTTGATATTTATTTAAAAATACAATATATTCTAAACAATTGGTTACAATAAGAAGAAAAATTCGATCCTGAGGCGTTTCGAACCCGAGCTTTTCGTCTAAAAACTAATACATATTTAACGATTAGAATAGGAAAACATAAAAATCATGCAAACTTTATTCATTCTTGTCTTCATTTAGCTACTTAATATAAAACAAAACGCAAAGGTCATTCAATACTCGAAGCACTTACAAGTTTTTACGAACACATTCCAAGATCGTCCGGCGCGGGTTTTTCAACTTCCTCCAAGTTCACGAATGATGACCACTTTTACCGACACTTTCATTACCATACCCAGTTATGATTATTGAGGAAGTCTGTGCTTTTCAAGCTACTGCTATGTGTGTAATTGTCAATGTTTATTTGCACCTTGGTCTATGAATATAAGTTTAAAACAGGGCATTTTGAAAAGGATGCAAGTAGACATGTTTTGAAAAGGTGACACCATAGGTGACACGTTATCACTATGTAAAGATGATTTTATCAAGATATCATTTAATTTGAAACATTAATAAAGACTCAGGCAATTTGATTTTCTGGCTCTCTGGGATACAAACTTTATCACAATATTTTAGGGAAGGTAGGTACATATTATTATCACAGTTATTATGTACCTACTAAGTACTTGATGATTTTTTTGTCTTTTATATTTTATAAGAAAATTTAATCAATAGTCAAGTCTTACTATTCCTGGAATAGACTGACTTCTTGACTAGACAAACCCAGTTAAGAGAACCGTAATATACAGCTTGCCTCTAAATAAATAATCGATTTATTTAACAGATGTGAAATGCATCTGCTTTGTCACCATGCGGCTTCATTTTATTTTGAGTCATTAATGTAACCTTAGAACTTATTGATTGTATGTGTTTCGCAAGAATTAGCTTTTGATGAAATTATTAATCCGGAGCAAAAAAATTGTAATTACGGTAATAAAAGTTATAAGTTCTAAGTTGTTACATTTATTTATCATCAAAATCAACAGAATTAACAGATTCATACAAATCAACAGACATAATATTTACTGTTATGTTATAAGTATTTACTGTTATGTTATGTTGAAGGTTCATGAATTGTTAACTGTTCAAAGAGCATATTATTTTTATGGATCTTAAAAATATGAAGAAATTCGCAACACATCCTTAAAACCATAACGAATCGAAACTGATGTTTTTGATAATAATTGTTCTTCTGCTAGGTATATAATGTAACGATCTCATAACATTGTTGTTCATACTACTAGATGCTTGCCCGCGGGCAACGGTTCGGTTGACTACTCAACTTTTTCGGCAACAAAATTTGGTTTACGTACCTACTTCTCTTTATGATTAGATTTTGACTGTAATATCCTGAACTTTTTTCGGTACAAAATTTGGTTTACGTACTTCTCTGTATGATAATATATTTTATAGTAGTTTCTTATACATATTATGGATAGCCTATAAAATGTTGAAAGTAATTTTGATGAATTTTTAGATCAATTGATAGATTGTGTTGAAAATAATAAGGCAGGAACTATTTTTATGCAGAAATTTATCTAAATGGACAGCAACTTTTTTGTTAAATAATATGGGTACCGTGCTTAAACTTTCCTTAGTTTTATTTTTATTACACATTGAATAACCCAGTCATAAAATTTGCTGCACTAAAACAAAATGGTAGCCGGTAGGATGCCGTGGGAAAAATTGCACTAATAAACGAGGGGTTATTGTACTACCATACTTTTTTATTGGTTATGAAGTAGTTCGCAATTATATACACCCGTCTGGTACCTATATTTATATTTTATAATGAAACATACGTAAGAACTATATGAAAATAAATAATAGATACTAAGTAGCGATACGTTAGCATTGGTAAAGAAGAATAAGACTATGGGAAAATCATTATTCATTGATCAAATATCGAAAATATTCGATGTCCTCTCGATATCGCTATAGGACACCATCGATAAGCATCATAATCAGAGCATAATAGACAAGTACGCAGGGCTTCCTGTTGCAACAATAGGAAACAGCAGGTGGCACCCCTCGTACCCTTAGCACTTCCGCGAAGTCCCAAACCGTAAATCCTGGCTCAGTAGACAAATAGCTGTCGTTGTGATCGGACGTTCTGTCGCAACATGGCCGCGCCCGTGCCGGCCCCGCGGATGCGTCTTGCCTTCCACCCTCATAACATTCATGTAAGTTTTTTTTTTATTGAGAATAGCCAATACTTTTTGGCAGATTTAAAATTTCGCGCTGATATTTGAATTTCGAATGTGGAAGAAGTTAGAAGACCAAGGATGATATTCTTTTTTTATTTTATTTTTTTTTTATTTTTGTTAATGGCCAGTTATATTGGAATATTTTTAGGTTATAAAATTGTGTTTATCATAATTTTTTAAAGCTCAGTGCTTGCTCAGTGTTACGTGTTTGTAGACCTTCGCGCGTGGGAACCTGATTTTCTGCAATCTTTGCATACTGTTGTGTTGAGTAATAATTTTAATGTTTGTGCTGTTTGTCAATTGTAAAGTGTAGAGGCATTACAATACGTAAGCATATTTTCGAATAACAATGGAAAATACTAAATGACCAAGTGTTTGAAATCAAACTAGACAGAAGCTTTTAAGCTTAGCCGAAATAGTAGCCAAAAATATTAATTGGCCATGATAAGTTTAGTTGAATTTCAATTGAAACTGCAAATAAATTTTTTAATCCAAAAACTAATTGGATATTCTTTAAATAATTTTGATATTACAAAACAACTGACAGTAATTACCCAATTCTTTAATAAGGTGACATCCTACCATCCGATATTCTATATACTCTGTGTAATTTTTGTAAATTTATTTTGTGGTTAGCGTGCGTCCAGGAAGTGGCGAAGTGTTGATTTGAGACAGCAGTTGTCGCTTGACGCACTTACAAACGTTTGTTTTACAAATAACTGAACTGCTAGTAAACACGGTGATTCTGGTATTCTACTACTAAGAATTATTTAGTTCTTTTGCAATTTTAAACCATATAATTATTTTGGTGTTGTACGAGAATAAGAAAAAGGAAACTTTCACGTATATTTTACGTGGATATGTTTCAAAATTTAAAATAGGCTAGTTTACAGGCTACTTTCTGTTGATTTGCATAATTATAGGTATGGGTAAACATTAGAATGGTGTAAGAATTCCAACCTAGACTTTAACCTAGACGTAATTGTGCCTTGAATCTAGATTATAGCCTGAAAGCTAGTGTTTATAGCAGGGTACACCAGCTTTACCGATAAATTGGTAATTATATTACCTTGGTCGAGAGTTTCACAATCTGAATGAATGAATGAATGAATACTTTATTTGCACCAGTAACAAAATAATAACAAAAAAACACAGAAAATAGAAAAAAAGTACAAAAAGGCGGCCTTATCGCTAATACAGCGATCTCTTCCAGGCAACCATTAGGTCAAGGATCATGAGATCTGTAAATGTTTTCTTGGAAAATGATTTACCTCATTTATTATGAAAATAAAAAACAATCGTTTATAAGTGTATAATAAGATTTGAATATAATATCCAATTGGATTCTTATCACCAAAATTTTTTACTCGCAACTTCACTGATATACCCAATGACCTATTATACTAGTAGACGCGGCATACGCCAACATTATTGCACTAAAAAACAGCGTAATTAATACATACCTACTTACTAACGCATTATCACCAATACAGTTGTTCTCTCTTTCACTCTCACGCACGAGACATAATATATGTCTCACTCATGTACTTCGTAATAACAACTGCCGATTAAAATACAAAAAGAACGTCCAGCCACGACGCTGAATGGTGCGTGACTAAGTGAAACTCGGGCACTTACCTGAGTTTTTTCTTGCCAAAATAGAGAGCGGGTAACGTATCTAGCTCTTTTATATATCATAGGATATACCTATTTTTTTATACAATATCTTTTTTCCTAACAACATCATTTTATTTCCAGACCACAATAAAAGTGTACGCCCGCTGCCTGCGACCGGACATAGAGTACAAGACCCTCTCAGTGACCTGGGGCACCAGAGCCAAGGAGGTGGTGGCCACCCTCCTGGGCAAGTTTCGCATGAGGCACCGGGACCCTCGGCTGTTCTACCTGAGCATGGAAGTGAGGGTCAGAGCAGCTGGTCTGCGGACCACGCTCGTGTTGGATGATGATGCGAGACCCGCTGCGCTCCAGGCCTGCCATCCTAAGGGTTACTCGAAGTAAGTATCCTACCTACTTGTTAAACATACTACCTATATATTGAATACTCCTACTATATTTATGTATGTATCATAAATGCAAAACTTTGTGAGGATGGATAATAAATAATAATAATAAATAAATAAATATTATAGGACATTATTACACAAATCGACCTAGTCCCACAGTAAGCTCAATTAAGGCTTGTGTTGTGGGTACTAGGCGACGATAAATATAATATTTATTTAATAAATACATATATAGATAATAACACCCAGACCCAAGAACAAATAATTGAGTTCATCACACAAATATTTTTCCTGACCGGGGATCGAACCCGGGACCGTCGGCTCAGTAGGCAGTTACTTTACCACTGCGCCAACCGCGTCGTCGGATGTATTTTTGTTACTTTTTCAGGAAAAAAATACTGAACACAAAAGGATAAAACTTTATATTAATATAGTTCCAAAACAAAAGGTACCATGAACATACGTCAAAGATTTATGATTTATTTTCTGATAATATTTTAACTCTTATCCGTATTCCCTCGGTGATAACAAGTGATTTTTCGAATTAGTGGTGATAACATACACCTAAAAAGTTAACCGATGTAAAGCCCTGCGTACTTGTCTATCATGATTCACGTAATTGTAAAAAGGAAATAAAAGAATTTACATGCCATAGCCCATATCCAAGGTTTCTTTGAAGTGCTTTTTGGATAAAACATAAATCCTAATTATAACTTACTCAAGTACCTACTCCTTAATGTAAAATTCCAACCTGGTTATCAACTTCAACAATTTAGCTCTAGCTTATGTCTAAAATGATAGGATCGGATATTTTTGTAACACTATTATTTTATTTGCCTTAAATAATCAATATTTATTTCTCAAATAAATTGTTACTTTACGAAAGTTATTTCATATATTGATCACATCATATAGTTTGTCAATTTTGGTTTCGTCCTCAAAGTACTGGGCTATCAAATTTAGGTCACAACTAGATCTCAATTTTAGGCCAATTGCACTAGAAGTTCGCAACCTTTCTGTTTTGAATGTTGATAATATAATAATTAATTATCAAATTATTGCAGTATTAACTTCTATCTAAATTAATTACACCCAAATCATATTAGTATGACATGTTGTTGTCTGCAATTAAATTAAATTGCATTCTTTGAGTCTATTATTTATGACATTAAAAGATCATAATGCATCAAAATCTATACAAAGAACACCAATAAACATATTGGACAATGTTTTATATAGCTCTGTGATAATCTTGGTTGAAATAAATGAGATGCTTTTGAAAACAACTAGCATGATCGTGAAACTAGCCGATTTTATATTTGTTTATCTTTCAAAATTGAGATATTTGTCAGCAATATAATTAACATATTTTCTTCCTCTCCAATTCCATTTGTTAGCGGTTTTGTCAAAATGTTTTAGTCGAAAATCTGTCAAAACAATGTTACTACAACATTCGTAGGACCACCGGCTAGCCGCTCGAAAAAGACGCTTTTGTCCCCTTTCCGGTGCTATTCCTGGCGCATAAACACGACAGTAATAAAAAGTTTAAAGATTTCTCCAAGCCCTGTGACCGTCTGTTCTTTTTTTGTTGTGACGTCTGTATTGTTTGTGGCACTTTGATTGGGCTTTAATGACTTGATAGCATTGTTTACATTCTTCTCATTCAATTCTAATTTACAAAGGCTGGATTAAAGTGATTGAAGGGAATTGTTGCTATAATCAATGTAACAAGGTCCGCCGGATGGGAGAAAATTCTTAGAAGCCTAGTAATGTGTAATTATGGATGGCTTATAGAGGAAACAATCAGAGAGTTATGCCCTTTCACTTACTGAGAATCTCATAATTAACGATGATTTTATTCTATGATGTTTTATTTAGACCAATATTTATGAGTAAAAATTTTCTTTTAGTTCTAGTAAGAGCTACGCAAGTGATGATTAGGGAATAGTGTAGGTTGGGAGTATGTATCTATACGAACTTTTAATATATATTTAACTAAACGACGAATATATATTTACCGATATAAATAACGAAATAAAGATAACTAAAGTTATCTTAATATGCAAGGAATGTAAGAAATCCATTAATCAGAAGTGCATCAACAATATATCGTCATAGTTTTCTTTTTTATTGCCGTTGTGATAATTATTACGCAAACAATGGTGATTATGACCATAAATAACACCAATAATCGTTAAAATTATCCGTAGACGTAATATCTATTGTTATTGCTGTAACTGATAGAGTTATGGATAAGAAGGTGAAGTTATAAATAGACTGCCAGAGAGTTAAGAACTTATTTTTAAAGGTATAGATTAATTTCATAAAAATGTTATTGATAGAGTTTAGGAGTACAAATAAAATAATGAGAATGCTCCTTTTAATCATATTACAGCTGTAATGATTCACGGTTACGTGGGATTTTTAGTCTTTTCCTTTTTATGGGAAAACTAATAATTGAAATTCGATATTTTTAACCGATTGTTATTATTTCATTATACACGAGTTATAGTACTAAATATTTATCGGATTCCTTATCAAAGGAGTTCCGAAAAAGAAAAATGTATCATAAACTTTTATTTTTATGTTTATGTCCATCAGATATCTTAACATTTTGAGTTCTTTATTCGATGTTCCCGTAATACCTTTTAGTGCATCTTCAAATTTATCGTTACATTTAATTATTTGAAGTGGATGCGTAAGGATTGATGCTTTATCGCTAACAAGCTTATTTATTATTATCTGCTCGTTGCTACGGTTACATTGTTTATATTTTAATATATTTGAGAACATATTTTATTCGTTACATTATAAATTCTAGTATTATTATTTATGGTAGTTGCATGGTAATCTTATGTTATATATGTACCTACTATTTTTATATGATTATTTTTAATTTTATTTCTATAACTCTTGAATTGTAACCATTTTCTGCGACATTTCAATAGGGTCAGTGCTTATATCAATTAACGCATTACGTATTATTTTAGAAACTTGTTTGGTTTACAGTCTCTACTCCATCAGTTACTTTATTTTCAAGTTCTTTTCCTAATATTGACCCATCTCTTTCCAGATTTTCTCTGCAAATGCGGCCAGGTGGTCTCGTGAAGATCTACGACTCAGCACTAATGTCGTCATCTCAATACAAGTGTTTGTTGACGAGTGAGAGGACGACAGCTGATGAACTGCTGGCGATACTGCTGCACTGTTACGACTCTAATGAGGGTGTTGAGCGGTTCTCTTTGTATGAGGTAGGTTGATTTTGATGATTTGTTGTTTGATAATTATTTAAGAATTACTTTTAGATCAGAATTTGAGAATTTGTCTATTATCTTAATAACATGGAGTTTCCATGTATTGTGCCTAAAGCTATCGAAAAAAAAACTTAGCTAAATAAGAAATGTATAAAAAGGACATTTCTGTATCATCTCATATTTGCGTAATCACGTCTGTCTGTGTCTCTGTATTTAAAATTCCACCTTTTTATTCCAGGTGTGTCCCTCCCAAGAGTACGAGCGCAAGCTGCACCCGGACGACCTCCCCCTCCTCGTGCAGCGCGCGTGGCCGTCGGACAGCGACTGCCACTTCCGCGTGCGCCGCAACCCGCGCGCGCCCCCCCTCCCCCCGCGCACACTGCCCCTCGCCCCCCTCACTCCCCTCACCCCGCACACGCCCCACACCCCGCTCCCCTCCCCCGATGACACCCAAGACGACGAAGCTTCCAGAGCGCTGTCCGCTCTCTCCCTAGAGTCAGACGACAACAGACGATACAGCCCAGTATACAAGTTCCCCAGTATAAGCTACTGTAGAGAAACAAAAAACGACTACTTGTACATCTGACTAGCGATGAAACTAGTCCGATATAATTTTGGAAAGAAAGCGCTCAAAAAGCGCCGAATGTAAAAATGTAAAGTGTAAATATTGGAACGTTTTGTACCAAAGATCGAGAGGATTGTAAATATTTAGGCTAAGGTGTGGACGGATAGAACTAGTATTATAACATTCATATGAATCACCCAGGTGTTGTGAAGCTATGAGCTATATGTACCTAAATAATTTCAAGAGAACTTCTGTATAACTATAAGTATGTCAAAATTGTCCATTAATGCAATTAGAATTTTTGTTCTAAGCTTATTTAATATAATAGGTGAAATATTCACAAGTTCTTTAGAGACTAGGATAAGTTTTACTACCATTGTATTTACTGTTATACTTAAAGGGGTTTGGGTAAAGTTGTCGTCGTGATGAACTTTCGCGACAAGTGATGACACTTGGATATTTTAAAAGAGCAATATATTGTTAGCAAAAGTTATTATGGACACAAATCTCGAAACGTATTAGGAACAGAGATATTTGGTTTTGTATTATTCATCTAGAATCTAGATGATTTATTATAAGATTTTTCTGACAAGTTTCATCACTCGCCGCGAAATGTCATCACGACGCCACTAGCCCCACTAGCCCATACAAAAGTACCCAAACCCCTTTAAAAAGCGACTTTACCTTCATCGGAAAATAAATAAGAATTGACATTGTATCCGAAAGATTGTAACTTAAAATGTGTTTTCTTTTAAAATCTGTTCACCTTTACACGAATTTTCTCTTCTTTTATGATAATATATAAAATGAATAATTGAGTATACATAGTTCTCTAGTCTTATGCCTCCTCTACACTACTCGCGAAGTTGAACGAGGTTAGACGAATAGAATAACGTAGAGAGGCTGTTTGGCTTACTTCGTCCAACTTTACCTCGCCTCGGCCGACTTCCTTTTGTTGTCGGTTTTTGCGCCTGAGTCAAAGGGCACGAAGTAACCCGAAGTGCGTTCTGAATATGAACGAATGCGCTCCTTCGCCGAGGGATTTCGCGTGTAGTGTAGAGGAGGCATTACGTCATCAACGTAAAACGAAATATTCCTGTATGTAATAAACTCTCGTATACCAAGCACTGGGTGTAAAATTGTAAATAAAATTAATATAATGTTAGCTAGTAGACACCAAAGAGGCAAGATTAGATATTTATCTGTTATGTATTGTGATGTTTAATTTATTTATCTGGGGCGCTGCCCGAATGGATTATGTCAATTATAATGCCTGTAATAAATTAAATGATTACGTTTTCTTATGTGCTCGTTTCATTTTTCATCCCTTTTTACTTCAATTTTAGTCAGAAAAACTTACAATGATGGTGAACAACAAGGTGATAAATTTGGTCACGCCAACAATTATATTATGAGAATGGTCAATAAATATAAATTTATAAAGAATAGAAAAAATTCTAAAAAAAAATAGAAAAAATTCTAAAAAGTTTTATGTGTCTTAAGGGACACACCGCGCGCCATCTATTGAGATGATTTAACAACCATCTCAACCAATATGAAGCACTTTTCAGTGAATACAATATTGTAACGATGGAACACGACCTTTTCTTGAATTTATATTTTTTGGTTTTTATGGCATTCAAATGCTTTACAAATATAAATTTATAAAGAATAGAAAAAATGGATGTGTCACGAGTGGCTGAGTTGGTTATGCCGGGTCCAGACTGGTGAAACGTAACATGCAATGTAACATGCAATGAAAGAATTCACCGTCCACATTGCTGCAATGTATCATGAAAGGTAACACACTTTGTAACAATTTCTCATAGTTTGGACGTCTGGCGCGCGCGAATTGTGCATTACACGCGCATGCTACGAGCATTACAAGCCGCGCGCGGAGCGATCCGAAATTTGTCGGTTTTTCGACGAACACAAAGGGGCGCGTAGTGTGCGCAGAGCAGCCAATGTGGACGTTCGTTTGAGAACGCAACGAACATGGAGGACGAGACTGCGTGGAATTTTTGTTTGCCAGTATATTTTGGTTGGTTAATTTATGTTTGGTATTATTAATAATGAAGTACTGATAATCGTCATAGCAAGAACGTGGTCTTCGGACTCCATGCTTCGTGTGATCTACCGGTTTGACGCGCACGAAAAAAACGTGTATCGAGGGGCCGCGGCAGAATGGCGGAAACTGACGAACGCGGGATGTTCGTAGTGAATGCGCGTTATGAGCGCGCTATGCGTCCACACCAGCAGCGAACATGCAATGAAAGGCAGAATGTTACATTGCATGTTACGTTTCACCAGTCTGGACCCGGCATTAGGCATCCGCCCCGGAATGGCGCGAAGGATGCGGGTTCAAGTCCCGCCTCGTGATCGATTTTTTTCTATTCTTTATAAATTTATATTTGTAAAGCATTTGAATGCCATAAAAACCAAAAAATATAAATTCAAGGTCAATAAATGCCTGAAAATACAATTTGTTATCTCGACGCAGTCAAAGTAAACTATAAATATATCTCTTTTTACAGCGAACTGCGAAGCAATAGGAGAGGAATGCTTTTGACCTGTATGTATGTGGCTATGGATGTTCATCTGTTCCCTTATAGCTTCTAAACTAGTAATCATAGTTAGACAATTAAGGTGTCGAAGCCTATTCATTGTCCGCTGGTTATAGGTTACATGTTACATTCAATTGACTACAGCACCCTCTAGGGCATTTAGAGTAAAGAATAAAAAAAAAATATATGTGGGGTATCAAATGTCAGAGCACATTTCAAATAATTATAAAGTGTAAACATCTAACATACGGCCCCAGGTATAAAGGCAAAAGGTATTATGATTTACTAGATTTCAGCCCGCAGCTTAGCCCGCGTGTTCAAAGAAAAACCCACATACTTCCCTTTCCTGTGGGATTTCTGTTACCTATAAAAACTAGCCTGTCTTATTCTGAGTTTTCAGCTACCTACATACCAAATTTCATTGTAATAGGTTCAGCAGTATTTGCGTGAAAGAGTAACAAACTTTCGCATCTATAATATAAGTGGGATGGTATGTATTATGATGAATAATTAATTAATCATGCTAAAAAAGGTCAAAATTTAGCTTGTTCAATAAAATTATTCACGTGTATTTTAAAAAGTACAATAAAGCGCTTATAGACACGTTTAATAGTCCTTCAATAGTTAACTATTATTTTGTTATCGCATCACGTGTTTAGCCGTTTTCACGGTTATTAAACTAATTGTTATAGGTTCAATAAAAATACCAGAATCGATATAAAGTATTTTATTTACAAATGATTGCAACAATGAAGTACAGACGATGCATTATAATTACAAGAGTATGTATGTCCAAAAATGGGTATTAGATAATATCTAACGGCACTAGAATTATCATTCAGTATTATACATAACATGATCCGTACCGTCAGTGCAAGGGTTGTCATAGACATACATTCAAATACTTATAGACACGGCCTTTGTACAAATAATTGCAGAAAAAATCACCAAGCGTATAGATTTAAATAGCCAGCAAATAATTGAAGACTGCTTTCCGTAGACGTCCGCTCACGGCCGCTGTCTATATCGATTTGAACGCATAGCGCCGTGCGTAGAAAAGTACCCACAATTTTAACTACAATACTACGGTAATATGAAAAATATTTAACTTCGTTGATAGCGTGGTGAGTTAGATGCTATAATGATGAATTGTAAAAACATGCAAATTAAGTATTGTAAAGTATTTTATTAATTTGTGTGTGAGACTAGCGCCTCTAACTAGCTTTGCAAGTTTATTTATTAAGTAAGATACTTTGATACTTTTTTACGAACGGCAATAATGTCTATGACGTCATTGATCCCTACATCTCTCCTCACGAACACACACAATCACTTACACAAAACAAGAAAGCCGAGTCGCTCCTGCCTTAATCAAGCTTTGAAAATCAGATATATCAATTAATAATTGTGAATGTTATGACATTTTTCATTTAATAAACGACAGTACTTCTTCAATCTGTTCTTTCGTTGGTAAATCGTGGACAAATCTTAGGTAACATTTTAAACAAATCGCTTAATGTTTTTTACAGAAACTTAACATAAAACATGGAACAAGGGAATCATAATTAAAATAGGAATTCTTAAAATCTACACAATATATTATTTATTAAGATACAACATATAATTTTCATAACTTATGCAAAAATTTCGTGACTCAATGTACCGCTTCAAAATATAATTTTGAATATTTAATTAATAACAATTTTTAAACAAGTCTCTCGTATAAGGAAATAAGCAAAATCTTGCGGTCTGCGAAAATCTATGCTAATTTAAATATTTTTGATTTATACGATAAAAGCTTTACAAACAATTGCAAGATCTCGGGGACTTACACATCTACCTACTATAATAAGGCTTTTTAACATTACAAGGTTTTCAAGTGGTACACTGTCGTCGATCAAACGATGCTCGATATCAAATTAATTATATTTTAATTCAGCAAAACCAGGCTTCCAAACTAAACTGCCCGCAGTCGCAGTGAGTAAAAACAATGAAATAAACAAAAATGCCGAATCGTTTCGATACATAACTCGAAGGCAAAAATCACTCACACCGTCTTCGAAGCGTGGCACTAAAGCTCAGTAATCGAAACAGCGTCTTTATGCGCGACAATGAATACTAAAAATATACCGAAATTACACAAAATCGCAAACCGACCGGCCGCAAGCGGCGCCGAGCGGCCCGCAACCGGCCCCGGACCTATCTATATTTACAATTCAATACTTAATGAGTAATATCATCGACGAAAGTGCATTAGAGTATCGACGTAAAATTGATCGGAGAGCTCGGTGAACGGCGAATGTCGGTGCTTTCGAGGCGGGTACTAGGGGGTGAGAGCGGGGCGCTGTCGGGGCGCGGGGCGGTGGGGCGCGGGGCGGTGGGGCGCGGGGCGCGGGGCGCGGCGGGCGCTAGAGCGCGTTGAGGGCGCGGCGCGAGGGCGCGAACTCGTCGGCGGGCTCGCGGTCCCGCGCGCGCGCCCCGCGCTCCTCCCGCGGGAACTCGCGCGCGTACTCGCGCGTGTAGTCGTGCCCGTACGGCTCGTCGCGGTACTCGCCCGCGTAGCCCTCGTGGTAGTCGCGCGGGTAGTCGCGCGGGTACCGGTGGTACTGCTCGCGCGCGTAGTACTCCTCCTCCAGCCGCTCGGGCCGCGCCGCGCGGGACCTGCCGCCTGACCGTGATAGCAGTTATTATGTGCTCCAATATGTTGGGGGGTTAGTGGAACAAACCAATTCTGTTTTATGATGCCCGTCTCGGTCAGGGTTAAAGTGCGAAATGAAAAAGGTAGATAGTTATAAATAATAATTGTCATTTGGTTTATCTATTCTAAGGCTAATTCTACCCGTTCCATCTCGCATCGGACGTCGACCGGCAGAGGATAAGACACACGTTAGACACACGGCACACAAGGGCTGGGAGGAGGGCCGGCGCTCACACGGCACGCACTTACGGGCCCTGTTAGGTAACGAGGGGCACCCTGAGCTCCCCCACATTGCGCACTTTGCCCGGGCTGGGCAGCACCTCGGCCGCGGGCGTGGGGGGCGGCGCCGCTGCAAACCAGACACCTGATGAAGCCCTTAAGCATTTCTGAGTAGCATAGCATTGGTCTGCCATCTTTGAACGTGGGTTTGAGTTGAAATGTTACGAGAAATAAATAATAAGTAAACGGCCAGTCCAAAGATGATCCAGAGACAATATTTAATATAAAAAAAGCTTGAAATAGAATAGACATCGATAAATTTAAAGACGACAGTGCAAAGTGACCCCTGATAGAAACAGATCTGTGAGGAACTATTTGAGTTAGTAGAAGCGACACCATGATTAGTGGGACAAGCAAAAATAACTTGGGAACCAAAATGATTCAACCTGGATGGGGCTTCGTCGGTCTGCTAAATGACAACAGGATTATATGATCTTCTGCGATGCTAATGTGCTTGTCCTGCCGCGTTTACTGAAATGAACAGGAACTAATGAAGTGGACGATTCTATAATACATTTGTAATGATACAAAGTGAACACTATAGCTCTAAAAGCGTACCAATACATATAAATGACGTTCGAATAAGCGACAACATACAGACTACAACATTGATGTGAATGGAATGCTGAAGTGTAAATGAAACATTTGAATCAGGAGATTATGAACTAAGTAGTGAAGTGCAATACAACGTTGGACATACAATATTAAGAAACGAAGGAGATCAGTTATCAGGAAATTTATCATTTTTTAAGCCGTTGTCTGCCGTGAAAACTTGTTTTCTTGTGAATCTTTGTGACTAAAACTTATATATAAAAAGTTAATTGAATTAAGGGATAAAATTATTACAAAACTTATCACAAATCGGTGTAACAGCATTATAACCGATCATATAGATAAGTTTTATTATAATCTTTAAATTAGACATCAGTTTCAGGAACATGAACCTTTTCTTCCAAGAAAGTTTCCTTACAATTTTAAAGGACTTAGGGAAAGCGTATTTACAAATAACTTTTTATCCCAACTGTTCGTGAAACTGGTATCTCCATGTTAGTTACCTCTCTCCCTTTCGTAATTGTAGGAATCGGACCTCTCCCGGTGTCCTCCCGAGTGAGCAGGGGGTTCAATAGAGATAATGAATTTGTTAGTTACAGATATCAAGAAATATTTACATACATAGATGATATGGTGATGAAATTTGTATTATATCGAACAGGGAATTGGTAATTTAGGAGACGAATGTCTAGATGAAAATGAAGTCTACTTCTAAGTTTTAGGGTTAGGGTTATTGGAAAATCTACAAGGAAAAAATGATAACGAATAGACATTTATCATACCATTCTGGATTTGACAAACAGTCATGACAATAAGTTTCAATTGAATATAAGGATTTTTTAATTGTTTTAGATAATAATATGTTCGAGTTTAAAAATAAAATTTTAATGATAATTATCATGACTGTCAGGGAAGAGATTTCTAGTATCGTAAGTAAAAGTTAAAATGTATAAATGAATGAAGATTCTATGAATAGAACGAATTGTGTAAACAGTAAAGACTTTTCTTTTATCAATTCCATTCGAACTGAACTCCCAAAAACCCAGATTTGATAAAAATATATTATTAAAAATTATAAACCCCATTTTTTATTGGCAATGATCTTGCCCATAAACTTGAAGGTCCTATAGAAGCATAGATACCAGTAGGGCTATTACAGCAACAATTAGTACTGCTACGATACAACATTTATACTATATATGCGGGTACCTGAGTACACTTGTGACAGCCTTTGACCTCGGCCGGTGTAACCTAACCAAACCAGTTATATTATATGTTTGTTATAAAACGTCATGCTAAAAATCTACCTTTAAATTTAAAGTGATATTGCCTAGGTTTTTATTAATTAAAATACGTTATTTGTCAGTTATAGACTATTCTTAAATATTCTAGAAGTGTATGTGGATGATAGATCAATTTTTAACCTGTGACTTCGTAGGGATGTACATTGTTGCATAAGAAATTACGGATTGTGAAAATTATTGTAAGATTTTATTCTTCTTCTTCATAATTGAATTTTGGTATTAAGAATTACTGACAGATTTTTTTAAACTAATTCACTTGGATATTCATCTGCTTTCTTTCACTTCAGTTTAAAGTCCCTTTTTCACCTATTGTAAATGAGTTATGAGTATGAGATATTATGTTTCAAAAATGAAACTTATATGGCAAAATTCAAATTGTGTATTACCGGAAATTAATAATTTAGTGTATTACACTGTAAAGACTATCATTTGGAAATGAACTACTATCATAATTATTAAAATTTTCACACAACACATAAATTTTTACAAATCAATGTCATGGTCACCATTATTACACAAACATGTTCACCAGATAATCTTTAATTCCACCATTATTATACATCACTATTACAATCCTCATCATTATCCCTTTTACTAATATAATCATCACCATTAATACTACTACAGTCATCGATATCATCACTATGACCATCTTCACCACATCTACACTACACTCTCCCCATACACACACATCCCCACTTCCCACACATCCCCAATCCCACTGTGTGCACACTCACCAGGCTGCGCGTGCGCGGCGGGGTGGTGCGCGTGCGCAGTGTGCGCGGGGTGTGCGGGGTGCGCGGGGTGCAGCGCGGGCGCGCGCGCCGCCGCCGCGGGCGGGTGCGTCGCGCGCCAGTACTTCTGTAACGATATACAAGTGTTCAATGTGTTTCACATAACATAATTGTACTGAGTTATTGTGACGTCATTGATGAGAAATCAAAATGGTAAGGTCCAAAAGTAGAAACAAGAAAAAAAGAGCATGTGTGTCGAGCACACGTGTCAGAAGAGAAACCTGTTTGGCAAGATTCAAAAATATCAAAATCATTGCCACTACGACGTGACGGTATTGCCATGAAGCGACCTTGAAATTTTACTCTCAACGCGCCTAAAGAAGTTTCACTTCAAAAAAGCTATGCAATTTTTTGTGCTGTCAATATTTCTCTCATTTTTATGCGTTGACACAACAAAGTCTTAAAATAACTAGAACAAACTCAACAGCTGACATTTGCGGACTATGACGTTGTTTTTAATAGGGAAATTACTGCACGAACAACATTTAACTCACTAAACATCTACATTATTCACAAGAATTAACTTAAATTAAAAAAGGATAGAACTGAAATCATCATTCAAAGAAAATACGCTCTATATTTTAAGCGACTTTTTAACGTAATCCTACCGTCGTGTTTTACATTTTCTTCTAAAACCAAAAAATAATAATTAACAAATTATTAACAGCAAATTTAACATAATATTATCATATCGAACAAAACACAAACCTCCAAATACTCCGCGATCTTTTCACACGCGTCCTCCAACTGGTTATCATCCAGCGTCAGGTCGAACATCTCCGGCGGGCACTGCGCGAGCTTCTCCGCGGCCACCATTTGTACCGAGAGGTTCTTGCTCTGCCCCTTGCCGCGGGACTTTATTAGTCGCTGGAGCACCTGGAAAATGGGATCGGGTATTGAAAATAAAGGTAAAATAAATAAATAAATATTTCGGGACGATTTTCACACACGGCACGATGTGATCCCATACTAAGCTTTTCGCTTGTGTTATGGAAACCAGATGGCTGATAAACATACAGTTATATAATTTTAAATAAATACTTATATAGATAATTAACACCCAGACACGGAGCAAACATCTATGTTCATCACACAAATATTTGCCCCGGGTGGGAATCGAACCCATGACGTCTGGCTTGGAAGGCAAGCCCACTACCAACCAAGCCAACCGGTCAGTCAAAAGGTAAGATAATGTTTTTATGGTCAGATATGGAAAAATAGAAAAAAAGACGTGTGGCACTCGGCTACTGCCGCGGTAAAGCTATTGCATGCTATGCCTGCAAGCCACACCTTCGCCCGTCGGAGTGGGGAGCGTGAGGTTTTTTCGTTACGGAATTTCTGGATTCGGTCCCCGCGCTCAAGGCCCGCGATAGAAGCTATGCAATAGCTTTAAAATTGAGGTATTTAATTTTTATTATGATGTCTTAAGACAGTATTTTTTCCAATGTGGGAAATGTGATGGCACTATTTCTGACATGGGAATGTGATAGCGCTGTACTTTTCTACACTGGCAATAATACTGCTTTAAGACAACATGGTACTGGAGCAGATATTGTAAACAAAGGAGAAACGTCGAAAATGAATCACGAAAAAAGGTAACCGTTATTTCAATTCTAATAAATACATATAAGACATAATGTAACATTATTTCAATAAATTTTAAAAGCGCTTTGGAATCGTCAAAA
Organism: Colias croceus; assembly: GCF_905220415.1. Classification (NCBI taxonomy): domain Eukaryota; kingdom Metazoa; phylum Arthropoda; class Insecta; order Lepidoptera; family Pieridae; genus Colias; species Colias croceus. Next base: position 11,727,153 of record NC_059539.1, read on the forward strand.
ATCAGAAGGAAATTATTTATCTCGTGTTTATCTCTGTTTCGCAAAGCAACCGGATTACCAGGTAATAATAAATATTGAATATATCTTACCTTCGGACTAGATATCTTCAGGTACACGATAGTAGGCGCAAGGGAGGTTTTTGCAAGTTGTGAGGGATGATTGATGGTGTCACAGTCGAGCACCACCAGTTGCAGTGTACGCGCCAGATCGAATATCCGCTCTATTTCCGTCTAGAATATTACATGAATAAAGACGTTAGTAATAAAATATTAATCAGAAATCAGGCAAGTATCCAATGATATTATATATAGAAACAAGAGGTAGATACGTTACCAACGCACCAAAACGTAAACCGTGAATTGGTCCTAATTGGGACCAGTGGAATCAGTCAGATTGTGACTTGTGACAGCGAACGCACATGCTGATATAAACGTTAAAATTATCAATAATGCCTTCTTGTGTGTTCAGAAAGTGCACAAATTACGATAATAAAATATAGAAAGATAGAGGGATATCATATCACAGGTAAATGTATTAAAATATTATAATTTTAGAGCAAAAATAACAATTTGCAATTATTAATGAATGACACTTGCTTGACACTTGTATTGAAATAATGAAAGGGATAAAACATTGCTTCAATCACTAGTGTGACAAAGCTAGCGCACACTGTGTTCAAAGATTATCATGTAGATACGATTATTGAAAATAGAACGGTTATTTTATTAATTTCGATTTGGGTAAATACTTGATTATTTTTATATTTAAATCCACACAGTGCATGTAATTAACAAATATATCTATTTATTATATACAATGAAATCGTGATGGCAAAAATGTTTGTTTGCAAAAATGATGTTGAATATACGTATACATTAAAGAAAAGATTATCGCTACTGACGAAAAATGCTATTTGCTTTTCTGTAAATAGCTATTGAACATAAATTTTATTTGTGTTTTAGATAAAAAAGGCTTATACTTAATCCTTTCTTTTATTTCATACTTTTTTTCATCTAGGCACCACTATTATTATATCCTACAAGTTGGAGTGATGACCTTGTACGGGTTCCGGGAACTGCCTTGAAACGAATAGCGTAAGATCGGTCCGTATGGAGTTCTATAAGGAGGACTATGCTCAGCAGTGGGTGTTTATCGGGTGAAATGATGATGACCGAAAACGAACACCACAGCTAGTAATAAATGCTTAATACAGTTATATCTCCAAAAAAGTTTTTTTCATTTTAATAAAACTTCATAATAATAATTAAATAGTAAATGAAATTGTCACATTTGTTTACGTGTGCAGGAAACGAAACATCTATAACATTGAACCTTCTGTGTCGTTAGTCTATGCCAATTGCCATGGCAACTATTTGTTTATTTATATTTAATTGGTGAATTCTTATGACTTTTGCTTACACCTGCGCGGAAGTGACAAACTATCTTTGTCTTTTTTGTTTATATCATTTTATTATAGCCATCTCTCTTATACAGTCTGTCAATGTAATAAATTAAGTAAAATGAAACTTGTATTTGTGTGTGCCTGACACTGCATAAGAAGCATTTTTTTTGGATATATTGTGAGTATATAACGTATCTATACATAAAATATCATTGCAAGTATCGGGATCTTTTAAATTAGTGGTGTGTTATCATCTCGAGGGATTAATTGGTCGTTAGCTTAAGTGCAAACGGTGTTTCTTGTATATATTTGTGCAAATATTAGTGGACACAGCAACGTTTTTTAGATCAGAATATACAAATTAGTTGACATTGAAATACGGCTTGGATATTAGTGAAAAAAATTTAAAGAGTATTTTGTACTATGTGGTATTATCTATCTATATTATTTACATAAATAAAAGCAATATAAAATATATTCCATTTTTTAACTGAACACCAACATGCTATCAATAGCTTCTGTGTTATTCATATTAATACCACTTAAGTCACTATTAATCCACATCCCAGCACAGTTAGTTCCACCATCCAAACATATAACACCCATGCTTCACCCAACCTGAACTTCCGCCAAGCAATTCGTCCTGGAATTCGCCCTATCCATCAACGGTTTCTTTGGCGGATTATTTAGCAAGGATCTCTTAGCCAGAGATATATCCGCTGTGACTCGAGTGATGATAATTCTGTAAAAAATTAAATATATAAATAATTAATACCTGTACTTCTGCGAGACACGTGGATCGTGAATTGGATCGCTCCATGATGGCCCGTTTGGACGGGTTGTTGAGAAGCGACCGTTTTGCGAGCGATATGTCCGCCATCACGCGGGTTATTATTATCCTGAAATGTTAGTTGCGCTTATTGCTATGTTAGATTATGGTTATTGACTTGGACTGAATACTAAGAAAAATATTTCTTAAATTAATCTAGCCAATTTCTGAAGCTTAAAGTGTAGTCGAAGAAAAAGTGGTTTTATTTACATTAAAGGACTTGGTATTGTTAGATTCTGGGGAATTTTAATGTATTGGTCTGCATTTTCAGCAAAATTTCAGAGATTTTGCAATAAAGTCAATTATGACACAATATACTTTATTTTAAAATGTGAAATGTGTCGTAGTATTACCCTAATCAAACGACCTATGAACGAGAATGTATTTTTAAATACATTATCAAAAGTACACTACACGCACCTGCCCTCAAACCTCCGCTTCAAAAAGTCGAACAGGGCCTTTTGCATCATATCCGTCACCTCGTAGCCCTTGAGCGAGGGCCCCACAAGTACCACGGGCCGCATGGAGGGCACCACATCGTACGGCGTGCACGCCTCTTGCTTCTTGAAGAAGGGCTTGCGCTTCTCCTTGCCCGCGGGCAGCGCCCCCGCCCCGCGCCCCCGACCCGCTGTGTCTGAGTCCTCGCCTGGCAACAAGCCGCTTAGTTAATGGCGCTTGTACTGGCGGTGCTTCAATGGAAAAGCTTATTGCCCGTATATTCATTCAGATATGGATTTGGCTTTTTGAAGTTATACTTCATTTGGCGCGATGGAGAAAAATGATGAAAGTGAATTTTTACGATGCGCGCGCACTAAATTTAACAGCATGAAGTTAGTTCTAGGTGGTATGAAAATTGATAACTATGTTCAAGTGTATATTCTGGTATTTTTTTTCCATACGCCAAAGAAGTATAACTTCTAACGCGTGTACATAAGTACACACACTCTTTTTTTATCTTGAGGTACGGGTCACAATTTATGTTATTGCAGACCTATTGCACTGATGCGATGTTAAGGATATTGCGAGTAGCCGACAGCTTTTTATCTATTTCTCATTGTTTGTGGATTCCTTAAGAGAGGAATTCGTTGGTAATGGTGCGAGTTTATAGCCACTCGCTTTTAGGTAACACATCTGTGATTTAGCTATCATCTTCAGAAGTAAATATAAGATTAATGCCAGGGGCGTTATACTTCTCTTTATAGTTACAGAGCACCATCAATACCAATAGATAATATATTTTACGGGTATGCAACTTATAGAACATGCGACGTTCATCATACAGAAATCTAACTACAATTTACAGCATACATACTGCTCATATAATTTTACATACTTTTACACAATCCACAACACCAACAGAACTACCTACCTGGATATCAATAGATAATTTTGGGCATCAAGCTAAACGTAACATATTAATAACATTACAGTGAAATTTTTTGAGCGAACTTTATCAAAATCATAGACAAAGCTGCTCTCAAAATTTAGCTGCTGGTACAGTACAAATATTACAAACATTCCCAGGGAAAATAAAATGTACCACCTGTTGAAAAAAACAAGAATATGCTTAACAGAATTTAAAATGAAAGAGGCAATGGCAGGCGGGATGGATACAGTGAGAGATAAGAACACTTTACTCGAGGCATACAACAAATAGTGAAAATTGGGTGCATTTCCTGGTTTATGAATGAATGGTCTTACCTCGGTCGTACGTCGGGACATCTGAAAATATGACATTTTTGAGTGCAATTTTATTGAACCAGGAAATAGACAACTTCCACTTGGATGAGTGAGAGTAATGACGGTACAAAGCAGTTTAATATAAATAAATACTTAGTGAAGCAGGCACAAGTGACGTCACAAAGTGTGGAGCGAGGGGTCTCAATTGGAATAGTGGGGCGTCAATTGTTTGTTGTGCAACGTTTGTTGAAGAAGATTATGTTACTGTACCTACTGTTTATTATTGACTTTTTGTTTTGATCATAATATGTTGGTTATCATTTTCAGAATTGTACTTTCGGACTTCGGTATGACTAATTATGAAGGTACTGTTCATTAAATATTCGCCTGTCTATTACAAGATGTACTCTTAAAATTTCAATTGAAATACCGCAGTCAAAAGTCATTGAAGTATGTACTCTTAATCATGCATTTATGTGACCGTATTTCATTTTTTATCATGTCTCACGGAACAAAGTATAAATTAGGGTGTATAGACAGAATCAGACAGTGTTAAGGAATTTATAGATGAATTGAATTTAAATGATGTGAGAATAAAGACGCCACTTGTGATAAAACATAGACAAAATAGTTGCAAGAACATCAACCACAACATCGATACAACTAAATTTATAGAGTTATTCTAGTTTTTGATTGCTTTGGATTTAGTCTCTCATCGTTTTTTTTAAGAAAAATCTTATAAACATTCCAAATTTTAGAAGTTTATTGTTGAAACATCAAAACGATCAAAAACAATTTAACTGCGTTGTACAAAATTGGCACGAGATGAAACGCTCTTCTGTTCTCGCTACGCAAAGGAAAAATAGAAATAATTGCCATATTTATATAGTATAAACAGAAAAATGACGTCATATAATTTTATTTACATTCTTGTTAACTTTTTTTACATCCCTTGCTCGTCTATTTATAAATTGTGTATATTTTATTATTTTTCTTAATTTCTTCAAATTTTATAGTACATTTTGGCAACAAAAAGCGGTTTCATCTGATGCATTTCAGTTTTTAATATTACTTGTAGACACCATTCCATCTTATTTGGATTGTTTTTAAATTTCAGGTATCAAAAATTGTGTCTAGAAGTAAATTAACTATTAAATATGACACGGGTTATTTGATTGTGCTTTTGTTGTGGTTTTGTGGATTTTTATTATTCAGTCCTAGTCCCAGTACCGAGTATATGCAGTATATTATCCTTCATTAAAATTTAAAGTGTCTTCAATTCATACATAGCTGGAGTCCCACCATTGGTAAACTATGCACAATGGAACTAACAGTCTTGCCTATGCTATTTACGTAAAAAACGCATCACGTCATATAATTTTAATTGCATATATATTTTTTTAACATCCCTAGCTTCGCATAGCCGGTTAAAGCTGGACGCCGGATTCGCATAACGCTCCTGATGCAGTGATAGTGGGTATTATGATTCTGAGAACATAAAAAATTATGTTCTCACGTTATAAAAAACATAATCCGTATGCGCTTACGTAAAAACTATTAACTATTGGATTGCTAGTTAGGGCTGTACACATAAAACTTTTAAGAATTCATCTAATAGAAAAAAAAACTGCCAAACATATTGAGTATTTTTTACATAATTAGCGTATGGAAAACTATAAATTCCACCGAACATAATACAACAACGTTGGGACACCTTGTATACCCCAAATTCCAATCCCCGTACACCAGAATTTCATATCTGCACCCAACCATCAAAACCCATCAGACTTTATAAAACCCACCCATCCCACAAAGTTCCCTAACCCCACAAGTACTCAAACCAACAAGTCCCCAAACCCTACACACTACTCAACCCACCAGCCCACAACCCTTAACCCACAAAACCCCAGCAAGCACAACAAAAGCCGCTGCATGACGTGACGTACCGGGCGTGGGGGGGGTGCTACCTCTGCTGGGGAGCGGGTGCTGCAGGCCCGACGGCGGCCGCGGGTAGCGCCCGCGCGCCGCCAGCCCCGCGCGCACCGCCTCCAGCTTCACCGGCGACGGGATGAAGCCCACGTCCGCGTCCTCCCTCACCAGCCGACCGATCCACCAGTTGTTGTCGTACTTCTCCTGCAGCGGGAGACACACGTAACCATGGCAACAGTAATGAAAGCAACAGACGTGTTGTGGTCGTACTTCTCCTGCAGCGGGAGACACAGGTAACCATGGCAACAGAAATGAAAGCAACAGTCGTGTTGTTGTCGTACTGGTGTTATCGTACTTTTCCTGCCACGGGAGATACGGGTAACCATGGCAACAGTTAATAAAGTGGTTAATAAAGTGACAGCCGTGTAACAACACGTACTTCGGCAACAGCCGTACTTCTCCTGCAACGGGAGACAATTGTTGCTATCTATGGTAAGAGCGAGTAAAAGTATAAGACTACCCACTTGTGTAACATGTTTTTGTTTTACTTCTCCTGAATGGAACAAGGCTGTTTCTATGATAATCCTTAATACCAATACATAGTAAAACTAACAAAAGCAACAGTAACAGTTAAAAGACTGCCCAGTCGTTTAGTATGTCTTGTACCATTTCAGGACAAGTTCGACAACTTGTCCTGGAATGGTACTATGTTAGTCACTGGATTCTTTTTAACTTTAACTTAAAAAAATGCCTACAAGAAAGTTCTAAGACATTTATGGTGATAGTGATTTATGCACACTATTGCTTTTTGATAAATGTCTCTTCTTCTCACATAGCCCAAAAATTAGTTATATATTATCATATACATATATTATTATAATTTTAAATCTGATCGACATCCTACACTAGTTCTACCAAACAAATATCTTCTAAACATACCTTGATGTGTAGAAAGTCGCGCACTTCAAAGGAGATGGCGCTGCCGTGCACCGGCGAGTCGTCGTCCAGCTTGCCATCGTACGCGACGTTCGTGCGCACGGCGAACGCCACCGGCTTCGACTGGAAAGAGAAACGGTAAGTGTAAGAAAAAAGTTTTAAAGACAAGATTATTTATTATTGAGAAAACAAAAAACTTAACTGTTTTATGTAGCCTATGTCACTACCTCTATCACAACTTATGTCAAAATCCATCTAGCTGTACTTAGGGCGTTCCAAAAAAATATATCCTACACGTGTACTGAACTCGAAAAACATGTAACTTCATCCTCCTTTCACAGTTCCCAAAACTTAGCGGGAGGGTAACTATGATTATAGACGAATTCTAAAATATGTGTGAAATTACAATAGCATTCCTTTTTATAATAACCTAAATGCCTATTATTGAAATAACATAAGAATAAAAAAAACGCAATTTAACAAGAGCATTAACAAAAATTAGGACAAATCGTGGCCAGAGTTTATAGCTTTAGGAACTTTATTATGCTGATGAGATGTCTAACCAAGTCCGAAGTAGAATTACTCAAAACGAAAGGTAATTTAACCCATAATTTGGACAAAACTATGAAATAATAAAATTAGAATGAAATGTGACCATAAGCATATTTCTTCCCAATCTTTCAAAAACGTGTCGTGCCCTAAAATATTCATCTTTATCTAGGTCACGCTTGTTTGTAGATTTATCGGTATTGTCTACGACATGCATTATACAATATATGTACATATTACTACAATGCAAGTCACATTTGATTAAAACATTCAATATTTCTTCACCTCAAAAAAGAAAGCGAACTTTGTAAGAAAAAATACGACATCTTTGTAAAAGAAGCACATCCAAAAAATATTTTTAATTAAAATAAATCACAGCATTTAAAAATCTTGGCAGAACATAATCCGAACTTGACATTTATTTTATGTAGGTGTTGCAAGGTTTCGAAGCCGTACCACGAAGCCTTAAAAATAACGGACAATTTTGTAAAGGTCAGCTGTACTATTTGCTCTTTATGTGCGCTATCTGGAGGTATTCTATTTTAAACGCACACGTGGAAAATCAATGATGGAGATGGAATGCATCTTAGGGGATGCAGCTTCTAGAATACTCTGAAGGTCTTTTAACAAGGACGTCGTAATATAACTTGTACATACAAAAAAATCATGGAAATTGAGTTGCTACAGCTAGTAGAAGGTATTACATATATTTCGGTGAAATATATTGCAAGTTTCATATAGAAAACTTGAAAGGCATTTCAGCTTTTTCATCCATATGGGCTTATTGTCCACAGATTTCGCACGAGGTACTGTGACAAAAAGTAGTATTTATGCTGTTAAACTTATCTGATCGCTGAACAGAATTTTAGTTAAATTGGCTCAGAAGTTTTTGCACAAAATAAAGAAGAAATTTTCTATGAAACAACCTAACGAGTATTACTTAACAAGTGGAGTTATAACTGCGTTAAAAACACCCGACTTCAAACTTGCACGTTTGCAACATTTACAAATACAGACAAAAATGCTCATAAAATAAAAACTACTGGGCCTATCCGAATAAAATTTTTATGGGACCAATTCGACACAATCCCGCATCGAACAAAAAAAGAATCACCTAAATCGGTTCAGAAACCTCGGAGTAATCGGTGTACATACATAAAAAAAAAACATACCGGCCGAATTGATAACTTCCTCCTTTTTTGAAGTCGGTTAATGACAAATATCTTCAATATGAATGAAATTGGTAAACATTTTGAATTGGCATTTACACATCTATTTCTATAGTGGGTCAAACTTCACAAGCCACTTGCACATATATCCCACAGTATATCCCAAAACCAGTTCCACACAACATTCATATCACCGAATTTTTCAAAACTACCCCCAAGTAAAAATCTACCTACCCTCACCTTATCCAATTACAACAGGGCTTATGATTATTTCTCCCGTCCCCGGCTCAAAATGACCATCATTTCCTATCACCCTACTAACGTAGGTATTAACATACCATTAACTTTTTCAAAACTACCCTCAACTAAAAAATCTACCTACCCTCGCCTTATCCAATTGCAGCAGGGCTTGAGCTTCCTTCTCCCTCCTCTGACTCTCCTTGTCTTCGTCCAACGACAGCTCCGAAGACGGCTGCGAGTAGTTAGAATCCGCCGAGCCCTGGAATCATAACGGTAGTAATATTAACATTTAACACTAGACTTCATATTATAGTGCATTTACACATTCGTGCAAATAGCCAGGCGAATTATGAACACACATATAGAAATTATATACTTTTTAATCGAATTTATTATTAAAATTATACTCGCTTTCAATCAAATGCAAGAAAACACGAGAGATGAGAACGTTCGTGATAACGGATGGTACGGACACTCGACGTAATCAAACTGTGTCAACCTTGGTAAGCGTCAACACTCGTATACGAATGTTTTGAACACGAATGTGTAAATGCACCATTAAACAAAGAAGCTTAAAAGATAAACCTCTTAAAGAACTAACCTCAAGAATCACTAGCCTTAAAGGTATAAACCTAAATTGCCCCTTGCATAAAAGAAGTTTATGTAAAGAATCCGGTAAGTCGACTAAATCTTTCAAAGATGCTTATGTGCATACCTAATAGATACGCAGAAATGAAGCTGAAGAAGCCCCATTGAACATAGGTTAAAGTAATTGCGACCTTACCACACCCCGGACACTCCATACAAAATTATAGTTTTGACAGTCACACTGTAGAGACTGCAAATGTGTGTGTAAACTCTTTATGGTTGGCACATTTGTGACTAGCGTAAAAAAAATTCGCGTTTTTCTGATGAAATACATCCGTAAACAGCACAATATCTAACCATTTTCTACGAAAAACGATAATCACAAATCCAAAATAATAAAATTGCTTTAAGTCAATTTGATTAATGTTGTCAATCTTCGTTGCGTTTCGTCTAAAGACGTCGTTGGTATCGTCCTTGCGGGGAAATGGGTACCATAACATGTCTGATCGTGCGGGGTGAGGTAAGTGTTTAATTTTGGCGGGAGGCGGAGAGTGTCCGTTCTGTAGCGTTTAGCTACTATTATGTAGTGAGTATGGCCGCCAAAAATTGTACATTCAAGAAAAAAAAAATGTCCTTGTCATTTTATATAGCACCAGATTTTTTTATATAGTAATTATGCTAGTTTTTAAATAGTTTCAGCTTTACTATGTTATATTTATCATTATATTAATAATTTAAATTAATTTTGAGTGCCTTTAACAAGCTCAATATTTTTTTTTTGAAATGCTTATTTTCCTTTCCATACTAAAATCATGTGTCCCACTTAGTCATCTCACACTTTGAAGTCACAAAATTATGCAAAAATCTATTGATACCTGTAAAATTTTGGTATTTCTAAATTATTCTGTAAACTTGTGGATAGTTTCAACAAGTTCTAATAAAAATAACATAAAAGAAATTAATATAAAACTCACTTAAAACTATGTCTCACTTTTTTTCACGAATGATACTTCACGCACGGTTACCATAAAATAACACCCTAAATAACTAGATATCCAAGCCACAAAAATATTTTTAAGTAGCGACAACACCGATTTACATGTTGGCCAACCTTTAGAAAAAAAATCGCCATTTTGTTACTGTCAAAGTTAATCGAAAGGTAGTCGGCATTTTTGCTTCGCAACATTTTAATAATTTTGAGTGAGAATTATGCAAGGTAAGAATACAAATTTACTATATTATTTAAATTATGTGTGTAGCTTTAGTGTTCTAGTAACAAATCAAACTATGCGGCGTCTTATTACTACAATACTTTGGCGAATAAAGGCTTATAAATTTATAAAGAATAGAAAAAATTCGATCACGAGGCGGGACTTGAACCCGCATCCTTCGCGCCATTCCGGGGCGGATGCCTAACCAACTCAGCCACTCGTGACCCGCCTGAGCAATCGAATTTATTCTATCCTTTCAGTTTTATGTGTCTTAAGGGACACACCGCGCGCCATCTATTGAGATGATTTAACAACCATGTCAACCAATATGAAGCACTTTTCAGTGAATACAATATTGTAACGATGGAACACGACCTTTTCTTGAATTTATATTTTTTTGGTTTTTATGGCATTCAAATGCTTTATAAATATAAATTTATAAAGAATAGAAAAAATTCGATCACGAGGCGGGACTTGAACCCGCATCCTTCGCGCCATTCCGGGGCGGATGCCTAACCAACTCAGCCACTCGTGACCCGCCTGAGCAATCGAATTTATTCTATCCTTTCAGTTTTATGTGTCTTAAGGGACACACCGCGCGCCATCTATTGAGATGATTTAACAACCATGTCAACCAATATGAAGCACTTTTCAGTGAATACAATATTGTAACGATGGAACACGACCTTTTCTTGAATTTATATTTTTTTGGTTTTTATGGCATTCAAATGCTTTATAAATATAAATTTATAAAGAATAGAAAAAATTATAATTATATTATTATATTTATAAAGCATTTGCGCGCGCGCGGTGTGTCCCTTAAGACACATAAAACTGAAAGGATAGAATAAATTCGATTGCTCAGGCGGGTCACGAGTGGCTGAGTTGGTTAGGCATCCGCCCCGGAATGGCGCGAAGGATGCGGGTTCAAGTCCCGCCTCGTGATCGAATTTTTTCTATTCTTTATAAATTTATATTTATAAAGCATTTGAATGCCATAAAAACCAAAAAAATATAAATTCAAGAAAAGGTCGTGTTCCATCGTTACAATATTGTATTCACTGAAAAGTGCTTCATATTGGTTGACATGGTTGTTAAATCATCTCAATAGATGGCGCGCGGTGTGTCCCTTAAGACACATAAAACTGAAAGGATAGAATAAATTCGATTGCTCAGGCAGGTCACGAGTGGCTGAGTTGGTTAGGCATCCGCCCCGGAATGGCGCGAAGGATGCGGGTTCAAGTCCCGCCTCGTGATCGAATTTTTTCTATTCTTTATAAATTTATATTTATAAAGCATTTGAATGCCATAAAAACCAAAAAAATATAAATTCGAATAAAGGCTTTTTAGGTTATGTCCAACCATATTTTTATTCACGAATGATACCATGTGTTACTATTGTGTAACGTAACATCCGTGAGCGTCTCTTAGGGGTAGTACTCACTAGAGAATCTAAAGTTAAAAATTTACTTTTTTACATAAAGAGAACCCACTTCAAAAACTATCATGTTTCGGAAGTTAGTAACTTTTTTACTATAATAATTCGTATTCGTAATTAATATCATAAGTTGTGAATGATTCTTGCATTTGTAAGTATTATAGAAATACAAAATTTGAGAAATAAAACTTTTTCTTTAATATTTAAATTTGTTTTATTGAGTTTTAAAGTAATTTAATCAAATAATTTAATTAACAATATAAAACAGAAATGTAAAAAAAATATCCTGCATTATTAGTTGTAATGTACACTAGGCTTAACAAAATCACGTATGTTACTATCAGTCACGTATACGGTGTGTTACGATTTCACTACTGTTATTGTACAATATTTGGCGGCCATACTCTATTCTGTGACCTTACTATAAAGTATTATTTGTCTAAATTATTTATTTTAGATACCTGCACAGATCTCTTTCACAGATTGTTTCTAGAAATGGCATAAAATTTAAGGTGTGACTTTATTATTACTTTATAGTAATAAAAACGCTGAAACAGACTAAATAATTAAATATCACTATTATTTCCTCAAGCGGTGATGAAAAATTGTTATCATAATTTTGAATACTTTACTTACTTATTTACTTTGTTTATTTACTTTGTAATTACTTACTTAGGTACGTACTGTGGTACGTGGTACTAACCTAGAATAATATGTATTATTGATATGTATATTATGTACTTTGTTTTTTAAACGCGTTTCTATGCATGTTCCATAAAATACTAAAACATTGTTATAATATATGGTACTCTATTTACGTGCGACATTCAAATAAAACCGAATAGGTACTATTTAATTAATAGATAATCACTTCCTATATACATATGTTTTTCATACAACATTTAAACTTATATCAAAGACATTGCATTTGTTTTTAAAATACACAGATAGGACATAGGTTATACACAATTTTCAGTACCTAGCTCACATTCCCTGAAAACCTTATTCATACATAAAATAGCACATTAGGTAGGTATATATAGAATAAAAATCATGCCGTCAATAAACAATAAAAGCAAAAAAATTAAAATCTTACCAGCGGTTTATATTTTTTCATTTGAGTTGCGCGAGTCGTGCCCACTGCATGCAACGCACAAGACAAAACAAATCAGACACATGCCCATTGTAATAATGCACAAATAAATATCTGTAAATAATAGCATTAAATAAAAAACATTGGTCAACGTCAACATGCATTTAGGCGCAATTTAGTTTTGTATCGAATTAAAAATTTGAAAATAGAACTTGTAAATTTCAATTAGAAAAAAATATTTTGTTTTTTTTTATACGCCATGCACAAAGGAATTTGATAGGACTGGGACAAAATTTGTTTTTTTTTGACAAAAGTGTAAGCGATGGACAGTAAAGCATAGAATTATAAAATAAAATGACAATGAGATCTATAATTACATTTATCTATAGATTGTGATGTACTGATTAGCTCTACAAAAGTGATAAGGCAGAATAAATAATAAAGCAACTACTGACACATACTTATAAATATGGATACTAGGTACTATACCTTATGAGCTTATTTATGACCAATAGGTGCTAAAGTAAATGCGAGTTTATCTAATGCATTATTATTTTATTATGTACATACCCTCATTTTTTCGATGTTTCTAGTGAATGCAAGTGATTATCTACACGAATAATAATATGATAAAGACGTAAAATCATTTAGAAGTCGTCCGTAAAATTAGATACACTCTCTTTTTCAATAAATATATTTTATGACGAAATCAACAATATTTCAAAACTTCATTTATTATCAAACAAATATCAAAATTTCATTTGTTATTGGACAAAAAAAAACATTCCAAATATTTTGAAATAAAAAAAAACTTCGAAATTCCCGCCAAAACAAACGTCACGCTTTTATTTTTATCTGTCGAAAGTTTTATCATCTATTCAGCCAGCGTGAATCGATCACATAATAAGAGGTTTGTTGGTCAGGGTTTGGTTGGCGGCAGACGGGCGGCGATCGAAGCGATGACGTCATTTTATATTATGTTCACCCCTATGCATACTACATGGTATTTTGGATATTATTCTGGTAGAACAACGACGACTTTGCGTATTGTATTGGGAAGTCGTTCCTTTGCTGTTTATTAGTAGAAAGGAATGTAATGAAAAATATATTTCAGTATGGTTAGATAGCTTTATAGCGTTTTCATTAATTTTGAGTTACATTATTGCTAATAATGGTATGATTAATTGTGATTGTCATATTTCAGGACAAAAAATGTATATTTCAGGACAATTAAAACACACGGCACGATCTGATCCTATAGGTAGGTCTAGGTAGGTACTAAGCTTTCGCTTGTGTTATGGAAACCAGATGGCTGATAAACATACATAGGTATTTAATTTTAAATAAATAGGTACTTATATATGTATATATAATTAACACCCAGACACCATATCAGCGAGATGTTTAATTTCCGGATTTACAGCACCTGTACCGTCTACATCATTTTTATACCACACTCTCTGTCTTCTCATATTTTATCTTCTCACATTATATATTTCTCTTCTATAAAATCCCCGATTGATCGATCCCTTGAATCTAATTTAAGAAATTGCGCATAATTTCACAATGTATCTACTAATTTCGTCTTTGTTATTATTCCTGTTATCCATAGAAGTAAATATTTATGACAACACATCACATTGTTATTTCATTAACATGAACAATGAAGCAATGGTGCTCTAGTGAATTTAGAGATGACGCATTGAATTCTTAAAGAAAAATAAAGAATCCGGGTTTGAAAATTATGCTGCAAATTTTCGTAAATTTCGACTTTCGCAAGGGAAGTTACTTCATCGTCTTGAAATTTGGTAAAAGACAACAACTTATATCACAGATAAAGGAAATTTTTTGAAGTTACAACTTACAACATAGGTAATAATTAAAATTGGGTATGTTCTCGCACTTGGCTGGTTTTATTTTTAAATATTACATAATTAATTCTAATTTCTAACTATGTCTTTAGCTATAATTTTTCATATCATCATCATCATCATCATCACCCCATATACGTTCCCAGTTCCCACTGCTGGGACACGGGCCTCTTATACCTATGGAGATGTATTATTCATTCGTAGCCTGTATTAATTTTGCATGATTCTACTCTCTCATTATTATAGACTATAGAGAATGTAATGAATATGACAATGGAATTTTTATTCTATGATTGTACACTTGTATAGGTTATCGATACAATTCCCTCAGTTGTGGGAAAGTACTTATACAGGTGTCCTGGATTTGGTGTACTATGATCAATAGATAGTTTTTCAAGCACTGATTATAACCTAAAACCACGTAAACACTATCACGTCGTAAAAAATATGTAATTTTAAAATTTATGGTCCATATTTTGGGTTCCATATTCCATATTCAAGTAACGGTTTGCCTGAATTTACATTGGAACCAAGTAAAGGGACAAGAAATCGGTCATGTATTTTGCATCTTGTAAAAGCATCAGGCCAGCAAGTCAGTGGAATCATTTACAATATATTTCCCTAATTTTCTCATAAAATAAAGCCCTTACCAAATATGGTTTTAAATATAAAGGCAGCCCAATAAACAATTGAAACAAGCAAACATAAGGGCGAAGGTTTGGCGGATCTTAGACCATAAGTTAAATTTAATAAAACTTTACGAAATTTCAGAGAAGCAATTTAATTTAAACGTCTTCAATTGATATTGCATTATCCTATAGAAAGATGGCAACCAAATAAACGTTTTTCATGATACATCAGTCTTCTAAATAGATGTATATTATAGAGACCATAATATGCGTTCAGACCAGAAATAATTTTATATGACTGTGTTCTACAGCATTCTTAAAATGTACATCTTTAAAATATTCATTTTCAAGCAACCAAGTCTATTTCATACATTGTCAAATTATGCAGCTCGCCTAAATTTAACTCAGAACTGAAATGAATTCATAACAACCTCAACGGAGTTGAAATTTACAAATTTTAATTACACAGTTGCAGAGTTGAATTTTGTGAACAATAATAGCATGTTATATTTATAGATATGACTTTCTGGAACTTTTGATAACAATGTTTAATACCTATAAGGTGAAATATATAATATAGGGGGTTCGTTAATTTTGGGTAACATAGACATCCGTTGAGAACTTTCGTCAATTCAGGACGTCAAAGATGTTTACGATATTGCTTATTATTGAGAGGTTTCTATAGGAAATAAAACATGGTCACTATACCATAACCAGTTAAATTATTGTTTGGCTATTAAAAATTGCAGGAGGACTTGTCTAAGAAGGTTTTTACATCTCACGTTAAGAACGAGAACTACCATCAGGTTAAACAAATATTGGTCAATGGTGATAGTAAACCCAGAAGTAAACTGAAGGTATAGAATATCTGTTAAGAATATGATATAGTAGCTGCGCCCCGAGGTTTGAAGGTTTCACCCGCGTGGCTCCGCTCCTGTTGGTCTTAGCGTGATTATATATAGCCTATAGCCTTCCTTGATAAATGGGCTATCTAACACCGAAAGAGATTTGTTTAAGATATAGATTTTAGGAAGCTTTTCTCGTCTTTTTTCTTATCGTTATTATTCCTATTTTATTGTTTTGTGTACTGCTTACTTCCATCTTGCTTTTAGAACGTATATTATTTTTTTATTCGCGATGACATAAGGAATTCCTTTAGCATTTTAGTCTATCTAATGAGGTAATCATAAGAATTTGTTTGGGACTAGCACATGGGACTAGCTTGACACTAATCATGAACAAAAATATATCCTGAACAATAAAAGGAATCTTGTAGAAACTGGTGCTTTTGTTCAGTCCAGTGATTGTTACAATGTTCTCAATCGATAAGTAGGTGCATATAGTGCAATAATTAACAGTGAGTCAGTATAATACTGCCACGATGATAATTTCGTTTAGATTTTGTGGAGATTTATAATTATAGTCCCTTAATTTCGGCAATATAATTTATGTTTTGTATTCGGACTGTAAATGAAGCCTCATTTGAGAACTTTTTGGCAAAGAAGTAGCCTGAAACTTTTGATTAATGCTGTTGTAGTGCTTACATCTGTAGCTTAGCCAAGAACATTCACGCTTTATTTACCCTTACAATGCGACTGTACGTCGATAATGTCCCGTTTATTTTCATCATCACCTATTGAGTCCTTAACAACATCTGTGTGAGTAAGTCTTTCCTTATGACCCAGTTCTTTACCCTCCATTTCATTTGGACCAAAATAATCAGGAATGTTACTCCTGTTTACTCCCTGTATTCCGATGCTATTATTCATCAGTTCCCCGCAGCGGCCATAAACGTCTATCAGCTTAGATATTACCGCGTCCTGATTACAGACATGTTGATGAATTGATAAAAACCAGACTATTTCAAAGTGAACATGCATTGGCGCTATTACAAGGATATCCCATTTCCGTACTTTTACTGCATGATCAATAACAGAATGCCTTTTTATTTATGTACCCATATCTTAATATTGTTTAGGTTCTGGATGATTGTTTTACTACTCGTAGAACAACTATATGAGGTTTATTATGAACCTATGGTTTGTCCATAAATCTAAGTCTGATCTAATCAGCTGTAAAATTGCTACGTATCTAAATGATTGAGCTTGGACACAAAGGGATGAATTTACCAGTCCTAATCGTTCAACCACCGCCTACACTTGCCAGTGCTCAGAGATTCGACTTAGTCGTCTAGCGCTGTCTACATCCCGAGCTAGTCACCAAACCCACATTACCAAGATCCATCAAAAACCTCCAAACACGACTGAAGCCCATCTTCAATCACATCACTATCGCGTCACTATTGAATAAAAAGGACGCCCATTGCGCACGCACCTGAGCGAACAATTTGTTGTAACCGTGCCCTTGACTGTTGTACCCCATCATGTTACGGCATGGTGGTTGGAGATGGTGGCCGCTTTGGACCACCAGCGGGATTCCGTCGTGGTCGGCCGTTGTGGCCACGCATCGGCCGCGCGGTCTACCCGACGCGACGGCCGCGCGAATACTGAACTCAATAGGCACGAGTCACGAACTAGCGCGCCCTCTCGTTCCTTCACCCGCGCCCCGCACCCCGGACGGGTGAATGGGGTGCGCGCGCAATGTTGCTTTCGCAACAGGGTAAATATTACCGAGAGTTCAATAAACATGTGTTTTTAAGTACTTATGTAAATAGTTAATGGGAAATACTTCTTGCGCGCGGTTTTCGCGAGCATTTTCCAGGGATTCGAGTGTTGTTTTCTAATACAAATAGTGGAGTGTTTCGTATATTTTCTCCATTACGAGTATATTTTCTCCATTATGGATGTCTAATAATATGAATAAGTATTCTGTCTACCATTTCTTTATTATTTAAAAATTCTTATGATTACATATTTTGCAACCATTTTTCTGCATAGAGATACCCATTTAAGTGACTATGTAGTAGGTACTTAATACTTATTCAATATTTTCCGAGTGTTCTCCAAAATCGATACTGATAATAAATATTAGTTAGGTAATAAATTATTAAAAATTATATATGTATCAGTTTCAGGGAAAAAAGCATGAAAAATTGATCCAGAGCTCAAACTTTTGGTAAACTTCACAAAATATTTTTTTTACATAGATAACTAACTAGATATACATAGGTAGGTAGGATACGTATGTACGTAGCTAGGTGACTAGTAAGATACTCTTCCAACTAGGTAGAAAGTTTTAAAAGCCATTATAAAGTGCCAATATTCTATGAAAGGAGCACTTCACGTCGCCCAGGCCATTCATATCGGTAACCTAGAAGCTACACTTGAGATATTTGCTGTTATTATATATTTCCTGATCTTCATCGACGGTAAAAATGTTTCTTAAGAAAAAAATTGGTCAAGTTGTTTTGTATCCTTTACAACTTTTCTTCTGCCAAAACTTTCGAGAAATATTTGATTGGTATTTTTTGCAACTAAAATATTTTATGTAGCGCTTTTAAAACGTAACCGTACCTTTCAGTGCGGTGTGTTTTCGCGATTTAGATTAGGTGTAAGTTTTTTTTTAGATTGTACCTAGGTACCTACTTAGTAAACTTTTTGCTACTCCGGTCTGACATAAATAAATTATCCTATTTTGATATTTTCATCCCAGTTTTTGTAACTTCCTATCTTTACGAGATTATTTAACAATTTATACCACAGAGGCTACCCTTTAATAATTTAATATGCTTATATAATAATGTAATCTCCAGCAAAGTGCACATCATTGTGAGTGCACTTAGAAGTTTTGCAAAATTGCTAGTAATTTAAAATTTGACGGATTGGCGTGAAAGGAAGCGGGCGGTTCGAGCCTGCCTCGTGATCGATTTTTTTCTATTCTCTATAAATTTAAAATAGTTTAAAAGTTCTTGCACTTACACACCATTAAATGATATCATTCAGATCATAAGTTTTCATTTGGTTAAAGTTCTTTGCATAAAGATTGTTACTGGGTACTTCATTATACTTTGAATCCTATCTATTTTATATTGGTCTGTTTATTCTCGAACTATGCTGCTCAAATATCCTAATATACCTACCTACTATCTACCTAATACCTTAATTACTACATTCTGCTATAAAAAATTTCAGTGAGATATTTCCATTCTTCAATCAAGACAAAACAAGACAGCTTCTAAATATAACAATGCAATTTTTTTAAAGGGTAATACCTAGCTCCTTATAAAACGACACTGCCAATCAACTACGAAATAGACCGCTATTAGTAAAGAAAATATATTTTTAGCTCCATAAGTAAATTTTTGAACTCTTGAATGTTCAGTTATATACCAGCAATATTATTAAAATCAAGCGCTACTGCAATAATGAGATTTATATCGCTTGTGTACAACAATTAAAATGGCTTACATACTGGTGTTGATCATAAATCCAATAACATGGTAATACAAGGAAAATTCATCCTTAAATGCTAATGTATAAAGTTGGAAATCGAATACCTGTTCCTTGTTTTCAGGTACTAATTTCAGAAAAGCATGGAAGAATTCATATTGGAAGAAAAACATTGACTTTTATTGAATTAAATAGCACGCAATCAATGCGTATAAACAATATAGGGTCGATAGTATTAAAGTTATAATTTCCTTGAACGCTGACCAAAAAATTACAACAATACACATTATTGTAATCGAATAAAGTCTAATATCGCATAACGCCCAAAACAACCGAACTTCCAGAGCTTATAAAGTCGAAAATCGTTTAAGAGCCGCAAGAAATGCAGTGGTTTACGACAAAACATTTTGAATGTTACCGCTAAGAGAATAAGATGTAAAATTGTTTGTGTTATTGACGCATGCGCTCTTCGTGGATCGATGGAACGTTGACCTAATTGTGACTACACACTTGGCGTCACGTGTGCGCCCCGTCTAGACAAGGCTGAGGAAGCGTAGTGGTCACTGAAGACAGACATGCATACTAACCGAAATTTTATATGTTGATTAAAGATGAAAATTCTTGGGATATTAAAAATGTCTATGTTACCGGAAATTTATGTAATCCGTCATTGTATACAACTGTAATTCCTAAATCAATCCAAATGTAGTTATGTAATTCCTAAAATCGCACGGAAATGACGTGTGAAATACATTATTTTATACACATTTCCTAGGAAATCTATCCATTCCCTAAATAGCAATCGGAAATGTAAAACATCTAAGATATTGCAAGGTGTACGCGGGACGAGGGGGGGAGAGAAAATTCGTAATCAGAATTTTTGGTTTGGATAAGGGGGTGGGTTAGGTAATAGGTTGGGTTCGTGTTTTTTAAAACTAGATAGAAATAGGAGCCCCACGAAGTGCAGCTCCGTCGGCTTAATTTCGGCGTAATTGTCTTAACAAGATAACTTATTTATTCAAAACTTATATGAAAAATTAAAAGGCAAACATTTCAACAATAGTTCATTGTTGTCGTTAATGACGATTGATCCATTTTCATTCAATTCGAATTACCAGAAATATCGTACGCCATGTGCAAAATAAACCTTGATATTGATATTGTAATGTTGCATTACAACTGGCTTGCATCCAACGTCATACAATGGATGAAAAACTTCGAAATCGGGAGAAAATTCAAGAAATTTTGCCATCTTGCCATCTTTTGCATATTTAAATAAAACATTGGCTAGACATGTATAGCCGTTATTAGAAAAATAAGTGCTGCGCTTTACTTATTTCAATACTTGACACAGGTTATATGATATATCAGTAGGTACATATTTTTCTCCTTCACTACTGACAAACTCATAGGGCAGTCGCGTGAAGTCCCATGTCCCCTAGTGGGGTAAGGGGCAGATGCATTCTACATCTGTTTCACTGATCGATTTTTTTTAGGGACAAGTAGGTGATCAGCCTTCTGTGTCCTACCAGACCGAGACATTTTTTTTCTTCGTCTCCACCGGGAATCGAAGGAATTCAATCGGGGAATAAAAGTAACTACCTACCTAGTTATGTCAAGTTCGGAATAAAGTAAATAATTTAATATTAATAATTTAACACTCGCTTGAATTAATCGAATTACAGGAAATGTTTTCAGTTTTAGAATTGATTTCTTAAATTAAAAAAATATTTATAAACTCGGCTTCACCAGTGGCGAATGACTCATAAGTATTAACCGTTAAATACAAGCATCCAACATTTTGGTCGATTATTAATTATTATTAAATTCCAGATTTAGGAATGAAAGTACCTACCTACCTACCGAACTTCATTTGCTTGTTATGGTAAAAAGAATCAAACTCAAACACCAACATTTGTTTATTCAATTAGACTTCATCTAGAAGCACTTTTGAATCGTCCTTACATATTTTTAACATTTACCACCGAATCAATTTGTTATGATAAACAAATCATATTTTGTAGGTAGTTAGGTATTTTGAAATTATATGAAATTATATATCATACGGGCGACGCTGATCGCTTACCATCTGCAGGCTTCGCATCTGCTCTGTTACCTCCTCTTTCACAAAAATATATGGAAGGTTAAACCACATAAAATAGATAGAAAAATAACAAGAGCCTAGAGAATAAACCTCTGATCGAGAATCGTTTTAGATAATTTGAGTAGTTAAGTGGCATTACAGATCTTTCTAAAACATTAAACAACCATTAGATTACAATGAAAGGTCAGACCAAATATACATAATTATGCAAAGTACAGAGCATTTAAATATTTCCCCAAGTAAGAGGACTTACAAGATACCTACCTACATCAATACTATCTTTTATAGTGCCCAGTTGGCCGCAAAGTACTTTTAGAAGGAACCCTTTTTTTAGAAGATCGATAACGTTTTGAACAGACTCATGATCATGCTATCTCTATGAGTCTAGACAGAACTATTATAGGCAACTATTAGGTAATCGAATGCACCTGTTTGAGACGGAAGTGTTTCGATTACTAAAACAAACATACACACAACAACCGTAAACTGCCGCCATAAAAACCATGAAACCACTTGTATCTGCTTTTAAATCAGTGACTAGGTAACTGAAAGACGGACTGTCAATTCCTACCTACTCAGTTTTAAAAGAAGCAAACACACTGTCTTTTTTACATAGGTCATAGGTATTCATACAATGCCAAGAACATAGGTACCTAATTTAAATACACAATTTGCTCCTGAAACAGTGTTTTAGTAGTTCAAAAACCTGTGCATCATTCATCATCTTATAACTGTACCATGATTTATGTCAATAAAGATTTTTCACAAAAAATCTGTGCGAAACTCGTCATTTTTTTAACATAACTTGCACCTACCCTTCGTCGACGGAGGCCGTACCGCTGCCGCCTAAAGTGGTCCATTCTCAAAGCCTTCGTCATAATGTCCACATAACACACACACTTAGCACACTACAGCGTTTCACACGTCCGGCGCGCGCGCAGAATCGCGGCCACTCGCTCCGTTCCCGAAATAGTCGAATCGTATCTAAATCTGACGGTGGGATTATAACAGTGGACACATACATTGGTGGTTGGACTAATTGATAATGCAATCAAGTTGATGCTATTAATTGTTGAACCAATATACAAATAAGAGGCTAACCAATCGGCTATTGTACGGCTAGTGGGGTCATAATCTTCTTCTACTGTAATACATCAAACATCATCTATATATTCTACTATAATCTACGTATATCATCACTTTGCTTGATCTGCATTCAGAATCGTTAGCCGCTAGGACGCTTTCACTGTTTTTTTTGCATATCTTTTTAGAAATAACTACCCTCATCCTTGCTTTTATATTTATATCAGTGATACCTTGCTGGTAGGTAAGGACTTCTAGTTCTACCAATACAAATACGATGACATAGGCGGATAGGCCATTGTTAGTGTTGAAAGTATACAGATATAGATAGGTACTTAAATTAACTTTTCTATGCTATTCAATGATAGAATACCTAGGTATCTGTTTTTTTGACGTGACAACGTCTTATAATTCGATAAAGCCGGCTGCACGCATGAAAAAACATGACTCATGCGGCGTTACCTCGCTCTGACTCATCTGAGGCGTTCCATGTAAGGCTTGAAGTGCGAGCGAGAGCGCGGAACGAGCGACAAAGAAGCACAATCGGACGTTGTTGTTCAACTATCGTCAGTAAACCGACTTTACAGACAACCATTTTTTTTTTATTTAGAATGAGCCACTTCTTTTGTAATCGCAATTTGAAGTCCTAGCCCAAGCAAGCAATAACATGTCCGCTTTACATACCGTCATATTGGCCAACATTGCCTACGGGGGTATCTTTGCCCAAAAATCAATTCATAAGAAAAATTTTAAATTGCAAAAATACCTTTATACTTTGGCAACATTAATAGTATTTGGTGTAAAATAGGTTATATGTATGACAACACTGCCTATTGTGTGTGTCGCTAACTTAAATCAGCAACTTGTTTTAACTCGTCGAATATCATGTGTGATTTTGCAGGCAAAAAATGGTGAAATTCAAGTGATAGTTTGTGCATGATGGCTAAAACACAGGTTATTTTTACTCATAACATGTTATAAAATAATGTTTGAAGAGTGTTTTAATGCTATTACTATCACTGAAGGATGTTTTAAACAAAAGTTACAATGGTGGGCAAAATTACCCAATAATGTAGCGATCTATATTTGACAACATTGCCCACCATCAAAAAATGCTTAGGGTTGGCACATTTCATATTACCACATAATTTGATAGTTAATAATATTACTTCTATTCGGTTAATTTCGGAAAAATAAGCTTAATTTGGTCTCCCGGAAAGAACCATGGTAAATAAAGTTAAATTGCTGAATTTTAAGCACAACTGAAATGTAAAAATATGTTTATTTTTATTAAATAGTCACTGAACAATATTCTGTTTTGCTTTTTTATCTATTTATTGCCTACATTCTACAACATAATCCTACTACGAAATATTTGCAGTAAAAGAAATCGGAAGTCATGCTCATCTTACTGAGATGTACCAACCCTAGGCTTTTGGAAAAGCGAAATGCGATTTGTATGAAAATAGAAAAAATACTTGGGTTACTTTGCCCAGCCACTGAAGTCGGGAACCTTTCATGATACTGCTTTGATTTTTAAAGTAAACGACATTTTTTCCAACATTTTTGAATTGGACTTTAATATAATCTGGCTAGAGGTCATATTTACGTCAAAAATCGACTTGGGCAATGTTGGCAACAAGTTCAGATAACTTTACCCGCCCTCAAAAACAGACAAAAAATGAATAAAATGTTGAAGAATAATGAAATTTTCTACAGCATTATATGCACACGATCTAAGAAAAACATATGCTAACAGAAAATACTAACGTTGCCATAGAATTTTTTTGCGGAAATTGAAATTATTCATAAAAAGCGGGCAATGTTGGCCAATATGACGGTACCAGTTATTTTCAGGATACATTTCCCTGAAATCTCGATTTAAATCAGCAATGGATTGTTTACATTACGAAAATATCGCGTATCAGATCGGTGCCAGTACTTCGGCCTCTGTATTTAGAAATTGTTTTTGCATTTTCACTCTTAGGTAAATAAATAATATGGTACATTTTTTATTTTATTCCTAACACCTTACGTTTGCCAAATCGATGGCTTCCGTCTAGCCTGACATTGATCTGAAAGGTCCATGTCAAATATGCCATTACTCTTGTATTTAATTAAAACGGTAATAAAATAATTTTTCAATAGAAATTAGAAAATTCGGTTCAAATATTTACCTACATGAAGTTTGGTGTGCAATTTAGTAGACTTATTTAATATTCTACGGGCTTTCAATGGCAATAATTAATTCGATTTTTACAAACAGCATGTTATATTTTGATAACAAAAAGACAAGACAATACACTTCGTGAACAGTACTGAACACTCCCCTACGTCACAAGAATCTAATTCCGTACTAAGTATACCTAGACTTTATATACGGATTTTTTTATGTAGGTACATGTGAGCACCATGTGAGCTACAATAATTTATGAATGGAAAAACGTTTTCCAATACACATACAATACATGACAAAAAAAATAACGTGCGCTAAAGATGTAAAACGAGGAGTGTCAATATAATATGTGAAATAATAAATGGATCCAACATGGAATAATTATTATTAATATTAGTAATGACTCGTATGTAATGAGATTGTTTTATTAATAAACTATTCAAGAACTTCGTATAGAAGTTTATTCGCGCGCCATCTATACAAACTTTGCGGTAGCCTATAAAATTTTAGTATGAAGGTCGTTGTTTTGGTTATATGAAATAGCGCTAGATGACGCTAAAATAAAACGATTAGTTCCAGTATTTAACAAAAGATGTCATTAGCGTTTGCTATTGTTTGTTTTTGTAAGAAAAACATATCATAAATGAAACTGATGATTATCATACGTACACACTTAGATTACAAAATAAAAGACAGATGGAGCGTTGCCGAACTAAACCGAATAATTTATCGTCATTTTCAATAAAGCTATGTGTGCTGTCATTTCACCGCTGCACTGTACGTACACGGTGCTTCTGTGTGCGTGTAATGTTGCCAGATATTGAAAAATTTCCCAATTTTTTCCCCGACTACGGAAAAAAGAGGGTTATGTTTTTCGAGTTTATGTATGTATGTATAATATTTCTTTGACACGCCCTGCAGTATAAACCGTTGGACCGATTTTGAGTGGTGAGGTTTCATTGCAATGATCTGAATTATTATGTTAGTGGCGGTAGTGACGTAGGCTATATACATAAATGAGAAGTCAAGTTTTAATTTTTATTTAAATTCTTTTATTACATAAAGTACCTGCCTACTAAAGTTATATATGGACAAAATAATTGTATTCAATTTTTTATTAAATAAATTACATAAAAAAAGTTTCAATATTAACTATAATAATTATATTATTTTTTATTTTTCATAATATATGAATACGAAATACGAATAGCGGTAGTTTTTAGTCGAGAATACCGGACATTTTATTTTCATCATATCCATCATGGAGTTCACATAAATTAAATCGCTAGCGAAAACGACTATGACGTTTTTATGCTTTATTAAAGTAACAAAATAATGTATTATGCTTATTAAAATAATCTAATAATGATCATGAACCTTTAGTGCACTATACAAATAATCACATTCACGATCGAAAAATCCAACAGCATTACCCTGAAGATCTTTTAACCATTTTACCGTTTTACCAATAAAAATGGCAAATTCATTTTCAAAATACTGGCAACATACGTTGAAGTTTTGTATTCCTTCATATCTGTAAAATTATTATTCGTATTAAAGAAATAAATCAGCCAAATAATCTAAACCTGTGAAACGATGTTTTATCTTTTTTTTTGTTTTCGGGAACAAATTTTACAGCGTTTTATTATCACAAGACGGCATTTTTTTACTAAAATTGCAAACCCTTTTTGACGTATTGCATGACATTATATGCGCTATAGCAATGGTGCAGCGACGTATTTGTTTTTGATTTCGTATTTTCTTTGACAAGGGCGACGGGCGGTTGTCATGCTCCATCTGTACTTTATTTTGTAATCTAAGCGTACACAATAAGATGTTTTAATCACAAAAATTTATCAAATCTCGTATTGCGTCAGGAGATATATTTGTGTGTAATTTTTTGATTTATATTGTGTACTTACATAGTCACCTGTCCACTTTGTTATTGCGTAGGAGATTATAAATTTATAAATAATAATTTTGTTTTTAAAGTGTACAATGATGATCACATTACAATAAATTATACTTCTTAAATCTCGGTAGTTTTAACTGTCCGTTGGTTTTTAACGAGCTTACACGTGTGCCTATTTGTTTATAACATTCGCGCTAAATTGTTAAACCAATTTGAATAAAGCTTTTTATAAAAAAAAAATGATAAAATATTGAAAAAAATGTTTAAATTGCTAGGGAATAATGTATCTGTAGAATATTGATGGGGTAAAATTAAAACGTTGAAAATCTGCAATATGTAGAGTCGCGCGGTAACGTGATATAACTTAGCGGCTTTTATACATAAAAGTAGGTACCTTTGTGAATTCAATAAAATATTATTAAGAGGACTAGTTACAAGAGCTAGCTGAACTTGAGTGACATGCGTAGGTACACATACACAATCGGTGACGGTTGATGGAGATCACGATTTTAGATTTTAGACAGATTTTAGTCCTTTTGACGGGTTTTGTTTTATTTCCCATACTTAATATTTACAAGAATTTACAAAAACTTTACATAAATAAATCTGTAGAAGGGTCAATTCTGTACATTGAAAATATTGAAAAAATAAATAGCAGGGGGTGTTACTGGATCGATACCAAACCCAATTATGTGATTAAAAAATTATTTGTCTGTCTGTCTGTCCGTCTCTCTGTCTGTCTGTCTGTATGTGAAGGCATCACGTGAAAACTAACGGTTCGAATTCGATGAAACTTGGTATAATTATACCTTATTATCCTGGGCATAAAATAGGATACTTTTTATCCCGGAAAAATACGTAGAAAAAAAAATCTTAATTTTTCTTAATTTTTCCGCGCGGACGGAGTCGCGGGCGGAAGATTCTACAACACAGAAATTCTACAAAAAACAAACAATTCTAGCTATTTAATTAACTAAATATTAAATTTAAAACTACATCAATTCCATAATGCAACAATCGCTTACGACTTTTATTACCTCGCCATGTAACACGATTTTGTAGTATAAAAATAATCGTTCTTACAAATCCTGGCGACAGTTATGAATGAAATACCTCTCGTATATAACAAGGGGCCGGCAAACTTTGGCCAGTGTCCAAATCTATGTGCTCTGTTATTTCGTTTACCTAATTTTATAGAAATGTTACTGGAATTCTGGATTACATTTGTTGATATATTTTATACCTACGTGACAAAATTGTATTACTAAAATAATAGGAATTTTCCTGTTCGGCTCAAACAGACTGTGTACCACGGATAAAATTCCGTAACTCTACGTTCGATCTGAAGGATCGATAGGAAGTTCGAGCTGTAGTAGTAGGTAGTAGATGATTGTAACTAATTCCGAAATACGCTCCGCTTTAAAAAAAATGTGTGCGTGTACTAGTGTACACACGTAAGAAGTGAAACTTCTTTATGTACTTATTTTTCAGAAAATAATTTACTATATGCAACTTTACAGAAATACGTCGAATCACGCGTGGTAGAGATAAAAAAAAGATGGCGCGTAACGGAAAAATGTCACGCGTAAGGAAAAAATATTACACTAAATTTTTTCCCAACCCTGATAAAGAAGTTTCACTTCAATAATATAAAAAAAAAATAAAAAAAAAAATTGGATTTTTTTAATTACAAAACTGGACATTATTTGGCTTTCTTTCTCAGATAAAATGTCGCAAAAACGTAATAGCCCGAACTGCAAAATGTGTTGGTATTTTTTTCGAACTTGTTTATGTCATTAATTCGAGTGTTTTAAAACTAGAGGCTCCATGGTTACAAAAAGTCTTGAATTAAAATAATTAATGAATGTACCTACCTAATACCTACCTAGTTACCTACCATATTACTAATAGTTAATACCTACCAATTACCATAGATAATATAATACTATACTTACCTAATACTTTATCCAATAAACGTTAAACGAATTAGAGCTTTTGTTTTCCATTACATTAATTTTCAAATAATTTCACATTCTAGATCAGCGTAATAATAGACGACAATATGTAATGCGCTTGTGGAATCTTCTACAATGTAACCATTGTAGGTAACTAGATTTATTTATTAGCTAGTTGCATGAGTAGGATAACTTAGGCATATTATGATAATATACAATAGTCAATAATATTATGTAGTTAGATGTAAGTAACATGTAATGTAAAATTATATTGTATATGGACATGACTTTAAAAGAGCAACTATGGAGTTTCTTGCCGGTTCTTCTCCATAGATACTGCTTTCCGAATCGGTGGTAAATTTAAAGAATGTAATGACGATTCAAAAGTGCTTCTGGAAGAAGTCTAATTGAATAAATAAATGTTTGAATTTGAGTTTTGAGTTTAACTGTAAAGCAAATAAACTAACATTAAAACAATCAAACAGGAAGTTTAATATTAAATTTAAAGATACGTTTAAAAGAAGGAACTACAGAGTTCAGTAAATAAATTAGCCATCTACTAATCAGTCATGAAACATAGTTCTAACATAGTATAAAGAGTTATACTATGGTTCTAAGTTTAGAAAGATCTAAGGTTACGTAGCTAGACGGAAAGATTTATGAAATCTATGTACCAAAATATGTTATCAACTTCGAGCACACGTGCTCTCTATATACATGTTGATATATATTATAACTAGTGGTCCGCCCCGGCTTCGCCCGTGGTACATATTTCGCAATAAAAGGTAGCCTATGTCCTTTCTCGGGTATCAAAATATCTCTATACCAAATTTCATGCAAATTGGTTCAGTAGTTTAGGCGTGATTGAGTAACAGACAGATAGACAGAGTTACTTTTTTATAATATTAGTAGGTATGTTGAACAATATGTTTGTCAGTGTCTATTGAACAACATGAATTCTTGTTTCATGCTATATTCACGAATTTATAGCGCAAATACCGTAAAACCGAAACCATCTGAAAAGCAGTTTGTAAACTCGACACTTAATAAAAAGAACTTTTCGAAATACACTGTTAGAAGACCACTTGCATATAATGACTCCTGAAATAGATCTGTGTCGTTCACCCTGCGACAATTTCTATATCCGACTGAGATATAAACACTTACTTTTGATATCTCCCTACTGTGCACTACCAGTCAAAGACATTTAATTGTTGAACCAATTTAGACTTTAATACAATTGAATAAGATTGAAAATAGATGAGACAGGTAATGTATAAACGGATGGAAAATATTTTCGGAGTGTCATTACGTTAAACGCAAAAGAAAGTCCGTTTTAATGAGATTATTAACATCTAGGATTTACTGTGTGGCGTCTGTGTAATGGGATTTTAGATTTTGCTCTTTATTTACTTTTATATAAAACATACCTATCTACCTACTTAAGACATAACGGGAAGATATGGCTTTTAGGTAAAACTTTGAGAGTTGAAACTTTTCGGGAAAATGGCTTTTCCCGAAAATAATTGTCAAAAAGGATAGTTTTTAAGAAGCTCTACGCCCTATTATTAAATTACCTAATAACGAAATTATTTAAAATAACATAAATAAATAATGATGAAAGATGCTATCTTGCTAATCCTGACAGATGCATTAGATGAAAAAGAAGAAGAAGCTACAGTTGCAAGTTGCAGTACTGGCATTTGGCAAGTGTAGCTTGGCCTCTTTCTGATTGTATGTTGATTGTGTTTTAATTTGAAAGTTATTTTCAGCGCAATTGATATTCATTTTGCAAAAAAAAGATGAAAGAGAAAAAAAGATTTAACGATGTATTCTTGATGACAACTCCAATTATTATTAGTCTTCCATTAGACATTAATAATTATGGGCTACGTAATGTAATGCCTGTTAGAACCTTAAGGTAAAATGTAAAAACACTATCCGAAAAAACATCGATTTTGTACCTATGTAACGTACCTTTGCGAGATAAGAGAAAAGGAAACTTTTAAAAACTCTACATACGTAGATAAATGAACGAAATCTAATAAACGCTTTTGTTATATCAAGCACTATACTACAGGACTATAAATCAAAATACAACCAAAATTCATACACACGGAATGTGTTTACGGCAATTAACAAAATCACCACATAATAAAGTTTAAAATCAGAACACCGTTTGAATAACATAATCTGTGGCGCAATTTCTAATCTATGGTTTAGCCACTCCATGTAAGAAGTGGCGGGAACACGCTGCTATTTCCGTGGCTGCAATAACAGTACCATGGTATTTTTATTACTGGCGACCGTTTTATTTCAGTTACAATTTGACAAAATAAAAATAAGAGCCACGCGTGCCCGTAATGTGACACGGCGCTAGGGATGTGCGATGTGCGACGATTTGTCGATACTTCTATTATTTGGGGTCGTTTTTAGCTGAAGTACATTATTTTTTTTTCGTAATGTGTATGATTCAGTTCAAAATAGATGTTATAGTTGCAATTTCTTATTAAAGCTTTATTGCAATGCTACGGTAATTGTAAGGCTACGACTGTAAAAAAAAATTTCGAGTTAGGTACGCACTATCAATTTTTATGGAATATGATATCTAACAGGTACTACTCTCTGAAGTCTGATATACGTTGTAAGGAATGCACAAAATTATTTCATGTATTATTATTTATTACCTCAAATAAAAAAAAAAGACGTGTGGCACTCGGGGACTGCCGCGGTAAAGCTATTGCATGCTATGCCTTCAAGCCACACCTCCGCGCCCGTCGGAGTGGGGAGCGTGAGGTTTTTCGTTACTAAATTTCTGGATTCGGTCCCCGCGCTCAAGGCCCGCGATAGAAGCTATGCAATAGCTTAAAAAAACCCCTTAACATAGAAACACAAACTAAAATCATCGTAAAATTATCTAAAACAATCGATAACCGCTACATCCCTAACTCCTCCATACTTCACACTCAACACATCCATTGCGCGCGCTCCACGCACTCTTTCAAATCTTCCTTAACTAAACCATCAATGTACACCACAAGGAATAGACATTGGTGTTTTTAATGAGAGTGCATTCACCTCTTACAGAATATTTAAAATAAAGTGCCTTTCGGGAAATAGGGACGCTTCCGTGTCACTTGGAGGTAGAAGGGTATCGGGTATTTTCAGATTAGACTAATTAAGATGCTGTTTATCTTTCCGTTTCTTTCGATAAATAGAAAAGTGCGTGTCTCACATAAATCAATTTTGGTGGATAGGGCGATATTTTGTGATTTTTGTATTGCGGTCGAGACACGCGGCACTCAAAATGATATTTATGGAGTAACTAGGTACCTTAGATAACTATTCTCTATTGTTTTCCATTATAATTTAAAAGATTATAAATTCAATTGACTATAAACTTGCCATTCATCGATGTGAAAATGGTCGCTGCTCTTTTACTTAAAACCTTTTACCTACCTAACTAATTAAGTTCAAATTAGTTAAAAAGAACGATGATACCTTGGAAAAACATAAAGCCCTTTTAACGGGATACCTAAAACTAACGTCGTATACGAGTAAAGGCAGGCAGAACTAAGGTACCTACTGCCAAGTCGAACTTACTTTCTATAACACAAGAAAACTATTGTACACTATAAAATATACAACGATAATGGTTATTAATGCCGCGAATCATTCAAACAACTATGTGTTCACGCAATGTTACACCCCTGAACATAAATATAACACCTGTCTTGCTGTTAAAACTTTTACAGCCCCCAATAGGGCGCGAAAGCTTTCGATTGCTGTTCATACATTGATGTTTTAGTTGAAGAAAATTGTGGAGTTATTTGTAAAGAATACCTAACTAATAAGAATGTAGGTAAGTTAAAGAATCTAATATTTTGGTTTGAGAGAGAAAATGTTTAAAACTATGTATTTTTGTACAAAAAAAGGCCAGATCTTCAGGACAGAATATCATAATAATACTTTTTTGCTAATACAGTAATATTTATTTTGGAAACGGCTACCAAGCTACACGATTGAGGTAAAACAATTCTGAAACACGTTAATGTACAACGAACAAGCTTCAATAATATACATCATAGTGCGAGGTCACGCAAATAGTACCTGAGAAGTTATTTCAACTTATTTCCTCCAAATAATTGGAAAGCATAAAATAACGCGGGGCAAATGAGTCATGTTCTATCCTGTCTTGTATTAAAGTTAATGTATTTTTGTTACAGTCATAACTTCGGTATGTGATAGTATGATGCACCCATTTTCAAGGGATCTTGGTTTTGTAGACTATTTCTTCTTTTAGCTCATGATTAGTTTATATCTATTCGATTGAACGAAAAGTAGGTAACTATGAGTTTTTCTTCAAATTGTAGAAAAAATGTACGCTGTGTATTGAAAACCTCCGTCGTTTTCAGAGACCTCGGTTGGAAAGAAATATAGTTAACTAAATTTCCGCCCGCGGCTTCGCCCGCGTTTTCAAAGGAAAACCCGCATAGTTCCCGTTCCCGTGCGATTTCCGGGACAAAACCTATCCTATGTGTTAATCCAAGTTACCCTCTATATGTATGCTAAATTTCATTGTAATCGGTTCAGTAGTATTTGCGTGAAAGAGTTACAAACACACACACACACACACACACACACACACACATCCTCAACGTTACAACAAACTTTCGCATTTATAATATTAGTGAGATAATATACAATGAGGCAGCATTTATTTGCTACTAGCTTTCCGCCCGCTGCTTCGCACGCTTCCTCTAAAACCTAATTAATTATATACATAAACTTTCCTCTTGAATCACTCTGTCTAAAACCGCATTGAAATGCATTGCGTAGTTTTAATGATTTAAGCATATATAGGGACAGAGAAGGCTTTGTTTTATACTACCTATGTAGTGATGAGGAAGCAAAATAAAGACGATTTTCTTCTTCATAATTCCATACTTTCAACTAAACACAAACAGTGTCACGGGTACCAACTAGCATGTAACCACAATCCTATTTAACACACAAACTTATAAACAATACCCCATAAATCGGTGCGAGGTGGTCGGACGGGATATCTATTTCACGCACTTCATGAAGTTGTAACTTAGCTGACTGACACGCACTGGCTGCTTATTTAAACGCGCCAGTTACTAGCTTGGAAATTTTGCTAATTATATTCGCATTACTTTAGCAAGTAAATGATCGGTCGGTAATTTCTTAGCTGGTTTGTTCTGGATGGACATCCTCGGATATTACATACATGACTACAGCACGACTACATCAGTTCGGTATTTTGATAGAATGAATATGGCAGTTGTAGTTCTTATCTGATAAATTTTCTTCATATATTATGTTCTTTTAAAATCTAGGTGTCAAACAAATCAACCAAGTCACATAACGTATATCTTATATCAACTTAGATCTTCCAGATCTTCTTCTTAAGTGACGAATCCTCCTTCTATCTGTTATCAATCGGTTTCACCTATAACCTCCTCTCATTGGCCATCGCCAACTAAACATTCCAGTAACAAGCGCCAGTACAACTTACATCAAACAAAGCACAGAGGTACAAACAAAGTTGAGCAATTAAAGATCGTCACGCGAGGCGCCGACGTCGCCACCCCGGCCACCGCTGTACCACGCACAAGTGTTAACCTCTGTATTGATTAGAATTATCGCTTTTTTAGTGGTGACGACTTTTTTGTCTGATACACGATATCGTGACGTGTGCTATATAAATTTTATAGAAGTACTAAAAGTATCAGCCAAAGCGCGTGTCTATACTACTATCACATATCACTACGTCTCTATTAAATAGTTTAGAGATTTTCCTCGATCGTTATGATACAGTTTATCATAAACATGCTCAATCGTTGTTTTCATATTAAAAACTAACTTTGTAAGAAAGCTGAAAGAACATACACAAAATGTCAGTCAAAATCTGATAGGGGTCCGGAGTGCAATCTCTACATAGAAAAGACAACTTTAATCAACCGAACATCATAAGTAGCATCATGATTAAACACATAAGTATTAAAGCATCTGTAAATAGTAACAAAAGCTCACAAATCAAAAATAGTGAGCACATAATATTTAGCGGTAAACGTGATTCAGCCTCCCCGCGGCAGATTACGGGAGCCGAAATAAAACTTAACACGTCTGTCGTCTGTATACCCATGTGGTAATGACAAATATTTGGAATTACGGAATCGTTATAAAATAAAATGTTAAACAATAAACCTTATTTCTATAATTTCGCATTTAGATTTTACGGGCGTTTGTATGCATTTAAAAATTAGCTTGTGGGATTTAAGCAAAATTGTGCTTTAATGGGAATTGGGAAAGGTTTTTTCAACCGACTTCAAAAATAGGTAGAGCTTCGCAATTCAACTGTATTTTGTCGGTTGAAAAAAATGAGCGTGTGTGCCGAGCACACGTATCAGAAGCGAAACTTCTTTACAAGATTCAAAGATAATCGACGGTATCGCCCTGACGCACTCTTGAACGCGCCTAAAGAAGTTTTACTTCAAAATTAAAACGAAGTGCCACGTTGAACTTTTAAAAATTTCGTATTATGGGGAACCATGGATACAATAATTTATAATTTGTTATAATATAATCATGCATAAATTGTAAATTATTAGCTTAATATAAATCGCTTATATAAATCTCTAGTATAAAGACACACTACTATAATATCTATACATATCACATGAAATTATTTTCGCAGCCATTCGCTTTGCTTACAAAGTTGCAAGCTAAGTTTATTATTAGTTTAATTACATTATTTCATTTGCAATGTATCCACGAGAGATTAATTTAATAAATAACGAGAGTGCATTAGAGAAAATAGAAAATACATTTCTATCATATTGACATTGCCACAGATGTTAGTAATCTAGGGTTTTGACGAGGATTTAATATTTCATATTACGATTTCACTCAAAAAATATTGGATAGTAGAAGATAGGTCGATTTTAAAATGTATATGTCGTGGTCATATCGTAGATATGCTCATTTCATGAAATGACCAACATAGTTTGGTCAGATCGTTAAATCGTCAACGTTTCACGATTTGGTCATCGACATTTGGCCAGATCGTACCTATAAAATATAGGTTAGGTTAGGTTAGGTTAGACTTTAATAAACAACGCCAGAAGCGAATCGCTTTTTAAAAAAGAAACAAAAATGGTCGAATTTCGTGAAATGGCCATCCACGTTTGGCCAGATCGACGATCTGGCCAAATGTGGATGACCAAATCGTGAAACGTTGACGATTTAACGATCTGGCCAAACTAAATTGGCCATTTCATGAAATGAGCAAATCTACGATATGGCCACGACATATACATTTAATGAGTAAAAGTATATGCATTACCATTTTGAAAAAATTGAGCCCATCATTAGTCCTACTAATATTATAAATGCGAAAGTTTGTGAGGATGTGTGTGTGTATGTTTGTGTTTGTTACTCTTTCACGCAAATACTACGGAACCGGTTACAATGAAATTTAGCACACATATAGAGGGTAACTTGGATTAACACATAGGATAGGCTTCATCCCGGAAATCCCACGGGAACGGGAACTATGCGGGCGAAGCCGCGGGCGGAAAGCTAGTATAGTATATACGCATCTTCACACCAAAAACATTAACTAATTAGTAAATGCATATTGCGGAAAATATTATGAAGAAAAAGGTTTGTTTCTGAATGTGTGTTTGTAACATAGGTAGGTGTGAAAAACACAAAAACTATTTTCCGAATTAAACAATTATTAGGAAGTTTTATTGAATTTTTCCTGAATCACTTAAGCTATACCTACATATTTAAAATCATTTTTTATTTCGGGCGGAGCCGAGACGATTGGCTAGTATACTATTAAGGTATTATTATATTCAAAAATCAAAATACAAGCAAAACAGCGGCAAATAGCTAGTCATTCACGTGCCACGCGACGGAAGCACATTGTCACTGCCCCCTCCCGCTCCCCCCTCCCTCTCACCCCTCGCATCTTAGTGCACCGGCTATTTCTAAATCGGAGACACTACGCACTTTATTTGTGTAGATTTGGTCTGACCATAGAGTCAGCAACCTTTAGATTGGTCTGTGTAATTATTATAATTATTTATTCTTGTTATATTATTTACTTCCATTAATAACAGGATTAAAATTGTAATGATCGTAGGAAAAAGTTTGTTTCTGACTTCCTTTTTATTATATATTTTGATACTCCTTATTTAATAGGTAATGCTGTTCGATTTTTTGAAGTATTTTTGTAGAGTTCACATTTTAGGGTATTAATTTGTATCTTTATAAAATCTCTCTTATTTTAGTTCTAACTAACTACTAACTATTTTGCTCTCCGCCTTTCTAGATGATTCGTGAAATAAATTAGATTGACCCATTATACATTAATTGCATTTATTACAAAGCATCGTCATTTTTAATGTTTTACATAATCATCTCGTTATAATTATTATAATTTCAATGTTAAAAAAAATTATGTTTTTCGAATTTGACTTAATAAATATTTTATTTCAATAAATATTAAAGTGGCAGATCTGTCCATTCTAAGCGCTACACGGTGGCATGCGCGAGAGTCGCCGCATCCGGCGTAGAGCCGCACGAAACAACTGTAACTCTGACTCATTGTAATTACTTATTGTATAAATATGCTTCAATAACTTGATACACTCAAACACTTGCTAACTTGGGAATTTGCATTCATATGAAAAAAAGCAAAAAAATATTTTTGACAAAAATAGAGCGTGTGTGCCGACCACACGTGCCAGAGGTGAGCAAGACTCAAAGATACCTAACTCGTCGCCTCACTCCATGACGTGACGGTATTACCATGACCCGACCTTGAAGTTTTATAAATTCTCATCATATATGTAGTTTTATTTTTAATTAGTTTATTCCGCCCAGACAATTTCACTTAAAAATCCCTCAGTTCTACACAGCATTCCAACCATTTTATTATTAAATAAAAATAATTAAAACATTACCATAACATACCGTTCCTGAGGTAACAAATCAATACAAACGAACTAACGGTATCACACGACACTTGAAAATAATACCATGAAGGTAATCTTCGCCGGTGGCATTTCATTTCTTAATGTTACGACAATAATTTATAGTTTAAACTGGGCATCGATATCTGGTTGCAAGACTATTTGTATGTTTCTTTTTAAATAATGTAAGATGTTTATTTGTCTAAACTATAAACTGAAACACATATTAGACTTCTGTAGATCACAGAGCACTTTTGAATCGGCATAGCGTTTAGATCACATTGCAAAGTTTCTAAAGATCTGACAAAATCTCTGTAGCTGCTCTTTTAGAATCTTTTTAACTTTTTAATCTTATATATAAAATTCTCGTGTCACAGTGTTAGTCTGCATACTCCTCCGAAACGGCTTGACCGATTCCTCTGAAATTTGGTAAGCATATTGGGTAGGTCTGAGAATCGGCTAACATCTATTTTTCATACCCCTAAGGCCTAAATGATGAAGAGTAAGGCAGAACAACGTTTGCCGGGACAGCTAGTATTTTTATAGTTTAGTAATTACTAATTGATTACAGTATCTACTTAGTTTTAAAAACGTTTAAAAATGCAACTTGATAAAGCTTGAGTAGCATTAGCCAAGCTATATTTAATATTTACTTTAGTCCATTGTTGTGAGAAGGTTAACCTAGCTAGAATATAGACTATTCAGTTACCTAGCAGCCAGTATTCCCTAATTATTATTTGTAATATTGAGTCATAACTAATTTGATTATAACTTTAAAGATAAGTAAGAGTTAATTCTTTTTCATTTTATCCTTAAACTACAATAGCATACAACTATTTCACAAATTCATTATTCACACGTATTTTCCAAAGCATTAAGATATTAAGCAATATTTTGAGTCACAAACCAGTTAAGGAGTCATTACATACATTACTGGGTAACTACTCGTATGAGTAATGCAATTAAACTTGAGATTCGCTAGCTTTCACTGACGTCATTTTGGTAAGTATTATGATACTATTTAGCAAGTAATTGTATTTATCATTACAAACTAGGTATTTATATTTTACTAGCTTTCCGCCCGCGGCTTCGCCCGCGTTTTCAAATTAAAACTAGAGATGTCCCGACTAGTCGGCGACTAGTCGGTAAAGCCGACTATCCGGCCACTATTGTAGTCGTCGATTAGTCGGCGACTAATTGGCAAAGAGCGCCGACTATCCGGCTTTTTACGTAGTATGTATTTCTCAATGAAAAATAACTACATGAAATAAAAACCTTAATTATATATTATTTTATTTTTATTTTATAATCAGTCTTATACATTATAAAATGTAAAGCAATCTTTCCTTTGGTAATCAGTTTTTAAAATTACTTGCTTGTAAAAAAAAACATAATTATGACATTTATTGAACAAAATTAGTTCCTATCCTAATTAACATAAAAAACAACATAATATCTTCTTATCTTCAATGAACATTTATAAGTTTTTCTTATTATTTAAATAAAAAGTAGATTTAATAAATTAACAAACTCAGTTATATGTATTAAAGCAAGAAAATATTTTTTTACCCTAAAACACCGCTCTCGACCATTACACAAGCAAAAATGAAGGAAAAATGCGAAGTAAACAAAACATGTTCCGACACGCTCGCAGGCGGTGTATGCGATTGTGCGCGAATCAGCCGTAAACGAAGCGTTACGGAAATCCCCGAAACCGTAATCGGCTTAGCCGACTAGTCGGTATTATTACAACCGACTAATCGGCTAGTCGGCTAGTCGGCAAAAGTCATAATCGGCACATCACTAATTAAAACCCGTTCCCGTAGGATTTCCGGGATAAAACCTATCCTATGTCCTTTCTCGGGTATCAAAATATCTCTATAGGTACCAAATTTCATGCAAATTGGTTCAGAAGTTAAGGCGTGATTGAGTAACAGACAGACAGACAGAGTTACTTTCGCATTTATAATATTAGTATGGATATGTCATTATAGATATTAGTATCTAACTGTAATAACCGAAAATATCTATACATCAAATATACCCTATTTCTAAGGGAGTTTAGGGTATTTGATCGATATACATATTATTACAGGTATTTAATTTTGGGGAAACATGTGTGAAATGTGAATAAACAGTATATTTTTTATTACCAACGATACTTAGCCATCGAGCAATTATGTTCGATTTATAGTAACTGCGTTCATTGACCTCTTCACCTGTTCCAAACAATCTTCTTAGTTTGTACATACCAGTTAGTAGTAATTAAATAATTCGTCTAATTAAATCTCAGTGCAATATATCAGTGGGAGCCATAAGGCACCACCCACGCGGGCTACATCGGCTAGTTTAATTAAAATTAATTATTCTAACGTCCGCTTCGACACCGAAAAGCTAACGGTTTATATGATATCGTCACGATGTTTTGTCGTGTCGTATGTCGTGAATGTGTTGGTGTGTTAATTTATATGTATAGTTTGACTATGCTTGACCATGGGTCTTTAACTATATTGAAAGCGTTACAGATGGACAGACTTTCGCATTTATGATATGCATTAGAACGTAAGTATTAGTATTGATTGTATGTTTAGTCAAATATTGTAGTAATAGACTATTCAAAAGTTAATTAAAATACTTAACGATACGTTCTCTACCTATATAGATAAAAAATAATGCATGTAATGATGTTTGAAATAATTAACATTTATAATGGTTACTTTTGAAATTATTAAAATATCGTAAGGAATTTGAATAAACGTGTCACCAAGTATCAATTTACAATTTCGATAGTTCACTAAAATACACAAAGTCTATTATAATCAATCTTGGTACATCAGTTTTAGCGATGGACGAAAACTTAACATTTAAAATAAATAACCAATCATTTAAATGAAGCCTACATTTAAAATGGAAATAATTATCGGCCTTATTGATGATAAATACTCATTAGTGACATTTCGCGTTAATGGCGGATATATGCGTTGTTTTACGATTGATAGATTTTGGGGGAAATGTATGAATAAATTTTAGGTTATAGTGTGCTTTACACAATTCGTACTTTTTAGAGTTCCGTAAAAAGTGAAGTCCCGTGTCCCAAAGTGGGGTAAGGGGCAGATGATTCATACATCTGTTTCACTGATCGATTTTCTTCAGGGACAAGTAGGTAGGTGATCAGCCTTCTGTGTCCTGCCAGACCGAGACATTTTTTCTTCGTCTCCACCGGGAATCGAACCCTCGGTTCTACGCTCACGCATCAACCCACTGTACTTACCAAGGAGACGGTCAAGGTTTTTGACGTGACAACGTCTTATAATTCGATAAAGCCGGCTGTACGCCCGAAAAAACATGACTCATGCGGCGTTACCTCGCTCTGAGGCGTTCCATGTAAGGCTTGAAGTGCAAGCGAGAGCGCGGAACGAGCGACAAAGAAGCACAATCGTTGTCACGTTCAACTATCATCAGTAAACCGACTTTACAGACAACCAATTTTTTTTTAGACGGTAGAGTTCCGTAGGTCAAACATAAAAATGATTCACAGGAGTATATAGCGTCGACTCTCCTATAATAAATTTTCTTATAGGACAGTCGCTTAGATATGTTAGATGTGTGAGCATATCGAATTTGGAGTAATAAAAATACTCATGTGTATTTGTTTGTTAGAATGTATCAAGTTTTGAAAACGAAATAAGCCTGAAATTGTCGCTCAATAGGTTTTATTTGGCACGAAGTAATATAATATAACTTTCCAGGAAAACCGGTTTGTTTAGTAACGTCACAACAAATTTCATCATTCATTGATGATAATCGTTTTCCAACATAACTTTGTGTATAAAATTTAGACTCTAAGTTCAGTTTATACGGAACCTTAGACATGCAATGCCGCCTCGCTCTTGACTTGTTGACGTGTACGCTTAATATTGCTCTATTTACATTAATATATATCGCCTAAAATAGCCCATTAAAGGCGTAGAAAGTTAATGTGTGTAAAAAAAAACATTTCTCAGTCGTCTAGATTGTTATCGAAGAAGTTTTTAACTTATGTTATATTACGATATAAATAACATTTTGATTTGATTAGTTTACTTTTTTTATTGATATTAATTAAAAAAACTAAATAATTATCTCGTTTTATATCTTAGAGGTCTGAGATATCTTCTAAGCTCTAGTCTAACACCGAATCTTTAAATAATTGTCCCAAAATAAAGTACGTAGGTACTCAAGTACAAAGTCCAAACTTAACAAAACTAATCTTAGGAATACATAATATGAAATATCCTTTTGTAATAACAAATATAACAAGACAAATATAAAGAAATATTCCCATAAAAAAATCAATGCAAGTAATGTAGTACCTAATCAAAGATTAGAAATACATATTTGATCTTTGTTCTCTTTGTTACACTTTCATTGCATTTTCATATTTTAATGATTTACATTAATATTATTAATAGACTAGCTTTCGCCCGCGACTCCGTCCGCGCGGATGTCGGTCTTCGCGTGGATGGCTTATTTCTCCATTTTGAGTAACTCTGACAATGACATCTTATAAATATCTATTGGACCCAAATACGGCTAGGCCTAATATAATACGCAACGTGTGTTCGCGGTTCTACAGAACAACGTCTATGGATAAAACTGAAAAATTAAAATTATTTTTTTTCTACCTATTTTTCCTGAATAAAAGGTATCCTATTTTACGCCCAGGATAATAAGGTATAATTATACCAAGTTTCATCGAAATCGAACCGTTAGTTTTCACGTGATGCCTTCACATACAGACAGACAGACAGACAGACAGACAGACAGACAGACAAAAATTTTTTTAATCACATATTTGGGTTTGGTATCGATCCAGTAACACCCCCTGGTATTTATTTTTTCAATATTTTTAATGGACAGAATTGACCCTTCTACAGATTTATTATAATATGTATAGATTAGCTTCTAAAAAAATTGCTGATAGTTAATATTTTTTATATTTTTTTAACTTTTCTTCCAATACACAAAGTCGTCTTCTTCAATAAATGATAATATAATTTGACATTTTTTTTCCTTGTGCATTTTGGCGCCATTTTCCATTTGGCGCCTAGAATGTTCCTCTATAGTCTATAAAACCACAGATTAAAAATTGAAATCTAGCTTAATCCTAATTACATATCCTAGGAATGGTTTATCCTAAAATAGCAACACATATGCCTAATGATAAATAATAACAAAAGCGCTCTTATGTGATATTATTTCTGCAACTAACTGCTTTAGGGATTATCAAGCTATACAAACAGGTTCACAGGCGTTCTGTCCTTGTTAAATGGTTTCTAAGCAATGATATGCATGCCAATGTACGCGCCATGATCGACAAAATTGTATCGCCAGTTTGATACATCAATAGAATAAAAAATAATTTAATGCAAGGGTACCAAACTAAATAAAATGCAATTTTTGGTTCAGAGGTGAATTAGGACTTAGGTGAAAAAAAATGCTAACGAAATTATTCATATATTAAAAATAAAAGATTGTTAAAGGACTTAAAATATAAATTATTTCATTTAGAAATAATTACTTTGTCAAAAAGCTTTATTTTCTCAAAACAAATAAAAAATTTATTTAATAAGAAATTACATAACATTAATAATTTCTGAATGAAATTGAAACAGAAGAAAGGAAAGATAAAAAAAGATGTTCAAAATGGCGATTCTTACAGCCGCGACAAATTTTTTTTTTCGACTTACCTTCGAAGATATAAGCGTCAATGTGGGCGAGGACTCCTGTGGAACAAAGACAGAAGGCCTGCTTTAGTTGTCTTTTGTTTAATTTACAATTAACAGGGAAATGGACGGGACGTAATTTAAAAGAATAACATTTCTTGATACTAAATGTTGCTAAATTAAATTATGGAGTTTGTTTCGATAAATTAAAAAGAATACTTTAGTAAAATTACATCTATAATTAAAAAAAAAATGTTACAAAAATACTTGACTAACATCACTTCTTTTCATATTAAAACTTTTTGCTATACTTAGAGCGAGATTTATAAATGAAACTCGGAGTATTCTAAAAACATCCCTCGATAAGTTGAAACCACAAAGTCTGAAGTATAAAAACTAGACCTATAATTGAATATCTATACAAGAAATATCTATTGTTTGGTCTAGCTTGGAGATAATTGATGGATAATATCTTACTCTATTATTAATGAAAAATATATTAAATCAATCGCCAATTTGAAACATCAATAGAAAGTAAATTAAAATTAGAATAATCAGAAAATAAAGGCAAAAAATGTTTAAGAGATAAAAAGCTACAACGTACGACACTACGATATCATAACATAAATTAACTATGACATAAAATTCATAATACTCAATAATTAATAG
Source organism: Colias croceus (assembly GCF_905220415.1). Taxonomy (NCBI): domain Eukaryota; kingdom Metazoa; phylum Arthropoda; class Insecta; order Lepidoptera; family Pieridae; genus Colias; species Colias croceus. The sequence continues at coordinate 11,771,678 of NC_059539.1, forward strand.
GTAACTACAAGTTAAAAAATCTCTATTTATTGAAGTTTGATAATAATGAAGAAAGTTGCAGCTTATGTATCTTTTTCGTACAAAATTATAAACCGATTTGTATGAAATGTAAATATAAATCATACACAATTACAAATACATAGTTAAAATATTGTATGCAATTCTTTCTAGTATTCTTCTATGTGCAATATGAATTAAATTGTTTGTATAGAACTGGAAGGATTTTCATATTTTTTTTTTATTTTAGACAGTGAAGCGCTTGACCACAATCTCGCCTGATGGAAAGCTAAGATGTGGTCTAAGATGGTACGCGCTTCCCTAGTAGATACCGGTTCACTCTTCAAATTTTGCAGCTTTGGGTGATTCAAGAATGAGAAAATTATAATTGGTTCCAACATTTATTTTTAAAATAATTATAATATCTATACAGTTCGTTAGTACAAATAATAACGAATCTATCGAGTCAGACATAGTAACGTTATCCAATTAAATATCGACATAACCACGTTTAAAAATCTAATATGAAATCGTATGAATTCTCATGACCCCACGTACCTACTCAAATGCAAATAGTAACAAATCTATCGAGTCAGACATAGTAATGTTATCCGATTACAAAACAACAAATCCGCGTTTTATACCTACACCTAGTAATCGCATGAATACGATTTCGCACGCTTTTTTAAGAGGAACAATTATCACATACTTCTGTATCGAGTAAAGTGAGTCAATGTCTAGATGCGCAATTCCACGTATTGGTGGATCCAGGAGGAAAATGTAGGGACACGTCATTGTAAATGTACATGAGGGTTGAGATTGCGGTCTGATTTCAGAGATAATTGGTATACATTTATATTACTAAAGATAAAAAGTATTTTGGTCTTGTAACCCTTTCATGGCGGTATGTTGAATAAAAGTTTTATTGAGATATTCCAAATAACAAGAGATGCATGATAAATCGGCTACGTAATATCTAATTTAGTTACATAATTATATTGATACAAATATTAGTCTCATAGTCCGATGGAATTACCCCAAAGATGAAATGCAAGTCCGACATCTAAACATCATCTAGTTTTGTTTGTTTTTACAACACGCTCTGTGTTTCAACTTCCCGACTTTAACTTCGACTGAAAATTCCACTTACATTTCCTACCCGATACTTTAAAACAAAAGCCTCTTTATCTTGTCAAACACGCTAACTACCACACCATCTAAATTCTAAAAAGCTTAGTTATATTACAAAGGTCATTTCAACAATAACCATTGAATTATGATTCACAAAATCTAAATACCAAGTAACGTTAATTAGACGCCATAAATTAATCGTGTGCCAACGTTTCCTCAAAGATATTATAATAACATATTGCACGAATAAAAACAGAAAAACAATATCGAAATTATTACACGGTTAGACCATGTTGTTTACTATTACTATTATTTTTTGTATGCATGTGTTATGACCGAGCGTGTTTGATTAGGATTTTTCGATCCATTATAATTATATGTAGGTATGCTTAAGCTTTGCATATTATATAATTAAATAATATATGTATTGAGATAGGATTTGTATTTTTATTTTTATGAATTTGTCAAAAACGCAATCAATCTTAATAACGTTTTTTATTAAATATTTGTGTGGACCTCATGGTCGAGGATATTTAGATAAATAAATTTATGTTACGAATTCAAATATTTAGGTTAAAAGGGAAGATAATCGTCTTGTATAATTTATAGGTTTATTAATACGTACCTACGAACTACATGGAGTTACGTACGTATGACGGAAGATATGAACTGAAGCTTTTCTGAAGCTTTTTAGTTAGTGATAACTGTTAAAAACCCGGTTTATTAAATTTTCTAGCATAACTTCAATATATCATATTGTGTAATAATGATTCCGATTTGGATTCTTAAATAATCAATTGTATACGAGATTTTCCTCCTGAATAATCAAATTGATTAAATCAATAATGTAATAGATTAAATACTTGCCTTAGCTTTACTCAAAAATAGATTATAATTCAGTGCAAGTTCTGAATTTCTATATACATTCTGTAACGTTTATTTATTATTATATTTGCCTCTTAGTCATCCTAAATTCTTTCAAAACAATAAGGAAGCGGTCAATATGCGATATACGTTCAAATTTTTTGCGCCTCACATGTAACATTTACACCAAAGTTTTTAATAATATTCTTCTCAAGCACAGAGCCACCCTATAAATAACCGAACTTATCGAATAGCCTTCGTTAGTAATTACATAACAAAAGGAAAAAACGCGACCGGCAAAAAATATAAATCGCATGCGCTAAGGCCTTTCTTAAATTATCCTGTCAGGGTCAACTATGAAATGCAATTGGCGTCTGAAAAAATTCAAACTCGTTAGAATATCGGTGTCGTGGTGTTGCAATGTGATTCTTATTGGTATGGGAATAGGGTGAGGTGGGGTGGTGGGTGCTATAGGGCTGCCAATCGTAACTTAAATAATATACAAAACTAGCTTGCCGCCCGGCTTCGCCCGCGTTTTCAAAGAAAAAAACCCGCATTGTTCCCGTTCCCGTGGGATTTCCGGGATGAAACCTATCCTATGTGTTTAACCCAGTTACCCTCTATATGTGTGCTAAATTTCATTCAAATCCATTCAGTAGTTTTTACGTGAAAGAGTAACAAACATCCATACATCCATACAAACTATCGCATTTATAATATTAGTAGGATTCTGGTATTTTTGTGGTAATAATATGTGCATTGAGTTAATTTTATGTAAGTGTATTCTTTTAAACGTTATACATTCTTTAATGTTATGACGTATTGATTATTGAGACTTGGAATTTTGTAACCCAACATAAAAGTCTCTCATTATAAAATAGCTTTTGAAAAGATGTAAAATATAAACTCCTAATTTTAAAATTAAATAATAAAACTAGGTGTAAATTTTTGTTTTGCGTTAGTGTAACAGACATCAAACTACGATTACGACACTACTTTATTCATCCTATAAAACTTTATAATACAAATACATATTTGTAAATCTATGTGTACATAATTGCGCGCTGCCAGCCCTAGCATAGTGTCAGGTTGCACAATAGACGCATGTACCTGCGCAAGGTGACCCACGAAGGGCACGAGGCTGCCCTTGCGCACCCCCGCCCCGCGAACTGTCTCAATCCTTGCTCGTATTCGCATGTATTGTTCGCTTTAAATGACCAGCTTCGTTGTAGGGCTGGCACGTGTCGATAAAAATGTAGGTATTTGAAATTTCTTAAGAATTACATAGTATCGTACAGTATATCTCAATCAATAATTAATTTGACTGCTTAAAAACAAGTTGATATCGTGATTGTATTTATTAAAAAAATTCGGTAGATATTTGTTATCATAATTGTATTTGTTATTTATTGCATAAATGTAATTTACAAAAATATTAAAGAACTGTGTTTTGTACTACAGACATGAGCAGAAGTAAAACAGTATTTTTGAAATACATGATGAAAAATCCAATAATAAAATTTCCTTGATTCGGCACATTTTTATTATGCAGTAGGTAATATTTTTGATTTACAATATTACTAAATAAATAATTTAAGATTTCGATAGATCTTAATTATTCTTATTTTATCGATATAAAATATTATCGACATGCGCATTGCGCATCCCTATTCAATGCCTTAAGCCAAAAATCATCTCAGACAACAATGTACAAGGACAGGTGCTAATATTTGCCGACTTTGGTAAGTATTTATATCGACTAGCCTTTATATTTAAACAAAATAGATATAATATTTATTTATGTATATTATTTTAGATAATAAGTAAGTACATTAACAAGGAAATTTAAATAGATGACATTATAAAATTCACAAGGAATTACGATGTTTTAAAATTTCAAAAAACAAGTACTAACATTTAATTATGGGTGTATAAAATTTTACTGAATAGATTGCATTAATTAGTAGCAAATCAAAACATGATTTTATAATGTAAGTGATAATTAATTATTCTGAAATACTTTAAATTAATTAAACAAATTTAATAGACTAATAGCATGTCCATTTCTAAAAATGTCTATAATAACAACATTATATTAGGTATATTTGTTATTTTGCAGAAAAAACCCCTAAAAAGAGTATTTAAATAAAAAAGACAGACGATAAACATATTATCCAAAATAAAAAAGCTATTTTTATTAATATGCAAACAAACACTTCCTGTATTTATCCAATATTCATAATAAAAAACCTTGTACAGATTAACGATTAAAATATTTCGCAAAAAGCGCACCCAACATGATTCACATTTTTTGTAAAGTACCTAAACGTTATTCATTTACATTCAACCACAGATAACATAAAATGGCCGCTAGACAGTAAAGCAAGCATGACATGTATTTATTGTCATTCTGCATGATCATCTAAAAATATCAAATCTAAACTAATATTAAAAAGCTGCAGAGTTTGTTAAACGCGCTAATCTCAGAAACTTCTGGTCCGATTTGAAAAATTCTTTTGGTGTAAGATAGCCCATTTATCGAGGAAGGCTATAAGCTGTATATCATCATGCTAAGACCAACAGGAGCAAAGCAATGCGGGTAAAACCGCGAGGCACAGCTAGTCAGCCTAGCCTAGTAATAGCAACCGACCGATCATGCCGCATATCAGTCTAACTTGCAGGATAGAAAATAGGAAGCTTCATCAATCAGTTAGCACGTAGTTAGCATGACATTCATTTCAATAATCGATATAAACATTAACTTATGCGTGTCATGCTGCATGATCGTGTAGAGACGACTTAAGATTACATTCGACCATTATCGTATCAAAGCTCGCGATATAATTGGCATTACTTGAAGCTATTTCATTGATATTCGGACGTAATTGCTGACGTTTTTTGTCTTCGTGCATGTAGATGATTTTGTAAATGCTTTGAGCATTTTATTATTCGAGTTACAATGCTGTGTGTATCATTAGGTAATATTTTTCTTTATTAAAAAAGCGAGTCATACAGCCAAGAAAAGAAGGGCTTTATTTATGTGTATTTTCTTAATTTCTGAAGGCCTGACAATAAATGGTGGTTTCGGTCTATAGTAAAAAATACATTCCAATAGTAATTCATTCACATAATATGTATTATGTACCTAATTAGATTAACAAAAAAACTAAAAGTTTAAAAAACGACGATAATAATTGTAGTAGTTATAAAATATAGATGCGCTGATAAAACAATCTCTAAAATGGTTTTATTTTATTTTATTTTTATTTCGAATTTCCAACAAAGAAAACATAATTTAACAACACTTAGTACTAAAATTGCTTATCGTATAATAACAAAATCATACTTTTATAGCACTCAATTTGATTGTACCTAATTGTAATTATTTATTCCAATACACATACAAGGTACATGTTATGAGTACGTGTGAAGGTTTTTGAAGCAAAAAGTATGACAGTGTTTGAGACCACCGCAGTTGTTCTAAAGTTGCCCTGTAAAATTATCTTATTACCTATTGATTAACGTATATTGATGTGATTTGTTTACTTTATGTTGATTATTTTTGATATGATGAATGATATTATCTTTATTTTTCAATAAATAAAATCTTTATACTATTGTAACTTGTAACAAATCAAAATAATATGCATTAGGTATTAAAGTATGTTTCCTATTATTTGCAACTTATTTTAGTGTGTAGTGTTTTAAAATCAATTTAAATATCGTAATTCCAGAAAATACTAGTTACACACAAAGTTTTTATCAAGAGTAGGTACCTCATAGTGTTACATAAAGTAAGTTTTTAGACTACAAACCCACTTAAAAACCGCGTGAAAATAATTTTCCGTATTCACCTGATTGAGAGAAAAGGAAGCGACTTAACTGGGTCACAAACCGTCACCAAGCGTCACGGAGCGACACCTGAAAGTCTCTCTTAATTACAGTGTGCTTCATTTAACCGCGTTTTAACTGAAAATTAATTTTTAAACTATTTTCGTGGATTTTAATAAGAATTCTTTGAGTTTGTTCGGCTATGGAGTGTGTACAATTCAGCTTTGTTGTGGCTATTTCTATGGTTAGCTCTTTTTACTTATTTTTTATTTGTTTTTTATTTCAGGTTATCAAATACTGTAGATAAAAAAGGGTTTTACTGAAAATCAGAAAGCACAGTGAAAGATATGGAGTTGATAAAAGTCAAACTTCTTTTTTCTCTGTTTTTGCATGTTATATGTTTCTGTTTGTAAGTTGAATAATATTTTGCTTTTTCTTAGTTCCAATTAGTATTTTACTACGACATTTTCTACCTTAGAGCTGATGCAGTAAGTAATAGTATACTCCTAACACAGGTAGAGCTTTTTACCGACTTCAAATTATAAGGTTCCAAAATTAACACATTTCAGAATTTTATGGTTTATTACCAAAAATCAAAATTTATGAACAGTTGTTTTATAAAACACAATAACGTCTATAGGTTGCAAACAGACGCGTTTAGCGGCGCGTGCGCACCTGCGACATGTGCAGATTTCGGTCCTAATTATGTAGTTATTTCCTTTATTTTCCTGGGGTAAAGATGTTTTTATTTGGTACTTAAGTGGTCTAATACCTGAGGCATCTTTAGATGTTAATGTGAGATATAATCTAGTAGGCTTAAAACTATTTAGATATTTTTCCAATTGGAAATCCGAAATTATAAGAAAATATGCATTCTTTCCTATAATACAATCTCGATTGTCGATTAGTGAAATATATAATCATAATCATCAGCCAAATCTGATCACATGAGGCTTCGTTAAAAAACATTGTATCACGTCAACAATGCCGCAGATAAATTGAAATTATTGAAACGGAAGTTGATATTCCAATTAAATACATTTTTATTACATGTTTTACTAGCTGTGTCCCGCGGTCTTAGCGTGTTTTTAAATAGCATATAGCCTTCCTCGATAAACACCGAAATAATTTTTCAAATCGGACCAGTAGTTCCTGAAATTAGCGCGTTCAAACAAACAAACAAAGAAACTAAGAATGTTTTTTTTAATTATATCTTGTAGTCCCTAGGTAAACTAATCATTATTAATGCATGTGGGTAAAACATATTAATAAACAACATAACATTTTTTTAAATCGTTTCATTGCACTAGTTGTGTAATGTATTGGAAGATTATCCATTCCACTGAATAAAGGTCATATGTAATTATAAGTTATTAGCTCTTTTTGTCTGTCTGAGGTCAAACTGATGTTTGTAACCTTATAGTTTAAATACTAGTTCTGTATCATGTTTCGCTTGCCGCCCATAGATCATACGCAAAAAATTGTACATTGAATTAACAACGTACTAAGACAACGTATAGTTTAGTTTGTAATTGATGGGTAAATTTGAATTTTACATTGTGTAAAACAATTAAATTACTTGGATAAACTTATGAATTTATAGCCCGATAATTTGAATTTACAAATAAGGTACTATAAACTCGGTAAAAAACTACAATAATTTGATAAAAATTTTTAAGAAATAAAGGGGAAAATGCACACATACGTTAAAAAAATGCATAAACGTCCTGAATATTTATTTATTATTTTTACTCTTTTTAAATTGTTGTATCTCATCCTTTTATGATCTTATTGGGCCATAATTTTAGAAAACTTATATACTAACACTATCATGTTCACATTCCAATAAGAAAATATGTTTTAAAACATTAAATTTTCCTTATAGCCAAACAACACAGACAACCCTATAAAAAAAGCAATAGTTCCTTGTTTATAGTCTGTGCTTCTAACCCCGATACATTTGTTGTGCAGGAACGCGTTACTTCCATCTCTTTTCCTCTCACCAATATCGCGTAAACCCGTCTCACCATAAGCCTTTACAATGCGAGTATCAAAGTAGGCTACATGCAGGCCTCAAGGACGCCCGGTCTGAAAGTGACCTAATGCACTACATCCCGTCTGGATTAGCGCGCCAAATTACAATTGTTCTTAGAAATGCCGTTAACATTCGGTTTTGCTTTTTTTTAATTCGGCCGGGCTATGGTCTTACTTTTTTATGGCGGCAGAAATTGGCAGTGCTCTTTGGTAGCCACATAAATGAAGATGTAGGAATGCCGACGCTTTTTGTGGTTAAATTAATTTTGCAATTTTTACAGAAATATTATTGTAATAAGAGACCTGCTTATGGGAATTTGTTCATTTTATTGAATCGAAATTTATTAATTTTATCCTGTCCTTTACTATAAAATTGTACATTTACATAAAAAAATGTTTTCTTTTAGGTTTCTCATACCTGTATCATCAAATTGTGAATTCTTATTCGCTGACTAAGTACGTGATTCATTTTAATACTTATTGTAGTTTTCATGCGTATCAATATTGGATCTTGGGACTAATACTATAGAAGCAGTAGTATTATGGTTTAAATATTGATTTTAGCACAACAATAATATAAAAATGAATCACAAAATGTGTTGGTAAGCATATAATTCGAGAACAACTGAACCGATTACGTTAATTCTTTTTTTATTACATTTCTTGAAGTACGAGGATGGTTCTTACGGAGAGAAAACGTAAAAATGTACCACGGGCGAAGCCGGGGCGGACCGCTAGTATTAGAATAAATAAGAATGTTATAGAATTTGACGTACTGTAAATAATTTATGCTCTAGGTCTAGCCTGTGTGGTGTGGTGTAAACAAATTATTATTCACCCTATATTGTAAATTTATTCATATAAAATATACTAAGATAAGATGTAGGTCAGGTAAGTTCCATCTAAAATTACTGAAAAGAGTAAGAGCTGAAGAAAATTCATAACCTAATTTTTAATGAATCTAAATTTTAGTTTCTTTTCTGTATTGTGTAGGTATGTCTATAAAATAAATAAATCATTTTAAGGCATAAGTATATCATACTGAAAACGTAATAATATTTCGTACAAAGGATAAATGACCTAATATAATTTTGAATCCCATAAATAAACCGTAACCAAAAAGTAACTCAAAATCCTTCAAAGTCAAAAACATTTTACTCAAAATCAATTTATCTTAAAAAGTAATCTATTAAATCCGATCGAAAAAAGCTCAGTAATATTATAACTGCCATTAGTGCACTTTGCAAACGACCCTTGTGTCTATCTCTCACTCGCACGCACACAAAAAACGTGTACCTACACGAGTTGCACTCAAGCGCATTCCATATAAACCGTGGAGTTAAAAACCCGCTGAAAAAAATGTATAATTATTTGTATCGATAAGTAGGTATTTTTGAGGAGGAACTTTAGGCGCGTTGAGAGTAAAATTTCAAGGTCGCGTCATGGCAATACCGTCACGTCATGGAGTAGGTGACGGTTTTGGTATCTTCTTGTATTATAGTCTTGCCAAAGAAGTTTCACTTCTGACACGTATCTATGCTTTTTTTTGTAAGTCGGTAAGGTTAGTTTAGGTGTTTGTTTTTAGAGGTTATTAATGTTAACCTGAAAATTCTTTAAACAGGGAAACCTATATCTACACTAATATTATAAAGAGGAAAACTTTGTTTGTTTGTTTGTTTGTAAGTAATGAATAGGCTCATAAATCTTATTAGTTTGAATCGAGCTGTTGTATTACCATAGATTAGTAAATACAATATAGTACCTAAACCTAATTTTAGAGCAGAATAAAAAAAAAAAATTGAATGCATATTATGACCAAATTGTCAATAAAGATAAACCAGCTAAAATAGTATCGACACTATAAATAATGCAAATATCCTAAATTGAAATTAGTAAACCAATACGGTTTACTAATTTGATCACTTCCTCTAAGAAGATTCCAATATAAACTTAATTTTGAAGTGAACCGAAATAATATATTAGCAGACAGTTATGAAAATATTAATAGATTGCTCCCCAAGTCCAAGAATTATACTCATGAGTCGCGCAATCCCACATTCCATACCTTAATACACAAATGTTGCCAACGCTCAAAATTCGACCTACACTCGATCACGATAAGTATCAAAAGCGCGGGAGATAATTGTTTTTTTTTCTCAAGTGCGAAGGCAAGGGTCCCGGCAAATCGGACAGTCTTAATATAAATAACAATAAGTCAGGTTGATCTTGAAACCTTTTTAAAAACATTGAACCGTTTTGACAGATGAGGCACGGCCCGTTGTCTTCGCCGCGGATTTTTAAATTGGAAACGGACTATTTAGCTGAATAGAGCTGAATATTTTCGCGTCTATGTATTGTAGCAAAGTTTTTTTTATTGTAAAAAAAGTTTTGTCTTCTTTTTTTATAGTCATGTTTTTCGTTTAAACCTTTAATAGGCTGGATAGTGTATGATTTTTGTAAATCTACATAAAATACATAAAGTTCCTCTAAAAATACACCTACGCGACCGGTACATAATTTTTATGAAAATGTATATTTAGATTCACGTAAGTAAATAACGGTGACAATCGCCGCCACGTTTATATTTCAAAAGGGGAATTCAAAGAATTTGAATGTCAACATACTTTCTTTAAAAACAATAAACTTGATACATGGTACAACCGTTACATGTATTTGGAGAGGCAAGCATGAAAAATAATAGACAAAATGGTTCCGCATACATAATACTTATGTTTTGGATACAATAAAAAAACTAATACTAACTTCTTAAAGATTAGTTGGAGAAGAAGAGTTAAAATAAAGCCATACGAATAATAATTATTAAAAAATATAATCTAAACTTTATTATACACTAGCTTTCCGCCCGCGGCTTCGCCCGCGTTTTCAAAGAAAAACCCGCATAATTCCCGTTCCCGTGGGATTTCCGGGATAAAACCTATCCTATGTGTTAATCCAAGTTACCCTCTATATGCGTGCTAAATTACATTGTGATCGGTTCAGTGGTATTTGCGTGAAAGAGTAACAAACATACACATACACATCTATCCTCACAAACTTTCGCATTTATAATAGGTATTAATAGGAGTAGGAAGGATTAGGTACTCTTATTCCTTTCAATTAAAATCAAAACCTATGTTTTATAAACACCAACATAAATTATTACAATACAAATAACATCATCCCAAAGTGATTTCTTCACCCTCGTACTTCCTAGAACCATCTCAGCCACCTACGAAACCTACATGTGAAGTCCCACGTGTCCCCTAGTGGGGTAAGGGGCAGATGCATTATTCATACATCTGTTTCACTGATCGATCTTCTTTAGGGACAAGTAGGTGATCAGCCTTCTGTGTCCTGCCAGACCGAGACATTTTTTTTTCTTCGTCACCACCCGGAATCAAACCCAGGACCCCTCGGCGCTACGCTCACGCGTCAACCACTGTACCAATGAGGCGGTAAGGCGGTTTCACGAAACCTACATAATAAAAACAAATTCCACCACGGACCCCCAAACTTAGAAATAATACTAAATTTGCGCCCGCACATATTATAATTTATCTCGACGTTCATTTAATGGCCGAAGACGTACACATTTACATAAAATGACCATAATGCTACAATTGCGACGGTCAAAATAACCAAATGGAAATTTTGTAACATTTCGACATTGCTTATTAATATTTAATTATAACTGGCCATTGTCATTAATACTTACATGGCTCGTTTTATTATCTGTGAATGTCAGCTTTACAAGTTTTCGAAAATTAAAATATTATAGACAGATAATATTATACAATATGATTATTGATTATAATTTGATTCTATTTATGTATTATTTTAAGATATTGGCAAAAGCTCCGTGTCTACTTCGAAACTTTTGGCGCAAAAACTTATTATTAAGATTTTCCTGTAGAAATGGGAGGGTGACATCATTTTTTTCAGAACTAGCCGTTTACTAAAAGTATATTATTCTTATTAGATTATAAATTGATTCCAAATGCAAGTAAAGCAAAAACTTTTTTCATATAGTGAACTTTTAAAAGTGCTTATGTTTTTTTTAACTACTACGAATTCGGAATGTCGCATATGTCTTGGCGGTTTCTTTTTACTATGGTGAAACCTTTCAGGAAAATATGCTTGTGGCTTGAATTTTGCGCCGTGCGGGGGGCGGCTTTAGCAATTTTGCTGCATTAAGAAAATAAAAACTTAAAAAAATATAGGGGTTTTTGTAATTTTATGATTACTTAAAGAAAAAAAAATACTAAATACTGACAATATTTCAATAAATTTGCGGACTGTACCTGCACATATCGTCAGAATCAGATATCACGATAATAAGAATATTAGAATTAGGTAATTGCAATATCTTTTAGCTCTTAAAGTACTCTGTAGACTTATTAAATATAAATTTATAAAGCATTTGAATGCCATAAAACCAAAAATATAGGTATACTCTGAAGACTGTACTGCCAATATTTAATGCTAGCTGTGCCCCACGGTTTCACCCGCATTGCTCCGCTCCTATTGGTCATGAGGGTGATGATGGGCCTTCCTAGATAAATGGGCTAACACCGAAAGAATTTTTTCAGATCAGACCAGTAGGTAGTTCCCGAGATTAGCGCGTTCAAACAAACAAACTCTTCAGCTTTATAATATTAGTATAGATATAACCTACTTTTAAAGCGTGTAAAAGACGAGCATGACCATAGAACACGTGCGTGCTCATAATCTGTGTGACGACCCAGGTCAACCAGCGAGTAAAGCTGAATTTTTAATAAGATTTTATCCCGCTAAATGCTTGTTTATATTCAAACTATAATTAGCTGCGTCGCCGTAAACACATTAAGCGCAGACACAAAATTATTCGTCGCTATGTGTAATAATTGAACGATAAGACGGTTTTTAAACATAGATATCGATAAGGAAAATTTGATAATAAATGAAATTAAAATATGCATCACACGGGAATATCTGAACTGAGTTTTTTTATCAATCGAAATCAATAAAGATCTTTCTCAGAATAGAATTTTCCATAAATTATCAATATAATAGCTGAAGAGTGTTTATAAGAGTATATATCAAATCAAATCAAATCAAATCTGTTTATTTGCTCGTATATGGTCATACAAAGGTGTTAATATACAATATTTATATCACATATACTGCCATTGTAAATGGCGTGCAAAAATTTTTTGAAAGTACAAATTAAATTATCAATAATATATTAATATTATAGCTGAAGAGTGTTCACTTGTTTTTTTGGGAGGACGCGCTAATCTCAGGAACTATTGGTTCGAATTGAAAAGTTACTTCTGTGTTGGTTAGTACATTTATATTACAGGCTATATAATATCATGTAATATTCAAGCTACCTCCACAGAGTAGCTAAACATACTACAACCATAAGGAGCGATTTGCAATTTGCAATATTTATTCGCTGTCGTATTGCTTTTAGAGCGGACGAAGTTGCATGGCTAATTTAGTTTAAATTAAATTATTATATATGATTTATTATTGTAACACTACTGACTACTCTATTGTTTAAGTATATTAGTCTATCAAGACCGTTAATGAACTTTTACTCTAACAACGTTACAACTTTTACAAACTATAAAAATAAATGTATTACCAGATTATTATAATTCCCACGCTTGCGGATGCAATCTTATTGATCATTGATTGAAATTAAAAAAAAATCATATAAGTGATATTTCTGTTAAGCACTTATAATCAAGTTTGCATCTGTACTACTTGTTATTCATTAATACTTAGATGAATAATTTATATTTTTTACAATTACGAATAACATTTACGAATAATTAATATATTTTAATAGATTTTTATTTGCTTCGATTCTAAAAAAAACTGTAGTTAGGTAATTGTTTAGAACTTGTTTTGGTAATGTAAACGAGCACTTTTGTGTCATCGGATTATGTAATAATTATCATATTCCTTTTATTTTATACTAGCTTTGCCTCGCGGTTTTACCCGCATTGCTCCACTCCTATTGGTCTTATTGTGATTATATTCAGGCTTCCTCGAGATATTATGGTGTTTTTATTTTTTCATTAATAGCTGTCATTTTTAGTACAGAGCGTCTGTAGACAATAGAATTTCCAGGCAATTTTTTGAGGATGATATTTTTTGAAGTGAAACTTCTTTATCGGGGTTAGAAAAAATTTTTGTGTAACATTTTTTGCGTTACGCGTGAAATTTTTCCGTTACGCGCCATCTTTTTTTATCCCTACCACGCATGATTCGACGTATTTCTGTAAAGTTGCATATAGTAAATTATTTTGTGAAAAATAAGGTCGTAAAGAAGTTTCACTTCTTACGTGTGTACACTAGTACACGCACACATTTTTTTATAATATATATACCTATAAGAGCAGCATAGAATAGCAGATAGAAATAAAGTATCATTAAATTAGTATAATTACTTACTAGGAGGGCCCTACTACTCCATATTGTATGAAATTAAGAAGGGTAAATAAACTATTTTTATTTTTATTTATTTATTTTATTGAAAAAGAGAACCTAGGAACATATAAGAAGTATATATTAAGTAAATATTCTATAAATAATCAATGCTCTATTATCTATATCTATGTAGAAAACAGATGGTAACTTTTGTATGGAGGAAATATCAAAAATAATTAAGTGAAATTAAAATATTATCTATTTATGTGAGAAGTCACACTGTGTTAATGATTATTATTAAATACATTATAGATGTAAGTCACTATGTAAATATTTAAATTAATTTGAATATAACTTAATTATTATCACCTTATTCTAAAAAAAAAATAGGTGAAAGCAAGAAGACATTATATAAATCATGTTTAGGAATACTTCGAAATCATTTCAAGTATATAAATATCAAGTGACAAATAAGTAGGTATGTTATTATTAAGATGATGAAATTATTCAATTAAGTTATTGTTAGTTTAATCAGTGGTTAACACGTGAACGTAGATTGAAGATTCGCGTTAAGTTCGATTCCAGATAAAGAAAAAAAAATGTCTCAGTCTGGCAGGACACAGAAGGCTGATCACCTACTCGTCAGTAAAATCAATCAGTGAAACAGATGAATGCATAATGCATCTGCCCCTTATTCATGTGGGGAAATGGGGACACGGGACTTCACTTTTTAACTGTTGGAGATCCCTTTATTGTTAAAACAATAATAAAATGCTTACACCAGTTCGCGTTGTAAGGATAAATATAGGATTATAGGAGATGGTTTAAAGTATATACATAGTTGCAGATGACTTTAAAATTTCTTTGGTAAATGTTCATTGTACTTTACTTATGTTTTTAAAATGATGTAAAGCTGCGGTCTTTCTTGTATTATAATACAAAAAATCAAACGACCCGTTACAGCAATAATCAATGATCAAATTATGTAGAGAAAAACTATGCAATATGGTACTCTCTAACATTTTTACATTAGCATATATAATTTTTAATTATTAACCCTTTAGATTTTAGAACATAACTACCTAATTAATAATTACGTAAAAAACTCACATATTACATACGAAAGATAACCTCCTTTTGAGATCGTTTAAAGCGTTTGCAATTAGAGTGATAATAAACATAAATTATAATTAGATGTCTATAAAATATTCCGTAATAAATCTGTGAATTCGTTCATCTTCATTTCCGGTGAGATATTATTTGAGCGTATGGTATACCTACTCGTATCTATAGTCTATACATAGAATAAAATCGTATTGTAGTCAAAACTGTACACTAAAAAATGTGTGCGTGTACTAGTGTACACACGTAAGAAGTGAAACTTCTTTATGACCTTACTTTTCAAAAAATAATTTACTATATGCAACTTTACAGAAATACGTAGAATCACGCGTGGTAGGGATAAGAAAAAGATGGCGCGTAACGGAAAAATGTCACGCGTAACGAAAAAATGTTACACTAAATTTTTTTCCAACCCCGATAAAGAAGTTTCACTTCAAATATTTTTTTTAAAGAATACATGGGGCGTGAACTACAATAAATACCGAAGCCAAAAATATAGATTTTAGAATTTTTGTCTCTTTGTCTGTATGCCTGTTTGTTTGTATGTATGTCCGGGTTAATCTCAAAAAGTACTGCATGGATTTACTTCAAATTTGGTACAGATAGCTTGAGACCTGAGGAAGGATATAGTGTAGGTTTTAACCCGGGAATCCCACAGGAACGGGAACTAAGTATGCGGGTTTTTATTTGACTACGAAGACGGGCGAAGCCGCTGGCGGAGAGTTACATTATATTTGCATACTCGATGTACAATACGATACTGGTTTAGATTTATAATAAATTAAGATATCCGGACGTTTGATATTTAGCCCTAGGCTCCATACAATACAAGTATCATTAGATATTTTGGCACGCTTAATTTGAAAACGCATGGATATTTTTGTTCTTCGTTTTTTTTGATAATTAACTTTTTGTTTTATACACTTAGTATAGTACACACGACATAGACAAAAGCCTATTTAATAGTATAGCTATATTGCTATTAGTTCAGGATACATCGCTCATTTTTACAAGTGACTACTATCAAGCTGATTTTCCGTTTGTAGCTTTATTTTGATGAGACACCGAATAATTTCGTGTACGAAACTCTCGATTGTGGGAGCTAACAGAGATAACAAGGATAATTTTTTTTGATTTGATGGTTCTCAAATATTTATTACGCAATTTGTAGGACAATATGTCCGTTGCATTATATAAACATTAACTAAGTGAAAACAAAAAAATCAGCTTGTTAGTAATCATTTATGATGACCTCGTTATCGATACACTTTGGAAAGGGGGACTCTTTGAACCAACCATAGATTTTGTAGGACAAATATTTTTTCGAATAATTTTGGTAATTATCTTGAGATTGAACAAAAAAAAATTCAGTTAGTAATAAATATTTGAGAACCATCAAATCAAAAATTTTTATCCTTGTTATCTCTGTTAGCTACCACAATCGAGACTTTCGTACACGAAATTATTGGGCGTCTCATCAAAATAAAGCTACAAACAGAAAAAAACAAAATAATAATACCTACTTATTTATTACTTACAGCCCTTACAGCTCACTACAGTACCTATTCCAAATTATTTTGAATGATAGAAGTGTGATAGAAGAACTGAATAAGTGAATAATGTTATAGGTAGGTATCTCTGTAATAAGTATATAGTCTATGGGTAGGTATTCAATTTATGCACAAATAGGCAATCTACTATAAATATTTTTGATAAATTCAAAGAGGTACTAGTTTTGCCTTTGGCAATTCGTATCCATTAAATATATCATCTGTGTTAAATTCGCAAGTTAAAGGTCGTATTTTATACTATCAAACATTTAAAAACAGATTAATTACAAATCTAGATCGTTCGTGACATAATTATAATTGCACAATTTACAAGATAAATATTCATTAAATTTAATATTGTAATTCGTTTCATTCACAAATAGATTAAATTTTTCATAAACCAGGTGTGTCCACGATGTTTATTGCTTTTGCAACAATATAAATAATAATCATATTTATTATGATTAGAAACGTAAATGTCAACTTTTAAATCATCATCAATGTCCATATTGAATCTGTATTGAACTGTGGTTACATTGAAAGTAGTTCGATTGGCGGCAAAATTGTAGTTTTTTTTATCATAAAAAATGGAAGGCCATGAATACTATGTATTAACAAAAATATAACGAGATTAAAATCCCCAAATCTAAAATAACTTAATCTATTTCACTGTCAGTTCGCATATAACCATCAACAACATGTCAAGATGCCACACTAATAATTATAAACGAAACACAATTGGCGCCCATTTGTTTTTTTTTAAGTTCATGTCCATTACGTTGCATTATTTAAAAATATAATTCGAAAGTTTTTTTTTTCAGAAGCAAACGCTGGCCGCATAGACAATGGGCACTATTATCCCGGACAGTGCGCTCATTACCGCGTTTTTTCTGTTTTTGCGTCAGATCTCGGGCGGGTATTGTTCGGGCGCGTCTACCTGTGCTATCGGATGAACGTCACCCGCCATGATGGAAATCTCACACTTATTGTTCATCCCTTATTTTTACAATTGCTTGCCGCCAATTTTTGTTATTTACAGTAAAAGATTCGTGTCATTGAATGTATTATTCTGTTTATGGACGAGATAAATATGTTTTGTTTTGTTTTATTGTTATTGATTTAATTAGAAGAATTTATGTTTATTTGATTTGAGAATAAACAACGATGTTTATAAATTAAAACTTTTGCATAAGCTTTGCTGTTTTGAAATTTTAAAACAACAAAAATGCTAATTGCAATAATTTATTTTATTTCGGAAAGTCTACTACCTACATACTAATTCTATTTTATAAACTTATAACCTAAAAATCACTCAACATACAAAAATGCATAAACGACTCCAACATTGTAAACTTCCTAACACATACCAAGTAACTAATATGTGTAATAAAATAAATTCTTTGTATAAAGTCGGGTCGGGGCTGTTTTTTTGTCAATTAAATTTACCGAGGGTCCCAGGTACCCGTACTCGTAAGTCAAATGAGATTAGAGTAACTCTTTTTTTGTCTTACCTTATTTGAAGATAACATTGGCATTTAAATTGTTCCACCAAGCATCTTACGTATTCAAGGATATTTGATAAAAATAATTGAGATTTTATTTTTTCTGCATCTTTATGTAGAGGCCTGTCGGAGTAGGTACGTAGATCGGATTAATATATTTATAACGCTAATTATATATGTGTGTTATTTATCCAAATTATGTTAGCAGGATATGGTAAAGATGTGGACTACTTTTTTACCAGAAGTCAGCGTTATAGTTGAAAGGTTCTGGTTTCTTTGATACGTGGAGGACTACGTAGAAGTAACTTTGATTGTTGATTCAGACGCGAAATATACATGTTCAATATTATATACGATGTAGGTATGTGTAATGTGTACCTATATTGTGTATGTATGTTTATTACTCTTTCACGCAAATACTACTTAACCTATTACAATGAAATTTAGCACACATATAGAGGGTAACTTGGATTAACACAGGATAGGTTTTATCCCGGAAATCCCACGGGGACGGAAACTATGCAGGTTTTTCTTTGGAAACGCGGGCGGAAAACTAGTCTTATAATACTCGAAACTTATTGTCGTAGCGATACTATTTCCTAAGAGGTAAATTAAAGATTTCAATTAATAATTGTTTAACGCAACCGGTATTTTATGACTATACAAAAAATATATGTTAATTAGTAATTGAAATATATAAGACTGGATATAAACAATAAATTTTGTCACAAATACATTTGGTATTTAAATGTACTATCTTGTTTTTGTAATAAGATTCATATATTTTTTTAACATTTTTAATACAATTATTACAAACGTAGTTATAAAGTGCCGAATATATTCGGTATGAGTATTTCTACTTTCTTGGCTATAGAACTAAATAAATAACTTCATATTATGAATGATTTATGTCATACAATACACAAGTCAAAGAAATCCTATGAAAAATGTTTGAACCTAAGGTATACAGGGTGTAACCGTTAAGTGTGCACAGGCGATTATTCCGTAACTATAAAAGATATCAAAAAACCTTAAACTGATATTGAAAGTACTATACCTAATGAGTAAAATGACAATAATAATTTTTAAAAATAAAACGAGAAATATCCAAAAATGTTACATGAAACGCTCCCATACATTATCCCATACAATGTTCGAGACGACATCCTCGATTTGGAATACCATTGTATTCCACATCGAGCTCTATTTACAGTCTCTAAATGAACTTTCATTAAAATTTGCGAAATAATTATAGCACAAAATCAAATAACAAAGCAAAACCTTTCATATTAAATGTTTGAAATAGTCATATTTCATACTAAATGTATGGGAGCGTTTCATGTAACATTTTTGGATATTTCTCGTTTTATTTTTAAAAAGTTATTATTGTCATTTTACTCATTAGGTATAGTACTTTCAATATGAGTTAAAAGTTTTTTGATATCTGTAATAGTTATGGAATAATCGCCTGTGCACACTTAACGATTACACCCTGTATAAAATAAAGCGATCATTACATTGAAAAACCAACGTTTATTTTGTAAATTTACATCAACATAATTTAATCATGTTTATTATTAGAACTTAGTCAGTATTTAATATTTATAATACTTTAAATCCTGAAGTCTGAAGACAATGCTTTTAGTCCCAATAGAAAATGACATTACGTCCGCTCATATTGCAAACACTAACTTAAAGTAAAAATATAAAATTTTTAAACAATTTAAAAATTTTAATATTTTAATATTTTAATATTTTGTGCGAAGTTTCAACACAACTGAGACGGCACGGAGTGCGCGGGCGATATACGCGGGTGGCGGGCGGCGAGGTAAGGCTCGCTCGCCACCAAGCCGGCAGCTACTTGCGACCCGTTAGAACCGGTTTACGCATCAAAACACGTCAAAACATTGAACCGAATAATTCGGCCGAATATTCGGTTCGGTAAGGTTCTAACCGAATAGTATTCGGTATTCGGTTATTCGGTGAAACCACTATTCGGCGCATCTCTATTAATAACTCTCTATTATGTACTAGAAGCTGAATACTGGTTTATAAGCCCGTTAAAATGATGGATCATTAATATACTTTGCATTTCAACCCCATAGGGAGAAATAGAGTTAAAATTACTAATTCATTGCATAAATTTAAAGAAAATTTAATCATTCCTTTCTTATCCTGAATCTAAAAAGAGACATATCTCCACTCCTTCAATGACCATTATAAGTGATCTTTCAGAGTATTGGTCCAAATAAAAATCCTATAAAATACGATAAACACTAACAACTATTACTAAATATTGAACCCATGACCTCCCATACCGAGACACGTGCAACCATCGTGCCAGAGCCATTTTATTATTCCAAAACTTAAAAGTAACCTGTCCACACTTACACAGGTAGAAACTGTATGAGTATTGAACATACGATACCAATTAAATTTAGTACCTGAGACACGCACACATTGACACCGTGTATGTATATGATAGATTCTACACATGCACTATACATTGCTCCTTTAACAAGACTAGTTGGGGTAGGAGCGTTTGTTGAGCCAGCAATGTATTGCAAATTGAGGTTGTGTTAGTGTGATTTGCGCAAACGCAAGGGCGAGCGGAAGGTTTCGGTGATAAATCGTTTTCTTTTAATGGACTTTTAGAATTTATTCTCAGTTCGATCTAATACATTTTTTACACGTTAATACCATAGTGCCATTTCTTTGATTTTTTGTAGTGAAGAATGCATGTTTTTAAAAATGTTCATTATTCGGATTAAATATTATAAAGAAGATTGTATAAATCTTCTACTCTTGAAGACAGCTTATAAACTTAGGCAAATAAATTATTTATTTTATTTTATTTTAAACACTTTATTGTGCTGCCAACATAACAAAAGTAGGTACAATAGAACTTAAACTAGTACAAACAACACAGAGGGCGGCCTTATTACTAATAAGTAATCTCTTCCAGGCAACCAACAGATTGTGTGAAAAACAATATTACTACAGCGGAGGTAGGTAAAAAAAAAATAAACATAAATAGATGATATTAAAAATACATAAAATACACACTAAAATAAGATATAATATACCATACCAAAAGATATATACAATATATACATAATAATAATTATAATGGAATAAATAAAATAAATATAATAATATATTAATACATCATAAAAATATAAACATAATATACTATAAAATATACTACAATTATACAAAAAAAACTATATCGATTCAAACGCAAGATTTAAAAAGTGGTCACGTATGAGGCTCTTAAATTTAGACAGAGTTTGAGCTTGCCTTATAGGTATGGGTAAGGAATTCCATAGGTTAATGGCCGTAATAGTAAAAGAATCACCATAAAAGCGCGTGCGATGGAAAGGTGTGCACAGGACAAGCCTATCCACTGAACGAAGGGAATAGCTTTCACAGTGCAGGAAGTCAAATTTATTTTTAAGGTATGAAGGAGTCTTAGGGTCAAACAGGACACGATAAAGTAACTGCAAGTAATGCACATTCCGGCGAAAGCGGACTGGGAGCCACTTGAGGTTCATGCGGAAGGAAGAGACATGGTCGTATTTGCGAAGACCAAATACAAACCGGATACCATAGTTCTGGAGGCGCTCAAGTTTTTCTATCTGCTCGACTGATAAATCAGGAAAGCAAGCATCAGCGTAGTCAATAATAGGAAGGAGAAGGGACTGTGCTAGCATAACTTTGGTCGATATGGGTAAGAAATTACGAAGACGCCGCAATGAACTGGAAGCAGCATAAAATTTCCGACTCAGTTCCTGAATGTGATGCGACCAAGATAGTGTCTGATCCAGGTAGACACCTAAATTTTTGACGTGCTCGCTATATGGTATGATTTCTCCCCGAATCTGTACAGAAGGCAGTATACCCCAATCAACCTCCGATATTTGGTAGGGACTACCGATAACGATGACCTGACTTTTCGACGGATTGATTTTTAGGCCAAATTGATCACACCATGTTACTATGTTGGTTAGTTCGTTGTTGATGGAATGAACTGCGTTAGGTAGGTTATCAGGGGTTGATTGCGTGTAGATCTGTAAATCGTCGGCAAACATATGGTAGGGAGAAGTTAATTGAGATGTGAGATTGTTAATAAATATGGCAAATAGGAGAGGTGACAAGACGCCACCCTGTGGCACACCGGTGGGTACTGCACACCAAGATGAATGTTTATCATCCATCAGGATACGCTGCCGCCGGTCGCCCAGGTAACTTTGAAACCAGTTAAGAACTGTCGAAGAAAAGTTAAGAAGTCGTAGCAAACTCAGAAGGATGTTGTGATTTACTGTGTTAAAAGCATTGCTAAAATCTAAGAGAGTGAGAACAGTGAGTTGCTTGTTGTCCATACCATAGCGAATGTCATCGGTAACTTTAACCAGGGCTGTCGTCGTACTATGACCGGGACGAAAGCCTGACTGATAAGGACTAAGGATGTTATTAGTGTTAAGGAAACTACTAAGCTGGGAGTGGATAAGACGCTCGAGTACTTTAGAAAGGAATGGTAAGATGGAGATAGGACGAAAATCAGGTAAACTTAAAGGATTCGATTTTTTGGGCATGGGAATGACATGAGCGTCCTTCCAGGAACTAGGAAAAGAACCGGAGGTGACTGAAAAATTAAGGATATGTGTTATGACGGGAATAATGATATCAAGGATAGGGATGATCATATTACGACTGATATGGTCAGTACCAATGGCATTCGATGATATGGACAGGATTGTCTTCTTAACTTCATCTACAGAACTTTTCTTGAAAATAAACGTGGGAAAGTCAGGAGTAGAAATGGTAGAAAGATTTTTAACAGTAGAGGCAAGTTGTACATTATGATTAAGAATAGACGAAGAAGCAAAGTGTGAATTTAAATTATCGATATTAATGTTACAAGAAGAAAAGGTGTGGGAGGCTTTACCAACTCCTAGAGATTTTAAAAATTTCCAAATTTTAACAGGGTCGCCGTTCTCGACCGACTTATGGATATGGCGTCTTTGTGCATCCCTACACAATACGTTGCAACGGTTACGGATATTTTTATATTTGACCTGTACCTCAGCAGTTTTAGCAGTCTTCAATTTAGACTTGGCACGATGTTTTTTATTTAGAAGCGATTTAAGTTCTGGAGAAAGCCAGGGTGCGGGTGTGTGCTTTTTCTTCACAGGTCTTAATGGTGCGTGTTTATCATATAAAGCAAGCATGACATCGTTAAATACGCTCACTTTTAAGTCCATGGTGTCTGCATCATAAACTGCCTGCCAATCACACTCAGAAGCATCCAGTCGAAGTTGATCGTAATCCATACCGGCAAAATTACGCAGCAGGATAGAGGAAGGTTTGAACTTAGGTGGGCGGAGTTTGTAGGATAAGTAGATCAGGTCGTGATAGGAAAAAGCATCAGCAGAACACTGCCCATGCTTGGATACGGAAAGAGGGGAGGAGACAATGATAAGATCAAGAAGGGATGGGCAGCAGCCAGGAGAGAAATGAGTAGGATTAAGTGGGAGTAATTGGAGGTTGTGTGAACAAAGGAGAGAGCATAATTTTTTACTACGGTGGTCATCTTTGAGTAGACATGTATTGAAGTCACCCATAAAAATTATGTGATCATATTCAGGAGTTAGGTCATCGAGGAGATTCTCAAAGGAAGGGAAGTAATTATTGGTCAGGGAAGGGCTATAGAAAACACCAAGGAGAATTTTGGAGTTAGGTAGTAGGACTTCGATGAGGAGATGTTCAGTGGTGTTATTAGGAGGGGGCTGAGAGGAAGATCGAATCAACTTAAACGGGATGTAAGACCGAAGATAAATCGCGACTCCACCACCGCCTTTGCCAATACGATCATTGCGGATAAGGTTAAATCCAGGAAGGGAATAATTGGCTGAAGGAAGGGAAGGCTTTAGCCATGATTCGGAGATCAGGATAGCATGGATATTATTTTCTACGAATGATGCAAGCATGTCAGGAAAGTGGGCCGGAATACTCTGTGCATTAATGTGAGTCACGTTAAAATTTTTATGGGCATCATTAAACAAGGAAGAGAGGACAAGGTCGAGAGGAGAGGAAGCACTATGAAAGCTATTCTCATCGCTGTTTAAAGGATCAGAACTACTTATTATATTCATGATGCATTCATATATGTAAAGAATATTTAAAAAGAGGATAAAATGAATGTCCAGAAGTCTTTAAAAAAGAATCTTTACTTTAATCTTCCAAGACACTAACTCTATAAATTTCAGTAGAATTCTTAAAGAAGAACATATTCTAGAAAGAAGAAACCATTAAAAAGAAAACAGATAATCCATTAAAATACTTGCAAATTGAAAGGACATTATAACAATGAAAAATAATTTATACAAAACGAAGGATTGATGAAGAGTCAAGGCAAAAACGTAATTAAATATGCAATTTGCAAGCTGAAAACAACTATGAAAATTGAATTAAGTGATTTAAAAGCAATAATAATGTGTCAGTCAAGATTAATAATTTTTATATAGATCAACCCACGTACGGATATAAGTACAGATAAAAAAATGTATTAACATCTTGTTTCATGACCTTTACATAGATAATAAAGTGGTACAGTGGTTTGTTAAAAGTTTCAAAGATGATTAAGCATTTGATGAGACTTTGCTAATGATTGCTCTGTTAAAATTATCTCATATTTTAGCAACTCAGTGCAACTCAGTGGGCAGATTTCCGAGCCTAAGCTAAGAAAAATATTAGTTTCGGAGTAATACATCCAACAAAAAAGATGTAGGAACATACAAACAGTCGTACCTAAAGCCTAAATTTCGCATTTGAAACCCTTAATAATTGCCTAATTTGTAACTATTGGACACTAACATCGAATAAATACTCCTCAAATTGACCTCTTTTTTGCACGTTTAAAAAAGTAACAAAGAAAGAAAGAAGCTATCTTACACATTACAGTAATTTTAAAATAGTAATGTTACCACCCGCGGCGGTGCTCCGGAATCGCAATTACCATCCCGAAATTTATGCGAAACCCACAATAATAGGCGCCATTACTGATTTACGAGCGCCCTGTTATTTCTACGAAGGAAACTTTACTTGTTTTAAAGACTGCTTTGTTGCGCGCCGCCTGACTCATAGAGTAATTGATATTAGTGTGTGTGATGCCAGATTTATTATCTGTAATAATCTTATATTTAATAAAAAAAAAAAACTTCTTTGTAGAGTCATTAATAAAGTGAAGAAGAGCACTAGTTTTTTTATGGTGACAATTTACCTTTACAATTTTTTTTCTTATGTAATTTGTTGTTTAATTAGGTATTTGCAATAAGCTAGGGGCAGTATTTTCATCATAATCTAAACCTGATATTCATTAAAATCTAATGTCACATGTTGCTCACTACTCTTTGTTTTATTCCTTAGCCCACATGTTCAAAAAAAAAAAAACAAATCGTCCAAGTATGAATACATACTTTCATACTGGCAACACGACTAGACGCAAAAAAATTAAATGTTTAAATTTCGAAGGCCGTACGAGTCTGTGCGCGGCAATTAAAAATAATTAGGCAGCAAGATGGCGCGTTCTCGGAAGGACCCGATGCATTTACATATGGCGTTCCTTGCCTAAGTATAAACTAAATCGAGCGATTAAGAGCAATAGTGTTTGAAGAGGGTACCGACGGGTCATTTTGTTTTAAAGCTAAATAAACTGGGTTATAACACGCTTGTAAATGTTTGAGTTGTTTTTGGGAGATCGTTTATGAAACTAAAACGATTTATAAACCACTTTTGAGGTAAGCACATTATTTAGATTTACGTCTGTACTGATAATAATATAACTAGGTACATTATAAAGATTACCTACGTTAAATTAATATTTTTTAGATTTTTTTCAAGTTGTAACTGAATATAATCCTTACTAATCCTTATACTTCTTCAATAGTACTAGATGATTTATGCAACTTCACGCCAAAAAAATGATATTATATTACATTAAAAAACTTATTATGTCTCTGCAATCTTCAAGTTCACATGATTCACATAAAACTTACCAAACTTTCACTTACTCATACTTTACTGGATCAAAATCATCGACTACTGAGAATCCTCACAACTGTTTCTTTCAAAATATCGTCGTAAGTAGCTTATAGTATTACACAATTATATGTCGTTTTACGTTGGAATAAATACGATTTTCCGTGAGCAAGATTCGATTGATGATAATAAGCTTTCTTCGTAGGAGGAAAATTCTCACACAAAATTATTTTATGTGAATGAAAGATAACGTCACGTGAAATAATGATTCTTTTTACCTCTACTGAGTACTTACCATATATTTTTATCCTTTTACTAGACGAGGAAATGGTCTAGAGTCTAGACTCTAGAATTCTAGATGGTTCTAATCAGAAAAAATAAGGTATGTACTATGCACAAAGTTATCATGTACTTAAATGTTTATAATCTTTTTTTGTAGACTTACAAAGAAGAATTTTTAGAATTATGATATTTTCTATGAATGCAAGTCATGCAAAGAGAATGACTTGCATTTTATCTTAAAATCGTTTTATTTAAATAGCAATAAGGGAAACATTTCACTTTAGCTATAAACATGAATGTAGCTGATACACGCAATTTCGTCCACAATTAAAATTATTTATTTTCCACTAGATTTCCGCCCCGGCTTCGTCCGTGGTACATATTTCGCAATAAAAGGTAGCCTATGTCCTTTCTCGGGTATCAAAATATCTCCATACCAAATTTCATGCAAATTGGTACAGTAGTTTAGGCGTGATTGAGTAACAGACAGGCAGACAGAGTTACTTTCGCATTTATAATATGTATTATTATGGATGACACAAGATCACGATCACAAGATCAGGGACCAATAAGAGCGTAGCAGCAATGAAAAATATTGCAGAAGCGGGAAAAACAATCCTTTTTTAGAGCTTCCCTTACATACGCTGCATGTGTATGCAGCGTATAGCTGTGTCAGGATCAGATGAGACAAATGTCTAAATTTCCAAGTGATTCTATTCACAGGTGAAACCAGAGCACATCTAGGAGCTAATACAATGTATAATATATTCGTGTATCCATCTAGACAGTGCCTGTGCATAAAAACAAACCCTAATGAAACCGAACACTGGTCTAGAACCAGTGAACAGTGTCTAACGCGTTGCTAAGGTCTAAGGCGGGATTTTCTGAGCGATTTCGCTCGATTGAAGCCTGCCTTGGTTCTGAGAGAATGCATTGAGACTGCACATTAAAGGATTGCACCGCTTTGATCTACGTATTGTAATGTTTTAATTAATATCCATATTATGTTAAACCCATATTTGTATAGCTTACTAGCTGTGCTTCGCGGTTTCACCCGCATGACTCCGCTCCTGTTGGGCTTAGCGTGATAATATTATATACCTAGCCTATATTTCTCGTGAATAATGTAGCTTTCGAATGGTGAAAGAATTTTTAAAATCGGTCCAGTAGTTTATGAGCCTATTCATTACAATCAAACAAACAAAGTTTTCCTCTTTATAATATTAGTGTAGATTATGTACATTTGACCAACTAAATTAAATTAAATCTATTAGCCACGCTGCCATGCCAAAAATGCCAAAATAGCCATGAGCACTTTTTGATAGGCAAGCGATCATAGGCATATTTATTCATAAATCAAATACATCTCATCTGGTTATCAGATGGATAAAGGTCGATCCCCTACTGGCTCTTAGACCATTAGAAAACTTAGTCTGCAAAAATTATTTAGTAGTAGTTTTAAGTCAGTGACCTTTTCCACAAAGTATATCGTTATGTTGATTTACAAACAAAATTTAAAATTTCAAACGACAAACATCGTTACAGATACGACATACGGGTATTATTGTAATACTTATCATTGAATCAAGTACTTATTATTTATCTGTGTAAATTTAAACTGTTTATCCATTGTTACTTCCCGTACGTTTACCTCAAGCTTCGCCCAACTGTATTTGCGATTCAAACGCAGGTCATTGTATAATATGTGAAGAAATCAGTTCCATGATTTGTTGCTAGGGAAAATACGTTACTTTTGGGCAGACAATTTTTGAGAGACTTAAATCATTGAAAAAGTACATAGCAGTTGAGAAACGTTTCTATACATTTTAAACCGTCCTTTGGATACACCAATGTATATTTTATTTTGGAATACCAAGGGATACTTCATACTTGATCATCCACATCAATTTTATCAATCAAATTATATTACTGAATACCTTTTGAGTCCTTCAATCTTTCGATAACATTATCTTAAGTTTCTCTATCACCTCTCGCTATAAGGTACCCAGAAAATACATATAATAATCGGTATTAACAATTGTCAATTTTTACCCAGGTGAGAAAAATTTTCACCTCCCACAAATAAATGAGCCCCTGTATCTTCACCATCATCGTATAGGTCATAGGATATAAATTTATAAAGAATAGAAAAAATTCGATCACGAGGCGGGACTTGAACCCGCATCCTTCGCGCCATTCCGGGGCGGATGCCTAACCAACTCAGCCACTCGTGACCCGCCTGTGCAATCGAATTTATTCTATCCTAACCTAACCTAACCAACTCAGCCACTCGTGACCCGCCTGTGCAATCGAATTTATTCTATCTAGGATAGAATAAATTCGATTGCACAGGCGGGTCACGAGTGGCTGAGTTGGTTAGGCATCCGCCCCGGAATGGCGCGAAGGATGCGGGTTCAAGTCCCGCCTCGTGATCGAATTTTTTCTATTCTTTATAAATTTATATTTATAAAGCATTTGAATGCCATAAAAACCAAAAAAATATAAATTCAGGTCATAGGATGATAATCTTTTCAAAAGCATAAATAATAGCATACAATGTTTAACGTAACTTTTACAAATGCTTGACTATTTTGAGACTGACCACGTGACTGACAAGGACTTTCCTTAATTTTCTTCAAGTTCCTGCATCTTGCAACATAAACTGCATCCTAAAACATACATAGGCACAATTCAACGATCAAATCTCACGGCCACGTGAAGAAATATGAAATCTCGAGTCGCGTCGAGTGCAAGCACAAAGACATGTTCATTTCTATTTCTATTGTACAGTGGTAAGTTCTCTAGAACTGGGTCGCTCTCAACTCGAGCTGTGCACTGCTGATTGAGATATGCGACTCTTATTAATTGCACTTGAGAATGCGGAATTGTCTTATATACAGGGTTGAGTTTGTGTGGTGTAGTGCGGAAAATTTTAAGATATACCATAGTTGAACTCTACTACAGAATATCAAATGGTTATGTGAGGTGCATTTGCAAATATGATAAGACGTGCAAGAAACCAAGGTCGAAAACATTGGAAAAAGTGGTAGTAAAGAAAACGAACTAAATTAAAATAAGGGTTATGTGACAAAATATACTTTCACATCTCCTTATGTTTTTAATCTAAATTCACTCAAATACCAACCACGCATATTTTCGTCCCTAACAAATTAAAATTGGCGGGTACCTTACGTTATTTACTCGGGTACAATTTTATCATTTAACACTAGTTTTTTAATATCCGATGGAATTAACAATGAGACGCGACAAAAAATAGTAACAATATGCACACAAGTGTGCGTCGCGTCTGTTTGTTTAGGACGTCGCTGCCAATCTTATATTTACCCCAATTATATCCGTATTGCAATGTATTGGGGTACTTTTAGGGTTCCTTATGTTATAATTTTTCACACTGTCTAGAGTTACATCTGAATCTTTGAACACTAATGAAATATTGTACACTCTCCGGACTATCCAAGATAAGATATATTTTGGAAACAACTGGAAATCCAGAAGGAAGAAATATATCATTAAGTATCCGGAATAATTTGGTGTTCGCTCAAAAGCTACTCGCCAGATCGACCCAGGTGATGTTTATATACTTGGTGGTGTGTATAGTACTAATAAACTAATATTGCTGGTAAATTTTCAAATTCGACTTTTTGGTTATCAAATACAAAATCAAAATCTACAATGATCTCGATTCATTTCTACGGAACCACAAAAGCCATTAGGCGTTCCCACTCGCGGGTAGATGTTACATTTATTATATGCAGGTAAATCTTGCACTTGTTTTTATTAAGCCCGAATAAATACGAACGTTTAACATGGTTTAACGCAATCTATAGCTTAGTATTTCGATGCGTTTATTTTTTTTAAAGGAATGACATTATGGTTTTTAAGTTTTAACTGAGTATTGTAGCGTATATTAGTAGATAAATATTTATAATTAAAGCTTCTATATCTGATTGTAAGAATTAGTTGCTGATTGACCTGAGTGACCTCACAAAAAATAAATAAAATACCGACAGCTATGTACTTACTTATAGGAGATGCTGAAAACCAAATAATGAAAAGTAAATACAAAAACATTAACTAAAAAGTAAAGATTTGGAAATATAAAAAAAATTCTTATGTCTGTAGTTCTCATCTAATTTCATTGCGGTTCATTTTGCTCTTATTGTAAAAACCTAACCTAGACAAAACAACGCTATGTTAAATATAAATATTTATTGAAAAACTATTTATGAATAAGTGCAGGTTTTATTCTACCGTAAAAATAACTTAACGCATTAACTTTATTGACCATGCTGTTGTATAAAAAAGTGAGAATTTTTCTTTTTTCTGTAAATACAATTTCTTAAACTACGTTAATCTTTTAAGCAAAAGTGTACACGAGTTTCATCACTATTTTCCTGCAGGTAAAGACCCAAATGCCATGAAACTATCACTGTGTAGTGAATCGTGTAAAATGGATTACTTTTGTATTACGTTTTTTTTGCAAGAAAAATAGCAAACGTGAGGGTGGAATCGGGCTATTCTTTGTAAGGACAATGTATTTGATACCGTGCGTATACTTTAAACGTTAGTTATTTGGTATTACTGAGCTACAAGTAAAATAAAATGCTACTTAAATGGTAAATTATAGAAAGGGTAGAATATTAAATCAAACATGTTGGGTAGGCAGTTACTGGAAATATATACCTAGGCACCTAATATATTTCTAATATTTCATAATTTTATAAATATGTACGTTGTACCTATTTATAAAATTATGAATTGTTATACCCATTGATCTAAAACACTGCTTATTAAACAAGTCAGTCCATGCACCAATCAAAAAACGCAAACACATCCATATCGTGTTTCCTTGAACTATTTCGCTAGCACACTCTCAGCATTGAATGCGCAATCCATAACGATGGTGCTCCAGCTCTAGTCCACAGATTCACAACGGGTCGCAGTGATAAATCACGTCCGCAGTCGTTACGTGAATGCGTGTGCCGATGCCGTGGTGCACGTGTGAGCGCTGCGATTTTTTTGTCGCATGTGTAATTGCAACTTTAGACGCTTTTGAGCGCGTTGTGCTGGCTGTAATAACGATTTTGTTTTTAATAGTTCTGACCTTTACGCTCGTTGCTTTATTTATTGGTATTGTTTATTTATTTATAAGCGGCTCTGGATCCGCCTGTATTCAAGAAGTAGGTAGGTATACGTATCCTACTTATACCTAATATTATAAATGCGAAAGTTTGTGAGGATGTGTATATGTGTGTTTGTTACTCTTTCACGCAAATACTACTGAACCGATTACAATGAAATTAAGCACACATATAGAGGGTAACTTAGATTAACACATAGGATAGATTTTATCCCAGAAATCCCACGGGAACGGGAACTATGCGGGGTTTTCTTTGAAAACGCAGGCGAAGCCGCGGGCGGAAAGCTAGTATTTTAATAAAGTAGAAATTTCAGTATGTTTGATCAATCTAATTAGATGGAATGATATTTGTACCATCGCCTAACGTCGAGAAAAAATTTCAAATCACGAGCAGATAGTTCGATTAAATATTTATTAAGTATATTTATATTATATTTCTTATCTACATCATCACATACCACAAAAAAACCGTTACATCTATATAAACGAAATGAAAGTATCACTTATAAAGACGAGTAAGTATCCAAAATCTAACCCGTTCTCAAAATATACACTAATACCCATTAAAATTGTAAATTACCGGCAATACCACTAATATGTAGATTATAATTTATACAAGGCAATAAAACACGAACTCACGCGAACGAATGTTACGAAATTGATGAGATTCAATTGCATTATAAACGATAAACTTAAGATTAGTTTCTTTATACATTACTAATGGCGCTATCAATGAACTTTTTGTAATGTTCAATTGATGAGGTAGAGACGGAATTTTAGTGGTAATTTTTGTATTCGTTTAGTTTAAATATTGATCAATAACTTGAAAAAAGAGTGTGTGTAATGTACACGCGTTAGAAGTTATACTTATTTGGCGTTTGGAAAAATACTAGAATATACAACTGTTCAAGTTGTATATTCTAGTATTTTTATATATAGGTATTATAACATAGTTATCAATTTTCAGAACCTAGAACTAACTTCATGCTGTTAAATTTAGGTGTCGGTGTGCGCGCGCATCGTAAAAATTCACTCTCATCATTTTTCTCCATCGCGCCAAAAGAAGTATAACTTCAATAATAAATTTGTGTCAATAAGGTTAGGCTCAACTTTGTGTTATCTGTGATTTTATCTACCGACTTCCGTGCCTAATTTCATGGACAAACTAATCGGCCGTTTCACGTGAAATAATTAGACTTGATCACTTGAACCTCTTCACCTATAATCACCAATTTTATAACCGCAGTAGGATAGGACTGGATAATCAGCAATCTACCTATTACATATTACATATAATAAATCTATCCTATCATATCATATCAGGGTCAATTCTGTACATTGAAAATATTGAAAAAATAAATAGCAGGGGGTGTTACTGGATCGATACCAAACCCAAATATGTGATTAAAAAATTTTTTGTCAGGTCTGTCTGTCTATCTTTCTGTCTGTCTGTCTGTATGTGAAGGCATCACATAAAAACTAACGATTCAATTTTGATAAAACTTGGTATGATTATACCTTATTAACTTGGACATAAAATAGGATAATATTTTTTAGCCCGGAAAAATACGTAGAAAAAAATTAATCTTAATTTTTCCGCGCGGACGGAGTCGCGGGCGGAAG
This sequence comes from Colias croceus, assembly GCF_905220415.1. Taxonomy (NCBI): domain Eukaryota; kingdom Metazoa; phylum Arthropoda; class Insecta; order Lepidoptera; family Pieridae; genus Colias; species Colias croceus. The sequence goes on from NC_059539.1 coordinate 11,805,235, forward strand.
CTAGTAGAATAATAAAATTTTTTTCTTATATTTCTTTATAAGTGATATTTCTATTCAGGAATAAACTGCCTACCGCTCCAAAATATAAGGTAAAAATGTACCTTCAATGTATTCAAAAATACTTAAAAGAAACCGGGTATAAAATTTGTATGCATCCACAAATACAGATAAACTTGTTATAAATAAGAAAATTTAATATATTTAGAGTAAGATCCGTTATTTACCGATATAACGGTATCAAACAATAGGTTTTATTTATGCTAAATTTGCACTAAAAACCGACGATTACAAAATTTCATTTATGATACAAATAGTAAATGTATGTCAGATGAGCATTATTATATCAATTAAAGCCAATTCCGTAATAATCCGCAAATTTCACTAAAAACATATTGCAGTTTATATTTTTAAATGCAGATGATGAGAATGCAAAGAGGAAAAGATAATTTTAGATACAGCGTGTTTTTAAAAGTTAATAGTTATCATTTAGCTTCCTCTACCAACCGAAATATTAATATTCGTACACACACTACGAACAAGTACATTCAGATGGGATATACCTGTTCTTGGAGAAGGATTAAAACTACATTTACATAATAAAGGAATCCATACTATTAATATTATAAATGCGAAAGTAACTCTGTCTGTCTGTCTGTTACTCAATCACGCCTTAACTACTGAACCAATTTGCATGAAATTTGGTATAGAGATATTTTGATATCCGAAAAAGGACAAAGGATAGGTTTTATCCCGGATCCCACGGGAACGGTAACTATGCGGGTTTTTCTTTGACTGCGCGGGCGATGCCGCGGGTGGAAAGCTAGTCAATTATAAATGCCAATTGGTACTTATAAGAAACGAATTTCTTAAGCCTTGAAATTTAGACGAGAGAACTGGGGGTAGAAAGGTAGTGGCAATAATAAATTACATATTACATTATAATATGTAAGTGTACTTGATTCACTTGCGTCACTCAAGGATCTTTTAAAGTTTAAACAAACTTTTTTCTTAGTCATAAGAAAGCTTTATAAAATTCCAGACACTAGACAGTTTTGACTTGCGTAACTTCCCTAATAATCAATCTTAGTACAATCATTTTATATACGTTTACTTTGTATATTTAAAAAAGAGCATGTGTGTCGAGCATTGTCAAAAGTGAAACTTCTGTGGCAAGATTCAACTATACCAAAATTGTCGTCTTACGTGACGTGACGGTATTGCCATGACGCGACCTTGAAATTTTACTCTCAACGCACCTATAGAATATAATAAATCTATATATTATATAGTAGTTACAGTTCAATTTAAATAGGTACAATTTTTTTTTTCAATAAAAATTACTTTATTATCTTCGTAAACACCACCCTTTACATCGACATATTTGAAAGTATATTGCAGTGAAATAAAATATTCAAAATAGATTATTGAACCTGTGAACTCAGTGATAATTCGCGTCGAGCAAACGGAGCAATGAACTACAAATTTTGAATTTTTATCATGAACATGACCTCGCTTTTCACAAGTTAAAACATAATCGACCATCGGAACAAGATTTACAATTTGGGATATTTTAAACTATCACAATTGGCTAGAATGGACAATATTGAATATAAATGGCTACAAGACTATCGAATTAATAAGATAGATAAAATAAACTAAGTTCATTGTAATAAAACATTAGTATAAACATCTTTGTACGTTCGAACAAAGATAAATATGAAAATCTGTGTTTTATGGGCGTGTGACAAATTTCACTACGCATATTCTTTCATACCAAAACGAATTATATTTTTTTCAATTATAATATTGATATTGTTTTCTGGAAGCTATCGCTTATTAGTTATAAGTCACTTAGATGTTAATGTAGAAGTTGCATCTGAGATTCAGTAACATAAGATTTTTGGACACATATTTTATTCTAAACTAAAGGATAACACAAAAATTTAATCATATTGGTATATTTTCCTCATTCGTCGCAACTATTTATAATTCTAATAATTACCTACTGACCTCATTACTATTACTAGAAAACAAAATCATTATTGTAAATCAATCCACAAAAAAATTGTTACAAAAACAAAACAATATTTCACAATGGAGATGAATCTGTAATTCTGTAGTAAATTCTACAACGGAGGATGTATGTTGCATAAGAAATAGAAAGCTATGCAAATACTCCTATACTGGAAATAATATAAATCTGCCGTACAGACAGATAATATTATATTAATTCAATTTAGATAAACCTCTGGTCACATGGAGCGCGGAGCTTTGCGAATTGCGACTGAGATTTGGTAGCGTATTACTAAAACTAGCGATTGAATTCATCGTGATAAATATTGGTTGATAGATAAATTATTATTACAGTTGTGTATTGAAATACGTGACATTTATAAACTTACAAATAACCAAAAATCATCTCCATAAAATTGGGACTCTTCATCTCTACAGTAAATAGGTTTCTTATAGGCAGACGTATTCCAAGTACCTAAACATTGCAGTTTAATTCATTATTATCACGTCACGTCACGATTAGTTTTTATAAACATTCAAAATCATTGAAGACATTGGTTCGCTTTACACATAAGAAGACCGAAGATAACATTACCAACTCTTTTTACCTACTATACCTAATCTAAACAACAACAAAATTACAATCTTATTCGATTTTTATTAAGTCGTTCTATTCGCCATACATTGTAAACAACGCCTTACAAATCCAAATCCAAGGAAGCAAATTAAATTAATTCGCAACAATCGATACAGATCGAATCGGAATCATGTTACTTATATGTAAAATAATTTTTGTATAATCTTTTTATGTGTAGCTATAACCGATATTTTGAGATTTTGTAAATTTATTTTTAGAATATATTAACGGAATTTGCACACGATTTATTATATTTTGTAGCCATATTATAATGGATTCAATTTAAGAGCTTTTATAGTTTATACAAACGACAGGTTGTTTGTAATACGATAGTCAACCAGTTTCTTATAAAACCGTTAGACCTGCCCTTTTTTATTTAAGGATTGCGTAAACTGTTGCGTTGTGTATTCAAGCGTTTGTTGTGATATTGTATTAAATACTAAATTGTATAAAAAGTTGATACCGTATGTTGAAAATAGTTCGTGGAAAATGATGAATAAAATTATGCAACCTTTTTTGCCTTTATATGGTAAAAGCTTAAGTGATAGTAGAACAATAGAGTACGTTTAATATGACTCAACCTCAAAAGACCTCAAAACTAATTTTTTTTTATAGCTTTATCAAAAATTGTCTCTTACGTACTCGGAATGAATAGATAATCATCAAATCATTGCAAACAATCTTATAAAAACAAAAACCATAAAAATACTTCGAATCAACATTACATCACAAATAAATACGATAAACAATGCAAAAGTCGATAAAACGTTAATACCCAATGATCCCGACGCCATATTTTTCACGATCCTTTGCTATTTGGCCGAGTTAAAAACATTACTAGTACCTACCTGAGTTACAAAAAATATGATTAATGGAGGTTCAAATCAGTCCTCAAGCCAGGTACTTGGCAAAGTGGCGATTTTAAAAAACATTGTGCTTCGTAATAATAAATTTCGACGATATAATGTCATTTTTGATCGTGAGAACTCCGTATCTATACATATAATAAAATCGTAGGAAAGTCAAAACTGTACATTGAATATTTTTTTAAAAGAATACTTGGGCCGTGATCTATAATCGATATAGAAGCCAAAAACATAGTTTTTAGAATTTTTGTCTGTTTGTCTGTTTGTCTGTTTGTCTGTTTGTCTGTATGGTTGTCTGGGCTAATCTTGAAAAGTACTGCATAGATTGACTTCAAATTTTGCATGAATATTACTAACAGGTCGGGTGAGGCTATAGGCTACATATTATCAAGCTATCACCTACGGGGGAGGAGCTGTGAACCTTTATTTTTCTTACATATTCCGTGTACTACGACAGCGTACAATCTAAAGACTCATGTTTAAATGTTGTTTTTGAGTAAGCCATGCTATTATCTACCTTTACACTATAAAAACTACGTCATTTATGTAATTTTGGCAGAGAAACAGTTAAATGAATCTTAGCAGTATAAAGACAAATTTGAAACAGCGCCATCTATGAAGTGTTATAAAAATCAATTATTGAAACTATTGGAAATTAATAATTAAATGACGCATATATAAATGTTGTTTGACAATATCTAGATTGAAACTATAAAAATTATGCCATTTAAGTAACTTGGGAAGAGAAACATAGTTTAAAGAATGTAAGTTGTATAATGTTAATTTTGTAACAGCGCCATCTATGAGATTTCGTAAAAATCAAATCAATTTACATGTTAACACTACTGAATACACTGTTGAAGATTAATAATTTAAATATAATCATGTTATTTATTTAACTCCTTAACCTATATCTTCCCTTCCCTATAAGGTATATTTCGTGTAAATAATAAATATACTACATTTTTTTAAAGTGAGGGTAGATGTTTATTATTTTAAGTAAAACTAAACACCATTATCTACAGTAATTAATCTAATATTGATTGTGTTCATTAGTTACAATTTTAAAAATCTTCGTGTTTTATAAATTTACCGCCCGCGGCTTCGCCCGCTTTGTCTAAAACCTAATAAATTATATACTAAAACCTAGCTCTTGAATTAGTCTATCTATTTAAAAAACCGCATCAAAATCCGTTGCGTAGTTTTAAAGATTTAAGCATACAAAGGGACATAGGGACAGAGAAATCGACTTTTGACTATTGAATGCCATAAAACCAAAAATATGAAATGCAATCTTCGTGTTTTGTGAATTTTCACCATCATGCGTTCCCACTAAAGGTAAGTTGTTACATACAGGTATTTATTTTTTTATAATGATAGCAATTCATGTTTTTTGTTGGTATTATATTACAATTTTAGAATGAAATAATAAAATGATGAATTGATGAATTCTTTTATATATGACTTTTACACGATTTTGAGGTGCATTGGGAACAGTAGTTTTTGATAAAATTTTATTTTTAAGTAGCTTTTTTTATACATTTCCATTTATTTTTGATTTTTTTATTTACAGATTCAATGCTCATAAAATTATATCGCCTTTGGAAGACAATTTCTGCTGACAATTTTACAACACCACTTGAAAATTGATGATTTGGTGATAAAGATAGTGGCAGCGAGGATTAAGTGGAAATATTAGTAATCATCCGCTTCGTTAATTTTTGACTGAAGTTAATGTCCAACGTCCAATGGTTCAATCATTGATCAATATCAATAATAGTGTTAATCATAATGGTTCAATCATTGGAAGTATCTCGGGAAATTTTGGAGGATATTTTTCAGGAAGGAGAGGAGGGGCAGCCAGCCACATATCAAACTACTACGTTTTAGTACCGAAAAAATGTTATTGCCAAATGAAACGTAAATTTTGCACTCACAACTGTACAAGTAATGTTTTTATTTTGACTTTGCGGTTATCTGATTATAATATTTATCGTTATGGCTATCGAGGTACCGACCGTACTGGGATCAGAGTACATGATATACAGTTCATCATCCAGGATTGCTAAGAGCATTTTCACACTGAAAAAGATGTTTTCTTTGAATCGTAGTTGCTTCATTTATTTATTTTTAATCATTAAGTAATATGTTTTATATTTTATAAATATACCATTTTCATTATTTATAAATAAAATGGATCCAACATAACTTTGTTGTGTATCATTTCTCTATTAATAACCCATAGGCATATTTTCCGAGCGCCGAGCGCCCCATTTAAGTTGCGGTCCTGAAATTATAAAAAATTTATGTATACTTTTGCCAAATATGTATAAGCTCATTGCTCAAGCTCATTTTTACATAAAAATAACAAAAACTAAACTACTAAATAAAATAAATTATGTAACGATTTTATAAGAAAACACAGTATATTTATTAGGAGACGGTGATCTCTTCCAGGCAAAAGATATTCATCAGCTGAATAAAATTGAATAGTATGTTGTTAGTTATTCTTTAGATTCACAATTGTAATGAGCATTTCCGCATGCAAGTTATTTCAAGTAGTATCGTAGTTTAGATATATCATAGTTTTGACACATTAAAGTTCCAACAAAACCCTCAAATGTTTGAGCAGAGTTGAGCAAGATAATTTGAAAAATGTGCCGCGTTAAGTATACAGTTATACCGCGTTAAGTATATAGAAAAGGTTAGTTCGTTGGTAATTATTATTTCTTCTTCATTTAGGCGATTATCACACGGCACCGCGCACCGCGGCGGTTGGCAGTGAATCCCTACGAGGAACGGACTGTTCGACCGCGCGGTCGGGCGGTGTATGTGTGTTTGGTATCAACGGATTTAATAGAAGCCAATGCAACTTGAGAACCGCTTCACCGCCAACCGCGGCGGCACGCGGCACCGTGTGTTAATCGCCTTACATGTTGTTAGTAAAAATAAACTTTGACTAACAGTCAAAGTATATTTTAACTAATACTACTTAATACTAACTATTATACTTATGTTCAGTATTTATCTGTATTATTATTGCTTGGTAATTAATATATTTTCATGTCGTATACCTAATTATAAACATAAGTTTGATGTGTTATTAGCTGGATTTATTGAAGTGAAAACTTCTTTAGCGGCGTTGGGTATAAAATCTAAAACTCGCGTCAGGAGTTCAGGACACGTGACCATCGAAAAAGCGTAAGACCGATGTTTTTTTTTTTTAGCCCTTATATTCCATGCGTAAGACAGATACCATTCCAAAATATCAAACATGCTGAACGTTAATAATCAAGTTTTCACTTCTGCCGGCACTCCCGGAGTGCAACCCGTCTTTTTTTTTACACACTCACAGACATAATATTTTATGTTAAAATCATATTAATATTTTTTCACAATTAAAAATATTTCCTTTTTTCTGATGGTGTTCGCATTGAATTAAAGGGCGCTGTCGTTCACAAAAAGTGATGTTATGAGGACCATATTCGGTCCTCATATCATCAAAAATCTGTGCGAAAACAATAAACACTTGTGAGGCCCTCACGGCAGTCACGGATGAATTCTACACATACCCGTGGCCCTGTCGTTGATGCGGCTCGACGGAACACAGTGGGGTTTTGGTCGGTAGGAATCCGACATAACCCACGGCCTCTTCCCCGGAGGCCGTGGGTATCTATGCAAGATTTCCCCACTAAAAAAAAAGGCCCTCACGGCAGATCGGGGCGGTCTGACGCGAAGTGGGGACAGCGTTGTCACTGTATCGCTTTTGCCACGCTGCGCTGTTCAACAGACTTATTCGATAGTTCAGTTTTGTGTTAAGACCGCTGTGACAACCAACCCGTGAGACAAACAAACCCGGTTTCCCCTATTATCCCGTTAGACCGAAACCCTCACTGAGAGGGAATTACGTCTCACTACTGATCACTACAGTCATATTTTATCTCGAGAATCTGAAACTTTACTCAATATGAAGACCGTTTGACAAATGATAGGGTGCATCATAATATTATTCGATCTCTTGAAGATGAACATGAGCATAAGCAATGACTAGAGTAGGGACGCGAATATTACAATTATTTGAGACAAGAACGATTAATATTTGTTTAACGAAAGATTAAGAATTGAAATTATTCGGTCTCTGAAAACGGACGAATTGCGAGAGGCCCGTCTTACTGCAGACGATTTCGTCATAGTCTTGATGACTTAGAGGTAAACAATCTACGAATTCGGTGGTGGGGTCCGACAAATATAAAAGTGGGTTTGCTTATAACCTCACAATTTATTACAGATCATCTTCTGTATAGGCGATATTAACGTAGAACATATTGCATGCTTTACATGCTTTAAAGTGGAGTAAGGAGACGGCTTTCGTTTGAAGATACACCGGAACCTTTGAAATCACTACTTTTAGAGGAACATACTGTGCAATCTAAACTGTTATTAGACAATATTAGACAGTGCTCAATAATTATCAGAAGGTCCTTTCATGCTTACTTTTAAGATACAAGGTCAAGTTTACCATTTGATAGGATCCCTTTTGCCTGAAGGCCAACCTAAGTTTGTTTAAATATATTTTGTATTCGACTACAACGAATAGTGGAATACAAGAAATCAATATTTCTCAAATTTAAAACTGAACTCATTTCACAATTTTAGAACAGGTTAATTCGTATGTATGCAGTTTTAAATCGACATTAGAAGCTTTTCCTCGAGATGGTGATATCGGCACTCAGGAACTGCCTGGACGTGTTATAACGCCCAGGCCACAGTATTACAATTTTTCCTACCGTAGAGCAACGAATGTATTTTCGCATAGCCACTCTTTGCCCGTCGTACGGTTCTGTTGTCCGGTCAACCGGACTATGGGAAAAAAATATTTTCCGTAGTTTTGCAACGAAAACACGATAAACCCTGTGTGACCATTCTGAAAAATAATATTTTACAAGGTCCGGTTGCCTTTTTATATAACTATAGGAATACAGTCAAAGGAGATTTAAAATAACAATGGAAAGTTGAATCAAATAAGAAAAAAAACATTAACTAAAAGCGACTCTAAATAATGTTAGCTTTATCGAAAAAAAAATGCCTCAGGTTACTACATATTTCATGTGACTTAAAACGAGTGCCTAAAACAACAAAAAACAAACAGCATTATCAAACATAATATTTAAATTCCCTCTTTGCCCATGGTACGGAAATTGCGTTTTAAAGTATTACCTACTAATTATTATCTTATATTTGCTAGCTTCTCCAAAGCATAGCCTAAATCAATTTCTTCGTTTAAAAGTTGCAATTGAATATGCCTTATTGTATCGTCTTTTAGTATATCTTCCCTTTTGCGTTTAACAAAAACATTTTGTTTATTGCATTTTGTAATTCTGATTTGTGTTTGCTTATCCATTTTCTCTAAATAATTTAGAAGCCGTAATATGTTAACATAGTTTTTATTGATTGCTCGATTTAATTTGGAATTCCATCCCTCCACGCTGTTATTGGTGCGGTGTCGTTGTCCAAAAACAGAGACAAATTGGCAATATTTACTGTTAATCCACATTTTATCAAAATATTTAAAAAACTTGGCCATGTTCGAGAGAGCTTGTGATTTAATGTGTCGCCATGCATCTAAAATAGTTTCACATGGCAAAAGTGGTAATCTAGCACACAGTGTTATAATACGTCTCTCCACTCCTGATTTTGTAAAGCCCATACTCGTAGCTTTTCTCCACACACATCTTGACCAGTGATAATAGCACCCGATTATCGTTACTATTGGAAATTCTCGATTAATGGCATTTATAGCTGCTCTCTCATAGTCACAATGGACTTTAGAAGGATTCCATCCCAACTTTGATTTCAGCAAACTAAACACTATTGAGTAGCTTTTTTCTTTCTTATCACACATACACAAATACAAATATCAAAGGAATCACATTCGTTGTTTCAGCCGTGCTGCCTACTTCACCATGTACCGTAAATAATTGATAAAACGGATGTGGGCAACTTTTAAACGTTCCATCAAAAAAAACTCTGTTATCAATGGAATTAACTTCCTCGCTTCTTGAGAGCAAAATATGATAATCCTGTTTTCTTCAAAACAATAATCGGCTAACATAAAGTTATTTAAAAACTTTGATGGAACTTGTACCTCTTCTGGATTTTGACACACCATTATTTTGACACCATTGCTTTTATTTCTTAAATTATAAAGGCCATGTTGAACATTACGAAATTCTGGCACCTTTACTACCATGTCGATTCCAACATCTTTTAGTTTTTCAACTGCCTCGTTATAAAGCATAGGTATAATTTTTTAAAATCTTCTTTAAAATTAGCCATTGCTACATCGACATCATTTTTTGCTTCGTTACTTGGACATTGATGAGGATACAATAACGTCTATACCCCTGCACTCCTTGCAGGGTGATGTTAATGGGCTGATGATAACTAATGTAATGTGTTAAAATAAATGTAATATGTAAGTTATCCTTACGTGAACAGTTATAAATCCTTTGCATTTCAGTTTTTTATAAGAGCTACATCTCCACAGTAACGAGCCATCTTTGTAACTACAATTTTTGTAATACTGATGCCCATCAAATAGCAGCACTGTCCCACCTTTCCTTGAAATGTATTGTAAACGTTGAGACATAATATTAGCAATATTTTCAAAGCCGTATAGATAGATAGCAACCAACATATGAAACAGTAAGGGCATTACTATCATTGTTCAGGAAAACCACTGTCAGAATAAAAAAATATCAAAAAATTTACAATATATTAAACAAAAAGGTCAAACTGATAAAAAGTTTAAACTAGATCTTCCGTAGTCCGGTCAACCGGACTATGGAAAAAAATATTTTTTCCGTAGTCCGGCCAACTGTACTACGGAAAAAAATTTTTTCCCGTGGTCCGGTTGACCGGACAACAGAACCGTACGACGGGCAAAGAGGGCGCATAGCAACGGAGGGGAACTCGGACGCGGGCCACGTAGGTACCACAAACATGCTTAGTTTGTGGTACCGAGCGCGAAAGAAAGTCATCGTGTTTTTAGTAAAGTTCCTATGTATACTGACGTAATTTAATACTTAGGTACATATTCTATAATGGTGCGCTCAAACTGTTAATCTACATTTAATTTAGATTATTATTTGAAATACTAAGTACTGTAGAATTTAAATCACATTCATTCATGTTGTCTTTAGATTTTAAGATTTTTTTATCAGTGTTCAATTTTAATGTAGTTAAATTTTATAAGAGACAATAATTAAGAACATTCAAAAATAAAGTGTCACGTATTTTTTTTTAAACGACGAATGACGAAAAACCACGTAATCGCGGACGAAGTCGCGGGCAACAGCTAGTAAAGTATAAACAGACGGTCATGCGTATTGAAAATCATTTTATTCGCACATAAATGTATTGCGTTACGCTTTTTTTCGCGCTTGTGAGGTTCTCCAATAGTTTTATTGTAAACGATAGTAAATATATCAATGTGTAGGTGGCAGTTCTTATAGGAAGGTAATATTAAATGTAGAAGATAAGAGTTTGTTGTTATATTTTTTAAATCACTCTTCTAAGAGAAAATAAAAGAATTTAATGGGGGGTGTTATAACAGCTTTAGGTATCGGGAAGCTTTGTTTAAATGTCAAAGATTAAAAAAAAGTTAAAACGTGTTAAAAAGGCTGATAATTTAATTATCCACTAACTTCTTGTTCTTCTCTACCTCTAGCTCTACCATCGTTTTTAAAACAAGGAGTTATTATCAAATAACATCGTATACCTATAGTAGAGCCATTTTAATAGGCAACATTTGACAGTTCAACATAATTCAACAACGTAACCTAGTAACGACGACATAGAATAACATGATATTTCGTTTTGTTAGAACTGCACATTTGCTTAACTTTTTTAAATTACGATTACATATTTATAATAATAATGACCAATACAAGTAATTTTAAGATTTCATTTTACTGATAAACCATTCTAAACATAATAAACAATTTCTGAATTGAAGAACTGACGTCGCTACAATTTTGTGTCAATAAACCTTTTTTCTTTTTAAATACCAGAGATGTTACTCTAAAAATCGAAATCTGACATCTAGAATCGAATGCATTGATTACTTGTGAATAAAAATCATCATAAATTAATAAATTCGATTGACAAATGTTTCAAATCCGTATCGATTAATTCACTTTAATCGATGTTTTTATACAAGTTACATCTCTTCGAAGATAAAATTGATATAGGTAAACCAGAATCTGATGGCAATTAGGGAAATCAAAATTTTGAGTGTGCAACCCTAGGGAAAATGAACGATCTTGATACTGCTTATTTTTTATTTTGTCCTCAATATCATTAGTCACATTACATAAGTGGACAATACTGTACTTAATAATGAGATATCCACTATATAATGTAGGTACATACTTACATGCTTACTTACATGTATACCTAATATACAATTGTACATATTACTTTTATACAGGTAATACATATTATTATTTACACATACCTATATTTGTATATTCATTACCAGTATGCCATGTGAAAATATCGATAATAATGATAATGTAGATCAAAACAGCTTATAATTTTTTATAAAATAAAATAAAAATAAAATAAAACTATGTTTATTTTCGTAAGTATTAACAGATACACACATTATAAAATTGACTTGGACAGCTTGGACTTGACGAATAGCCGTATTGGAAACTCCTGTAATAAGTTTTCATAAAATTATATTCTAATCAACAAACAATATTATAGTTACCTACATATAATATTTTTTAATTTAAAGTATCAAAACGGGTAAGTCCAATTTACCAATAAAATCTTCAAAATTGAAAATTGTGATGTGTTTGACCCTTCTTCATCGAATGTTTTTCTATACACATTATAAACAACACCTCTTGCTTGTGATCGCAGCGGCTTTATCGACATTTTCGAAGAATTTTTAGACAAAATCCTAAAAATTATTCATCAACTGCAAAAAAGACAAATAATTTGACAACCAATTTGATAGTTGTCAAATAAGTTGCCAAATGAAAATCTTTTATTTCATAAATATAAATATGCCATCAGTAGGCGTAGTCTCGACACCAATCGACATCGATATCGACCGAAATCGGTCGGTAACTAACGATTATCAGTAACCAATCAGTAACTATAGTAAAGACCTAAAAAATTTAGTGTTCTTTTTCCAAGAAATTTAGCTTAATTTTAGGGAATAGATAGTAAATTAAAATTAGTTATATTAATTTTCGCATTATTACAATTGCAATTGCATATAAAAAAAGCAAATTTTATGCACAAAAAAACATGGCAGTTAATTTAATTTTAATCAAATTCGATATTTTTTATATCAATCGTTTAATTAATGTTCTATTAATTACATATTCATGGAATCCAAAATTCCATGTATGGCAATTACCTCTTTATTTACTTTTTTGACATTTGACATCAATCATGAAAATAATATTTCTATCAAAATAAATATAAATTGTGTGTTTTCAAGAGGATAATTTTTAATTATGTTCTTAAAAGTCCTATAAATCTATTGGATAACAAATATCCTAAGAAAATATCAATCTGCGTTATGTTTTTATATAGTTAAAGCTATTAAGTAGTTTTAGTTTAGTAATATTTTGTTATTTGTGAAGTGCAATAAAATTCTAATCAAAAGACTCCAAAAGCTCTACAAGATAGGGCTCCAAAAGCTCTCAATTCGAATCCTTTTGAGAAATCTTTAAGACATCATAGAAACTGACGGTTCTAAAACTAAGGACGGAACGGATAATTTGTATCACTTGTATTTTTAGCTTGTATTATTATATTATATTACGTGCATCATTGTATATTTTATTACAGTTAATAAGCAAAGGATGCAATGCAATTAGCGGTTCGCGGTTAATATTATTTATGTGTTAAATATAAATATTTATCTATAAATTTTATATTTAAGATTTTACAGATGAACAAGTTACTAGAATTATTATGTTGGTGAGGGATGATGGTTTTGAGCCAAATTTTCAACTACGCTATTATAAACTGTTAAATTAAAATTTTCTTATAAATTTTTTTCGTAATTGGATCGTTTTATTTTATTTGTATTCATCTGTATAATTTTATTATCCTAGAAGTTCAAAAAGAAATTAATCGAATATGAATGCAATAATTTAGGCTGAATAAATGCAGACAGCAGTACACTATTTTAATATTTATTTAATATAATATAAGAGGCTTCTTAACATTTTCAATAAGATTTTGAAACCATCTTAAAAATAAAACATTATTTGTTTATTTTATTTTAATTGCAATAACATTAAATAAGAGACAAAAATATTGCGTTAAATCATAATATAGCATCGGAAGTGTGAAATAAATATCTTCTATTTATTATAAAATTATAATAATATATAATCTTTCCGATATTATCAACCGTATCTACAAACCCACACAAACCGTAAGGCCCTTCTCCCATTTCGATACTTCTAGAATACGATACTCGAGTAGAATACTAGTTAGATATTTGCTCGCTGCCCGATGCTCGCATATTAAGCGACTGAAAAATGACTAAATTCATCATTATTGTGCCTCGTTTTTGTAGACGGACGCTATGTCGAGCGATTCCAGTGACGATGTAAAAGTAGGAAGTACTGGATTCATCCATATATTGAAAGAAACATAAGTAAATTGTAGAGTTTTTATAGCCGCACGAGAACTACAACATGATGATAAGAATTTTTTATCTTTCTTCCGAAGAGATACGCGCGCAACGCGACGCAAAAACGACCACCTATACTAGTCGCGGACGTGTAGGATACCGGTAGCGTGATGGGAGAAGGGCTTTCGAGATCTTGTCGAGATCAAACGTCAGTATCATAACGATTGACAATGTCAAAGAATAATTTGTTTTGACAATATTCGAATGTGTTGCAAAGAAATGATTTTCCAAATCCATGAAATCCATATTTTATTTATTTTTCACTTAGATTACAAAATAAAAGACAGATGGAGCGTTGCCGAACTAAACCGAATAATTTATCGTCATTTTCAATAAAGCTATGTGTGCTGTCATTTCGCCGCTGCACTGTACGTACACGGTGCTTCTGTGTGCGTGTAATGTTGCCAGATATTGAAAAATTTCCCAAATTTTTCCCCGACTACGCAAAAAAGAGGGTTATGTTTTTCAAGTTTATGGATGTATGTATAATATTTCTTTGACACGCCCTGCAGTATAAACCGTTGGACCGATTTTGAGTTGTGAGGTTTCATTGCAATGATCTGAATTATTATGTTAGTGGCGGTAGTGACGTAGGCTATAATATACATAAATGAGAAGTCAAGTTTTAATTTTTATTTAAATTCTTTTATTACAGTACCTGCCTACTAAAGTTATATATGGACAAAAAAATTGTATTCAATTTTTTATTAAATAAATTACATAAAAAAAGTTGCAATATTAACTATAATAATTATATTATTTTTTATTTTTCATAATATATGAATACGAATAGCGGTAGTTTTTAGTCGAGAATACGGGACACTTTATTTTCATCATATCCATCATGGAGTTCACATAAATTAAATCGCTAGCGAAAACGACTATGACGTTTTTAAGCTTTATAAAAGTAACAAAATAATGTATTAATATGCTTATTAAAATAATCTAATAATTATCATGAACCTTTAGTGCACTATACAAATAATCACATTCACGATCGAAAAATCCAACAGCATTACCCTGAAGATCCTTTAACCATTTTACCGTTTTACCAATAAAAATGGCAAATTCATTTTCAAAATACTGGCAACATACGTTGAAGTTTTGTATTCCTTCATATCTGTAAAATTATTATTCGTATTAAAGAAATAAATCAGCCAAATAATCTACAGAAAACCTGTGAAACGATGTTTTATCTTTTTTTTTGTTTTCGGGAACAAATTTTACAGCGTTTTATAATCACAAGACGGCATTTTTTTTACTAAAATTGCAAACCCTTTTTGACGTATTGCATGACACTATATGCGCTATAGCACTGGTGCAGCGACGTATTTGTTTTTGATTTCGTATTTTCTTTGACAAGGGCGACGGGCGGTTGTCATGCTCCATCTGTACTTTATTTTGTAATCTAAGATTTTTCATATATCTACGGAATTGAAATAATGATGTTATTAATTTAGATAAAAATGCATTGCTACAAGGCTATTATTATATAAATATTTTGACGCATAAAGGAAAGTTTTGTGAAGAATAAAAATTATAAACAAATATGTATCCATTGTATGCTTCCATCAAATTGGGGAGAGGTATTAAGCGACATCATTTTCATTGCTGAAGACGGGTCTATAAATAAGTTATCGGTAATTACCGACTAATTTGTACAGACTACAGGGGCTGATTCTGGTAGACCTATAGACGTCAAATGTTGCCTATTAAATTGGCTCGACTATAATAAGTTAATCGAGCGGATAAATGACCCCACTATGACACTCTTATGTCACGCATATACAGTATCCTTTTTTAAACAATGCAATATTATTAGACGCCAACGTTAGATGCACCTTATGTTAGTACACATGCCGTAATTACTTATCATGCAAACTAGTATCTTAATACATTGAATTAGGATTGAAAATAGTGTGATGTTACATATTATAGACATGAGATCATCTGTCTTTGGCAAAACTGTGACGTGTTTGTTTATTATATTATTTTATACGTTTACTAGCTTTCCGCCCGCGGCTTCGCCCGCTTTGTCAAAAATATAATAAATTATATACTAAAACTTTCCTCTTGAATCACTCCTGTCAACAAAACTTCAAAAAAGTTTCTGTGAAAAAAGTTTCTATTGAATTCATTTATTACAAAAAATGTGACAAATGAGGAACCGCTCGACCGATTTTGTGCAAACTTCACATAAACCATCTACTAAATATGCCGACCAAATCCTAAGCATTTGGTTTGGATAGGTGAGCCCGTTCTTGAGTTATGGAATTACAACGAAAAGTGGCATTGATTTTTATATATATACGTTTATAACTAAATGTTCTGCATTAATTGACTGGTTAAACTAAACAAATGCCTTAACCATAACAAACCAGAAAAGATAGTCTCTTTTTGCATTACTAGGTAGATGCAAAATGCAGTCGACCATAACGCACAAGAGGACATTTTTGCAAAGTTTCACATATAATAAATCTAATAAAAAATAAATATTTTTTTTTTTTTTTTTTATATTAGAGTGGGCAAACGGGCTTGTGGAGCGCCTGATCGTAAGCGAGTCCACCGCCCATATTCATCTACAGGGGATTCTGCAGGTGCGTTGCCGACTTTTTGAGATGGAGGTACACTCTCTTCTTGAAGACACTCAAGTTGTAGACATTAGGAAATGTCGCTGCGGGGAGGCTATTCCATAATTTGGTAGTTTGGTAGTTAAATATCTTGAAAGTATAGTTTATCATAGAGCTTATACCTATACCTACCTAATACCTATATTAATTTCAAAGTATAGTTTAAAGAAGAGTTTAACATATGTATTACCTACCTATTTAATCTAAGGCTTAACATAAATCAACTATCTGATACAATATATTATGTTAAATAAAATAATTATAAATTATTAACTAATTCTCTACATAGAGATAAACATATTTTTTTCTCCTCCTTCATGAATAGCTAACTAAAAACAACAACAATAAAAATAACATTAGAATTTTAATTGGTCTGTCATGTTTATAACTAGCAATTGTAATTTTGATACATCATATATTTGTTTAATTAATTAACATAGCGTGAGTTAAATAGAATTTATTGATCAAGGAAGGCTATATAATATCATCACGCTAACACATAGGAGCGGAACAACGCGGACAAAACGTAGCACAGCTATTCATACATATCACTGAATCATGTGTGAACTAGTACCACTAAACGCCTACTCTTTTCCCGTCCGACTAGGGCCCTTCCGGCCTCCTCCACTCAAGCGACAGCCCAAGCCGAGGTTCGAGATCCCTGTCAAGGGGGGACGCCCTTGCGCATGTCGCTACCAGTGTGAACCTTCAGTTCACCCACGCGTCCGCGTTAAAATATAGAAGCCCTTATGGCATCCTTATGGCTAACATTGAGAGACACCACACAAAAAAAGACTACTCTTTTGTCTTACTACGACCTTAAAAGTTCATGTAACCACACCTCAATTATCGAGTAAAAAATATCCTCAATACAACGTACTTTATTGGCGTAATTACAAACAATTCCGACAGTCCATTGTAAAAATTTACAATTTGTCTATGCGATTGTAAAATTTTATACCGAGAGGTTTACTCATAATTAACATGTGTTCGTTATAATCGTACTTCGATATTTAATGGCTCTTTTTTACTTACATCGGATTTTATTGCTTTTTTTTCTATTAGGCTGTGGATGCACGGACGATGCCGACTTTAGAAATACATTTTTCAAAGCGATATTACACAGCGGTTAGGTATACAGTGACCACTGGTTTAATGGTGTTATTTTATTAAAGTGAAACTCTTATTACGTCGTCTCAAACTATTTGGTCTGTGTAGCGCATGTCGCGTGACGCACGATACGTACGATAATTATCGTACAAATACGATAATTTTTAGTTAAATGTCTATAGTGTGAAAAAAAGTTTCACTTTTGCCGTGGTTTCATAAAACCACACAACTTTTTTTGTTCTGTTTTACAATGTTTATAATATGTTTTATAATATAATAATAACTTGTAGTAAACGTAAATATCGTTAATTTTGAGTTTGAGAGAAATAAGAAACCTGAATCATCAAATTAAAAGAATATTAAAATTAAAATAAAATTTATTATTCAGTTGATTAAACAAAAATGTTTCCATTTAGAGACAATTCGTAATGCGATTCCATTTTTACTTTCTTGTATGTCTAATTGTTTAGTCGCACGTCTACAAGCACCCTTACAAGAGCATTGTCGAGATCCGTGATTCGATACAACACAATATAAGTATTTTTATCTAATTGCACGTTGTATTGTTAGCGATAACACGTCTTATATTACCCATAAGCCTCTGTGAATTGATAATGCCTTTGTACTCAAGTAACAGACTACTGTAAACGCACTTAATAGCTGTAGTTGCAATGTTTTGTTATAAACAAATGTATAGGAACTATAGATATGACATGAAGTTGGAAGAATAGAAAATTCCCAACATTTCCCTTCACGTAATAAATACACGAAATCGCTGAATATACAAATTTTATAATCATTTTAATCTTTCTAAGAACTTATAAATTGTTTTTCTTTTTCAGGTCTACATTATCTTCTTCAGATGCTACGATCTATGAAAAGGAGAAACTATACTTTCAAATTCAATCGGGGAATGTAACTTATTAAAAATCTATAAAATATCATCTGTTTCATTTACCTACTACCCTACAACGTCTTATAAATTTTCCTTAATTCCCAAAGTGTTCGCTTCCTTTTTTACTTTAAAGTTACTGTTTTCATTTTATTCAAGAGTTAAATAATTTAATATCATATAGAAGAAGCACAAAAAAAGAACGTTTGTGCCGAGCACACGTGACAGAAGTGAAACTTCTTTGGCAAGATAGCAAAATCGTCGCTTTACTCCATGACGCGACCTTGAAATGTTACTCTCAACGCGCCTAAAGAAGTTTCACTCCAAAAATAACCCTCAAGAAAATGTTGTCAAAGCTAAATAATGAAATAACAAATAGACGCTTCTAGATGCCCAGTATTATGCCATGGGTACAAAGGGTCTAGCCAGGTCACTGTAATACGAGCCGCACAGATGTCACTACTTCCGAGGAGTGCCGCAAAAACTGAGCGTCATTATGTTTGTTCTTGTTCTAAGATGTATGCTATGGTTCATATTAGCTATGGTTCCGTAGTAATTATATTGTTTTAGAAATTAATTATGCTATTTACCCCTTTTCTATACGGCATAAATGGTAATGTTCCTATTACATGCAAAAAGAAATGATCTGATTTCTATAAATTTGGTATATTACTTATAGCTTATTAGTACAGACAGCGCACGGCACGCGGGCTCTAGTGATTATAATATACTAGCGGTCCGCCCCGGCTTCGCCCGTGGTACCTAAAAGGTTTTAGGTGCATGTTTAAACTATCCTATCTCTCAAGTTGGATCGAACTGCACATGGTGTGCGAATTTTATTATAATCGGTTAAGTGGTTTAAGAGTCCATTGAGGACAAACATTGTGACACGAGATTTATATACAGGGTTACTTGTAAAACACCGGCAACAAGATGCGAACGGGAGGGGAAAGGGGGCATCGTTTCGTCCTTTCGATAATGAATAGAACATAGACTTACAAATGTTAGGAGAGTACAATAAAAGCTTAAAAAATCATTTAAAAATAATTTATTGTGTTATGCCAAAAGTCGTAGAACAAATGTTGTTACTTATGATGTTAGCTATCTTGTCCTGCGAGGTTGCCGGTGTTTTACAAATAACCCTGTATATTAAAGAATATATATTAAGATATAATATAAATTCAATTATATCATTATTAATAGATAATAATAGATTCACTTCTTTATACATAAACAACATCGACAATCCTACCCATAAATCAATCCTGGTATCTTTCTGTTCAGCATTTTTTTTTATTGCAGCAGGCTTCAAACATATATAATACACACTTTTATTCAATATTTCATATTTCACTATTCTGCTGTCAATTAACGCAACCAACAAACTACTGGCCCCAAAAACGTAAGATTATTAGTAACAACAAAATGCACTTGCAGCGCACGTGGTTGACATTTGGCACGCTGCATCCGGCACATACGGACATGCATCTGGTGGACAAAAAACGCTACTTGTTCCAGTAATCAATACTGATGAATATTGCGTTTTTTTAACGCAATGAAGTGTGTTGAGATGAAGCGACATATCATAGATAGGTACTGTTTGACTATTTCTATTAAAAATTTAGAATTAGAGTTAGGTTTCTTAATACCTATGTAAAATATTACCGTACATTTGAAATAAGTATAGGCTATTAGGCTGGTTGCAGAGCTTGACCGACCATCAGTGCGTACGTCAGTCGCGCTTGTCATAATATGTATGGAAATTCATAAAACCGTACGGACTGATGGTCGGTCAAGCTCTGCAACCAGCCTTATAGGAGAGTCTTGCTAAGCTTCTTGCTCCAGTAACCAAAACTGATGAATATTGAGTTTTTTTTGTTCTACGCAATGAAGTGTGTTGAGATGAAGAGACATACAATAGTGTTTAACTATTTATATAACAATACAATACTTGTCGGGTCTTGAAACATAGAGTGATAAAATACTTTTACTTACGGACTCAAAAAAACCCTCATAGATAAAAATAAAAACTAGCAATATAGAGCAATGAATTAATAATACAATACGAGTTGACAATCATATTCTATTGGAGACACTACCTACTAAAACAAAAACAACGTGAGTTCAATGGCAAATTACTCCAAGAAATAATAAACCAACAGACATCTTACATACATGATAAGTATGAGCAATTATTTATACCGAGATATGATCAAAACTCAACCAAAACCTACAAGATAGCATAAATAACACACAGCCGATAATTATAACTATTGCTTTTTTAAATAATCTCAACATTACCGTTATGCGGGGTCACATGAGTCGTGTGATGTAAATAAATGTGCTTAATTAAAATCATTTGATCTGCAATCTAAATACATTATCTATCCAATCCAATCCAATAAGCCACGAGGTGGAATGTACGGGTAACAATCTTGTTTTGAATCGAGCGTTGAGACGCGGCGTTTTGTGTTTTATGGGCGGAAAAAGTGTCGAAATTGGGATGGATGCTTAATATTATGTATTTATAAGTGAAATTAGTAAGATTTAATTGAAGAGCATTAATTAAGAGCGAAAGAAGTATGGTATACCTAATATTTATTATTATTTGTGATAAGAAACTAATTCGAAATAGAGACACTGTAAGTACATAATATTTACTCTACATCTAGTATTTTATACGCATATAATTAGTGACTTTGTTAGTATAAATGATATCCATTTAATCAAATCAATTTGTTTTAGTTAAAAGTATGGAAAACATGAATGGAAAAAAATACAGTAACAAAAACAAAACAATACATAAAACATCCGCGTTTCAAAACACAACACCGGTCCGTATGTTTCCACATTTGGACACATTCTATACCAATAACAGGGTCATAATCACCAAGTGTTTCCGCCAAGAGAAATGATATCGACCAAATCAGAATTTTAAAATTAAATGTTCACCATTCAACACAATTGGTATCATATCCATAATATATTTAAAGGATTATAGCTCTTATATATTAAGCAATAAGTATAAAAATTGTGTGAAGGGGTAAAATAGAAAAACACGAAGATGGCTTTTACGATGAGCCGTTTGTAATAAAATTGGAAAGTACAGTATGAGAGCGGTATAACTACCGAGATACGCGGTACATCAAATGATTAGGAAATTCTTTAATTAATAAAATAGATAGTTTGATGTGTTGAGTTCATAAACGTTTCCTGTAGTTGTGTTAAAACTCATAAGCGCTCTATGAGGTCATTGGTTCGATTCCCAGTAAAAATAAAAACAAAAAAATACATAATGTACTTTGGCTCTTTATATAGTCTCTTTATAGTATAAAGGTATATTTTGAATTTAGATTTTAATAGCATCTTATGTTCTGTAAGTTGAAATTATTGTTGGTCAATCCTTAACATATTGTATTGTAGCCAAAGGCATTATACAACGCAATGAGATATTAACTCAACTATGAAGCAAGTGAAGCCGCGGGCAAAGCACTAATACCTAACATATTATTTTCATTAAAAATATTCTAGCAATGTTTGCAAATAAAAAATAATTCGAGTCAATTTAAGGAAAATATAAATAAGGTTATATAAAATGAAACTGAATTGACCTTTTTTACGTTTCAAATTCTAATTTATTGATTTTTCTTTTTATACTTGTATTCCTACAGGAAAATCTCATTTACACGGATGAAACTTCGGGACGCAGCTAGTTCTAAACAAAATATTTGATTGTATGTTTCTACAGAGCGCCCAATTAACAAATCACCTTAATACTTTTATATACCCGGGTGAAAGTACCATAAAAACAATAAGAATATTATCAATTGCGAATAACAGACAATCCATCCCGTTCAATCGAATTGGCAAAATGCCAAGCGAGTAATAAAACATCGAATAGTTTTATAATTGCGCAAAACGATTTTTCGATTAATCCGATATCTATACTAAAATATATTGTACGTGTTTCTATATATTCAACTAACTTTCCGCCCGCGGCTTCGCCCGCTTTTTCAAAAACCTAATAAATTATATACTAAAACCTTCCTCATGAATTACTCTATTTATAAAAAAAAAACCGCATCAAAATCCGTTGCGTACTTTTATACATAGTGACAGAAAAAGCGACATTGTTTTATACTATGTAGTGATAAGTATTTTGCAAATTACAGACACTCTATTTTAAGACCTCAATAAAATGTAATAAACTTTAGTTTCCTTATGATGCGTATTTAATATTTTATAGCATATCAGTATGAAGAGATCCTCGTCTCTATTATTAATGTAGTAAATGATTTAGATGAATAATAACTATTATTTAGATGTCGTTTCGTGAAATAGCTGTTAATTAAATGTGTGTGCTTCTTAAAATAAACTCTATTACAGAGGCGACGATATGTGCACTATTTATACAAATAAATAAAATTTAAGTTTCTGTTTGCAATGTTAGAACAATATGATAATTTTAAGGCGTTATAAGACGCAAGAAAAATGCAAAAAAGAACATATTATGACTAGAAGCGGAAAATAAATAAATAAATATTTCAGGACAATTTTCACACACGGCACGATCTGATTGATCCCTTATTAAGCTTTCGCTTGTGTTATGGAAACCAGATGGCTGATAAACATACGTGTATAATTTTAAATAAATACTAAATATAGATAATTAACACCCAATGTTAATATTTACACAATAAATAAATAACACATTTATTCATTCATCGATCCATCGATTCATTCACTACATTTTTATGGAAATCCTCAATTCTGATTCAAGTTTCACAAGCTGGCGAACTCATTGAGAAAACTAGAGAATGTAAATTATTCCAGAATTTATTAGGTTTAATCTGGGTTACCACAATCTTATCATCATATGAGTTTTAAAATTCCTATGTAGCGTATGGTAACTATTTAGTTCTGATTATATTTATTTTTTTATTGAAGTGAAAGTTCTGGAGTTGGAAAAAAATTTAATGTAACATTTTTTCGTTACGCGCCATCTTTTTCTTATCCCTACCACGCGTGATTCGACGTATTTCTGTAAAGTTGCATATAGTAAATTAAAGCTCATAAAGATGTTTCACTTGTTACGTGTGTACCTACACTAGACACGAACACATTCTTTATAAAACTTTATTGTACAAAACACTGTAGTACAGACTAATAAGGTACAACAATTTTGCACAAAAGGCGGCCTTATTGCTACACAGCAATCTCTTCCAGGCAACCTGGCCATTATATGTGTTTTATTTTCCGATATTACGAATCAGGTTCATCTCTTTTCGCTTTTTTAAAGTGAAGCTTTTATTACATCGTCTCAAACTTTTGGTCTGTGTAGCGCATGTCGCGTGACGCACGATACGTACGATAATTATCGTACAAATACGATAATTTTTAGTTAAATGCACAATGTCTATAGTGTGAAAAAAAGTTTCACTTTTACCATGGTTTCATAAAACCACACAACATTTTTTTTATTCAGGGCTAAAAGCCATTGCCGTATATGAAACTGAAATCACAATGATTATAGCGGAGGCGAACAGCATCATATTTTTAGCATAAATTTAATATATTAATTAATAAGAAGTACAGAAATCTCCTGCATTTCCTATCCTACTGAATTTTTCCAATTTTAAGTACGGTAACAAATACGTTAAATCAGCAATGACAACAAACTACATTTGGGTATTAAAGAATTGTATTATATCACTTCGCAAATCAAAATTAACAGTTCCAAAACATCAGAACAACTATGGAGAACACACGTAGAACATAACAAATCTCTAAGTAGGTGCCATACGCGTGTATCGTGATATCCATAAACCAATGCAACAACCTATTTGAATGTATATTTACGATCTAACTGTACATCCACAATATATTGCCGAGATTTGTCAACTTCGCTCATTGCTTGCGGCATTACCAATCTATTTACATAACTAAGTGCTTTCGGGTTTTATCGCACGCACCGTTTGGTATTTTTATAGCATAAGTCGCAGCTAATTTTGTGATTATATATTTCCGGGAAGTAATGTACATTCATTAATAATATTATGAATAACACTTTAATTTTTAAGGAATTACTTAAAAAGGTAGCCGTAGAGCTTAAGGTTTTACAAAGTTATAGTGTGTCTATGAAGATTTAATAACTATAATTTTTTTTCTAATGTCTGGAACGTTATTCTCTTGAATATAATATTATGTAACTATGTATTACCAAATATGACTAAGATAGCAGTGGTCTAGCTTTAAAAGTAAGAGCCACAGATAGCAGAAAGCTCTTGAAAAAAGTTCACAAATATTTATTTACTTCTTTACCATTAATATAAATAGGTAGAATATCTGTATCCAATATTACAAAAAAATATCATGACGTAGGTGTCCAAAATCTAGACGTTCTTCACTACCTACTACACTATTTAGTAAAAACCAATCTTTACATTTTAGGTACGAGTGTCCGGTAAACACGAATTCAATAACAAAATAATAACCCAGTTTTAAAACAGTCCATTTCATAAGATGATACATGGTTCATCATACATTAGAATGTGTAATAAAATCATCCCACCAATTTTGTATATGGTATGTATAGAATATTTATATGGCTTTGGATTGTATGTGTTGGGCAAGCTAATTGTGCAATACATACTAAATCTAAACTAATATTATAAAGCTGACTGCTGAAGAGTTTGTTTGTTTGTTTAGACGCGCTAATCTCAGGAACTACTTTTTATTTTTATGTCAGAGTAAGCAAAGGGGCAGGTGGGCCACCTGATGTTAAGTGGTCACCACCGCCCATTAACACTTGTAACACTAGAACTGCTGGTCCGATTTCAAAAATTCTTTCAGTGTTAGATAGCCCATTTATCGAGGAAGGCAATATATTATCATCACGCTAAGACCAACAGGAGCGGAGCAATGCGGGTAAATCCGCGGGGCACAACTGGTAGCGTTATAACATGTATATCAAATGTGATCCTTTGAAAAAGGAAATCTAGTTTCGTTTATTTTGATGAAATTTAAGGTAAGTACCTATATACAAACACAATAATAATAAGGCACAAACAACCTGTATTGATCTGACTTTCGTATAGTTATTTATTGAATGCAATTATAGAGAGTTTTTATAGCAAGACCAAATTAGGTACCAAAAAATGTATCATGGATAATCGCGTAGGATACTTTTCAACTCGGTTTTCCCTCTAGTTGTCTGAATTTATCCAACAATAAAAGGGAGACAATATTGAGCTTTTTATGCTCTATAATTTTACATTTAAAACAAACTTTTATAAATAAGTTGAGTTGAGTGATGACCTAAATCTAAAACGTCTAAATTTCTTCCCGTCTAAGTTACCCGCAATCGTTACCAAACATAAAAAAGCCATAAGAATTCTTATTCTCATTCCATCCATCAATCACGGGGTAATCTACACCATAAATAATTTATTTATTTAAACCTATTGGTTTTGAAGAGGGATTTGGTTGGAAGAGAGCTTATTAGCTCTCTTCGGTATTTACGACCACTATCACTAATTAAAATCTCATCAAAATGTCTTCCACTTGCAAGATAAGGACTGTGAAAAACAGCAATAAAACCGTCTTATTTAATGAAATCTTAGATAATGAGAGATTATTATAGAATTTATAGTTTGTGCGTAGTTGGAAATAAGTATGCATTTGGTTCATTTTATGGAGAAGGTAAAAATAATCAGATTCAAAAATACGTCGTCTTATTTTTCAAAGTATTGATGTACGCAACATTGACGTCGTACGGACGATACTGTTTTTCAAGTGTAGGTCAATGATATTAGGTATACATATATACAAAATTGGTGTAGGTAGGTACATCCAGTAAGTTGTTTTTTTGTCACACTGCAACATCACACAAGCATGGCATTGCGTTAT
The DNA here is from genome assembly GCF_905220415.1 of Colias croceus. Taxonomy (NCBI): domain Eukaryota; kingdom Metazoa; phylum Arthropoda; class Insecta; order Lepidoptera; family Pieridae; genus Colias; species Colias croceus. The sequence goes on from NC_059539.1 coordinate 11,832,020, forward strand.
AAATCAAAATTAAAAAAAAACATCAGCTTTAGAGGCAAATTAACAAATTAAAAAAAAAATACTAGTTTTGGCGGCAAATTCCACGTCACTTCGCACCCGGATCGCACAACTATTAAAAATGAACAGGTTCCAAACTTTTGCCTATGCACTGGTGCAATACACTGCGGAAACCAGCACACGAATTAACAAACATAACAAATCAATTATTACTCTAGGAAATGGATGGGCACAATTTCGCACGACTCCTCACTCCAGTAACATCCGTGTCGAATAATTGCTCCAAACTTGTTCGTTTTATTGCGATTGCAAATCATTTATGTAATTAGATTAGTTTTGAATATTAATATCATTTTTTTTTAAAAGGAGGTCAGATCGGTTGAAGGCAATGAATACAGTTTAATATAAAGAATATTTATTAATTAAAAAAAATTGGTTGTCTGTAAAGTCGGTTTACTGACGATAGTTGAACGTGACAACGTTCGATTGTGCTTCTTTGTCGCTCGTTCCGCGCTCTCGCTCGCACTTCAAGCCTTACATGGAACGCCTCAGAGCGAGGTAACGCCGCATGAGTCATGTTTTTTCGTGCGTGCAGGCGGCTCTATCGAATTATAAGACGTTGTCACGGCAAAAATATTTTTACAGAAGTATGTATTAAAAAAAAGTCACCAATGTAACATACAGGAAAGAATATAAATGTCACGGCTTTGATAACTGATAAAAACAATTCCCACCTAGAAAAAAATCATACATAATAAATTCATACTTAATATTATAAATGCGAAAGTAACTCTGTCTGTCTGTCTGTTACTCAATCACGACTAAACTAGGTACTGAACCAATTTTCATGAAATTGGTATGGAGATATTTTGATACCCGAGAAAGGACATAGGCTACTTTTTATCCCGGGAAAATGACGCAATACCGGAAATCCCACGGGAACGGGAACTATGCGGGTTTTTCTTTGACTGCGCGGGCGAAGCCGCGGGCGGAAACCTAGTAAATAATAATTAAATATTTAGCCAAACTACGTCTTTAATCGCCTCCATCACATAAAGATGTTTAATTTACATAATATTATGTTTCTATTTTTATCTTCATTTAAAATTCTATGTCTTTGTTTAAATATATGATCTATACTTTCTCCTTAGGCTTTAATTGTCAACACTAGAATTGATGTGTTTTCTAATCTACACTAATATTAATATAGCTTAAGAGTTTGATTGTTTGTTTGCTTGTTTCATAGTCCATTTATCGAGGAAAGATATATCATCATGCTATGGCAATAGGAACGGAGCAATGCGGATAAAACCGCGTGACACCGCTAGTATTTTTTTTCTTATTTTTCACAATTACCTTTTTCACATTATACCAATATTGATAAGACTCTATAATTTAGATAGTGAAATATTTTGAACTAACGAAATGATGCGGAAGCTCATCAATAAATGATGATACTATCATAAATTTGCATACATGTAAATATACCCAATTACCAAGACTTGTGTTTTGTAACTAATTAGCGTGAGAATTATATTTATCATACCCGCGTAAATAAATAATTTAGAAATTAGTGTTATATTCTCTATGTTATTAATATAAGTTATATCACTAACTCTACATAGTATAAAACAAAGTCGCTTTCTCTGTCTCCATGTCCCTATACAGGTATACTTAAATCTTTAAAACTACGCTACCTATTTTGATACGGTTTTTTGACGTGACAACGTCTTATAATTCGATAGAGCCGGCTGCACGCCCGAAAAAACATGACTCATGCGGCGTTACCTCGCTCTGAGGCGTTCCATGTAAGGCTTGAAGTGCGAGCGAGAGCGCGGAACCAGCGACAAAGAAGCATAATCGTTGTCACGTTCAACTATCGTCAGTAAACCGACTTTACAGACAACCATTTTTTTACAGGTAGAGTGATTCAAGAGGAAGGATAGTTGTATATAATTTATTAGTTTTAGACAAAGCAGGCGGAACCGCGGGCGGAAAGCTAGTTATTTTATAGATTAGCATTCTTTTCTATATTAGCTAAAGAAAAAGTATTTGATTCAATTTCATTTAAGTCTGTTTCTTTATAAGTTATAAGAGGGGTTTGATTCCCATAAATTTTCTTCTCATTTAACCGACTCAAACATTTAAAATATCACAAAAATAACATTATCCACGCAAACATATCATAAAATAAAATATAATAATACTTAAAAATTTTAATATGTGGTACGAAGATGTACGCCAACATAATTACACCAACCGGTCGGATGAATTTAAATAATAAAGATATAGGGTAATAAAAAAGCATATGTCACATACCTACTTATCAAATTTATTTCTAGTTGAGCCAAAGAATAAGTAAGTTACAGATGTGAAATGTATTTTGTGCCTTCGAGCGAGTTAAAAGCCATCCTCAGAATTTCACTGAAACCTTTGTTTGGATAAAGGAAAATACGTTTTAAGACACTAATCACTCCATAGTATAAAACAAAGTCACTTTCTCTGTCCCTATGTACCTTTGTATCCTTAAATAAAATAAAGCTATGATATGATTAATATTTATTAATTAAAACATTAATTTAACACCATATGCTGTACAATTTTTCCATATTGTGTTAATTATTATAAAATATTAAATACATATTTATAATGCTAATTTTTGCACACGTTGTATTAGGCATCATAATATATTCACACCTCAACGGCGACCTCACTTCTAGTGTTATTAACAAGCTTAATAACTTATGAAAGTATAATGAAAACATTTTTCAGTTCACGTAAAGTGCTGTGCAGCGCATAAATCGAGTTAAAAATACATATTCCTCATGTATATTGGCAAGCAAGCTAGTTAATCTGTGTTCATTATTTAAGCTTCACCCTAAATTCGTGTATAAAATGGTACAACTACAAGGTATTTTATATAGCTTATGACTGTGCACTGACTCGTGGATACTTACGTTTCAAATCCATAATTGTTGGTGATCTTTTTGTTCATTTCATAATTACAGGATAACAAAACATATCTACTTTTAAAGAAATTTCAGAATTCTATTAATATTTTCTTTTTTTTTTATGTTCGGATAGGTAGACATTTGACCACAGTCCCACCTGATGGGAAGCGGTGACGCGGTCTATGGTGGTAAATCATGTCTACCTAGAAAATGCCTATTTATTCGCCTCTTGAAGGAACCTATATTGTAGTTCTCCGGAAAGACAGATGCTGGCAGGGAGTTCCACTCCTTGGGGGTTCGAACTAAGAATGACGACGCAAAGCGTGAAGTGCGAGCAGTCGGCATTTCCACCAAGTAAGGATGGTAACCTGCAGTGCGCCTGGATGTCCGTTGAAAAAAAGGGGAAGCAGGGATGATGCTGTGCAATTCAGTGGCGCATTCGCCGAAGTGTAAGCGATAGAAAACCGAATAATGCAAAGTTGAAATATACAATCATTCTAAATTAACGAATGTGATATTTTAGTTTATCAATCCACAGACCACAACCAACAAAATAGGCATGAACTTTTATTTTCATTCAACTAACACATCTACATTCCCTAATCTATGCCAATTTACCGTACTAAGTATGTTCGGCAATTGGCGATGTCGCAACTCGGCATCGGCCATAACATTATGTATTCATACAATAAAACAGAAATAACGAGATGTGGACCAAAACGAGATGGATCGAATAAGGCACGAATGAACTCGTTCTAGCACAACCACACGTTGGCATATTTGATGTGTTTAATTTTAATTTTAATAGTTTAGCCGCCCGCCCTGGCTTCGCACGCGTTGATGGTCTTATTTATCAAGTACCAGGGTGCTGGGTGGTGTCCAAATATTATTTGGGTAATTCAGTAGCATAAATATTTGATATTTAAATTCTTCTATCGTCTATCGTGTAATGTTACGAATTTTAGCATGTGATTCATTTTAAATATTGCCTATAAGTGGTCCTGGAACGGTCATGTTCGAAATCGAATTAGATATAGAAATAATAAATAGTGTGTATATAATGAAAGTATACAAGTGTTTTAACAACAATAATCCTTATATTATTTGAAAATATGTATATATCAACTATAAAAGGATCGGCATTACTGACTAGTGGCTACTGTTTTGATTAGTAATGAAAAGCGTTTGTTGAAATCGCCATCGTTTTATGTCTTTGGGCAAACTCCGTAATCAAATTACATTAAAATAATCCTTTATTCTATACCATCCTTCTTTTTCAAACTACAAAGACTTTTCAATCCAGGATCATGCTGGCTTCTACACCGATGTTTTCACTATAGGCATATTTTGTCCACTAGGTATGCAGTATGCTATAACATCACAATCTACGTTACAAGCACCCACTTAACATGATACCAGTACCTCAAGAACGCCAATAAAAGCAGCATCACTGGCGATAAAACTATTCCCGATCAAAGATAAACATCGGAATCAAATAAAAACGCACTCATCGAGTTATTATACACAATAAACGCGGCATCTGTTTACAGCAAGACAATCAGATAATAACGTTACTATTACTCAAACTCAAATAAAAATTGTTTACCGATCTGGCCTGATATTACGAATTAATGAGCTATCATAATTTACGTTTAGAACACTGTTGGCAATGTATATTGTTTTGTTATCTTAATAACTACTGGGAATCAGTTTAAGTGCAAATCTATACTAATATTATAAAGCTGAAGAGTTTGTTTGTTTGAACGCGCTAATCTAAGGAAATACGTCTGGTCCGATTTGAAATTCTTTCGGTGTTAGATAGTCCATTTATCGAGGAAGGCTTGTAGGCTATAATATTAACACGCTAAGGCCAACAGGACCGGAGCAACGCGGGTGCAACCGCGAAGGGCAGCTTTATATTTATTAAGTATATTTACTTCTATGTATCAAAAACCATATCGCTATTTTATAAGATATTTATTGTCTATGTAAATATTAAATTATATACATTATTTTTATAAACCTTTCTGATTTTTAAGGCGCATTCTTATAAAAAAGCAGTATTTTTTTCTACTATATATACCAGTATTACTCACTTCAATCTACATTATACTATGTAGTCCTATCATACATCCTATGCTTGACAAACTACGAAAGTAAATCTTCAAAAAAAAAAACCTCAAAATTCTAAACCCATCAATCTCTATACAATATCGTACAGATATAAGAGCACTTAACAACCCAACTAATTAACTCACTTATAAAACGATTATAATAAAATAGTGAATCGTTAAATACTTCTATAAAACTCGCGAGGAGCCGTAAAAATAAATCTGGTACTAAATATTAAAAGGTACCAACAATTACAACTTGCTGTGTAAAAAGTTCGATTCGAGTTTTAATGTTATGCGTGTAAGGTCACGTTTTTTATGGCGCGGAGAGTAGAAAACTATTTAATTGTATAATAAAAGAAACGACAAGGGAAAACTGTTAAACCTTAATATATGTATATATATTGTCTGTTCTAGAATAGACACTAAAGCAATTCGTGTTTAGCAAAAATAAGACGAACTCTACATTCCTAGATACCTTCAATTTAACTCATTCCAAATCCAATTTTATTTCTTGTATTGTTCAGTTGTTTAATTTTAATTCAATTTCATAGTTAGTATGTATTTAAATCTATGATCTTATATAGTACTAGGTTTCCGCCCGCGGCTTCGCCCGCGCAGTCAAAGAAAAACCCGCATAGTTCCCATTCCCGTGGGATTTCCGGGATTGCGTCATTTTCCTGGGATAAAAAGTAGCCTATGTCCTTTCTCGGGTATCAAAATATGTCTATACCGAATTTCATGCAAATTGGTTCAGTAGTTAAGGCGTGATTGAGTAACAGACAGACAGAGTTACTTTCGCATTTATAATATTAGTATGGATTATTATTAAAGACGTTATATATATATTTATTGTATTCAGGCATTGTACCATTTATCTTTATTTATTGCACAATATGCATATTATGTTGAACAGCCTATATAAAATTTAAATGTAATAATAGGTATAATTTACCAAATCTGTAATTTACCATTACTACAATTAAAGATATTTATAAGTTTTTCAGAAGCTTATTTCAATGTATTAGGCAGGTACTTGTATGCCTCCGGAAAAAAATTTTAACGTCCACCAATCTCCGAATCTCAAGTTAATTAACCATAATGATAAAATTAAAAAAAGCGATATCAATTTAAAGAACAGTACCAAACGATATAAATTAACCCGCTAGAGTAATCGGGACCACACGCACAGCATCTAAAAATTATTTACCAATGCGATGGAATTATACTCATCAATTAAGCTTTCTCTGTAAGGTATTTTTGTATTACACGAAGATTAGAGATTCAATTTTGTTATTAATGTATTGATTTCGCAGCCATTTGTCTTGTGACAAGATTTACGTGGACATTTCGTTGACTGGTTTTATGTCTTAATTATTTTTATAATCTTAAATACTTAGTGCGTATCGTTATAGATAGTATTGATTAATAGTCGACACAATTAATATGGAAAGAGTTTAAAAATGTATTAAAAAGTTGCCCATAACTTAGTCCGGTTTGAACTTACTGCTTATTAGTCACATAATATCACTCCTTGGTAAATATCATCAACATTACCAATTACTTGTTCTGCACATACATATTTTATGTATTTGTAATAACAATTCCTTGTTTTGAAAGACACAGATATTAATATAACTACCATTTGACCGGAATCCATTGCCATAAATCAAGAACAACAAAAGGCGCGCGGTACATCGTCTAATTGGATCGTCGCCATATTGAAAATACCATAACCAATTTCGTCAAAAACCGAAAACTAAAGCCCACTGTGTAACAGTATATTGTAATTAGGATCGCCATCATTTCAAGATGTTCCCATTCTTATTATAGACTTTTTTATATTATAAAATTAGCCAACACATAAGTAAAATAATTGATCATTCCTTTCTCTTCCAGTCCTAATTCATTGTTAATATTTCCTGCAATATAATACTAAACAAGTACCTTGTACTATGAGATCAACCTATCCTCTTGTCTTGAAATAAATACTTAGATATTTTTCATTAAACCCCTCATATTTAAAATTCAAAATATCCGTAATCCACAAGACGTGTGGCAACCTCATCTCTACTGCGAAAGAACATAAAACCGAGTTGGCTATTAGATCCGTTTGTAGCAAACGACATTTTTATATTCTACAAGTAAGTGGCCCGCGCCTGCGCAGTGCACACCACCGCGCGCTCTACGCACACACGCGCAGCGAATACAGGTAAACAAATGTGCTAAGTAAAAAATATTATTATAGCATAATACGCCATAAAACACGAGAATCTCGGAGCGGGGTCAGCGGTTCTTAAGCTGTATGCGAAGCAATGAATGTAGTTTGTAGACTCGTCGTAGCACGCCTACGCGCGTAGCGGTTGACCGGTTATCAATGAGGAACGTTTGGTGCGTATAATTTTCTTGAAATGCTTTCATCAATCTATTTTATAAAAAAATATTGAAGTGCCACAAAAATTTACGAATTTAAGAAGTAATGTAGTTAGTTACTTCAAATTTAATGCTGAAATAATCATTTTGGCAAAACATTAAAATTAATAATGGTTTACAAATAACAAACAGTACTTCTGTAAAACAATACTTAAAAGCCATTTGATTAAGTATCAAACTATCACAATTATTTATTACTAAAGTTTGAGAACCGCCAAGAAGACGGTACTCTAACATAAACAATGTCAATGATTTCTATTAAAACCATTCGGCATTTCGATATACGAATCATATTAGAATAACGTCTGGGAACGATTTCTACGCAATGTGCAATAAATTACTGAGGCGTCGGACGGTAATGAGCTTAACGTTCTTATGTTTTAAGCAATAGAGGTCATATTGCCTTGGCATAACTTTGTAAGTGTCGATAGTAAAAAAAAATAATTTCGGTAAGTCTTTGTTTAAAAGTTTAAGGACGTTTTGACTAACGTTATGACGCGGGTTTGGTTGTTAGCAAATGTAGAGTTACTATAATTTTCAAGGAAAATAATGAGGACAAATAACACTCGTTTTATTTTAATAAACAATTCGATTATTTGATTATCTTGAATCGAATATAAATTATTGTATTGTATATTTAAATATCTGATGATTCTTGAATTACTTTTTTGAACTTTTTGTGTGAGTGAAAAAAAAAATACACTTAGATGCATTAATTAGAAACAGGTCAGATAAATTCAATGTTAGTAGTAATTGGATGTGTAACAACTTAATTTATATGCGATTTTTAATCTATACTAATATTTTATAGCTGAAGAGTTTGTTTGTTTGTTTGAACGCCCAAATCTTGGGAACTACTGGTCCGATTTGAAAAATTCTTTCGGTGTTAGATAGTCCATTTATCGAGGAAGGTTATGCTATATATATCATCACGCTATGACCAACAGGAGTGGAGCCACGGGGGTGAAACCGCGCGGAGCAGCTAGTGTATTATAATATATCTCAAGGTTTCCTTTACTATTGCTCAATATGATTTGTTCGTTAGACGTGAAGATGATTAAAAGTTATTAAACTATTTTGAAGGTAAACAACCATGAGCAATAAGCATTAATAAAATAAGCGACAGATTTATGTTTTAATTGTAATAAAACACCGCTGGTATTATTTTTATTTTAGTTGGTCGCTGACGTCACAGTTCAAAACAGGAAAAATAATAGTACTACTATTATTATTGGTACTATAGGTGGTATTGGTGATTAAATTTAGAAATAGATGCAGTAGCTTGTGATTTACTATTTACTATTAAAGATTTACTATTTGTGAATTATTAATGCTCATTCGAATATATGAAGAATGTTACTTATCTTTTTAATTACTCATATAAAGTGTTTATTTGTAGTTATAACTATAAACTGTTATCTTAGGTAATGTCTTCTTTAAGTATTACCAAGGATTTACCATTTAGCCAATGGGCAACACCTAGTATACACAGATGCAGGAATGTTTTATATGAGTTATATGGCATGAAGCAATATAACAAAGACATGTCATTTCTTAGTTATGTTAGAAATTATTCAAAAACTTTTAAAAAAGTTTGTTTCACTGCCAAGTGCTTGTATGTCAGAGATAAAATACGCAACTCTGATAACAAAGTTAAAACGGTTTGGTCAATTATTAATGGTGAAATGGGCAAAAGCCAATCAAATAGTACCATAAAACTTGTTAATGCTGGTAGGGTCATTGACAAAAGTGCTGATGTTGCGCTTGCTTTTGAAGATTTTTTTAGTAGTGTCCCTGTTAGTATTACCGAAAAATTAAATTCGTCATCAGCGCTTGCGGAGTCCTACTTGAGGGACCATGTTGCTGAGTGTAATGTATTATTTGAATTGCGACATGTGACTGCAGAGGAAATTGTTAAAACTTTTAAAACATTAAACTTAAAAAAAACATGTGATCTCTGGGGAATGTCTGTAAATTTAGTAAATAATATTATAGAAAACATTGCCAACCACTTAGCGTTTATATTTAATCAATGTTGTGACTGTGGTATATTCCCTGATTTATTAAAGTTAAGTAAAGTAATTCCTTTATTTAAAAGTGGTGACCAGGAAGACTGTAATAACTATAGGCCAATTTCCATTTTACCAACTTTGAGCAAAGTCTTCGAGAAATTAATTTTAAACCAATTATGTAGTCATTTTGTATCAAATGGTTTACTGCACGCCAAACAGTTTGGTTTCACAAAGGGGCGCTCTACTACTGATGCTGGAATAGCTCTTTTGTCACATATATATAAAGCATGGGAAAATTCAAAGAATGCTTTAGGGATATTCTGTGACCTTTCTAAGGCTTTTGACTGTGTAGAACATACCACTCTATTACGGAAACTAAATTTTTATGGTATTAAAGGTTTATCTCAGGACCTCATAGCTTCATATCTTCAGAACAGGGTACAAACCGTTGTTGTTAATGGAGAGAAATCTCACGGTGCGCCGATTAACATAGGTGTTCCGCAGGGATCTATCTTAGGACCGTTTTTGTTCTTAGTATATATTAATGACCTACCTTATTATTTGCAGGATATGTGTGAAATAGTACTGTTTGCAGATGATACCTCATTAATATTTAATGTGGATAGACATGACTCAAACGTTGACGAAGTAAACTCTGCTCTTTTACGCATATCCAATTGGTTCACTGCTAATAATTTATTATTAAATGCAAAAAAAACAAATTGTGTAGAATTTATCCTTCCAAATGTAAAAAAGGTAAAAAGGGATATTATTTTAAACGGGGAGGTATTATACCCTGTGGATTCTACTGTTTTTCTTGGATTGACACTAGATGAGAAGTTACAATGGGGGGCCCATGTTGCCGCCACCGCTGCTAAGCTTAGTTCAGCTGCATATGCAGTTCGAAGAATAAGGCATCTCACCGATGTAGACACGGCTAGATTGGTTTATTTTAGCTACTTTCATAGCATTATGTCCTATGGAATTCTTCTATGGGGCAGGGCTGCAGATATTGAAACTATATTTATATTACAGAAAAGAGCCATACGCTCTATATATAATTTACGTGCTAGGGACTCACTAAGAGATCTCTTTAAGAATACTGGTATCCTCACTGTACCATCACAGTATATATTTAATAATATTTTATATGTACACAAAAACGCAGACTTACACACAAGAGTAGGAGATAGACACTGTTATGGCACAAGGAACAGAAATAAAATTGAAATGCCATTTTACCGGTTAGCTAAAGTTAAAAATTCATTTATGGGTCAAGGTATACTTTTTTACAACAAAATTCCTCATAGTATTAAAGAGTTTAGTAGTGCTAAATTTAAGAATTATGTAAAAAACGTCTTAGTTCAGAGAGCCTATTACAGCATTAAGGAATATATGGAAGATAAAAACCCATGGAGGGTTGTCGCGTGAGAACCGCAGGACAGTTCTTTGGCATATTATGATAATATATACGTACGGTTACTTACATATTTTGTAAAATTAAATTGTAATACTGAAATGATTTAAAAGAGCAACTATGGAGTTTCTTGCCGATTCTTCTCCATAGATACTGCTTTCCGAATCGGTGGTAAATGATAAAAATATGTATTGACGTTTCAAAAGTGCTTCTCGAAGAAGTCTAATTGAATAAATAAATGTTTGAGTTTGAGTTTGAGTTTTGAGTTTGAATGGATTGATTAAAAAAAGGCGAATGCTTTAATTATTATTGTTGATTTTATACCTAATTTATAAGTAGGTACATAGATTGTTTATATGCAATCAAGAAAAGAAAAATCTATAACGTCCGATCATTACTATTTCCTCTACATCAAAAAAATAATATTAAATGACATATTTACTTAATTTTAATGTTTATAGATTCAAAGAATGTGCGCGCTTCATTATCTTTTCCCCGCTTGCATAGAGTTGGGATGAATGAACCCATATTTAAAAAAGTTTTATTATAGTTTCATTACATATATAAAAAGGCTTATATCAATATTATACTACTGACGTATTTTCTGTACAATTGTATATTTGCATATACCCTATACCTACTTACTGTAAAATATACTTCATGCTTTTAAAAAAAATGTGCAGTGCAATTAAAAAGGTTCAATGCATGCATACCTATGGGAATATTAGATATAACTTGTTATTAATTCATAAAATTACTAACCTCTATACATTTAAATAAACAAACTGCATAATTTAAACAAATTGCCTAAAAAAGTGACTTGTACGACTTGTGTACTAAAGTGACTTGATGTTGTTCATATTTTCTTCTTCCTTATTTTCAGATTCTTATTTTTCTCACATAGTTTTCAAACATCTAAGAATTGAAGTTAATAATTATCTGATTTTATAATGGTGATATTTTATTCAACACTACTAAAATACCAAAGCTACTTCTCTTATCCTACACATTAAATACAAAGGGAGTGTGACTATGTGCAACAAACTAAAAAAACTGATGGAAGAAAACAACATCAAAAGTCTTCCATCTCACCGCGCCAATAAATGATCGAATATTTTGTTAAAGCACGATTCACGCCACACCGTGCCGGGAACGAACCGTGCCGAAACCGGGAAACAAATGAAACAAAATCCATACAAATTTCAACGCCATGCCCCGTCCGTGTACAGCCGGGCCACGGTCAGGCATGTATCACTTCATAAAATAATCTTTGATAGAGCCCGTACGCGACACGGTGTAGCGTAAACCATGCTTTATTCGTTCCACGGCGTAGTGTAAACCATGCTCAATTCGTTCCACGGTGTAGCGTAAACCAATTCGTTCCAATATTGGCGCGGGTTGTGTAAAACAGTACGAACCCAGAAGGCCGTGAGGTTCGGCTGGAGACGGCTCTGCAGATCCGGGTCGGAGAGGGCCCCGCGGCCGAGGGAGGACGCCGAGCTGCCGGAGGGCCGCTTGCCGCGCCCGCGCCTCTCACCACCCTGGGGGATACTACGGCTAGGTGATGAAGCTAACGATCGTAGCAGCGGGTGCCTAGTTGTGACCATATTTAACTGTATATTTTAATGATTAAGTAATTACACTGTTTAACTAAGTATACAGTTATTTAAAAAAATCGTTTACATCTTGCTAGGTAGTATTTCTGTTTATGACACAATTACTTCGAATATTTCCGACTGATTAATAATTGTGATCTTTAAGTTATGCTCAGACTAACTTTAGCACTTATATTTATCATAATAAACTGAAAAGATTTTTGTGAAAAGATGCTTGAAATTTACTTTGTTGTGGAAAAAATACTGTAATTTTGAAAAAGAATAGCAGTTTTTACAAATGGAACTATATCAAAGATCAAGTACCTATATTGTAATTATAGAATATTTTGAAGATGTACCGCTGCTACACTCGCCATTAAATCGCTTACCTTATAGCTATGTATCTAGCAACTACGTAAAGCTGTGTCACACTCCCTAAGGGTCTTATTGCTCAATCACTGAAACTATAGACTCGAGACCTTTTTCAAATGAACAAAAAAAAATATTTAATTTATAATGTATAGAGCACAGGTTCGATTACTGATTTAACTGGGAAAAATTGGGATTATATCTTTCTTATATATAAAATTATGGTAAGTACATAAAAGTAATTGAGCAATACGACCATAATAAAAAGCAACTATTATAGTATATAAACTATATAGTATATTATATTGCAAGAAATATATTTCCATGTATCTATATATAATATTGATGTAATGCAATTTATTGTAGCATTTGAACATAATTAGGATTTAAATATAAAATATAATTGATATATATATATCAATCCTATCAAATATCATCATTAATTAAATTCCAATAATATCTGACTATTTTTTTTCTATGTAGAGACTGAATAGATTTAATTTCATCCTATTATAACAGATACCTACACTTTAGTATATTTTCTTCCCAAATACTTTCCTAATACTTTTCAATACTACATTGGGTACTCGGGTTGCTTGAGAGAAATTGCTTTGAGCATTAAAGCCGCCCTTTGCATCAAATATCCTGTTTTTGTATGCAATAAAGATTATAAATAAATATTATATTTATGTGCGGACCTGCGACCAGTACCATCAAACATACAAAAAAGACAGATTAACGACATAACATAACGTACAGACAGACTGATTTACGAATTATATATGTTTAAAATATATTTCCGGTAGAGTACGTAGCGTGGGCGCGGCAATCACGGCCAAATATAAAGCTAGTGAAGATCTATGAGTGATCTACCAGTCCACAGATCATAAACGTCAATGTTTTTTTTAATTGTAATTTATTGGGATTACAATGATTTCCTAATAACTAATTAGCGATCACGTACACAAAATAGGTAATATATGATACAAGTTATATTCAAGTTTTTATAAGTACGTCGATACGTTTTTTTATTACTACTTATATTTTTTTGTAACTGGTAATTTAAGGTACTTACTTCTATTATTTTTAAAATTGTCAATGCAATTATATTAAAGACATCTGTAAAAGAACCTATGTATGTATGTCTTTATCCCTTTAACGAGTACAGATAGAATATGAAGTCTAGATATAAATAAATTGCACGTATTATTTATGACATGGTAAATAAACCCTTGACCCCTGACCCCTGACCGCCTCCTTGGTACAGTGGTTGACCCATAAGCGTAGCACCGAGGGGTCCTGGGTTCGATTCCCGGTGGAGACGAAGAAAAAACAAATGTCTCGGTCTGGCAGGACATAGAAGGCTGATCACCTATTTGTCCCTAAAAAAAATCGATCAGTGAAACAGATGTATAATGCACCCCTTCCCCACAAGGGGACATGGGACTTCACTTGTAAATAAACCCTTGATGAGTAAGATATAGCCTAGTTTATCATCACTCGAAGAATAAGAAATAAAAGATAAAAATTAGAAACAAAACTCTAAATTGAACCACGCAATTAAAAAATACAAGGATCTCAAGTCGACAATTATTTTCAAAACAAATGAAGCAAGATTATCCAACGCCTTATAAGGAGCATTTTAATAGACTTTACATATTAAGATAAACCTCAGTGATAGAAGACCAAATTAATTGTACAAACAGCTAATTAACTTAATTAAAAAAAAAAATTAAAAAACATTTCACATTAAAATAAATTACCAAAATGTTATGACCAACATTTGCATAATATTAATATCGCAAATATACAAAATAGTGATGTAATGACCAAAAACAATTTCGATAATTCGTCGAATTTTGACGGAACTGTTTAATTCGAATCCACGCGGGCGTTCTAAATTTAAACGATATTGTTCGAATTTCCATAAACAAGTATAGTCTCAGTAGTGACAATCGGATGAGAGTGCGGTGACACGGAATAAAACCGGTATAATATAAAATAAAAAGCGGACCATACCCACACTTAGGCGAATTGGTTATCTCATTCCATTGGTACTTACGAGATTCATTACACATTATTGGCTAGATATCCAATAAAACCATATTTGTTTGCTAGTAGTGTTGTGCTTATGTCGATAAACATTATAATTATTTATATTATATTATTATAAATATGTAGTGCGGGTTTATTTTTTTTAAGTTTATGAAGCTATAGGTTTAGGCAATTATTTTATACTAGTATGAAGAAAATGATATTTATTAAATTCCTTGAAACTAATTTAAAAGGGCTTATATATTGGTAGAGCCGATAGAAATATATTTCCAATCATAATATAGACTTACACACAGCAGCATCTTATTTATTCGTATTATTTGAACATACTTAAGAAATTCGTCAATCTTTAGATGTGAGTCGTAATCATTTCAAAGTGCCAAATAGTCCCAAAGCAAATGACTACACTACTATTTCAAAAATTGAAAACTATCATCATTATAAAACACCTTTATCGAAACACGTCCATTATTTCTGTTTAATTACAAAACTATCGACACCCGCACACCACTACTCAAACCAGTCGTGATTAGTTACGGTACGGATAGGTATCAGATTTGAATAACCGAAATTTATAGCGCGACATACTGGTATCATCTCTACTTGAACTATGTGTGTTAATGTTCGCATACATTAGTCATTATGTGAACGTGTGAAATCTGTACATACGTAGCTACCTATATTCGTGTGTTTTATTGTTTTTATAGGCCCTCTTCACAATGGGCAGCGTTGGCCCAACGATCGTCAATGTTTGACATTGCGGCGGTTATGAATAAACATCTATATTCTACAGTGATGACCGATGATAGACATCTAGGCACTCTACGCTACAGTGATTGTCTGTACTCGCCCAATGCTGCCCATTGTGAAGAGGTTGCGTTAAGTTTGTAGGCGAAGATTGGGCAAGCGATAATTATTGTCTGGCTAACGAAAGATGAGACTGGGAAAAGGCGGCAAATTCAAAAAATCAACATATGGCAACTTAGGTTATAGTTGGAAATATAGTTTTAATACTTTTATTTATTATTTTCTCTTACGAGCAAAAAAAAAAAACAAACTCTTCATCTTTATAATATTGTTTTAAGTAATTTATTACAGTTAAGTAATACAGATAGACAAAAAAGAATACCGAATGAAAGCAAGAAAAAACACAATAAAAATACAATTAAAGTTTGTTTAATCAATATAATCATGTTAAATCTAATAATTCAACCGCGAGTGAATAGTAAGAATTACTATCATTATCTCTGACTCTTATTATGAACTCTTCCATTTCTGCAGTTATTCCATCTCGTTTTTTATACTATCTTCAACACGATAAACATGGTCCGGTCATAGAAGAAATCTCGTCAAGATACTGATTTTGTGTCTTTAAACATTTTGAACGAAACAGATCATTCAATTTTTTTTTATTGTTGCTTGAATAGTTTATAACTGGACTATTGGTATCATCCATATTACCTGCAAAATAATAAATATTTCAAAATGAATAGTATCAAAATATCAAAGTCACACTTAACAACGCATTGAGATATTTCACGACAAACACTCTTGTTTTTCCTTGTAAACTACATCTCTTTCAACTTGTTTCTTTTCAAATTTACTAATCATAGTATAAAGAACCTTTTTTAAGTCGCTTTTCAATGTTTTCGTCTCGTTTTCAATTAGAAAACACTAAAATCGCGGAAATAATTTTCACTTTGACATATCAACAACTCAGGTTTTATTGACAATTACGTAATTATAAGTGTTGCCATATAAATTTTCGAAATAAAAAGCCAGTCTCATCTTTCGTTAGCCAAACTCTAGTAGAGTTGGATATTGTTCATCGTAAATTAAAATATCGATGAATATAAAGATTTTGGATTAAGTTGGTTTTGTAGCAATTCATAAAGTTTGCCCAGTTTTCAGTCAACTTCAAGACTCTTGTAAATATTATGGATACTGCAATATTTCTAATTATATTAATTAAAACATCCAAAAACAAATTAATTAATCCGCCGCTCCGCTAATGTCTTCTTATATATTTATGCAAATTTTTGGTGCAATAAAGTATCATCTATCCAATCTCAAAAAATCATAGATAACATGATCTAAAATTAAACTATAGATATATTTGCCACGCAAGATACATCGTAACCTTTTTTTTTTTTTTTTTTTTCAAGTGGGGAAATCTTGCCTAAGATACCCACGGCTCCCGGGGAAGGAGCCGTGGGTTATGTCGGATTCCTACCGACCAAAACCCCACCGTGTACCAACGCGCTGCTTTAGACGGGATGCGGGTACACATTCGCAATCTTCCGCATGTCCCGCCCAGCAGTTGCCCGTTTCCAGGCTCTCCGCCACTTGCCCGTTTCCAGGCCCTCCACCAAATGCCCACCCCGGGGTGGCGCAAGCCGTACACGAGCTCATGCCACCCACTCGCCGATGATGGATTGTTCCCCGTTCCATCATCGGCGTTCCCCAAACCCTCGACCCCAGCACTGACCGGCCGAAGGACGCGCGCCGAAAGGCCCTCCGAAACGTGAGTCACGCGTCAAACGACCCTCCGGCGCACTTTTATAGAGGTTTCCCTCGCAGCCCCCACCTCACACCAGAGGTGGCGGCCCTCGGTCCGGCCCCACGGACCGGATTACGAGTTGGCAGACGGCTGTCTCAGGACAGCCGCCGCCCTACACCCACCTTCAGGAGTCACCGCGTGTCACAAAAGTGACGCGTCGGGATCCCGCCCCCTGTTTTGTTGGTAGTTAGACTACCAACAAAAAACAACGCGCGCGGCCTCTGGCCGCCATCCATCGCCGCAAAGCGCAGCCCCCTGCCAGTCGGTCGGAACGAGACCCAAACGAGCCCCGATCGACCTTCCAACCCCGTTTTGCCCAGCCAAATTACCAGGCCGCGACCACTAGCCGCCATCCCTCGCCGTACCACAACGGCACCTGAGCCAATCCTGGCCCCCCGGAGGATCCTAGCCAGCTAGCCAGCCATCCAGCCAGCCAGCCAGCCGGACAACCAGCCGGTGCCAGCATGCCAGCCAGCCGCCGTCCAAAGCAGCCAGCCAGCCAACCGGTGGAGCAGCCGGTTTCAGCCAGCCTGCCAGCCGGCCCCCTAGCCAGCCAGCGAGGCAGCCGGTGTGACCAGCCGGTTCCAGCCAGCCCGGCCAGCCGGCCTTCAAGCCAGCCAGCCAGCTATATGGATCCCTGGCCGTCGAACCAATCGTGTCGTCAGACGACAGACCGTCCTTTCAGCCCCTCCGCGTCCAATTAGCTTCACTCAGAGTACACGAGGGCACTCCAAGCTACTGAGCCCCCTCGTAACCTGCTTCAACTGAGACATAAAACTAAACGATTAATAGTACCGATTTACATCACATTCCAAAGAAAGTGTCCAAAACTAGTAAAATTTCTACCTTTATGATATCCGTGGAATTTATTGAGCGTCATTTCGCATGTTAATGGACCTTAACTTATCTTTTTACTAGTAAATGATTAATCAGAGAGTATGTGACCCGTAAGAATCGTAATTGGTTTTTCATTTAAATTAAAAAACGGTATGCGATAGTTTTATGATGTCTTCCATTACTATAATGTTTTGATTGCAGAGGCATTAATGCTGTGCCCTACGGTTTTACTTGCATTGCTCCGCTCCTATTGGTTTTAACGTGATGATGGGCTATTTATTTATTTATAACATTTATTTCAGGTAACAGACAATAAATTGTACAGACCCATAGAATAAATACCTTACAGACTAACATACATATAATATTTTATAACTAAAACTATTAAGCACTACACTATACACAATTCACGGCACTGGCAGAGTCATATTGCGCTGAATGGGCTTCGGCTGGGTGTTGCGAAGCCGAAAAGCTGTGTGACCCGTCCTATTAGTAATATTCATTCAAAATTTGAAGTAAATCCATGCATTACTTTTTGAACTTAGCCCAGACATACTTACATACAGACAAATATTCTACAAACTATATTTTTGGCTTTGGTATCGATAGAGATTAGGTATAGTATTACAGACCCCTAGACAAGTGGCTTTCTATTAGCGTAACGTTTGATAGAATAGATTATGAATGTATGAGATTGACGTAAGCTGTAGATAAGTTTATCTGTACTATTTTACTATTTCTATTCTATCAAACGTTACGCAGTACGCTAAACGAAAGCCACTTGTCTAACCCCCCTGTATGTGTGATAGAGCCCCAAGTATTAAAGTATTCTTTTAAAAAGTATTCAACGTACAGTTTTCAAGTCATTAACAGGATTTACTCCTAAGAATTACATGTTTAGTTATCCCTAGATTACTAACCTTCGTCGATTCGACGACGTGTCACCAAAAAAATCGCTATAAGTTTTACGCGCGCGACCGTATGGTTTTCTAACTTCAGCTAATCTCAGCCAACCCGTTGCGATTGCGATGTACGGTAGTGTTTTTTGCGTGGAAGGTCCACACGCGCTGTTCCAGCAACCATGGCTCGTCGCATCGACGAAGGTTAGTATTAACGTAACTTTTCATACTATTTAGTTAAGTTAAAATTACGTTATTTTATCTTTTCTAATGGTGTCTATTATTTTATTTTTTAGATACGATTCATATGTTATTATTAGAAGTTGAAAGCGATGAGGAAAACTCATTTGCGAGAGAGCCTGAAGACCAAATTGAGGCTGAAGAGGCATGAAACGGAGGGTGATGATGAAGTTTCTATTGTGAATAAAGAGCAATTTCCGGATCAAGATTATGAGGCAAGTAGTACTACATCTCTTCACGTTCCATTGAAGACGAGACACCTCGCGCTTCAGCTGACCCTAGCGATTTGATTATAAGACCATCGCGTACCATTCTTCTTGGGAAAGACAAACACATATGGTCATCACAACAGTCAAGGTCACAAAGCAGAAGACCTTGAAAGAACATAGGTACATAGCACGTGGGCCTGTACGCTTTTTTCAAGATATTTTAGATCCTCTTCAATGTTTTTCAGGTATAATTACTGATGACATTACTGATACTTTGCGGGACTCAATCACATAAATTTTGAACATGCTAGGAAGAAATAATGTGAAAATTATAAATAAGACTGAGCAAAATAATACTGCTAATGTCTCTCTGTAGCAAAATAAAAGAAACATATACGCTATATGCCCCTTCGTAAAGCAAAGGTAGACTAAAAACAGGTGCACTAAGTGCAAAAAATCGTTGTGAGGGGAACACAAACTTGATGTGTGTCACAAATGTTTTAGATCCAAAGCTATTATCAAAATTATATTTTTAATTAATTTTTCAGATATTATTTTTGTAATTAATAGTTTATTTCGAGCAATTTAGAGGCATATATTATATGTACGGAATTTTTCAAAAATTTTAAGAATGTTCATAAAGCGTGTAAACTGTGATCTTATTTTGATGTCTGTTTGAATTAAAACTATGTTAAAATACATATTTTAATATTTTTATATGTAGATTAATACATTGTCCTTAAAATAAAAACATAACTACAAATATATATTTTTAATTAAACCCCTAAATCCCCTCCAACAAACAGCGTAGTCGAAACGACGAAGGTTAGTATTAAACGTCGAAAAATAAGGTTAGTGTTCTAGGGTTATATAATGTAAACCATCCTTAAATCCCAACAGCATCATATATAGTCTATCTCAACACGTAAGCTGAGATAAGGCGTTCCACACAAATAATTCACCCGACATTTGCATAACGACTTCTATATTTACACGCGATTAGACGCGCACGGTTCCGTACTTTCTCTGAAACCTGTCCAATTTATGGACCTTTGCCTAGTTTATTTAATCGAATTGTTATTAATTGACGTCGGTTTTTCCGAATTAATTTTATTGTGGATATAATTTGTTAACTTTTTTTTTTTGTAATCACTATAAACAATTCAGTGCCATTAGCATCAGTTGTTTCGCAAATACAGCCAAGAATTGTCACCGAATATTTTCCCACATGCCACATCCAATCGCGCATTTTTTTTACTCGGCATAATGCACAATAAAACGATAAGCGCATTAACAAACGTGACTTCAAAGTCGTCGTTTTTGTGTTTTTTACGTGTGTACACAATGCACAGTGACCGGAGGATAAATTGAATTTGTATAAAAGGATCGTAGGTTGCGGTCGGGTCTGACTCAGGTGCATAAAAACGAAAGTGCATCGAGATAAGTGCGGATGTGGGAAACATTTGATGCGGCATTATTTTGCAATATTTATGTTTGCTTTGGTACAGACTTTTCGTTTATTTCTGATTAAGGAAGTCGTAAATTCGTAATCGAAGATGTTGTCATTTCTCTTCTAATAGTTTATGTGCTTACAACCACGTAAGCCATAAAATGTTTAAAATTAGAATCGATAAAAAAATTATAAAAATCGTATATTGTTGATTTTACCTACTACTTATTATTCTTTGTAACTTCTTATTTATAGCTGCAATTCACTGAAATTAATAAAAGCTTTTAAAATATAGTGCAATCGTTATCAAACCGCAACAAAAATGTAATACGCATATTATTATATCAATAAAAATGCCACATCCAATATCACCTCATCCCGTCTCTACCGTAACAAAAGATAGATTCAGTTACGAGATATGATATTATTTTTTGTGGAGACCTCGTGCGGGGGTAAGGCAGTCAGGTGCAAGACACATCACAATCTAAAAACGATCTTATCCGCTCCATTTAAAGTCTACATTCCATCAACCACATCTCCAGGCCAATAGACGTCAGTAATTTATGAAAAGACGTGAGAAATTCGCGAAGGATGTAATTCTGTGTGTTGTTACATAATTGTTTATGTAACTAGCTCATCATACAGGTCTTGTTAGTGTTGCAGAGGCGATCTGCATTTAACATAGAACATTTCGATTGCGTAAATTTCGAAGTTTTTAGTGATCTGAGCTAGGATTATTAAGACGTAATTTGCCGCTGAAAATCGGCATTACTTATTTTACAATCTTCTTAGAGCCTAAGATGCCTAAGTGTCACTTTGAAATGATAAAAACATTGTATGTAAGTATAATGTATTGTATACATACTTCGAAAACTCTACCCTCTAAACCTCTTTCCAGTGCAGACTTTTGATTGCAAAGTAATTGTACTTAGGGCGGTATTCATCTATTATTTACCATGTAATCATGCTCAAAACTAGCCCGTCTGTCTATCTGACTAACATAGCCGTAAGTCGTACCTTGTATTTGATACTTTTAAGAGTTTTAATTCAATAAACATATTTTATTCTACTGATTTTTTAAACCAGATAAAGATAAAGCGACTTACTTACATTATATTTTAATACCCAAAAACATTTGAGGAAAATTCATACGAAAAATTAAGCTCGTTTGCAATTCATAAAACGTTATAAAATGTAGAAACAATATAGGTAGGTATAGTAAATGAAAACATTAACAACTCTTGTGGGGTCGGGTGACGGCAAGTGCACAGAATTTTAATACCGCGACCCTTACGTTTTTTTGCATTTATCATTCTAGGGTTGTCAGTTATAACTTATAAGCTTTTATTATTAAAATACATAATTAAAATATTACAAAATTTTACTCTTAATAGAGTCTTGAGGCATGTTCATGGAAATTTAACTATGAAGTTCTAAAACAATCACATATTAAAATATGTTTACTTTAATATAATGTGTAAAATAATTTTTTAATATCATTGCATTAGCTAAAACGTCAAGCATAGGAACTCCATTTTAAATAATCCCTCGTCTTGTTCACAAAACATTAATTCCGTATTTTATTCACTTTAAAATCTACTATCGAGCAATCTATCTTCCATTCTATATAAAGACAAATATAGCAAGATTATTATTAAAAACTGGCCAAGTGCCAACCCTAGCCCGTACTCAAATCTCAGGTACACTTTATCGCGCCATCTTTCCACTCAAATTATTTATTTCCTCCAAACAATGGACAAACAATATTGACCTTTATTACAAGGGGATAAAAGCCATGAAAATTGTCCAAAAACAAATCATTCTCTGCGTGATATTTCATTAGCTGATTAACTTATTAAAGCCCAGTCGAGTTTTTTAGTTTTGAAACAAAGATGGCGCCTTGATGTCTTTATGCAAAAACAAATGGTAGTTAGGATTATGAGAGCTTATTCGAGTGACATTAAACCAGTTCGGTTTTGCGTTTCAAGAGTGAATTTTTATTGTAATAAAGGTAATAAAACAAGAAAAAAGCAGTGTCCTTAATTATTAATTTAAGCTCTTATATTTTTAAGTGTTTTTAATTTTTTAAACGTAGCCTAATTAGAATCATAAATGCGTAGGTAAGTACGATCATTTCGTATGTTTATTGTTTGACAAACACTTGAACGAATTGGGCTAAAATATGTAAAATAAAATGCAGGTTGATTTCAGTGTCTATAAAATTAATTTAAATCCATTCGAAGCCACAATCTGAAACTAGGCTTCATTATGAAACTCGTTCACGCGTCTGCGCAGGCGGTCGCAAACCAAAATAAAACATGTGAAATATAATAATATAAACATTACATGATTAATAAGTAGTATTTGCATCCGAATGGGATACATATTATAGCGTCGTTTATTCACGTCATGTACCCATTTATTGTGAATTACTTACATTACCTTAAACCTTTACGGAATACCTACTCGAATAATATAACGACTTAGGCCGGTTGCAGAGCTTCACCGACCATCAGTGCGTACGTCAGTCGCGCTTGTCATATGTATGGAAATTCATAGAACCGTTCATAGCTAGACCGACCATACGCACGCGTATTTCCATACATATGACAATTTTATTGACAAGCGCGACTGACGTACGCACTGATGGAAGCTCTGCAACCGGCCTTATGTTTTGATAAATACATTGAAAGTTTCTGTCATTGTGTTATTATTATACGATGGGTGGTAATGTGAATTAGGTAGGTACCTACGTATTAATGTGTAAAACCTTTTCTTTGTTTTTTAAACATAATAAGTACCTAAGTTCTGTTTTCCTTGTCTCAATCTATTTGGAAAGCCTTTGAAAAATTATTATATGTATGTAGCTATAGAGAAACGATAACTTGGAAAATATAGGACTCTTCTTAACCTAATATCGAGGGAGAATTTAAAATATTATAACATATTCTACCGATGCAATTTACATTACACTAATCGATTTTCTTACAGGCATAGAAGTTAGTTCCAATACCATGCAAAAAAATTGTCTATTAAATATAATGAACAAGCAAGAATAATTCTTCCAAATAAATGTTCAAATTATCTTAAACCTATACAAAATCGTTATAAATTGCACGAGCACCTGGCGCAGTCATAATGATAACAATTCGCAACCTGCGCCCGCGCCGGAAGGTGACCCCGCTGGTGTTGCCACATTGTAGCGGTATAGTGTTACAAGTGTTTTAATTTACTACTGAGGATTTACTATTACAAATTTTGTATTTTTATTATTTAGTGGTAGGTTACAGATTTTAACTATTTAAAATTACCTAAATTCTTCATTCTTAATAACCCGATCTCGAAGGAATCTATTTTTATAACGCTATATCCAATTCAGCGATCCATATTATGTTTTTGTTTTATTTTTATTTATATTTTTTTCACACCAACATCAACAGGAATTTAATCAGGACCTCACGGTTGCAACGCTTAGGCTCTTCAAAACACCTCCAAGCACGAATAATTTCTATGTGAAATATCTATATTGAAGTGAAACTTCTTTATCGGGGTTGGAAAAAAATTTAGTGTAACATTTTTTCGTTACGCGTGACACTTTTCCGTTACGCGCCATCTTTTTCTTATCCCTACCACGCATGATTCGACGTATTTCTGTAAAGTTGCATATTATAGTAATTAATTATTTTTTGAAAAATAAGCTCATAAAGAAGTTTCACTTCTTACGTGTGTACATTAGTACACGCACACATTTTTTTTATTAATAATTTCTCCTGAAAACATTTAAATTGATTAGTTATAACAATTAAAGTATTTTTGTTTAAATATTTTTTATTAAATGTCAGCGTGATCCATCCATTATTAAATGACAATCTAAATGGTCATGCCTCAACATCATTAATCACCCACGTAACACCCAACACGACAAAAAATAATTTTTTTGCGCCAAATATACTTAATAGTCCACAATATCGAAAAAGATAACGGCAGTACTTCCAAAAGAATAGCGTTTAAGTAGTTGGATCCATTTATTTATGAGAAAAAAAACTTTAAAAGCATTTGAAATAAGGATAATTGATCAGTACTTTATTTGTCGTGGGAAATACTTTTAGAGGACTTATTAATGATGATTTTAAATGCATTTTAAACAAATTCCTCAATCATTCTTTAAAGTTGCAAACATTACATAAGAGTTCTAAAAACACAATCTTCTCTTTCAACTACCGCAGCTGCCTGCTCACAATCACAGCCTGGCGCCACCGACTCTGCATTTATTTTTTATTATAAATATTCCACCACACAACCACGAAATAATCTATCAAATTTTCCTAGTATTTATTAAAATTTCCCTAAAACTAGCCAATCCCTGGAATGCCGAATCTAGCAACACCATCACGAAGGCCGCGCGCGCGCAGGCAAGTCACTGTCAAGGGCACACTCCACTGAACTGGGTCACTTCCCGTCGAGCCTTCAGCGAGACAACACGTGCGGGATGGTTGATTGATTCACTTTCCATTTTGCAGCCAGGTAATTTTGTTTGCATCATTTGTTTGGAGATGGAAATTGTGGGCACATGTTATTAAACATTGTTCCAGGAAAGATAATTTTCAACTTATGTATTTAGCGTTAACATAGGAAAGCTTTAAAATGTTATCGCACATGATGAATCAAAAATATATATTAAACCCTCTCGATACACTCTGGAAAACTAAACAACTTGATTACCAATTATCTACAATATACAATACCATATTCTTGTGATGTACCTTCGTACAAAAACTGCATTTCATTTTGATAATAATTATAGGGACATTTTACTAGGGCAACATTTATATATTTGAACAGAGAATTCCTTAGAAATAGTGTATATTATGTAATACATACTAATAAAGTAATATATAACATAATATACACTATTTCTAAGGAATTCTCTGTTCAAAATTTACCTCTTATCTCGATGCGGTCGATTAGTTTCCATTGAGATTAATTATATTTTAACTAACTCCAACTCTTTGGCATATTATGATATATTATGTATAAGTTAGATATAAGTTACATATTATGTAATATTGACATGATTTTAAAAGAGCAACTATGGAGTTTCTTGCCGATTCTTCTCCATAGATACTGCTTTCCGAATCGGTGGTAAATGTTAAAAATACTTATGTAATGACGATTCGAAAGTGCTACTAAATAGTAGTCTAATTGAATAAATGAATGTTTGAGTTTGAGTTTGAGTATAGCCATCCTTATAGAGATATTAATAATTCAATATTCAAAGCCACCTTCAGCATATTCTTATTTTGCAGCAAAGCACATTACCAAAAATAAAAACCCAACATAATTTTATCAGTAAAAGTTTATTTTAAAGACTCTACATTTGCGTTTTATTTTCCTTTAAGTTACACGTTGAAATTTTCCGCTTTAAAAGTGTAATGTTCTTATCAGCTTTGTGTCAAATAGTTTTACCCATCTACAGAACAAATACCTACGTAAAAATTTCTTATGGGTAAAAACAAAGGTGGGTACTGACGAAGATTTCTTTTTATGCAATTCTTAATTTTTAGTAATAATTCTAAATCAATTCTAAATCACGTCCTTCACAATAAGCTTATCTAAATGTATCCAAATTCGTCAGAATCTTTTCATTTGTTCAGGTATGTTATATTACTTAGATAAACAGATAGGAGTGTGTTTTTATTCCTATTTGATATTTCTTATCAACGTTTTGTTTTTATCCAAATGCATAGCATCCTAATTAAATGAAATAACGTGCTTGACAGACTCATTTCGCATCTTCACTACATAGGTTGAAACAAAGTCGCTTTCAATTCAATTTTAAATTTGTATGCTTAAATCTTTAAAACTACGCTTTGATTTTTTTTAATAGAAAGAGTGATTCAAGAGGAAGGTTTTAGTATAGTATAATTTATTAGGTTTTAGACAAAGTAGGCGAAGCCGCGGGCGGTACGCTAGTCCTATTATATAGATTGGACTAGAGTCCATAATTAATAGGAAGATGCGAAATATAATAAGTATTATAATTATTATCTGTGATACTAGAAAACATCTGCTAATCATTTACACCTATTAACAAACTATATTTTATAAATGAATGTTATTACTTTATTCTGAATAAGTCCATATAGTGAGACGTGGCTAATCCTTAGTGAGAGGCGTTTACTCTATAAGATGCGATAAAATTTTAAATTATTTTATTAGTACCATTGTACCGTCATACGAGTTGCGTCGGCGGCATTTTTGAAGCCACCGCTTTAAAGTTATCGATTTAATTGTTATAATTTATATACAAATTGTTGAAATTAAGATATTATTGGAATTAAGAAAGGAGTGTTTCTCGTAACACTTTAAATGAAGAACTTAGATTAGTTATTTTTTAGTTTTTGAGGAACATTTTATGTCACCATTCATGTTAATTTGTGTGTTTGTTGAATATACCATTTGTAGGTAATTCAAATAATTTTAGCGACTTGGAGTCTACGCCCGAATTGCATTGGCTTTAGTGTGTAGGTAGTAGTGTTATACTGCAAAAATGACAATATAATATCATAATGCAATTGACTGGACTATAATTTTACCATTTATTCAAGTAAACACTAAACATTTTTTTAAAATAATTTTATAATGTATCAAAACAACGATTACATAACGCTTTTCACATACATTGGTTGCAGAAAGTCGTCCGATAGCCGGAGAATTGATTCCAATCTATGAATTATTCATGGCGAAGTAACGCGACACTCAGTTGAATTTATTTGTATTTTATTTCCACAGATTTATCTATCTGCGCCTATTTTATAAGTAACTATAGAAACCTGTTATTGTTGTGTATAACGGTACCATTTTATTTGCGTTTTGTGTAATAAATAACGCTGTTTTGTACGCAATAGCATCTTATCTATACAAATAAATAACATCGAATCTATTTGTTATGTTGAAATAATATGTTTTTGTTAAATGTATAAAGTTAGAACATTTTTGGGCCGATTTTTCAATCCTTGGTTAAAATTTATCCGTCCAATAAAGTATTACACGAACATTTTAAAATGTCACCTGTAAACTGCACAATACGGACAATTAGAATACATTTTTGAAATGGTAGGTAGTTAAATACGTTATTCGATGAATAAGTTTTAACCAACGATTGAAAAATGAGCCCTTAGCCGAGGGCAAATTCACTTATTTTAAGAGTTAGTCAAAAGAGTATTGCCACATATTGTATGTTGATCCAGTCCATCCAAAAATGATGCATAGAGCCATACATAGGGCATATTCATAAATTATTTTTTACGCAACAAAATAATTTACGCTAAGGATATGCCGTGAATTACGTGTTTTTAATGAAACTAAGTGGGTACATAATTTACACTATCTATCTAATGTTACAAAACTGAAGAGTTTGTTTGTTTGTGTGTTTGAACGCGCTAATTTCAGGAACTACTCGGTCCGATTTCAGAAATTCTTTCAGTGTTAGATAGCTTATTTACCGAGGAAGGTGATAGGCTATATATCATCACGTTAGGACCAACAAGAGCGGAGTAATGCGGATACAAGCGCGGGGCACAGCTTGTTTTTTAATAACTCGATATTTGTATTCTGCTCTACCAGTGAAAAAAAGACTAAAGACTAAATAAACCAGCGTAGACTACGCTTTTATCATAGATATAACTTTCACTTTATCCTCGAGTTGTTCCTGCGTCCACATAATATACTAGCTGCGCTTCGTGGTTTCACCCGCGTGGCTCCGCTCCTGTTAGTCTTAGCATAATGATAATATACAACCTTAGCCTTCCTCGATAAATGCGCTATCTAACACCGAAAGAATTTTTCAAATCGTACCAATAGTTCCTGAGATTAGCGAGTTCAAACAAACAAACACTTCAGCTTTATAATATTACGTATAGATAAAACGATACAATAGCATGACGTGTAATGAAACATCCTACATCTATTTTAGCATGCGCTGTGCATCGTGCGGAACATTAAGCCGTTCCCTTTGAAGTCTGTTATAAATGAGTATAAATGTGTTTAGATGTGTATAAATGTGTATAAATGCTAATCAACTAAGTGTTGCGAATGCTTATTGTTTTGTTGTTTATTCAATTCTATTAATTATACTGCAGCTAGGGTGTATATTTATATGCGACACTGAAAATACTGACATTAACAAAATTAACACAACCGCACTGCGCGACACAAATTAAAATACCATCCTCACCACCTGGATGCGTGGCGCTCGTCTACTGTGCGATTCAAGAGACACTTTTTGCCGAGAACTACGCTATTATGGAACAAGCTCCCTGCCTCGGTGTTTCCTAACTTATACGACATGGACACCTTCAAGAAGAAAGCGTATAAATTCTTGAAAGGCCAACAAATCGTTCGCAAAGTGCCCGACAATGCGAACGCTCATGGGCGGCGACGAGCTTCCAAAAAGTAACTCGCTTGCTCTTTTGTTGGTGATGATATAAAAAAAAAAAAAAAAAAAAAAAAAAAATTACCTATTACTTCGATAGCGTGTGATTTATTACAGAAATAATTAAGCCATGTAAATGTACAAAATTCCTAGTTCTACTATGCTTTGCTTATTCAAAGGAGAAAAATATTTCACGAGAGTTGAGATAAAAGCTCTATTAAATACAGTTTCTATTCGTTTCAGTGACGACAATATAGTAGAAATCTCATTTATCGTTAAAGAACTTCGTATAAACACGAATATGGGTATTAGGTAATTATTTTTCAGTAACGATAGCGAACAATGAGTTCGCTAAAGTATGAATAAAATACATTTGTAAAATAACATTTCAACTTTTAGTTTCTGTGATCTGTAATTTCAATAATATGAACACAACTCTTTTATATTGTAGTGTAGTAGTTACTCCAATCGTTCATTACGAAACCTTTCCAAGAACACAAAACGTTAATAAATATGCATTAAAATAAAATATTGGTCATAAAGCATCCGAAATAAAAATGAGTAATTATTTGTATCCAGTACTTCCAATTAAGATTTTCAATATGGGGAATAATTTACGCGTCTATAAAAAAGCGTCTAGACGTACCCTTTGAATCTCCATTGTACAAGCTTGTGTGTGTTTTACGATTGTTTTCGTATACATTGCGGTTTTGCCAGCGTGTGGTTTATCGAAATGCAGTACTGGGGCAGCAATGTACAATGATAGTGCAATTGAGGCGACGTTATTACTACGATATACTATTTTGTTTTCTTTACTTTGAAATAAATGCAGATGAATCTCTTGGATTAGAATATAATATTTAATTATGTTTTTAATTGCATATTAGTTTTATAAAATGTTTGCCTCAATGTAGTTAGGTAATACGAAGTAACTATTCTCTAATCTGTGGTAATAGGTTAGGTTAGTTGCATAACAATAATAATATTTTATATTATCTACGTTACAATAATTAAGATTTCATTAAAATCTGTTCAGTAATTCTGTCTTTTCATTGACACATACAAAACAATTACAAACTATATTTTACTTGAATTAAACACGTAACAAAATACAAACAAAAAAAAGAAATTTAAATTTTAATAAAATCCCCAAGAGTTGGAGAATAATAAGAAAACTACGTGTAAATAATAAAAACTCTAGAACTGGATTGTTGTCAATGACTTCACATATAGCACCAGGGTCAATAACACTCGATCATGGAAAATTTGCGACTTATAGCAATTTTATTAATTAAAATATGTGATATACTTGGAGCTAATGCAGATTCTAATCATGTCCGTGAACTTAGCAGAGCATTTTTAGCAGATCAAAAAAATAATGTGAGTTCTTATCGCGTGCAGTTGAGTTCTATAGTTCCTGATACTTTTTAGAAATAGTTCTGGCGTTTTTACCTGAAAAAACGACATTTGAAAAAATGATCTGCCAACTTCCCGTAGCAGAGCATTTTTAGCAGATCAAAAAAATAATGTGAGTTCTTATCGCGTGCAGTTGAGTTCTAGAGTTCCTGATACTTTTTAGAAATAGTTCTGGCGTTTTTACCTGAAAAAACGACAATTGAAAAAATAACTTAGCAGAGCATTTTTAGCAGATCAAAAAAATAATGTGAGTTCTTATCGCGTGCAGTTGAGTTCTAGAGTTCCTGATACTTTTTAGAAATAGTTCTGGCGTTTTTACCTGAAAAAACGACATTTGAAAAAATGATCTGCCAACTTCCCGTAGCAGAGCATTTTTAGCAGATCAAAAAAATAATGTGAGTTCTTATCGCGTGTAGTTGAGTTCTAGAGTTCCTGATACTTTTTAGAAATAGTTCTGGCGTTTTTACCTGAAAAACGACATTTGAAAAAATAACTTAGCAGAGCATTTTTAGCGGATCAAAAAAATAATGTGAGTTCTTATCGCGTGCAGTTGAGTTCTAGAGTTCCTGATACTTTTTAGAAATAGTTCTGGCGTTTTTACCTGAAAAAATGACATTTTAAAAAATGATCTGCCAACTTCCCGTATCTACTAGATAATTTTTAGCGGATCAAAAAAATAATGTGAGTTCTTATCGCGTGCAGTTGAGTTCTAGAGTTCCTGATACTTTTTAGAAATAGTTCTGGCGTTTTTACCTGAAAAACGACATTTGAAAAAATGATCTGCCAACTTCCCGTAGCAGATCATTTTTAGCAGATCAAAAAAATAATGTGAGTTCTCATCGCGTGCAGTTAAGTTCTATAGTTCCTGATACTTTTTAGAAATAGTTCTGGCATTTTTATCTTAAAAAACGACATTTGAAAAAATGATCTGCCAACTTCCCGTAGCAGAGCATTTTTAGCAGATCAAAAAAATAATGTGAGTTCTTATCGCGTGCAGTTGAGTTCTAGAGTTCCTGATACTTTTTAGAAATAGTTCTGGCGTTTTTACCTGAAAAAACGACATTTGAAAAAATGATCTGCCAACTTCCCGTAGCAGAGCATTTTTAGCAGATCAAAAAAATAATGTGAGTTCTTATCGCGTGCAGTTGAGTTCTAGAGTTCCTGATACTTTTTAGAAATAGTTCTGGCGTTTTTACCTTAAAAAACGACATTTGAAAAAATAACTTAGCAGAGCATTTTTAGCGGATCAAAAAAATAATGTGAGTTCTTATCGCGTGCAGTTGAGTTCTAGAGTTCCTGATACTTTTTAGAAATAGTTCTGGCGTTTTTACCTGAAAAAATGACATTTTAAAAAATGATCTGCCAACTTCCCGTATCTACTAGATAATTTTTAGCGGATCAAAAAAATAATGTGAGTTCTTATCGCGTGCAGTTGAGTTCTAGAGTTCCTGATACTTTTTAGAAATAGTTCTGGCGTTTTTACCTGAAAAAACGACATTTGAAAAAATGATCTGCCAACTTCCCGTAGCAGAGCATTTTTAGCAGATCAAAAAAATAATGTGAGTTCTTATCGCGTGTAGTTGAGTTCTAGAGTTCCTGATACTTTTTAGAAATAGTTCTGGCGTTTTTACCTGAAAAACGACATTTGAAAAAATGATCTGCCAACTTCACATTATTTTTTTGATCTGCTAAAAATTATCTAGTACGGGAAGTTGGCAGATCATTTTTTCAAATGTCGTTTTTTAAGATAAAAATGCCAGAACTATTTCTAAAAAGTATCAGGAACTATAGAACTTAACTGCACGCGATGAGAACTCACATTATTTTTTTGATCTGCTAAAAATGATCTGCTACGGGAAGTTGGCAGATCATTTTTTCAAATGTCGTTTTTCAGGTAAAAACGCCAGAACTATTTCTAAAAAGTATCAGGAACTCTAGAACTCAACTGCAAGCGATAAGAACTCACATTATTTTTTTGATCCGCTAAAAATTATCTAGTAGATACGGGAAGTTGGCAGATCATTTTTTAAAATGTCATTTTTTCAGGTAAAAACGCCAGAACTATTTCTAAAAAGTAACAGGAACTCTAGAACTCAACTGCACGCGATAAGAACTCACATTATTTTTTTGATCCGCTAAAAATGCTCTGCTAAGTTATTTTTTCAAATGTCGTTTTTTAAGGTAAAAACGCCAGAACTATTTCTAAAAAGTATCAGGAACTCTAGAACTCAACTGCACGCGATAAGAACTCACATTATTTTTTTGATCTGCTAAAAATGCTCTGCTACGGGAAGTTGGCAGATCATTTTTTCAAATGTCGTTTTTTCAGGTAAAAACGCCAGAACTATTTCTAAAAAGTATCAGGAACTCTAGAACTCAACTGCACGCAATAAGAACTCACATTATTTTTTTGATCCGCTAAAAATGCTCTGCTAAGTTATTTTTTCAAATGTCGTTTTTTCAGGTAAAAACGCCAGAACTATTTCTAAAAAGTATCAGGAACTCTAGAACTCAACTGCACGCGATAAGAACTCACATTATTTTTTTGATCTGCTAAAAATGCTCTGCTACGGGAAGTTGGCAGATCATTTTTTCAAATGTCGTTTTTTCAGGTAAAAACGCCAGAACTATTTCTAAAAAGTTTCAGGAACTCTAGAACTCAACTGCACGCGATAAGAACTCACATTATTTTTTTGATCTGCTAAAAATGCTCTGCTAAGTTCACTGACATATTCTAATCAGCATTAAAATAAACTGTATAAATTTATGGCTTGTATGTTTAATGTCTCATTTTGATACTTAAAACAATGTATGGCTAGCTATATATAACGAACTAGCTGCGCTTCATGGTTTCGCCCGCGTAGCTCCGCTCCTTTTGGTCTTAGCGTGATGATATATAGCCTTCCTCGATAAATGGGCTATCTAACACCGAAATAATTTTTGAAATCGGACCACAACAACAACAAACAAACAAACAAACTCTTCAGCTTTATAATATTAGTATATATACGTAGATTAGCTTTTCTTCTGCGGTTTCGTCTATACTGTTCAATGGTTCAGACGGGATGGAAAAAAAATCTGATTTTCGCATTTATAATATAGGTAGATATGCAATTTTGATTTTAAGGCGTGGAAAAGGTTCATATTTGGTTTTTGGAATCCAAATTGCAAAAAATATAGCGACTATGAGTATAATCCACAACTCACAAGCCGTACCGAAAACAAAGGAAAAGGGCAAAGTAGGACCAAGGACCCATATGAGATTCCTTGAAATCGGACTAGATAATTTACGTAAAAAAATTATTTATCAGCACATCACTTCCAAGTGTGAAAATTAGTTTGAAAACCCGAACTAGTTAGACAAAATATATACTACCTTCACAACAAATACCTATGCAAGCCTATTTATTATTAAACTAGCTTTCCGCCAGCGGCCTCACCCGCGTTTTCAAAGAAAAACCCGCATAGTTCCCGTTCCCATGGGATTTCCGGGATAAAACCTAGCCTATGTTACTCTGAAGATGCAGCTATCTCATGGTGAAAGAAATTTTGAAATCGGTCCAGTAGTTTATGCGTGAAAACATTACAAACTTTTTCTCTTTATAATATTAGTATAGAGATTTTCTATTAAATATTTTCCCTCACAATTTTCCTGCATACAGCCCACACACACACACGTCCACTACTGATGTATTAATTCAGTCTATAGTCTATACAAAGCTCCGTTACCACAACAAACAAACTTTTTGTGTGTCCCTTACGTAAGAATACCGAACATAACTGTGCCGCGGGAACCCGGCGCATACCTCCCGACTATATTCAGTAGTTTCTAAGAAAGATTTTGGGTGTATAATAAATTCTGCTCATTATGCCGTACAGCCTACATTCCGGGCTTACAGTTACCAATAAAAAGTGCCACGAGCGCTATTGTTCTAAAACTGAAACGGTTTGAAGGTATCGGCGGCGGTTTGCGAAATTTAAATGATTCGTCCGTGTTTTTTATTCATGACGCGTGTAAGGTTTGGGTTACAATTATTAATAAGCTGCATGCACAGCAAAAAAGCTTATTTTACTGACTGTTTATGTACAAATTATAACTGCTCGTAATTCTGCATTAGGTATATGGGGCAGGAAAAACAATCAGATAGGGGTTGTCATGTATTTTGTATATTTTGCTGACCTTGAAAGAAAATGAGGGTTTTAATGGAGATATCAGGAGACCTCTTGCTATCCAAACAGAAATTTGTCTTGTTTTATTTCTGTAAATGCTTTGGGTTTTGCTTTAAGTAAACAAAACTTATAAGAAGGATAAGTATTCAGATTCATACTCACAAGACACTTGCAAAAACCTAATCTTGAGACGCTTTCAGGCCCTGTTTTGTCCTAATCTTGGAACTTCAAGCACCTAAATATATATATCAAATATATCGCAAAAACGCAAATATGACTTTGCCAAGTACGGAACCAATTCAATTCCCATAGGAACTAGCAAAATAAACCCCCAAACGTTTATAGCGGACATATTTCTTAGTCAATTAAATGTGACCCTGGCGAGCGGGTCGGATAATTCAAATGCTTTACCGTTATTAGTCGAGCCGGCTCTAATAACTATGGGATCGGGATTTGCACCAGGAGTGGGATTACATTGTTACCCTTTTTCTAATGTACCTACAGTTTTGCAATTGCTCAGATTGAGGTGTCGTTTTATTTCTGAAGACGCTTCAGCTCTTTTTCATCTAGTTTTTTTTGACGTGATAACGTCTTATAATTCGATATAGCCGCCTGCACGCACGAAAAAACATGACTCGTGCGGCGTTACCTCGCTCTGAGGCGTTCCATGTAAGGCTTGAAGTGCAAGCGAGAGCGCGGAACGAGCGATAAAGAAGCACAATCGTTGTCACGTTCAACTATCGTCAGTAAACCGACTTTACAGACAACCAATTTTTTTTTGTATTGCTTGTTTTAAAGAATAATTATTGGTCCATCTGGTAATTAAGGTATCATATTTATTTAAAGGATTGAGTATGCAGGAGTGTTTCATACCAATAAACTAATCGAATTCGCATTTGTAAATATTAAAAGGTTAGAATTTAAGGACTATGAAAACCAAGGCATTCCATCCCGCAATCTTACATGAAACAACATTAACATCTCCTTCCAATAGGTTCACAATGACATATAACACACATATATATATATATATAATATAGGTTCACATAACATAGAGTCAGATTGCCGATTCATTTTTAAATTCCTTCTTATTGGCAAAATTTTGGCAGAATGGAAAATTATTAAATAATATCATTAATGCTCTACATTTTCCCTTCCATTTCAAGCTTACACGGTTACATGCGTATTGACAATTTAATCATCATAATAATATATGAATGTCCAATGACACACCATGTTTACTTTCCCAGTAGCAAACAGTAGGTACACAGTTGCGCACGCGCAGACGACCTTGCGTTAGCCCCGCCCACCCGGGGGACTGAGGAGGGGGGAGGGGCACGTACACGTACGTAATAATTATATCAACACTTGTACGAAAATACGTTTGTTTTCGTGAATTTTCCTTACAGTTTAACGTAGTATCTACTGCGTCACAATTCATTTTCGAAGAATTTCTTTTACTTGTACCAAAATCCTACTAGGTAATAATATAAATGCGAGAGTTTGTGAGGATGTGTGTGTGTGTGTGTGTTTGTTACTCTTTCACGCAAATACTACTGAACCGATTACAATGAAATTAAGCACACATATATAGGGTAACTTGGATTAACACATAGGATAGGTTTTATCCCGGAAACAAAACGCGGAAACGCGGGCGAAGCTGCGGGCAGAAAGCATGTTTATATTATAATATTTCTTACATTTTAAAGTACTACGTTGTACAGAATTTTTTAATGATTTCTATAAAATAGCTAAAGATTACAATCTTTCAATCGTTTATACCTAGTTTGATGAGATTTTTATCTGATGCTTATCAGCTTTATAGACTTCTAAAATTAAATTTAAATGCATCTGTGTTAACTATTATTGTTATTGCCCAGTGAAATATATGAAGTATGGTAATTTTTTACACGTGTTTTAATATTTGGTACGAAATTACTTTGAAAAGCTGAAAATGTAGAGCGGTAGATACTTGTGTGTTAAATAATAGCTTAGTATAATAGTCTTTAAATAAATAGGAGTAAGTATGTATATTGTCATGCATTAGTTATTAAATTAATTATTTAGCCTGTGCCCATTTAACTTCATATAAACAATCAATACGTTTCACGTTATTAATAATATTCCAAAGATACTAAATGTTCTTTTTGTTGTTAGCGATGTTCTATATTTTTTGGACATTTATGTTCACTAACCGAAGAATAGTTAGACGAAGAAAACAGGTAATTGGCAGTAAGTGGCACCTTAAAAAAGGTAGCACCTTCTAGATCTTCTTAGACCTATAGGTACCTATATGAAGATCTAGAAGGAGCAACAAACATCACTATAATTTCATAAACCCAAGATTCAAATTTAGTATTTGTTCAAATCTAAATTCAAATTATTCTAGAACGTCTCAAAAAACAAACGTTTTCAATTGACAAAATGGCGCTTAAAACAGCTCTGACCAGTTTATTTATTTTTAATCGTAATTGTCAAAACATGTTAATAATGAAGAAGAGCCGTGAGTCACGCACCTAGTGATAATTATTTTCAACATCATAGAGGAAAATGTTCTAAATAATTAGCACATTATTATAAATTACATTTTTACAAGTATAAACTATAAAGTATATCCCGGATACGACCACTTTTAAGGTAATAAAAGTTTAATAACTCATTAGATAAATTGCGATTAAAATCTGGTAATTATCACTTATTTTCTTGTTCTATTAAGTACCTAACTTGTATTTTAAATAATGTAATTTTAAAAGGCTTTTTTATTATACTTTATATAATACGAAAATAACATCTATTAATATAGTTTGTTATCAACTCTTCCTTGCAGAAAATATAAATGTAGGTACTGTAGATACATTTCTATTGTTTGTTTGTTTGAACGCGCTAATCTCAGGAACTACTGGTCCGATTTTAAAAATCATTTGGTGTTAGATAGCCCATTTATCGTGGAAGGCATCATCAGGCTAAGATCAACAGGAGCGGATTCATGTAGGTGAAAACACGGGGCGCAGCTAGTTTATAGTAGGTATAAAAATTACCTAGGTACTCTTATTTAGTTAGGCATAGGATTGACATATCAAGCCAATTAATATATTTGCACAACACCATTACAATTAAACTAAATCTCAACCATATAATTTTGCTTGTCATCATCCCAATAATCCGTTGTTTTCGGACCATTCAGAGTTCAACAGTAAAGGTCAAAAGCCGGTATGAGATGAGTCAATCTCGTTTCATTCATAAACTGCCTACTGGTATACAACTGATACAACTCTGATTTAATATAATATCGACATCGATCAATGGAAACGATACAAATACCTATTTGATGTAGGTAAGTATAGGAAATATTTGAAACTTGAATGCTTAGAAACTGCAAATTAAGAATATCTGGTAAGGTGTAATATGTCTTATTAATAAAGTTATATCTTTTGTGGGCTCAACCTGAAGCGAGAACGAAAAGGTATTGATCATAAAAAGGTTTATTATTTTTATTTTAAGGCACATTGATTAAGAAACTCCTTAGTACCTATTTCTAGAAAGATTTTTCATCTGCCATGCCTGACTTTCCTTCTTTAAAATAATTTTGTTTTTAAAAGTTTTAAACTAATTAGGCAAATACGAAAAATAAAATTGTTTATGATCAATCATAAATTCAGTGAACGTGCGCTATTCTATCTCATGACCAAAAAAACAAAGAAATGACATCACACGTTGAATAAAAGATAATAAAATTGTCTATGGACCATTCGTATTACCAAATATGTAAGGTCGGTTACCTATACGCGTTATAATTTGATATAATTGCGTAAAATTCGCGAATATACAATTTAATTGGTGAATACAACCACCGACAGTGTTAACGTGTGATTAAGGCACAGATGGTACTAAAAATCGTCTTGATATCGACGTTTAAAGTACGATGTCAATCGTCACTAAAATGTGAAATTTTCAGAATATCTATATTGTTTCGATCAACATTATATTACAAGAAATAGCTCATGTGACTCTACAATATTTGAATGTTAGCTATACACAAATTATGTTTCATTCTAAAGAAAATCTTTTATCAAATGGTTTACTCGTTTGGATGTAAAATTTAAAATTGAGCATTAATTCACACAAAAAGTAGATATATTTTATTCAATCAAAGTATTCTCAACCGGTAAAAAAACAGTTTTCGTTCCGATACGATTAATTCTTACACATAATATAACGTAAATATTTTTTAAGAATGGATAAGCTTCCCCTTAACAAGTGTGGGTGGCGAAAAATCAACTCAAAATGTTCGAGCTCTGTTCTGTA
This sequence comes from Colias croceus, assembly GCF_905220415.1. Lineage (NCBI taxonomy): Eukaryota > Metazoa > Arthropoda > Insecta > Lepidoptera > Pieridae > Colias > Colias croceus. The sequence goes on from NC_059539.1 coordinate 11,871,480, forward strand.
CCATTTCACTAATTGTTGTTGCAAACATAGATTGCTTTATTTCATTTAATTGTTGTAAAATTGCACGCCATAGCGAACAAACGTTTTTATATCAGAAAAAGAGCTATAACGGTTCGAAAGTTAGGTATTGAATTTTAAAATTATTGATGGTTATACAAATTTTATAAGAATGTATAAGTTTTATTATTTTTCATCGATATCGTCAATTATTTAATTCGAAAAAAAGGTAAATGATACTGAAGATAATATAAAATTATGTCCTTTGGAAAGTTAGAAAGTAATTCAGTATTTATATTTTTTGGTTTTTATGGCATTCAAATGCTTTATAAATATAAATTTATAAAGAATAGAAAAAATTCGATCAGGCGATTCGTCCCGCCTCGTGATCGAATTTTTTCTATTCTTTATAAATTTATAAGTAATTCAGTAGATAAAAAAGCTAAATGTAACTTAAAACTTTTTTCAAAAAACTTTATATAATCTTTTTTTCATTAAATTTTAACTTAATTAGCTATATGATTATTGCATTATTATGTTACGATATATTCTCTATAGTGTTACAGGTAGAGCCCAATGAGCATTAGTTAGTTTGTCTGTCTTTCCTGCTCTACAAAAGCCTTGTTCGCAAGTTTTAGCTACTCTGTCCTGTGAATCAGCTTAATAGTTTTCTAGCTCTATTTTCCTTTAGTTTTCTTTCGCTTTAGTTTTCTTGCTCTATTTTTCCTCTACCCCTATTAAGTTTTTATTAATTATGACTTTATACATATTATTTTATAAATTTCTACGATTTAACTGCCGACTGTGGCTGATGAAGCCTGCGCAAGTTGCTGTCAGCTTGGCTTTTCTACTGTTTGTTACTTATACTATTATAACATTGGGGTTAGCAACATAGACATTGTTAAACAGGGGCCTCCCTGCTCTTAATACCTCTATACCTAAAGTCTATACTTATAAATCTGCTTACTCTAGCTGGTAAGATCAACCCTAAGCTCCAGCCAGCCACCTAGGCTGTGGCTAGTATGTTTCCATGGTTACTATCTCTTTGTTTATCTTTTTGTATACATACAAATCTGCTTACTGGTGGTAAGATCAACCCTAAGCCAGTCAGCCAGCAAGGCTGTAGCTGGTAGCTCTTTAGTCTATACATACATATCTGCCTACTTTCTCTGGTAAGGTATTTTAACCCTGCTTCTTAATCTGATTACACTACCCAGTAGTATATCTTAGCACTAAGCCAGCCAGCCAGCCAGCCAGCCAGCTCGTTGCCATGGTTACCTGAGGGTGAGGTTGCGAGCGGTGGCGCGGCGCGTCGCGTGGCTCGTGCGAGCGCGCACCGCTCATGCTACGCAGGGGGACATGCCCGAGCCGCGATCACGCGCTACAAGCAAAAACTTTTATCAAAATATAATAAGCAGTATATTATAGTGAATACATAAACGTAGATTAGTAGTTTGTATGTTAAGATGTATTAGAAAGAATATGGATTGCCGCCTGATAATGTTTATTGCCTGCAGAAATAAACGTACTTGTGTAACTTAAAATTATTTGGTTCATGTACATAACTGTTCCAATAAAAGTAAGGAAAGCCTCTTAACTGTGCCGATGTGATCATGTGTTCATATATTACTAGTGTTATTTAAAATTGTTTAGTACGTGTAACAACAAACAGGTTAAAGCCTCTGCTACCGATCCCAGCCGTGGTCTATAGAATAGAATAGTCTATATTTCAATAGTGTACCCTGATTGATAACATCTATTCCGCTCTTCATTTACTCTCTCTTTATTAAGAAAATTTGACATAGGTCTACTACTACTTAATGTTTTCTTTCGTTTAGTTCTGCTTATTCTATGACAGTTATGGAATGTAGAGTCATTCAACGATTGGTGAAAATTATAATATTATTTAATCGTTCTTTCGAAAAGTGTAACTGGATTCAAAATCTAAATCGTTCGAGTTAGTATTTCTGAGAATTAAATTCAATATATAACTTCTATTAATAAATTGACGATCATTAATTCAGAATTTATAAAAAACACGTATTATATAATAAGAAGAGTTTTTAGTCAAAATTTTGAACTCGATAAAGTTTATTATTCATATTATGTTTCTCCCAATAATTTTGCAAGCTCATATTGAACATCGTATGAAGTAAGTACATATTTGTAAAACTATAAATTAGTATTCAAAACAAACAATGGTCTGTTTTTAAACGCACTTTTTACCTTATGCATTATGTACAGCCAATGACGTCATAACGCTACAGCCTACAGAATAAATCCCTTTAGGCTTAACACCAAATAAAATGAAATAAACCAATACATAATATAATGTAATCTGTGTACAAAAGTTTGAATAATTAACATACCGGGAGTGTCGTAAAGCAACTTTCACACAATACGATAGATTGTCGTTAAATGTAAACGCGTTAAAAATAATTTATACCGGTAATTCACGTGGATCCCGGGCTAGAGGTTAATGGCGTCCAAATAATTGTATGTCGCGGGAATATGGGAAAATTGACTGTTTACGAACTGTCTGTTTATAAAGACATGTACGTTATGTTACAATGTTATTTGATTTGATTACCTATGCATAAGCATTTGTTAAATATGTTCATGAAAATGGTTTAATAAGTTTGATTGCCAAAGCATTTTTGTTCGTATGAAAGCAAGGCATAAACACGTTTATTTTCACAATTTATCAAAAAAAATTACGTAACATAAATCTCATGGAATGCATCTTATAATAAGAAGTTTCCTTTTATTTTACCTTCACAGTTAACACATCGTCATTACTATTTTCTCGGTATTCGTAGCGAGTTTGTTACTAAGTTTGTCCCTAATTATTTCTCTGAAAACAAACTTCTGTTCTTTTTTGAATCTCTAGATAAAGTATACATAATATGAAAAACGTATAAGAATGTATTTCTTACTTCAACCCTACATAGGTTAAAGTTATTCCATTTAGATTTTATTCAAAATGACATATTCCATATTGAACTGCGACATAATATTTGAAAGTTGTTTATACAAGTAGATGTCAACGTGTCAACATTCGCAGGTCAAATACGAAACAACTGTACATAATATAACATAGAAATATTATTAATCTCCAAATTAATACATTGGCAGATACACAAGTCAATAAAAATATTATAAATAGGTTTATGCGTAAAAAATTCGCGCGAAATATTAATTTACATTCAATATTTTTTAATTATTATTAATCATTAAAAATGTAAACGATCTATCATATCATTATATTCTTGTAAAAATTATTCAAAGCATTTCGCGTCGTAACATTTTTTTTATTCCACAGAAAACACAGCTGATCACTAAACATCAAAATTTATTACTACTATAAAAATATACAGCTCTATATTCTTCATAGCTCTACATTCGGTCTTATTTTCTAATTTAATTAAGATAATCTTGCATACATATCCATCTAGACAAATTAATTACATGCATAGACAATTAAAAATCTAGTTTAGAGTAACATATTCAATGCTAATGCCCGTTCAAACGTTCTAAAACCGTTTTAAACGTTCATATAATTATCCAACACTCCAATTTTAAATTCAAATTTCAAATAAAAAAACACGCAACGGCATGCAAATATGCAAATTGCATCATAATATTTTTAAGTCCTATCTCCATCTCTTTCGTCTTTATTGACAAGCTGTCACTGATATTGAAACCGCCAGTTTCACGAGACCTCCCGCGCCCCTTCCGCGCGCTTGACACCATGCCATTACGGGCGATTGTCACAGAATGTCAGAGCTCAACGTATACTGGCGTTAGCTTTGCTGCATCTGGGTAAGGCTTTCATACAAAATCGGTCAAGGTCAAGCGCCCTCGCTGAACAAACGGAGCTTAAATGAGATGCACGCATTGATTTTAAAAAGTAACGGTGTTCCTTAATTTGCAAACATTTTAATAATTTTATGCAGTAAACAAATTTTATGGAATTGGTTTAATGTTAACGACGTTTAGATTAAGAATAATAAGAGCTAGTCTAGACTATTGCTATAGAGCACTAGAGTTTATTTATGGGGAATTTAAAATACATTATTGATTTATTATTTATAAATAACCTAAATTCTAAATAAGCTTGAGTATGACGTTAGTTTCAGGCATGCGCAGAGAGGCCTAACCTGTACGGGCACTAAAACTTTAATTAAAAAAAAATATATAAATATAATCATATAAACATTCAGACTGCAATCGATACAATAAGGACTCTTTTCTTGTTCATGTAAAAATATAAATAAATGGCGTTATCTTAAGGAGAATACCAAAGAAACTCAAGTTCAAAATAAACGCAGCATTGCACCAAAAACATTGATTAATGTTATGACTCTATGATACCAAAAGGGGCTCTATGTTTAATACACTTCTTTGTAACCCATACATGAATCTGAACACTGAAAATTTGTAAAATCCCTTCAAATACAGTAAACACAAGAAAATCTCGATAAAATACTTACACGAAACACACAAAATGTTGCCACAAACAAAAATAAGTCACGTCACTGCAGAACACTGCACTATAATCGGTATGCACTTTTTTTACTGGATTTCCACCGGGCCTGAAAACACTGGGCCTATCTGACAGTTGTCATGTGCGGCCAGTCGGCTCGCTTCGGCAGTTTCCGTGAACACTAGAGGCAGTGGCTACACGTAACTTTCGTGGGGTTCCGTTGAGAATCGCGATTCTATGGTATTGATTTGCGCGCTCGGCGCCCGGCCGCCGGCCGCCGGTGGCGCCCCCTCGCGGCGTTAATGATACCTCATTGGTGTCTATTATTTAGCGAACTCTTCGTGAAATTAATGGAGGTTTTATTGATTTATTGCAAGCGAAGTTAATGATTGATTAGACTGCCCTTTTTCGTTAGGATCCATCAACGTTGTGTTTTCAGCGGGGTTTGCAAGTTTTATCAGAAAGCTGTCAGTGTTGATAAAAAATGCGAAAGTGTTATTATTAGCGCGTACTCACTGAACTGCTTGATAAATTAGCGACCCGATGACCTGATTGGGTTAGCTGTGTGCTAATAAATGCTAAGCTAGCTAACCTAAATAACTTTAGGTCGGTTTTCCTGTATTATGCTTCCGAGTTCCTGTATTATGAAACACAATATGATACCTGAAATCACGTATGAATGCAATTTTCAGAATATATATCACATTCTTATGTTTGATAAGTCTCTTATCATTCGTTTAATGTAATAAATAGATGATAAAGTTTTAGAAGATATTATGTCACTCATAACTTCATAAGGCTCTAAAATCTGTCTAAGTTTAGGAATAGAATATAGATGGCGCTGTTTACAGGTGATTAGAAGTATTTCAGAGTAGATTTGTATGATTATTTATATTTTTTATTGTTTTTATCTTATTGCTCTACCACTCTACATATTCAAATATTAAATTAATGATTTTTTTTAATTAAAAAAAGCCATTGCATGCCTTCAAGCCACACCTCCGCCCGTCGGAGTGGGGAGCGTGAGGTTTTTTCGTTACGGAATTTCTCGATTCGGTCCCCGCGCTTAAGGCCCGCGATAGAAGCTATGCAATAGCTTAAAAAGAATAATTTTGTTGATAACTATATGACACAGGAAAAGTGGGGAGGAGACCTCTGTCTTTTAATTAAATAGTATTCTATCTAGATTACCAGAATAACGGATAATACAACTAGTTTTTCGCCCGCAACTTCGTCCGTTTTGTCTACAACCTAAAAAATTATATACCAAAACCTTCCTCGAGAACCACTCTATCTAATAAAATAAACCTCATCAAAAACCGTTGCGTAGTTTAAAGATTTAGGCATAGGGACGGACAGAAAACAATAGCGACTTTGTTTTATACTATGTTGTGATAATGCTACTCACTCTTACTTATTTTACTATGAGTTTACAATATTTATTACTAAATACTGTAACACATTTAAATGACAGTAATACTTTCTCTAAGAAAACTTCTGAAGAATAAGAAAATTAAAATGTATATCGCTAATTCTTCGACTATTAAGTAGTTTTGACATACCGGAGTCCCCTCTCAGGTCGAGGGGGACCTCTGGAGGTCAATAGACTTAAGTCTTGTGTTGTAGGTACTATTTATTTATTTATTTAACAGTTTTATGTACCTACCATTACAAATTTTACAATCATATAATATTAAATTATTATCTTAATGAAAATGCAATTTCCTTTACGTAGCACATTTTATTTTTTTCTTTTCATTATAGTTTTCATTGCCATTTCCATTTTCATTTTCATTTCTCAAATCTTAAATGATATTGCTACGTATTTTAATCTCTGTGATCTGTTTTTAATATGTTTCTTATATCTAACCCTTTTACCTTAACACGTACCCTTTAGGTAACATTTTGCTCCTATAACCTGTAATTTTTGTAACGTCAGCAACGACATTTCTTTTAACTCCAAAGCAGCGCTGCGCTTGTATAATTAGCGCAGTAGGTACAGTCAGCAGATACTGTCCACTTATTGATGAGCGGTGGCACTGGGCAGATTTTAATAGATTTAGTTACAAACTTGCTCCTATGACCTGGTTACACTATTATATAATAAATACCGTCAGCAACGACATTTCTTTTAACCCCAAAGCAAAGCCTGTATAATTAGCAGTAGGTACCGTCAGCAGATACTGTCCCCTTATTGATGAGCGGTGGTCGTGGGCAGATAGAGTGCACTTGTTTTTCACTGTCTGAGCGGCTAATTGTGCCATTTTTCATTCCCGTCCCTTCGTCAGAGGGCTAGAAAGCGTGTTCGATACTGACTACCTAGGTTAGTAATTAGGGGTTAATATAAAATGCTATATATATATATATATAAAAATAATAATATAAAGTTACGTAAAAAAAATGTTGTGTGGTTTTATGAAACCACGGTAAAAGTGAAACTTTTTTTCACACTATAGACATTTAACTAAAAATTATCGTATTTGTACGATAATTGTCGTACGTATCGTGCGTCACGCGACATGCGCTACACAGACCAAAAAGTTTGAGACGATGTAATAAAAGTTTCACTTTAATATTTATTCATACGCATAGAAACAAGTAAAACGATTAACTTAAAATGAAAAATAACATTATCAACGAACACTAATAATAATTAATGTATGCTCTACACACATAATATATAAATAAAGGAGTGGTAAACTAACTTGTACTTTTAATCGTATAATCTTGAAACTGAAAATTACTGGAGCTAATGTTTCATTCAAACGTAAATATTTCAGAGTGCAAAAATAGGATGTAATACTCCGTCTCCATTCACTGATAGGTAAGTAGTAAGTAAGTACTGTAATTTTTTGAAGTGAAACTTCTTTATCGGGGTTGGAAAAAAATGTAGTGTAACATTTTTTCGTTACGCGTGACATTTTTCCGTTACGCGCCATCTTTTTCTTATCTTAACTTTACAGAAATACGTCGAATCACGCGTGCCTACCACTATTTCTGTAAAGTTGCATATAGTAAATTATTTTTAAAAAAATAAGGTGATAAAGAAGTTTCACTTCTTACGTGTGTACACGCTCACATTTTTTTTCTATTAGATTTCTAAGAAAATTACAACATGTTTCAAAAAAAATAAAAATACATTTGTTTCCAGTGTGCTATTATGAACACAGTGTAGTGGGTGGACATCACGCCCGCGCTACGTAAAAATCACATCCATACTTCCTTTTAATAGCCGATGACATTCCCCGCTATTGTATACAGGAATGTTAGCAATACTTGGTTTCTGATATACGTCACAGTTTATACGTTGATGGGTGAAAGGGTGTTCTTGAGATAGAAGTAAGTTTTATTAGTAACTAGCTTCCGCCCGCGACTCCGTCCGCGCGGATGTCGGTCTTCGCGTGGATGGTTTATTTCTCCATTTTGAGTAGGTACCTCTGACAATAAAATCTTATAAATATCTATTGGACCCAATTCCCAAATATAATAATACGCAACGTGTGTTCGCGGTTCTACGGAACAACGTCTATGGATAAAACTGAAAAATTAAGATTAATTTTTTTCTACGTATTTTTCCAGGATAAAAAGTATCCTATTTTACGCCCAGGATAATAAGGTATAATTATACCAAGTTTCATCGAAATCGAACCGCTAGTTTTCACGTGATGCCTTCACATACAGACAGACAGACAGGCAGACAGACAGACAAAAATTTTTTTAATCACATATTTGGGTTTGGTATCGATCCAGTAACACCCCCTGCTATTTATTTTTTCAATATTTTCAATGTACAGAATTGACCCTTCTACAGATTTATTATATGTATAGATTATTGGAAATTCGTCATACAGCGATACTATTTTATCTAAAACATGAGCATATGTACAACTATAGATGTCTATAATTGTCTATGTTACTGTAAAATAGTAAAAATAGATTCTTATACTTAGGTAAGTATAACTCGCTAGAATGCAAACTGTCGATAAGTGACCAGTGGCTTGTAATTTAACCCATTATTTTCATGTTATAATAATTGTAATCTTTCAATTTTGTCTTTACAATTTTGCAGTGACATTTTTAGGCTTTTTTTAGTTTAGGTGAAATAAAACCACATTCACTTCAATTATTTATTTTATTAAAAAACAAAAGCAATCATCAAAAACTAGTGAACCTATAGTCACAGTTGACAGATATGTACTACGTACATACAGTTAGGAAACTAAGCCCCTGCGATGAAATTATGACGTATAGCTATAGGGCTGTTACTTTTTGATATTTAACCGACTTGAAAAATAAAGGAGAAGGTTATCAATTCGGCCTGTATATTTCTGTTTGCTTTTTTTCACAGTTGATTTTGTGGTAATTTGGAGATTAAAACCCGTTAAAATACAAAAATGGTGTAGCTTAAATATGAATTTACAAGAAGAAACAATCCGAATTACTTAATACAGCTTGTAAAAGTAATTATACATTTTTATCAGTGCTATATTTCGAAATCTTGTTTTGTTATGGACGCCGAAGGCTATTTAATGTACCTAAATTATTTATAATGCTTGATATTTGTATTATACATAAATTCAATAATTATTTTAAACCAGAATTTACAATACTTGTATGTAGGTATACCTACTAAATTATTTTTAAAACGATAAATTAAATTAAATTAAAAAACACAAAATATGCAAAAATAAATTAAAATTATTATTATACGAGCATAGCTGAACCTCTACCTTTTTATTTTAGGAAGAAAAAGAAAATAGTTTGACAGGCTTAGTGCTTGACAAAGTGGAGACGCCACGTATCGATAAAAATACAATAAATATAATACCTATCTTTTTCTTCCCTAATATTTACGTAATTATGCACATAAATTTAAACAAGACTTTTTTAAGGTTTCCTTTTTTATATTTTCGTGCTCTTCTAGATTGCGTAAAAAAAGATGCGACCTTTAAACAGACTGGACTCCTAATAGTGACTATTTGTAGCTATCATTTTGGTAGAAAATATGTCAACTTAATTTAAAACTCATGCTGCCATATCTATAGAAATTAAAAAATAGTCTCTTAACTTGTAGTCAGATACGGTATTTACAAATAAATTTATTGAAAGGGCTACAAACTGAAACAATCGATATTTATTTAATGTGAATTGACATCACTTTAAACTTTTTTCCATACTATATTCAAAATCTATGGATGTGTCACCCGCTACTATCGATCCCCCTCAATACCCTCGAAAACACGCTTGATGGGGGGGGGAGCCATTTCGAACATTTTGTATGAAGTTTCCTTACTGTATGTATCTGAAATATACTATTGTCTAAAGTTCTTCCAATAAATAACAATATTAAAAACATAAAACAGACACATAAAACGGATAATAATATATGAAATTAATCTAATTTTTAATTAAAATAAAAAGCTGAATTGTAAATCAAAACGAGAACTAACCATATCGCATCTCTATTGCTAATTTGAATAACTATAAAGCCTTTCAAATTCTACAAATAACCTGTCTGCCTATGTGTCTGCCTTTCACAAAACATTATAATAATTTATAGATACAGAATCAGTTAAGCATTCGATATCAAAATCAACATCTATGAAATAAAAGTATGAGCTTGAACACAACTTACCTACACATTGTAGAAAAATGAGAGAGAATTGGATATGTACTTACATTTCATCGTAAAATTGAAAATAATTTTTCAGTAAACTTCATTTTATTATATTTAATTTAAAAACAAATTGTTTTCTCGGTAGACAATTGATAGTAATGTTACATTAATTTATTATCAATCCAATTTACTTGCACTTACTCCATCACTGCTTCTAATAAGTGAAGAAAAATATCGCGTTAAAACTCTCTAAGAACAAAAAGTTTGATGACTACAACCAAAAAATATACAAGATAAAAATAATAAATTGCAACTTTCTTATCGTGAAGAATTTTCATAATAAAACCTATTTAATAACGTTTAATTTATTTTGTCTTCATTATTACCTATCGTTAATAGATGTATCATAAAAATTAATTCCAAATTCAGAAATAATTTACAGTAATCATTCTTATACAGTTCCGAAATAATTTTAAAACCCAATCTACATTATAATAATACTACCTTTCGCCCGCGGCTTCACCCGCGTTTTTAAAGGAAACCCGCATAGTTTCCGTGGAATTTCCGGGATAAAACCTATCCTATGTGTTAATCCAAGTTACCCTCTATATGTGTGCTAAATTTCATTGTAATCGGTAAAGTAGTTTATGCGTGAAAACCATACATACATACATACATACAAACCTTTCCTCTATATAATATTAGTATATGATAGTATTAAGTATAGACACAGAATACATAATAGTAGCTAAACGCTACAGAACGGACACTCTCCGCCTCCCGCCAAAATTAAACACTTACCTCACCCCGCACGATCAGACATAAAATGGTCCATATTTTTCTACAGGGACGATACGCAACGAAGATTGACAACATTAATCAAATTGACTTAAAGTAATTTTATTATTTTGGATTTGTGATTATCGTTTTTCGTAGAAAATGGTTAGATATTGTGCTGTTTACGGATGTATTTCATCAGAAAAACGCGATTTTTTTTACGCTAGTCAAAAATGTACCAACCATAAAGCGTTAACCTTAGGCGTTAACACACACATTTGCAGTCTCTACAGTGTGACTGTCAAAACGATAATTTTGTATGGAGTGTCCGGGGTGTGGTATAGATTAAAATATCAACAAAACGAACTAATATTACGTAGGTATATCTTTGGTCAAGTTCTATAAAAAAAAAACAAATTTAAATTTGGAACAGTTCTAAACATAACGGCCAGCTCATTAAAAAAAATATACATTTATATTTAATCACAACTGGTTTCAAATTATTCTTGATACATTTCGGGTACTCTATGGTTCTTCGAATTCAGAACTCATCAAATACCACCGCGTATTATTAATTGAAAAAGTCTCTTTTACCTACGTTTTTTTTTTCTAATTGACTCGATAATGCCAAAGGCCCGTTATTCATTATGCCACTTTTATAGTATTTTCTACCGCATAAATAATTTCGCCATCAATAAAAACGTTCGTTATCTGTGTTTTTCGAGTTATTTAGATCAAGTAGATTATTAATGAATACATAGTTCACGCATTACAAAACCGGTGGTAATATTTATTAAATACACGTGTATATACGTCCATATACCTATTTGTTTTAAATTATACTACTTGTGCTGTACGGTTTTACCCGCATTACGCCGCTCCTGTTGGTCTTAGCGTGATTATATATTATAGTCTAAAGCCTTCCTCGGTAAATGGGCTAACTAACACAGAAAGAATTTTTCAAATCGCACCAGAAGTTCCTGAGATTAGCGCGTTCAAACAAACAAACAAACTCTTCAGCTTTATAATATGTATTAGTATAGATTAAACTGTAAAATTGTACCTACTGCTTTATTTATCCATTTTATAAATGCTAACATATTTTATATTTCTGTAATAAATTATTGTTTATAATTTATTTTCTTCTCTGCTAGAATATAGGTAGTTAATAAATCAAATAATTAAATTAAACACAACACAAAAAATATTTTATTTTCACCATGTTACATGCAATTGGTTGACAATGAATTTAATGGTATATAATGGGTATATAATAAATGAGGGAAAATGAACGAAATCACGAGTGTAATACGATAAATCACATAATGTTCATTACAATAATATCGTCCGTCAATTAAGACCAAACCCAACCACTTAGTAAATAAAACAAGATTAAGGCCAGGGGCACATTATTAAGAGTTGCTTATTAACTAAAATATGCACAAATATATAGTTAGTTTTTGTTCAAAAAATTGATTAGAAAATAACAAAGATGTATATGTAGTTTTAAAAACTAATTAAAATCGTTATTAATATATTTGTTTCGTGTCAAATAATTTACTTTGCTCACTGATTTTAGATTTCCCTGATTGCTTCATAAGTACCTAGATAAGTTACAATTATAAGAATGCGAATTGTTTGCCGTTAAAATAAGTATCTTAATGTGTTTTAAACTTGAAAAATATTATTAAACCTTACTTAATTTTGTATTTTTAACACTGTATAGTTACTACACAAAGAGCGTTTAATTATATTTTGCGCTTCACTTTACTTTCCTTTTGAATATCTTATTCAGAACTACAGGTTTCCTCTCCAAATCAGTTTTACCTAAATTTTAAATACACCTTGTATTATTTCAGCGAAAGATTAGAAGATTTGTAGAGTAAAAATCAAGATTGGGTCATAATACTTTTATCTTACAATTTTTATAGCATATAAATAATAATACTATGTTTATTCGTGTTTCTTCAACACTGTGTATTCCGACCTTAAGAATCTAGATGTCGTGATATAAACACATTGGTTTAAGACAGCGAAGGCGCGGCGAAGGCCTATTGACCGCGGTTACTCGTAAACACTATCTTCTCTACAGTCGAAAATCCCGAAACTCAACATATACATTACTCCACCACTTCTAAACAAAACAAACGTTGTCGAACAGAGCACGCAATGTACATCAAAATTTTGTACTTACTGTAACAATTGCGCTGCACGCAATACACTGCCAAACTATTTGGGTCAATTTTTGTATCACGTACAAAAGCAAGCAATGTATCCAAACAGGGAAATAGTCCCAACTGTCCAGTGAATGTTGATGAGTGCGTACAAATCACGTTTCGCGCGAATCAATACTTGAACCCCCCTGTTTATTGCAGGGGTTAGTTGGGGAGGTATCGACCGGGCCCACCTGACCGTCACTAATCATAGCTCATCCCGACACCTCTCTACTCGAGTGTACTCGTACAGTCGAGTACACAAACACAAATGGATACGCTGCGCGATTGTATACTGAGCTTTATAGTTTCGAATGTGTGGTTACGCGTAGGTCATTTGGCCTTTGAAGTTTGGTTTATTTTGCGATTATAAACATTGCTATAAACTAGCGAGGAAAGCTAATTGTATAAATTACTTGTAATTAATATTGATTAAATGTAATTAGTATGTAATGACGGACAATTCTTTCATTTTAATACATATTAAATACGAATATAATTTCTAGCAATTATAGATTCATTAGTTCCTTATTATAACAGATTATTTATAGGTAAGTATCTATGTTTTAAATATTGCAAGCTTTCATACAATGCTAGTGTGAATGCTAGATACTATTTATCCATTTTCCAACCTGGATCTAAATTGACACCTTCCCAAAAACTTATAATACGGTATGTCTTCGTTAAGATTTTCCTTATTTTTTCTTTGAATCTAGTACACTTTGCCACGAATTGGGTCACGCTACGTCACCAATAGATAGACCGGAATAAATTGTAAGTTTTTTGTGTTTCAGCAAAGTGCATTTTGAGCTTATTTTGCCGTAGAGCAATAGTTGATTCAACTATCGAATTGTGTTCTTGAGTGACATGTTACGTATTTGTATTAATAGTGCTTATTGCTAATAGTGTTTAGAGTAAATACAAATTATTTCGAAAAATTGGACATACTGCTACAGGCCTGAGTTGGACTTAGATCACAAAGGTAAGACATTATATGATGAAAATAAAGGGATTGTTATAGTATCTACTCATATAGGTATAATGTAGAACAATCAACAATGTATCAATTTAACATTATTTACCACGATACGATTAAATACGCAATCACGATATTTATTTACATAACCAGTAAAACACAAACAACCTAGCTCTAACTATCCATATAAAACAATGCGTTTGCCATTAAATCGAAAACAGGCACAATTTTGATAATTTGTGATTAGAGGTAATTGCAGGCAGCGCAGGGTCACGCAGGGTAATTACATTTACGGGCCAATAATGAGAGTTGTGGCGTGCGTACTCGCGTAAGGGTAGGTTGGGGTTCCGTAGAGATACAGGAAAAACCAATGAGAAATAGAAGAAAAAGACTATTGTTAGGAAAGTAGAGTGACTACAATTTAAGCTAGGATAGGTATATAATAGAATAGAATAAGTAGATTTATTCGTTTTCAGGCATTATTTATTTATTATATTATATTAAGTCTTTCTAAAGTATATAATTCATTCACAGAAATCTGAAACAACCTTCAACGGCAGTCAATCAAAATTTCGGAGCAAAAAAGACGATTTTGATCATACCTGCATGGCTGCATACCAGTACCATAACATCCTTCCTTATTTACTAATTATTTATTTTTATTTTTTATCCCATAACTAAATTGGTACTTCAACACACACTGTTATATTGTGTGTGTCTACAGTCTACTTTTAATTTTTGTCTGTGACAGCTTTATCCTAAATTGTAAAGCTGAACAGAAAAAAATTATCAGCCAACAGTTTGTACATACTTCTGAACTTCAGACAATATAAAGACATATTATAAAAGTTTTATTAACCTAACCTTTATCCTACAGAACCCACAAAACTTCATAGCACGCGTGTCGCGTGACGTTGCATTGCTTCGCGGCGTGGCTTCGCTCGCTTCCGCGTCTAAATTACAAGAGCTTGCACGGCTTAATGCCTTATTTGGTTCCCAATTACGCGTACAGGAAGCTAAATTTATTACGAATTGTAACATAGATGATAGAACGCATGATCGAAATTGCCTTTAAGGAAATGTATTCTACATCGTAGGTAATAGTAGGGTAATGTTCATGAGTTCATGACTAATATTAAAGCTGAAGA
Source organism: Colias croceus (assembly GCF_905220415.1). Classification (NCBI taxonomy): domain Eukaryota; kingdom Metazoa; phylum Arthropoda; class Insecta; order Lepidoptera; family Pieridae; genus Colias; species Colias croceus. Next base: position 11,886,694 of record NC_059539.1, read on the forward strand.
GTTTGTTTGTTTGAACGCGCTAATCTCGGGAACTACTGGTCCGATTTGAAAAATTCCTTCAGTGTTAGATACTAGATAGCCTTCCTCGATAAATGGCTATATATCATCTCGCTAAGACCAACAGGAGTGGAGCACTGCGGGTAAAACCGCGGAGCACAGCTAGTATACTATATAATCAAGATTGATGTAGTATTTTGACAGAATTCATACACACAGCAAGAGCAATTAAATGTTTAATATAGAGGCATTTCATCCAAGAACCAAGTTTAGGTACCTAATAATCATCTGCTAAAAAAGGTAACTGTATCTACGCATATTTACCATCGTAAATATAATAACCAATCTGGTCCTTCAATAAGTATTGAGGAGGGACCAAGGGGAATTGATTTAACTTCCGTACTCAATGAAAATTCGCTAACTCGTAAATTTCAGAATACTCTTCCACATTCGCACTTCATTCCTTACATAAGCAGAAGAACAATTACAATGGCCCAAACTCAATGCACAGGTGTACAAGTGTGTCCACACCCCCCCCTTTGCCCTACTGCCTCCCCCCCTTGCCCCACTGCCCCCCGGCTATATTTAGCGCAGGAAGCCTCCGCTTCCACTAAAATGATCGGTGATGTAATGTCTTTTAGGGAAAAAGCTCTATTTAGAAATATTATCAGTATTGAAAAAGTAGGTATGAATTTTATCGAACGTGAAAAGGTGGGAAAATAAAGTGGATCATTTTCTAAATGTTGCAAAACTTACGACGTGATTTACATAAATATTAATGAGGATTTCAGAAAATAAATAAATAAGTACAAATTTCGGGTAAACGCTCTATACCTACTCAGATAAAAAATAATCGTTGGATAGATATTTTAAGTTCAACGAACATAAAAACAGGAGAAATAAAACACTTGTTTCTTTATTCCATCCATTTATTATACAAAAGTACTAAGTATTATTACTATTTTCCGTTTGATATTGGCAAAGTTGCATTTCACAATTAATTACCACCCCCTCATCTAAGTACTTACTAGAAGTCCATTTGCCATTTAAAGCTCCCTACCCTGAAATATCTACCTTATTCAGTGACGGATTAAGACTCCTAGATGCCCTAAGCAATCCATGCCTGTGGGCCCCCCTATCCGTATGTCAACTAGAATCGGTCTTTAAACCTTTACCGCCCAAAAACATTAGTTTTTTGTAAAGTAAGATGATGAGATATAACGTACTTTAGAAGTGGAGTAGGTGCGACAATAATAAAAAAGTGTGCGTGTACTAGTGTACATGTCGTGGCCATATCGTAGATTTGCTCATTTCATGATATGATCGATCATTTCGTGAAATGGTCGCATTTCATGAAATGCTCGAATGTCTATTGGCCACATCATGATGTGGTTTGGGCAGATCAATGATAAGAAATCGTTTCTCGATATGGCCAACTAAACGCGCGGTTTTTTCATGAAATGATCAAAATTATTTGATCTTATCGTAAAAAAGTTACATTAATTATTGGTAGAGGCGATGCAAGCGCTGGGTTTATGTGATAAGATGGCGGCCGCTGGCGAAAATTTAATTATATTCGCAGTTTAAAACTTCATAGTTCGTTTTATTACAATATGAAGAAAGTCATAGCAAATAATTTACGACGAAGAGGTTCGAGTACTATGGAAAATGCGGATATCTTATATTGAGGAAAAAATGCGTCTAAAATCCTTTACATAAATATATTTATATATCCTATGGGCTATGTTATTACTAACCTAACCTAACCTAAATGTTTTCTATTGCAAAAAACCATTCGCTTCTGGCATTCGCCGGCCACTACCGTGGCACTAACTTAAATGACAATAAACAAGTTCTAAAAATATTCAGAATTTTAATGTTTTATGGACTTTATATTATATTTTATACGATCTGGCCAAATGTGGATGACCATATCGTGAAACGTTGACGATTTAACGATCTGATCAAACCATGTTGGCCATTTCATGAAATGCGACCATTTCGTGAAATTATCGATGATATCATGAAATGAGCAAATCTACAATATGGCCACGACATACACACGTAAGAAGTGAAACTTCTTTATGGCCTTATTTTTCAAAAAATAATTTACTATCTTCAACTTAATAAGTAGTTAGTAATAAGAAAAAGATGGCGTAACGAAAAAAATGTTACACTAATTTTTTTTCCAACCCCGATAAAGAAGTTTCACTTCAAAAACCAAAGCATAATTTATTTATTTATTGAAATGCGCCTTGCGGCTTTTCCGAGCATTGAAATCACGCAAGATAGTATTACATAACGTCTAACGTTTTTAACATAATATATCGGACTCTATGTATAATATCGATATATACAATACAATATAGATATAGATATATTATTGAGCCTTTCTTGTATCATCTTTGTCCTTTTTTCATTTTTTAATATTATTAATTTTGAAAAAGAACGTTCCTCTGAGTTATTTGTAATCTAAAAAAAAATATACGCAGGGCTGTTTCCACATTAGGGAAAGCTGATTCAATCTTATCATCTTATTGTATTATTTTATACAATTGTGCGTGTGTTTGATGTAAACTTGTGCGAGCCGAATCACTGAGTCTGAGACTTATTTTACATATTATGACATATGAATGAAACTGTTGAATTTCTGTTATTAATTCGGTGATAATATGTGTTTACTAGATTTGTAAATTGTACTGTGCTGACTGTATTCTGCAGTTTGATCGGGACACAAATATCACACACATTTTATCGGCATCGGGTATTTTATTCAAGAATAAGAATTTGTCTGCTGTTTCTTTGTATATTTTTCCTCTTTTTCGCATCTCTACATTTAATTTATCAACTTAAAACACGCGAATTTTCAAATTAGTTCTAGAAACTTTTTTTGGTGTGGTTTTTGGTGACGTGAGAGTGAGACGTGATGCCCTTCGGACGGATTTTTTTTGTGCTTCTTCTGGTGCCCCCTCAGACGTGATGCCCTAAGCAATTGCTTAATTTGATTAAGGGTTAATCCGTCACTGACCTTATTAGTGTGATTGAGTAACATTCCAAAGGAAATCTTTAAGTACGTAGAATTTAAAACTTGTTCTTAAATATAACCTAGCAGATGTAGGTACCTATTGCAAATATCTTTCAGTTTTCGAATTTATTAATGGAAAAGTGATGGAAGTGGAGCAGTTGTGGCTCAGTGGTGAGACCTCGGACTTCGAATCGATAAGTCCGGGGTTCGAGACCAGGCGAGCGCGCAGGAATTAAATTGATTTTTCAATTTATCTGCGCATGTTGTAACATCACCACTGCTCGAACGGTGAAGGAAAACATCGTGAGGAAACCGACATGTCGAAGAATTAAAAAGTTCGACGACATGTGTCATCCGCCAACACGCACTTGGCCAGCGCGGTGGATTATGGCCTGTACCCTCATAGGAGGCCCGTGTCCCAGCAGTGGGAACGTATATGGGCTGATGATGATGATGGCGTTCCTTGCAATGAGCTTTTTTCGTCTTGATCGATTCAACGCAGTTCAGGATCTCTCAGTTATAAATACGACTGAATCTCATAATACAATATAGATACCACGGATAATATACCAAGTATACTATTTATTAATAGCTAGCTTTCCGCCCGCGGCTTCGCCCGCGTTTTCAAAGACAATCCCGCATAGTTGCCGTTCCCGTGGGATTTCCGGGATAAAACCTATCCTATGTGTTAATCCAAGTTACCCTCTATATATGTGCTAAATTTCATTGTAATCGATTCAGTAGTATATGCGTGAAAGAATAACAAACACACACACATCCTCACAAACATTCGCATTTATAATATTAGTAGGATAGGATAGGATAGGATAATATAAAACTATACTTGGAATGAACCAAGAAAGCGCACTACATTAGTTATAGTAGGTAGGTACTTATTTAAGTACCTACAGACTATAACAGTCATAGGTATTTACCTATGTCTGATTTTCACCACAGTCGATTTTTTAGCAATTGCATTAGAAAATATCAAAATACTAATTGTAAAAATAAATTCATATTGTATTTTATTTGTTTAGTTGTTTACGTTATCTCGTTTCGTAAACAAGGCGATTAATAATTGTGACCATACAAATTTGCACAATATCCGGCCACCATTATTTTTATGTCCGGGATAATAACAGTCAATCTTTATTAAAATACATAATATAAGGGCCACAGATTATGCAATATTAGTCCATAGATAATTAATTATTTTTTATCTGCTGCATGCCTTTATTGTCTGTTTATAATAATTACGGATTGGTTTATAAATATTCAAGTCAGTCTCTGTAAACACAGAATAAACTATGAAAACATTGGTGTTTATTAGTCGGAGTAATTTACCGTTAGATGTAAATCATTTAAATATATAAACTCTATAATAATAGCTTGAAAACTTAAAATACCTACATAGAACGAGCAAGTATATTTTACCTTAGTTTAGCAAGGAAAGTTCTCATCGTAACATATCGAATACTAATATCTATTCCACTTAATAAAAACGCAATAAATCGCCCTCACCTTCAAAACACCGTACGCTAAAACGGCATAAAACCCTACCATTATCTATGGCATCGATAATATTTGCACCCCCACCCCCTGGGGGGAGGGAGGGCGCAATTGTCGGAATCAAACCGCAACACAATAGGACCGTTCTAACACAAAATAGATCGACAATGCTGTATTTATGTTTCTTAAAATGTTTTTTATACTTACATGTGAAGAGATAATCCTTTTGTAATAGTAGATTAAATAAGGAAAATTATTATCTTCCGCGTAAAGGAAAAGACGAAGAATAACAATTCAACATAGATCATGGACCATGGTAGTGTAATTAATCCAATCCATCCATCTAATATACAATATGGCATAAAAGTATATCAAAAACGAAATTATTATATCTGTTTTTTACAGGGACGTTGTAAGTATACCCAAGATTATTTTTGAGGTCGATCTTTTTGAATAAAAATTGGAAAATGTAAAATGTAAAAATATAGGTACCTAAGTAGGTACCTATATCTTTTCTAGGTATGTTATTTGGAGAATTTATAGAATATTTAATTATGCATTAGAATATTTTTAACGTTGTTATTTTTGATCGAAGTTAGGTAATTATAATTTTCTGACCTATGCAAAAAATGATAAAACCACAATTTAGGTAGGTACTTTTATCTATTACATTTCCTAAGCAAATCTACTTCCTTGACCGAATACACAATATACAAGTATAAGAGAAATCCACAGCTGTTTATTCAGTTTATGATTACTAAATAAAGGGAGAAGGGATGACCGCTAAGAGGGATGGGGTGGAAATCTCGCTTATTTTGCGTCGGGAAATATTTCAATATCTTATAGATATATTGTATTGCAATATGAATTCTTAGGTTCTAAATAGTTCAATGTGTGAGCATTTAAATGAATGTAGTATTTCAAGCTTGATAATAGATACTGAAAAATGCTCTATAGAATAGTTATTTGTTAAACGCATTTTTTCACAAGTACCGCGTACCTACTTATGTGTATCAATAAATTGGAAGCACGTAATAGATTTCATATTATGAAAACTAAATGCACCTATGACTTAGGTAAATACAATTCTCTTAAATTTAACCAAAATATAAGTAAAATTAACCGTCCTACAACCTCACACTAATCCAGACCTAACTACAACCCTAAACTGGCCACTTCTCAATCATTCCAACCAACAAAAAAAAAACTCCCGCCAAAAACATACACAGTACATAAATAAACGTTCGCGCACCAAACAGCGCATTACATTACAATACAACTATCATTACCCCACTATTGATTCCTAATCCGCACTTCCGCTTACGCAACCCTCCCCGGTTGCCCCACTGGAGTCGCCCGCTTGACGAATGATCGGACGTAAAGCCTCTATTTTGTTACTCTGTGCCACGGCGGCTCTGTTTTCTTTAATCTGTGCTTGGGTGTGGGCTGTGGATTTATTTTTAGATTGCATTGATTTTGGATATAGACTATAGAATTGTAATTGACGTGACATTAAAAGGAATATAATTGCAGAAATATTTGCGTTTTATTTATTTTCAGTATTTTTTTTTATTATTACCAACCTATTTATTATATATAAACTATGTATTGTCAGTCTCTACCTCTATATCTAACCATATTCGTGCAAAAACACTTTTATTTCTGTCCTTGTTTGATAATGTATACTGGATAATATACTTATAATGAGAACGGTTTTATCTGTTCAAACTTAGGTTCGAATTAAACGAACCATCGATGACTCCTTTCTAAATATGCATCATTTTCATACATATGTAACCGTTAGATTTACTGAACAGTAATCATTAAATTAGAATGTTATATTTCACATTGAAATATTTCAAATTTAAAACGTGTTACAAGAAATGATAGCAACAAGTTATATCGAATATAAAACTCTCACAAATCACATACAAAATATAAGACGCAATAAAATTACAATAATATAGACGACGCACGTCGCATATTTCTAAACGTCACCTAGGTATAGGTGCGTCTACGAGTGTATGGTCACGCTACGATGTGAAACGTCACTAAATAAATAAATAAAATATTGGTACAAGTTTAAAAAATAAACAAAATTTGCATGAAATGTAGAGACAAAAATTCATTTCAATTCAAATTATCAAATTTAAAATTAGAAATTATTATTGTCTCTCATTTGTTAAGTACTTACTGGTCTACTCATAATGCGAATAATTGTTATGTGAAAATCCCTGATTCAACTTGCAGTATTTATCGTAATTGAAGGGAATCGCATTTTTTTAAAAATTGGACTAGATGCAGGGCTTACAGAAAGAACTAAAAAAGTATTACAGTATCTACTGCATTATTATTATGCACGATGATGCATTTGGTATGTAGGTATGTCTCACCACAATTAATAATAGAAAGAAATAGGTACCTACTTGATATTTTAATCCTACTTGTAAGACAAACTCTAGATAGAGTGCATCTTCAATTCTTATGTTTATTTTCTACAAAAATATTCAAAATAGAGAGAACTATCATAAAATCGTTTCCCATTTCGCATTTCAATTAGAATTTACATTATCTCTACAAAGCGCTACAGAATGGGCGCGCATCGAGCAATCCATCGCATGCAACCGTTGTATATCAATCGTAGACGTTCACAGTTCGCGTCATAAAACGCAATCGATTTCTATGCAAGCGTGCGTCAGGGCTTTTTGCATAGCCGCGTCAAATCTGACACCCTGCTGCCGCAAGCTTCCGTGCATGTGTCCGGCTCGCGGGGCGTGTGGGCGTGCAGGCTGCACCGCCCCCGCTCCCCCCCGACACCCCCGCACTACCCCCCCTGTTTATTCTCGGCCCAGTGGCGGGGAGACAGTCGCCCGCGTGACGCGCTACGGATCGCACGCGCGTACATCACGAACAAGTACGGCGAACGGTGCATTCAATACCGGACACCGAACAAAAAATTGTACGAACCCCAAATTATTTTTATACACCAATTTAATCGCGTCCAAATCACTTGTCGGCTCAAAAGCGACGGTATTGCGGAAAATGCATTTCCCGGGTGCAAAGCGCAGGCGATAGAGCGGGCGGGGAGGGTGCAAGCGATGATGGACATCGTATTGATTTCTATCTGCCCGCTCCTCCCTTATTGTCGCGATGCAGGGCCAGACATCGATCGTTGCACCGGCCCTAAATTAACACCCCGCGGTCGCGCTCGCAATCACCCCCGACGTTCAGACGAGTAATAGTGTTGTGTTAATTGTCATTAACCTCACGTGAGCGGAGGTACATGCGTAAATGATCGACACAATTATGTATTAATTGATCGTTTCGACTATTAAACTCGAACAATTATCTAAATTACTGGACGATTATATAAATGACGCAACGTTACAATTTAGTATTTAATCGTAAAGTGCATACGTTAATATTAGTTAGTAAATAATACCGTCGCTTTTGCCGTTCCGAGCGCGCTCTGACCACAGATATTTTGCAGGACGTTAACAATACTCGGCAACTGGAGCTTTAACAAGCGTGTTTCACGCACCTGATTTTCGGCGAGAAGTGAGAAAAAGGCATTAAAGTGGCGACGTTGGGCGCGCGCGTGGAATGCGCAGGAGTGGATTTATTTAATTCGCGGCCACGCACAGACTCCGCCGTGTCTCCTTCGGAACACCCGGCCATGGCGACCGAAACCGGTGAGTACATGCAATTTAATAATTAAAAAATAATTACATGCCATTTTGTAATTACTCTATATTTTTTCATTAATCTGTGATATAGATACTATAATCTAGTCAATTTTTCTCTTAACTCATAAATTATCCGAAAACACTTAAAAAATAGTATAGTCTCATAGATAGTCTCCAAGATTATCCTCTTAAATTCCGCAACTGTCGTCAATAGTTTGGCCGTAAAATTGTAACAAACAGTAATGTTCGCGCGACGTAATCCAAAGATCTCCGCATTATTTTGATACGAATTATTTCACGTAGGTACAATTCCGTCATTCTGAGTGTTTCACACTTCTAGTTAACTGAAAATAAACGTTACGCCCTTTCTATTAATCTTGTGTCTCTGTGTTTATTTTGAAAGCGCTGTATATAATGTATAATGTAGTACAGGTAGGTACGTCACAGAATAGGGTCATTGCGCCTGTTCGCGTCCACCTGCCTATTCGCGTCCATTTTGCGGATATCTTTTAGAAAATTCACGAAAATAAGTATACTTTATGTAAAATTGTTATAAGAAAAATTTCCGATAATACCTCAATGTATAAGAGACATGCACACTTATTCAAAATATGCCTGCGCACCGCCTATCCTATTTAAAAAAAATATTTAATTTTGGCTATTAAACGAGAGAGCTAAAACGCGCGGGATTTTGAAAAAATAAATAGTGCGCAGCGTCGCGTTTGACGGTAAGTATCTTATTGTTAAATGTGAATTTTTGAATATGTAACTGTTTCTTTACTTTGCTAACAAAACATGGAATAGTATGGATTATAAATCAGCTTATTTCTTTTACAATTAATAGCTAAAATAAGGTGGACGCGAATTACTACACCGAATTTGTACAACTTCCATTTTGCGTCCACGGTGGGCGCAAACTATACCTATAGTGCATAACAATAGAACATATTGCGTCCACATTGTTTTTCATTACGTAGCAATGAATTGTTTGTTAAAATATGTAAATTATAATAGATTGTAAATTTTTTACTAAGACCACAAGTTGATAATTTAAATTTTCATTCAAATTAGCAAATTTTTATGCTATTTTTTCATTTTAAAATGGGTAGGTATTCCAAGAATGAGACTTATAGTATCTTTGAGAATGAGAGTCAATAAGTTTGTGGTTAAGAAAATAATATAAACAAAAAAGAAATTTAATTCATTAGATACTAAAAAATAGGGTAGAGGTGTAGGTAATCTTAATAGAACTGATTATTATTTATTTACATAACGTAACGTTGTTTTTTGTTACTTTTTAGTTCTATTTATGATGAAAAGATAAATATAAATAAGTTTTTCCAGTTTCCTTACAGTGTATTATATTTATAATAATGTTGAGTTTAGGGTTCCGAACCTCAAAAGGAAAAACCGGAATCCTTGTACGATCACTTTGATATCCGTGCGTCCGTCTGTATGTCCGTCTGCCGGTCTGTCTTTCTGTCAAGACGCTTTTTCTCAGTAACGCGTTCAGGTATAAAGCTGAAATTTATATTGAATACTCAAGTCTACGGTCCCTTGAAGCAGTGAAAAAATCAAACTTATAAGCCAAAGAATTCAAAAGATACAGCCGTTTATGCTGCAAATTTTCGCAAATTTCGACATTCGCAAGGGAATCAAAACCTACAGGGTACTTTACATGAACACAGACACTTGAAGTTTGGTACGAAGCAACGTCTTATAGCACGAATAAGGGAGATATTGAAAAAATAATCATTTACAGTTAAAACATATGAAAAAAAAACAGGTTAATACGGAACCCTCGTTGTGCCAGTTCCACTCGAATTTGGCCGGTTTTTATTAAATAACTATATTCGTAAATAAATAATTTATTAAAATCTAATTTTTATTTGCATTAATCTGATAAAATATCACCCAAAACACTCTTAATTCTTTTTCTAAGCTGGTGGACGCGAACTGGTCCACGGGTGGACGCAAACTGGAATTTTTGGACGCGAACTGGGTAAAACGCCTAATTCTGCTATTTATCTAGATAAATAAAAACCACATGATATTTCCAACACAATTGAAAGTAAATCTTATAATAGACTATGTAATGAACACGTTACATAAATTTTGCGTTGAAATTTGTTCTGGAACATTTTTATTTTCTCCTTCAAACTTTCCAACTGCACTAAGTGGACGCGAACTGGCGCGCAGTTAGTGCGAACTACGAGATTTTTCGTGCGTAGCAATTTATTTGTAATGTTTTAAAATTAAAAAAATAATTTAATCAAAAAATGCATATAATATTTTTGCTATAGGTATCTCAATATAAAAAAAAAATCATTAGTTTTATGAATAGAATTTATTAACGAAATAAAAAAAAGCATCTTTTTTTGTTTATTGGAATCTAAATCGTAAATCACATTACTTAGTATCTTCAATTCTTATTTGAGATTCGGTCAATAAATATTTTAAAATTTACTTAGAAATGCTTATATAAGTTTCCACAACCTTTTTTGAACAACTGTAATAAATTTCAATGTGTCCAAAAATGCTAATGCGCGATCTTATTTTTAGCGCACTGATTTAGCTTAAAAGTCGTGCATTACCAATTTAAAATATCTAAGTACTAATTTTTTTTTTATTTGGAAAATTTTATCTTCTCTAACTAAAAACATTTAGATGATAGACAAGACAAATTTTAAACTAGCACATCTTTTTTAGTAACATTCAAACACGACATTTTATGCCAGTCCATATAATTTTGTTTTTCATACCTTGGCTAGGTATGTAATTTTGAACATTGTTCAATTTAATAATATAGAATCAATGCGGATTTTGTAGTTATCCTTTCTAAAATAGCTTATAATAAAACCAATATGTTTATTTAGATGAATAAACAACGAACAATGTTTCCTTGAAATTGTACGGTTTTAGTAAAATGCCTAGTAGGTAATTAGGTACCTACGCGTACAAAATTCGGTGCGATGCTACCCTGAGTCACGCTCGTACATTTTTGTTGATCGCTAATACGAAAGCTTATAACAAAACAAGATTAAGGAATTGCGCAATTTGCAAATCTACATTAATAACATAATGTAATTTTGTCATTTTATTTATTTAGTAAGATTTCGATTAATTGACCACAATATTTTAAAAAGTGTAAATAATATCATCCACTCTACCTACAATATTTATTATTTAATTACTTATCTAATTTTATTTTTAATGAAATTCACATATTTTATACAATTTAACAGCTTTCATAGATTTACAAGTATCATCGCTGAATAACACTACATAATACATCCCAACTCTACATAATAGGTACATAGGCACCTATGATAATTACAAAAAAACAACAACAATATTTAAATTCATTAACTAATTACAACATGATTAATAAACGCAAAAACAGCCAAACATTGTAATCCTATTAAAATGTCTTCAATCAAACCTCTTAAATTACTTACTAGTTACTCCACAATTGTAATAATATAAAGTGAAAAAACTAAAACCCAACTACGACAATAACCGGCGCTGAAAAAGTATAAAACAAGATTTCAGAATACTGAACTGAACAAAGTTGCTAATGTAGTTACAAGTAAATGGACACAGTAGACTCTACCAAGATGCCTTCGTTGTAAATTGACAATAATGTCATACAATACTATCCTGAAGTATGCAATATTCCACTATGTAAAGATAAATTTTCATGTTTGGAAAGGCGTAGTCACACGTTACATAATATACCTATTTACCGTAGCACTTCAACAACGTGTGACTACGCCTTTCCAAACATGAAAATTTATCTTTACATAGTGGAATATTGCATACTTCAGAATAGTATTGTATGACATTATTGTCAATTTACAACGAAGGCATCTTGGTAGAGTCTACTGTGTCCATTTACTTGTAACTACATTAGCAACTTTGTTCAGTTCAGTATTCTGAAATCTTGTTTTATACTTTTTCAGCGCCGGTTATTGTCGTAGTTGGGTTTTAGTTTTTTCACTTTATATTATTTGTACTATTTTGGTGTTAAAGTGTATTTGGGGGCATAATATTAACAAAAGTTAAACTGATGAACTAATAAAGAAGCTATGGACGAAAAGATGTGAATTATATGCAATCAGCCCATGAATACAGGTAAAGTCACGAGCAGATGCTAGTAATATATATATATATTCAAAATGTACAAGGAAAGCGCTTTCAAATGATACCAAACACGGGATATTTATCTTAACTTTATTTTTTTACTTTGTATGTTTTGTCCGATAGAGGACGCCACATTAGATTTTGTGAAACCCCATATAGCCTATAACCAGCGGACAATTAAGACGCTTCTAATGATATGTCATTTGTCAAATTCTGATAAGTAGTTTAGACGTTACGAGGGAACAGATGAACATACATACATACATACATACATACATACATACATACATACATAGCCTGTCAAAATCATAACCCTCCTTTTGCTTTGCCGTAGTCGGGTAAAAACGAAGCCTTGATTATAAACTACTTACTAGATTTCCATCCGTGATCCGCGGCTTCGCCCGCGTTTTCAAAGAAAACCCGCATAGTTCCCGTTCCCGTGGGATTTCCGGGATAAAAACTATTCTATGTGTTAATCCAAGGTACCCTCTATATGTGTGTTAAATTTCATTGTAATCGGTTCAGTAGAATTTGCGTGAAAGAGTAACAAACACACACACAAATCCTCACAAACTTTCGCATTTGTAATATTAGTAGGATATACGCATAATGTACAGTTGTTTACCAACAATATCACCGAATGTATGACTTGATATGAGCCTCCCTACAGGACCCCACAGGAGGTGGCAACCCCTTCCACACAGACCATGTATAAGTATTTGGCTATTTTTGTAGACTAAATCATTGTTTACATTAATTATCATATTTGTTTCGGTAATTGTGTGTGAAAGCGTACTTATTTAACTATGTTTTATATGGCCATTAATTATTAATTTTTAAATCTTCAAGCGTGATCGGGTACCTTCTAGGGAAGCGCGTTCCATCTTAGACCACATCTCAGCATAACATAAGGCGAGATTGTGGTCAAGCGCTTCCCTATTCCCAATAAAAAAAATAAAAAAATCTTATTCAACAGTAGGTATTATTTTAACAAATGAGATGATGATAATGATATATGTATGTATGATGATGGCATACAATTGATTTAATTACTTCTGACAGTAACTGCAATTTGAATTATTAGATACCTACTAGCTTACCGCCCGCAGCTTCGCCAGCTTTGTCTAAAACCGAATAAATTATATACTAAAACCTTCCTCTTGAATTACTCTATCTATTACAAAATTCCCACATCAAAATCCGTTGCGTAGTTTTAAAGATTTAAGCATACAAAAGGACATAGGGACAGAGAAAGCGACTTTTTTTTATAGGTACAACTATGTAGTGATTTTTTGCTGTAGCAATATGCTGAATTAGAATGTTTACAACATACATTATTCAAAATAAACTGCATCAATAAAATCTAGCAATACCAATTATTCAATTAGATAACGGTAAACATTAACAAACTAGATATATCTGAAGTATTTCGCTTAATTATTGTAATTAATTTCGCATGAAATTTGAATGAAATCAAAATTCTTCACAATTCTCGGAAACGTTAAGCGAAACTGCAATTTAAATAATTGGCTGATATATAATCTGTATTAGTTATTACTTCTGTGATCTGTGGTTATTACGAATGTTTATTTATTTGTCAAAACCCAATATTTTAGTGAATAATGCAACTTGCAAGGCGTGTAGTTTCGCCCTGTCCTTTATAATCCTCTAGGATTAAAGGTGAACGTTCGGACAGTAGAATGTATTCAACCACATTTTGTTTGAATATATTCGCATAATTAAATGTAAACTAGAAGTTATAAGTACACAAATTATTATAATTACTTTGTAAATTTGTTAAAATTAATACTATCATAGATTAAAATTTTCATAAGCTTCGGTATTTCTCCCGTTAGCAATAAGTATTACAAAGTAGATAAATTTCTTCGTTTCTCCATCTTAGATACTGATAGTTTTTCCGTTGTGAGATGAAGAACTTTATTTTGCCTCAAAACTGAACAATTGATTCCAATTCGGGTTTTCCTTATATTTATAATAGGTATCTATTATGAAATTTCTAAATCATTCCAAGTTAAGAACTATTTCGGACCATGGCAATTTTTTAATATAAAGTAGAGCTACGCGTATTTTTTAATTCAATATATATTTTTATCAAAATCTATATTTAATTTGTTAAACACGGCAATAACAATTTCTGTAATACCGCTTCCCGCCTCCCGCTAAGTTGACAATTTTAAAGTCAGTTTCACAATTTTATTCGACAATTCGCATGGTCATGAATAAAATCTCATACATAATTGCACAGCTGGCCGGCTGTGTTTTATTTTAAAGTCAAAGAAGTTTATTGTCGAATTAAAAATCAATAAGTTTCCTGTTAAAAACTGTTTCACACTGCGCTTTACTAAAATCACATAAAAATGACTTCGCGCTTTTTATGACAAATGAGTTGAAATGATAATTAAAATAATGAATCACTTTAATGTAGAGCCTTTTTCATTGAAACTTATGAGTCAGTATCGACCAAAAACGTTAATTCCCACTTACATAAGCTCAAGTTTAAATTATTGTTATACCTGTATAAAATTAGGTAACACCATGTAACCTTTCCTTATTCACTTGATAAATGAAAAACCATTGTCTTTAATATTTAAATGTGTGTTTATAAATTTGTAATTGCTTATTATCTACTTATTTTTATTTTTTATTGAATTTACATCATTTCTAATTAATCTGCGCTGTTATTTTTTCGTCAAACATGCCAGCTTCTTAACTTTTTTTCTAGTTCTTTTTTTGAATTTTTTTTTTCTCATCAAACGTGCCAGCTTTTTATCATTTTTTTTTCGTTCTTTATTGTTTTATTGTGTTATTATTTTTCGTTTGCCAATACACACTCTGCCCTGTAACACTAGTGTGGCACCCAGGCGGCGCCGCGGCCGGTGGCGAGCAGCAGTACTCCCTGCGGTGGAACGACTTTCATTCGGCCATAGTTTCCTCGTTCAGGCGGTTGAGGGATGAAGAGGACTTCGTTGATGTGACGCTCGCTTGTGCGGGCGCTACTTTCACAGCTCATAAGGTGGGTTTTGATTGTTCTTGTGTGTTTATTATTAAATATTGTATAGTATTGAAAACATATTATTGTAACTTAAATTTACGTATTGAAAATTAATGTTTTTTCGCATTTCCGACAATGTTTTCGTTTTTTCTTTTGTTTATTTTTTTTCATACATTTAAATTCATAAGAACTTAAAAATATAGTCACATTGATGTCGATTGCCTAAAGTTTGAGGAGAAATTATAACAAAGAACAATATTTATAAATTATACTACATAATTAGTTGTTGTGTGATTTATTATATTGATATAATTATATTTTTTACCCAGTTTTTTTTTTATTTTCCATAACCTACAAACTTACCCTTATTTGAACACAGGTGGTATTATCAGCGTGCAGCCCGTACTTCCGCAGATTATTGAAGGCGAATCCGTGTCAACACCCCATTGTTATACTGCGAGATGTGCACGACAAAGACATGGAGAGTCTGCTGAGGTGAGTGCTTGCAATCTTTTTTATCTGTGCTAAATTGCACTATTGCGTGATTAGGTTTTTTATATCGAAAATAAAAAATAATGCAAAAAAATGTTTTCGTTATGTGTGGTATAAAAAAATGTCAACATTTGACGCTCTCTGAAATGTAATGAATACATGTCTGTATTTAAAATTTTAAAGTAGTTCTAAATTTAAAACATCAATTTACAACATTTTACAAAAAACATCGATTCCAAATAAAAAAAAAATAACTATGGACACAAAAGTCACACAGTAAAGGCTGCACCACACAGCTTCATATCGCGTTAACAACTCTAAAGGCCCTACCACACAGCTCACACAATTCTTCATACAGGTTCATGTACCAAGGCGAGGTGCACATCGGCCAGGAGCAGCTCAAGGAGTTCCTCCGCGCCGCTCAGCTGCTGCAAGTGAGAGGGCTCACTGATGTCCCTCCTCCCGCGCCCCTCACTACATTGGAGCAGAAGGCCTCGCCAGTGAGTAATTGTCGTAATTGAGACTGTTTATTGTTTGTATTGTGATTGATTTGGTAGTTTTGGTTGTAAAATAATAATTAGTAAATGTTGTGTAAAATTGTAAAATAATAACAAATAGTCATCTTTATTAAAATGAAAAACGTATGCATATTTTATATTACACTTACTATAAGGTCATAATTAAAATTTTTTTACTTGCTAATCTATACATTACACAATTTAGGTAAGTATATCGATGTGAAATTTTTATTTTTTAAATTAATATCAGGGTGCAACAGAAATGTTAGAAAAAAAATACATTAAAAAGTAACGATAACAATAATTTAGCTAAGTAATTATTGTTTTTATTTAACCCCTTTACAACAAGATCCACTATTCCCTGGTCCGCATTATTCTGGATAGAATTTTTACGAATCCAGTTTTAAAAATTCAACCCTAAACACTTAGATTAAGGATTGGTCTCCAAGAGCAATCCTTAATCTAAGCCTAAACACATAATAATAAGATCCATTATCCACAGTCCATGTCATCCTGGCCAGAATTTTTACGAAACCACTTTTGCAAATTCAACCCTAAATACATTAAAATAAGATCCATTATCCCGCAGTCCGCGTCATCTTGATCATAATTTTTACGAATCCACTTTTGCAAATTCAACCCTAATTGAGTATTTGAATAAAAAATTTTTTTGTGCTAAATGGAAAGATTATATATTAGTTTTATAACAAAACTATTTTTTTAATTTTTTTTTTGCAATAATTCAAAAGTTATTTCAAAATAAAAATTAGTCTTTGAATCCAGTACCGAAAACACACCGACAACTCCCGAAGCGTCACCCGGACGCGTGTGACGTCATAATGTTAGTTTTCACACATTTCAGTTGATAGAAAAACGTATACAACTAAAACATTTTGACGTCACATCTATGGTGACCAGTCGTGGCGCGTTTATAGTCACGTGATTTTAATTTAAATTTCATCAATTTTTAATTGCTTATAATTAATTGAAAAAAATTTTTTTGTTGTTTTTTTTGCATTAAATATCAATATTATTAATAATAAGGTTTTAAAATACATAAAAAAATCAATAATTTTTTTTATTCAAATACTCAATTCCATTACAATAAAGTCCATTATCCACAGTCGGCCTCATCGTGGACAGAGACGGGTAGCGCGGCGTCCCGCGAAGGCCGCGACTCGCAGCGCGAGGGCCGCCGCGCGCGCCGCCCGGACGAAGCTGCCAGCACGCCGCCGCCCAAGCGGGCCAGATCCTCCGATCTGTACCAGGCGCAGATGAAGACCAGGTGAATATAGTTTTGGAGTTTCATCACTTCGGGATTTTAATTATGTGTGATGAGAAAATCATTAATTACTTGTAGTTAGAAGAAAATATTTCATACGTAATTTGTTTGGGCATATTGAGGGTCAATCAGAAAAATATTTAATTCCTAATTTTTTAAACTTGCGTAAAATAAAAGTATAGGTGTTTCAGTATTTCGCGAAAAGTGAAAATTGCCCTCTCTGGCTGCAATGTTTATTTTGCAGGTTAAATAGAACATATTAATTTCAATCATGTGATACACTCATATAGCATCCACTATCTAGGTAGTAATGATCCGGATTAATTCAATATGTATAAAATATACTTAGTCAAATTTAAAACATCGATGATAACGAATACCTAAATACTATACTACACTTAAACCACTTTAAAATCCATATAATAATGATAAGCAAATGACCACCATTAAACATTTCATTACATTATACCTATACATAAGTCGTTTACATTATTATTCACAATCTAAATAAGCGTAAGTATCTCATTCTCATTGCAAACTAGTTTGTTAAATTTAAATTACCAAACCATCCTAAAATAGCAGACCAATGTAGGCAATCGTTACGTATCTAAATAATATCCATAAATGTGACAGATTTAATTGATATTCATTTCAAATATATGAACGATATCGAATGTACATCTTCCGTAAAGTGGCTAACTTATTCACGAATACCAACCAACGCCCTACTTTCTCTAAGCAATAATTATAAATAAGAACCATATTACGAACATTAGTTTCACGATGACAAGCGAAGCCATAATTTCCGCTATATACAATCGTTTACATTTAAATAGGAAAACCATAAAAATCCGACGAATTTAATTCCAATAGTAACGTCGCCACAACGGTAACGTAATTGTTAATGACCATATGGGGGGTCTAGAAATTTATATTCAAATTAGTGTTACCATATTGATGGCAAAATTTCCCTCCCACTATTTGTTCGGTTTTAGTGGTATTGACTTATTGTGTTACAGCTTTGAAGCGTTGTCATGTCGGGCCTAATCTACTAGTGGTGTACCAATGTACCATCACTACCTACGACTTTTATTTATTTATATCTATATGATGCCATATTTTGTCTTTGTGTTCTTTTTGCGCGAGCATTGCGCATTATGGAATGCAACACTTTCCGGTTTTGTAAGCTCTCTTTATTTCTAGATGATGATTCAAACGAATTGCACAGACTATTAATTATTCTAGTTTTACAAAATATCTTAAGTATCACAATATTGCATAACTTTTGAGAAAATCTATTGACACCTAGTTAACAATGTTTTTTTTTTTTTCAAATTTTATGAAAAGCTACGACGATGTTTTGAATTATTTTTCGGCTTCTGTTAACTTCAAAAAATTTCTAATAAAATTTTCCACTCGATAAGAACTCTCGGTTCAACTCCCCTCAAATTCTACAAAGGTCGTACTATAGGCAGTTCAATTTATTGGTGTAGGACGGAACAGCTGCTGGCTGCGCAGGGCAGTCCCGAGCGGATGGGCACCAACGGCCACGACCTGGCCCTCTTCAGCCACGCCCTGGAGAACGTGCAGAACCCACACTTGTCTAACGTTTCTAATAATATGGTCAGTATACATTTAATTTGGTGATATACTTCTAATATTTTTTAATTAAGTGTCCATTTGATAATATTAATTTTTTACACGTCACTTTGAGTACCTAATGACCTAAGCGATGTATAGAATTGAAAAAAGATGTCTTAGAAAAGAAGTTTTGCATTTTCTGCAGTTGCATTTGCTCAACTAGATAAACTGTAAAAAATTATACTTACATACTGCAAAAATATTTTTTATACCAGATTTTATATAATCAGTCAGTCAGCTTTTATAAACTTAACAACATTGTGTTATAACATTGGTCCTTCAGTCAGGAGATGGCGAGGAATCATCATCAGATGCCGGAGCGAGTGACACTGAAGGGGACAACAGGACCAAGCAGGAGCCAGTAGACTACGACGACCCAGCGACCATGGCTAATACTAACGGAGCTCTGCCACACAACTTCCCTGGATTGCTAAATTTACCCGGTAATTACTAGAAGAAATTAAAGATGTAAAGTGTTCGTTGTTTTTAACTTACAATTTGATTTATGCATTCGACTAAAATTGGTTGTTGCTTATTTCGTATTCAGAAAGTAATTCCCATATTTTTCTAGGTTTTCCCGGACTGCCGGGCCCATCAGGAATACCAGATAATTTCGGTGAGTTGACAACCTTATTGCACTAATATACCTAATATAATAATGACGCAGTAATGATAATGACACCTCGATATAAATGCAATTAGATCCCACCAGAAATACTTCCATTTACACGTTCCGATAGCGACCAACATTTGACAATTAATCGTCATTAATTATACATTACTGAGTCATGTACTGCACGTTAAATAGCACTAACAATCAAAACAATAAGTAGGTCAGCTAGCCGTCTCGATTCAATAACTCAGATATTCTAAAAGCGAGAGATAGGGATTAGCGACAATGGAAGTTAGAGCCGTACCTTACGTTAGACATGCTAGGGCGAGAGAACTGAAGCGTGGTCCGTCTGCCCCAGGAGCGACCTGGCCGGGCGGCGGCGACGGCAAGGCCAAGGCGGACGAGCGCTTCGCGTACGGCGCCAACTTCGCTAACGGTGAGCCGAGCAAGCCCGCCTGCCCCGAGTGCGGCAAGCTGTACAGCAACAATAGCAACCTCAAGCAGCACATTCTGAACGTGCACGCCGCGCGCGAGCTCTCGCACCCGTGCCCCGTCTGCGGCAAGGGCTTCAAGACGCGCCAGTACATGCAGATACACATGAACTCCATACACGGCGTCAAACAGAGGAGGCGCGATCCCGCCCCGTCCGCAGATCTCGATCGATACACTCACAATAGCGTATAAATGTACTTTCGGATTTTTAACCGCCGCCTCTGTGTTACAGGGGCGGCTCTCGCGGGCGGGGCGGCGATGGGCTACCGGCCGCAGTGTCCGCTCTGCGGCCGGGTCTACTCCTCCACGTCCAACCTGCGCCAGCATATGCTCAATGTGCACTCGCAGACCGACCGCGACCAGTGGTTCCCATGCCAGCACTGCGGCAAGAAGTGCAAAACGAAGCACTATCTCATCAACCACCAGCTCCAAGCGCACGGCATCCGCCAGCGACAGAACTCTTAGAGCCGGCGCCCCGCGCCCGCCCCCGCTTGTGCCAACGGACTGACGGAACGATTTAACGATTGGGACTTTTAACCGATATTTTACTGTATTCCATATATATTCATATTTTTAGACCGTTTATAAACGTCGTTAGGGTGCGTAGGGTTTATCGTCGGATTTGCCAACCGTTCGACATTCAGTAATATAGTGCTGTCGGCATTGCAGATGCCGCGGCGAGGGACGCGTTGGCAAAGCCGGCGATAAGAGATTGCGAAGGGGGCGAGCGAGGAAGCGAGTTGCTAAAGTACTTGGAAGGAGATAACGCCAAGAGCGCATCGTACGGAGACGATCGTCTGCAGTGTCCGTTGTGTTACATGAATCTGGACTCCTTGGTGATAGCGCGAAGACACATAGAGGCGCATTACCCGCGCGACAGCCCCGTCTGTCCCGTCGCGTCTTGTTCGAGATATTTCGCGCATCCCAACTCGGTACGCAATCATATGCGGATAAAACATAGGAGACAGTGGGAAAAGATGAAAACGCTAAAATGGAGCTGCGGATGGGCTAACACGTGCTAATTGGATAGAAAGACTCGATATACGATACGGTGTAGCTATTGGAGCTATTCTTGCTAAACGGCTGTGAAAGGGAACTGAGAGTAGGGGCTTTATATGTTACAGAGGAACCCAATATTGATCTCCACGATGCATTTTCATATTTTGCAGTACTTGTTCGTATGTAAACATTGTATAAAACTGTAGAGTAAATTGACTGAAATTATTTTTGTAGTAGAATAGACTGATACTTTTAAGTAAAACTTAGATGAGCACTGAAACAATTGCTAAAGTAGTACGGTTATTGCGCGGAAAGGAAACGATGTGTAGATTCTGGAATATTCTACAAGTGAAGATTGTTTCAGTGCCGTCTAAAGGTTAGTTGTAAAGCGCATTATGACTTGTGATGATCGGTGCCATTGATAGTTTACGAAGAGCAACTAAGAGATTCTTTTTCCTTCCAAATGTCTCTAACTTCCATTGTTGCTTCGATTTCACGTAGACTTTTCTTTGTATTTAAGTTCCTAAGATAGTTCATATATCGTGTATTATTATACTTCTGAACTAAGTCTTCGGAAATCGTTTTATGTATATATAATTCGTGGTGGTTTCTGGTTGTAAAAATGAACTTGTGTTGTAAACGTATCTATTTTAATTGTAAGTTTTTCTAACATCTCTTCCATGTCGACTATTTAAATTACGGTGCAACAGTTTATTTCGACGCAATATATTAACAGTTTTTCGTTTTAAATGTATTTCCTGGCCTACCTTTCTTTTACTACTACAAGAATTTACATACAAAAGTGCCTGCAATATTATATAGTTCCAAAGGATTGTTGCACTGCAGTTGCTATTATCATATAACTAAGCTTCTATATTTTTGACCATAGATAAGACAATACGAAATAGAATTAATATGGAAATCAAATGCCTTTTAAAGCAATAGATAAGTATATGTTCAACAACATAGGATTTATTTTTTAAAGTCCGTTTAGAGCCTTGTAGGCGACGTGCACAATTAAAAACATATCTAGTCAACGTAGGAAAAACTCGAATGATTTATGAAACCTGTATATAAATAAGTGCTTTCCGTTCGCATATATTTTCTGACATATTATATTAGAGCTTAATATTATACGGATTCAGTTTATAGAGAGTTTACATATTTTTCAATAGAGATTGCATACCGGACCTTTTGTGACGGACAACTCGGGTGATTGTTTCGATTTGGAGGTATTTTTCTGGATTTTCATACACTTGGAGTATGACTGACAATACATTCAATATTTTACAAAATTTTGATGCCTGAAATGGGCGTACACTGCATGGATTCCTGATATATTAATTCACAATTATACTACATATTTACAATAACAATAGTGGCTTTAAGCATAATAATATGCAACATACTAGAAGTTTAACCTATTAAAAGTTGATAAGTACCTTATTTACAGCAATATACAATTTTACAAGAACAATCACCCGCGTTGTTTTAACTATTAAATATATGCGATAGGAATCAAATGCATAGATCCGAAGATATATAAAAATCGGTAAAATTTAGCGAGTAGATGAAATTGTTCCTGACGCCTTTGAGGCAATCTTGTATATCGTAAGGAATATAAATATTTTTAAGCGTACAATATTATAAATTAGTCCCAATAACCAAATGTTCAATGTGAGTAACGATTCTAGTTGCGATTGTATTAGTGATATCGTATATACGTAATAATTTAATTTTTACCCAACGAAAATTGTCTGCTTATATGAAACACAAGAATAAAACTACGAAGTAGACACAGCGCATTTTTAATTAAATATTTCTATTCGAATCCAATTAACAGGTAAGCTAGCTACGTTCTGTTATAGGGTAGATTAGAAAACTTCTTGAAGTAATGATTCAATACTTTCTGTAGGTGGTTGTCGTCGCACTCAAGACCTGCTGCGCGTGAGAGCTACGGATCCCAGGCCTTGTCCAAAATGCGGAAAAATATATCGATCGGCTCACACTCTACGGACTCATCTTGAAGATAAACATACCGTCTGCCCTGGTTACAGGTAAACTACAAAGAAACATCTATAAAACATTATTTTAGAGAACGAATTGAAAAAAAAACTTGTAAATAATCACATGAGAGAAAGCATTTGAGCGACACAACGGAATTAAAGTACTAAAATAAGTATTTTTCCATAGATGCGTGCTCTGCGGCACAGTAGCGAAGTCCCGGAACTCACTGCACTCTCACATGTCCCGACAACACCGCGGTATCTCGACCAAGGACCTGCCCGTACTGCAAATGCCAACCCGTTTTGATCCAGAACTTGCAAGCCAGTAAGTTATCTCGCAAAATAATTGTCCTAAATATTAAAACAGAAAAGATATTTTCAAGCAAAAACTTTGTTCCAAAAAGAGGTAAACCCATCAGTATGTAAAACTTCCATTTATTTTCAGATTACTAGCCAAAGCTGGAGTGAAGGTATCCCCAGAACAGTTACGAGCACGCGCTTCCCCGACCGGACCGAGACGATCTGACATCAAACTGGACGCCAAGTCTGCAGCATCCGAGAGCAGCTCCATTTGTGGAGATAACGACCACGATGATCTCAGCCAGTCGAAGTATCAAGACAGCATCCCTTTATCGCCACCACGTAAGTCGTCTTTTACAATTACTCTCTACGATTGAATGTAAAATTTTAATAGAATTCTCACTGAATAAGACCTTTCATTGCAGATATTAATAACCTGACTAACACGACAATAACAAAAGTTCCGGCAGTTCGAGCAGTAACAGCGAAAACCGTGGAAAATCTTCCGCACGGTCTGACGGGCATGAAGCACGACGACTATCCGCCAGGATTCGGAGGAGGATCTGCTATATTGGACACTTACCTGCAGTACATCGGAGAAAACGTGTTTGGTAAGATTAATCAAAGATTTACCTGATCATTATTAAAGAATCATTGTGTTGATAAAACTTAAACTACAATTGTTCTTCTAGGAATGAACCCAGCAAAATTTGCTCAAATGAATGCAATGCACATGGAAAGGAAAACTTATGATGAACCCTCGCCACAGATGGGCTCACTACCACCACCGCCGACCACTCTTGCTCATCAACGTTTTTTAAAACAAATGCAAAGACAATACACTGAGAACATGGGAAAGCCTGATATCATGCGAGACTCAGAGGAACCGCTCGATTTGGGCAAAGAAAGACAAAGGAACGACAGCATCAGCGAAGCCGACACCGACAGACATGACATGGATAAGGATCTAAATAAAGATTATTACACCAAGACTTATAACGATGAAGACAGAAATAGAATACATAGTTCGGAGCAGGACGGGGATAATATGACGGTTCATGACGACGGCGACTTTTCCGAAGAGGAACACAACAAGGCCGCGGCTTCATGAAATGTCCTTTGCGACTTTCCGTATTAGTGCATGTAAACTGAGAACAATATTTTTGTTGATGGTTTCAAACGGTGCTTGAGTGTTATGTTACGTCATTAGCTGATGTTGAAACGGTTTTATTGTTGACCCGTGGAATGTCATTGGTGCCATTACCGATGTAATGTAAATTAAGTTAGGTTATGGAATGGTCTTGCACAAAGTTGACGTGATAATATGGCTATCTGAGTCAATACGCTCGTGTCAACTTTCAACCCTCGTTCTTTTGGAGTCGGATAAGAAACCGTAGCAACAGTTAGAGAGTATACCTTACCCGACCGAGATGCCATATGTCACTAGTGTAACCTGAACACGTTAGTTCGAGTCGACTCGCCACTTGTGAGATTGTTTCAGTAGTATACTAATCTAGTGAGTAGTGACTTTGTATTATATGTAAGGTCCCTGTCACGTAGTAGGGCCTCTTACATAGTAATTCCATCCAACTACCTCAACGTTCGGGCCAATGCGGCGACGATTATAAAATATATATCCACACAAATTGTGAATTCCATCCATCTACCTCACTTCAATAGATTTTATTTAATATTTTATACAATTTATAGATATAATAACTGTTGTTTTATGCATTTTGCAGATTGCATTTATATATATACTATATAGAGTATATTGTAGGTAAAATATTATGCAAGTCATTAGGTGGTTATTAGTGCTGCCCGTAGATACGTGTATACTAAACGTTTATTTAAAATAGTGAATGCACTCACTAGAGAAACATTAGACTGTGTCACAATAGTAGCGAGTAATACATTACCTTATATTGAACGAGCACACTTTATATTTAGAGAACAAATATCTTTGTATACGAACAAACATAACAGAGCTTAACTATACTATACAATTTTCGTATAAAGAGTCGCTTATACGAGTCGAGAAGATAATAAATATATGTTTATAGAGTTCTTTACGAGCAGATTCTAAATTGTAACATCTTTTGTCTTGAGACTGAATATTTTTCAAGTTTTTCGAGCGATTCGCGACAAGTTCAAATATGATGATACATAAAATATATTGAGGTAATGCGTTGTAAATAATATTTGGTGATATGTAAATTATATGAATATAGAGAAATAGAAACAAAAAGCAATAAATAAAGTATACCTTGATGTTGCCTTCTAATGTATGTAAATAGGATGCGGGTAGTTCCAAAATGTGTTGGTCTGTGGCTGTCCGGATAACCGATACCGAATCGATACCGAGGCGCATGAGTGTTTATTTTGTAGTAATAATGTGGGCTGGTTACTTAACAAATACTGTGATTACAATCTCATATTAGCCTTCAATAATTATACATATTTTTTAGAGTACAATGTTATAGTTATTTAGTGTAAGTATATTGGTAAGCGAGTCACAAAATATATTTACTTCCCGAACTTTAGAATTCACGTTAAGAGAACTTAGAGCAATAGATGGATCATGGAGCATTTAATCTTTTATATGGGAGATTTTGGAATATGTCGAGTTGCCACACTGCAGCTGTCAGCTGTCACTTTTGGCGGCAACGGGGAACTCCGCAGTGCGGTTCGTGGGAGCTGCGACAGATTCACAATTAGAATTAAGTGCTACGGGTTGATTGAACATTATGTTTAGCGTGTTAGTGAGATTTAAGAAATAAGTCGGTTTGTGTTTGCGTATACATTAACCTTGTTGACAGTTATCAGTGTTGCCATAGTGAGTAATTATTTCGACTGTACATAAAATTTTTGATTGTTTAGAGAAGTGTGCTTAATTGACACGATGTTATAGTAATTTTTTAGAATATATTTACCACAAATACAGTTCATGAAATAGTTGTTACAGCACGGTACATAAGCAATAGTTACCAGAATGTGATCATGAAAATATATATTTTTCTGAACACAGTTTTGCATACCACAGATTAAATATTCTTAGATTTCGTTGGTATTATATCGATTTTTGGGAAATTACAGATACATGAGGCTATTAAAAATAAAAGCGAAATTTATTTTTAGGTGATTATTTCAATAGAACGTTCGGTCGTCACATGATTGGTGATGCGATCATCAAGGAAAAGTAAATCGATGTAATACCACGCGTCTAACAGTTGTTGAATTATGAATACTTATATTATATATACCAGTGGAGATATTATAATAATTAGGACTCTAAGTCAATCATTATGCTCTTAGTATTGTGTATAAAGTATTTTTAGTTACCTTGTGAACTTTGAAAGTTCGACATCTTTTTTATCTTAATACCTCATTAGTTTCCTTTAAGATTTTCTTGTTTACTCGATGTTCCATGAACATTAGTGTTTTATATAATTTTTGTGCACTATATTAATTTTTTTTCGTGCATGTTTATTAATTTTGTCTTTGTAATACGACAAAATATATTGTTTTTGTATGTTATCAAGCTTGTCTATATTCTCTTATATAAAGCACAAACTACGTTTACTTTTATGGTTGTAATAAATAAGCTATTAGAAAATTCCAAAATAGGTACAAAACTACAGTTATAAAAGCGAAAAATATACTAAGAATTATTCAGAAAATTATCTATGGTCTTCTTCAGTGTTGCCTTGTTTCGATTACTTTATGATTAGCGAATTATTTTTAGATGATAATATTTATGTTTATTCGGTTGGTTGCCATGTTTTACGCCATCTTCATTAGTGTACTAGTTGTATGCCGCTTCTCTACATTATTATAAACAAAATAAAAATAATTGTTTTGAAAATCGTTGTTTACATTTTACCTATACATGTAATGCGAAAATAACACTAAAACTTATATAAAAACAAATCATATTTATTTAATGGAATCACATACATTGATATATTATAATATTTTAATCTTAACTACATTGAAGCCTAACACTAAGAAATAAATTACACATATTACACAAAATAAATAATAAATATTTAATTTCTTAAACAAAACCCAAGTAAATTCATTTGATCTAAACATTTTTGTAAAGTGGCTAAGCATTTCAAATTCGTAGAAAAATGAACTACGGTTAGGGTGATAATTTGGATAAATTTTTGGTGTTCAGTGAATTGCAGATGTCGCCTTTATTCTTCTTTTGGTTTCTTTTTAGAGAGAAGATAATGAACGCCGACTAAAGCGTTCATTCTGCAACAATACAAACCACACATTATTTAAACGTAAGAAAAATATTATATCTCACAATAAATTTCTGAACAAAAATACTTGAATATATACAACGAAATAATATTATACAAAGAATATTGTTCCTATTACCTACAAAACTAAATATATAGTCAATAACAAAAACCTCCTTTTTATGACGCAATCAATCAATCAATCAAAAAAATGCAGTTTTGCACATCGATCTGACCACCCATAATATGATCAGACCCAAATTTTAAATCAAAACATAAATAGAATAAGACATAGAAATAAGCTAACAGATTACAAGAAAGGACTCACAAGAAGGCCAAATGCTATTTCTTACTAGCGAGCGCGATGCCGAGGCCGACGAGCCCGCCGATAGCCAGCACCGCCCCGCTCGCCACTGCAATACCAATCATGCCTTCTTTCTCCATTCGCTTGTTGATTTGACGCTGGAAATATATTCAAATGTGTTGATTTGTTTATAATTTGACTAGCTGCGCTCCGCGGTTTCACCCGCGGCTCCGTTACTGTTGGTCTTAGCGTGATGATAATATATAGCCTTAATAAATTTTTTTCAAATCAGACCAGTAGTTCTTGAGATTAGCGCATTCAAACAAACAAACTCTTCAGCTTTATAATATTAGTATAAATTTGTTAATACATATTACGTATACGTATATAATAATAGTTAGTACATATTGTTACCTTCCACTAGAATATTATTGGGATAAAATTCTATGTATAAAATCAGAGGGAAAAGTAAGTATTAGCAAAAAGTAATTTAAGGTAAATTAATTTTATTTGTTTTAAGCGATTAACTGTAAATGCTCACGAAGCCAGGTAGACTTAAGATACCATAAACCCAGAAATAAATTGGATTCACAACCCACCAAAAATAAAGTAGGTATTTAAAAGACAAAAGACAATTGAATGCCCATAAAAAGCTCAATATTTTTGGCATATAAATATATCTCCTGAAATAGATATTGTTTACTTGAAATAAGGTTATTGCACTTGACTTCAAACAAAACAGAATCTTGTAACAAAGAATGACTTTTTTATCAATGACATTGGGAGATAAGGCATCTAAAATATTTGTAAATGCAAGTTCAATGCTATCAAACTATTCATTACTAGCTTTCCACCCGCGGCTTCACCCACGCAGTCAGTTCCTATGGGATTTCCGGGATAAAACCTGTCCTATGTCCCGGGGTAAAAAGTAGCCTATGTCCTTTCTTGGGTATCAAAATATCTCTATACCAAATTTCATGCAAATTGGTTCAGTAGTTAAGAGGTGTGATTGAGTTACAGACAGACAGACAGAGCTACTTTTGCATTCATAATATTATTATGGATTATAAAAATATAAACATATGGATTATTACATATTGTTACTAGCTTTGTTATCGGTTACAGCTAATCAGCAAAAATCAATACAATAAATAAATTAACAGTTACTACAAATTTTGAAATCACAAAAAATATATTTAATATATTAAGTATAAGCAGAGATAGCCAAGCTATATAAGTATATCCATATAAGTATGGAATCGAGACATAAGTATTTGTCATATTGCATGATGAGCAAATCCTGGATATGGCGTAGGTAAAGGTAGCAAATATTTAAGAAGGTATTATGTAATATCAGTAGGATGGTGAATCATGGTCAATTACTTAATAACTGGTATGTATGATGGTGGTTCGAGTTCAGTTCGTTTCAATAGACTTCTGCTTTACATTATACAAAGAATTTACCTTCTTTGTCTATAATTGCAATTATCTTACCTCTAAAGCTAGAACCTGCTGGTTAGCGGGCTCAATTTCAAGGAATGCTTTGACATAGTGGAGGGCCTTATTGTACTCCTTAATTCTAGCGTTGCCAATAGCAAGGTAGAACAGGTAGTCGCGTTTGCCCTCAGCGTGCGAGTTGAATAAATCTTTCAACAACAGTATGCCCTGAAATTATATAATTCACTATTATATGGTAAGCAATCACTCTCGATAAAACTAGCTAGTTATTAACTATAATGATGATAAATGAATCTAGTATAATAGCAATCATTGTCTAAGCATTCGTTATCTACAATGTTATCAAACGAATTTCTGACATAGTTACACAATGCAACTTGCAAGTTATTCTACTTTCTATAGTATAAATATATCTACTGAAGTACTCGATATATTTTTCAAATGCGTTTCAAAGTTCACTATTTTTTTTAAGCGACACAATTTTTAATTACCTTTCTGATATCAGTCGCGTATTTGCTTCTAACCAGACACCACGCATACTCAAACTGTGCTTTGTGCGTTACTGTCCCTTGATGAAGCTGCTCATGGTAGACTTTCTCGAATTTCTAAGACAAAAAACAATACAACAATGAGCGATTTATGACTCATTACAAAATTGCATTATGAAATAAACATTCTTACTTGCAAATCTTCGGACGAAACAACTTCATCTAAAACATCATCCATATTGAAATATTAGAACTGCGTTTTAATTTTCAGTATTAAAATATCATAATAGCAAGGTACGAATTATTCAAAAGACGACGACACAGCGGCAGTAGGTATTGATAAAAATTGACTTTTCTTTTCGTTCAATTCAAGTTCAATTCATTGTAATCACCAAAGACAACAAAGACCTAACAAAGACAATAATATTTTGACAACTTATAAAAAAATATGGATTATAGATAAAATATTATCAAGTTGTACAAAGCTCGTGTAAAGTTAAAAGCACGTTAAAAGCAAGCTAAAAGCAGTGAAATTTGATATTCAATGATTTAACCAAAGAAAATACTTCTTGATACAATGCTTATTATCAAATTGAATCCTAGAATATTAATTAAATATCCTTTAAGTTATATTGTGTTTTTAAGGCCGTGTACGCGGTCCGTGCGCTGTTTGGCTCAAATATGTGATTTTTCAAACCAGATTGTCCATCAACCACTTATCTTACAAACATATGAATTACTAATAATTTTAGGAAATTTTATTGTCTATATAGTTAGTTAAGAGTTTTTTTCAATTAATACAGTATTTGTGAATACCATCAAGATAACTGAGCCGATGATTACTTGATTTCACTTTTAGTGTCAATTTCGAAGCTAAAAATATCTGAAATTGCTGACAGATCTAACACACATTTTTTTTTAACTAACTGCAAAAATCCTTATTAAAATAGTTAGTTAAAAGATTTTTTTAATTTGGACTCCTAACTTACGAAATTAAAATCCGAACAATGTGAATTTTTTTAGAAATTATAGTCGACAAAATGATTATTTTCACCATGATATTTGACTTAGTTGAATATAATTTATACATATTGCAATGAAAGAACGTATTACTTATAAGATAAAATTTAAAAAATCAACTAAGGTACCTCTATTATTTTTCTACAATTTTTTTTAAAGTACTATAAAACACTGCGCGCGACCCGATTAAAATCAGTCGGCAGCAAAGACTAGGTACTATGTATATACGGACAGTCGGCAGCTCTCGGTAGAGAGTAGTATATTCTTTGGTCGGCAGCGAGCCTTCCCAGAGAGAGGACATGTTGCTCGGCGCTCTCCTGTGGACCTATGCTGTTCATAGTAAAAGGATAGCGCAAGCCGCGATATATCGTAATAGATCGCGGAGATTTTGACTTGCGTTAAATTGAATAAGCCCTCTTAACTGTCTTCAAAAAAAAGGAGGAGGTTATCAATTCGGCCGGTATATTTTTTTCTTTTTTTTATGTATGTACACCAATTGCTCCGAGGTTTCTGAACCGATTTACGCGATTCTATTTTTGTTCGATGTGGGAAAGGCGTAAGGGATAGGTAGTTTTCCAATTACAGCACCAGAGAACATTATGCGGCATAATCCTGTGGGCATAATGCTTAACGTTGAATCACACGTTGAATGTTTCAACTACAGCAACGCTTCGCACAATCGAGCACTCTTAAAAGTAATGCGCGTGATGCGTGCAATCGATGCCAACTCAGTGACAGAATTTTAATTTTTCCTCTTTAAATTCGGCATTGTGCGCCACTGAGTCGCATTATGCTATATTATGCTATGTAATTGGAAAACTACCTACCATGGTGTCGAATTGGTTCCATAAAAATTTTATTCGGATAGGCCCAGTAGGCTGAAATGCTTTGTATAAAATTAAAAGTAAATTGGATACCGATGAAACATTATCATGACATAGAGCTGATTTGATGATGGAATCGGAAGGTGGCCATAGGAACTCAGTAATATATTGACTCCACCTTAGGACTCAACTTTATCGAGTTTGGGCTCGTTTGATTTGTATTGAAAAATGAAAAAAGTATTAAAAAAAAATGTTGTGTGGTTTTATGAAACCACGGTAAAAGTGAAACTGTTCGAACGGTTCCGAACACTGCTTTGTGTAGCGCATGTCGCGTGCCGAGTAGGTATACCTACTCGGCAGCCGCGATACACGCGACATGCGCTACACAGACCAAAAAGTTTGAGACGATGTAATAAAAGTTTCACTTTAATAAAAACAACAGCTGCGTTAAAAACAACCGACTTCAAAAACGGAAAAGTAAAAAAATAAAAAAAAGATTTGATATTTAATTAATTATTACTTCAGAACAAACAGCACATCTAAATAATACTTAAATAATATTTAAGTATTATTTAGATGTGCTGTTTAATAAATAGGTTTGAAGTCGGTGCCGCGGCCGTGTCGATGCCATACTAAGCACTCACAAGTAAATAGCACATCTTACTAATATGTATGTAGTATATTATTAATAATATCAAATCTTTTTTATTTTTTACTTTTCCGTTTTTGAAGTCGGTTGTTTTTTTATTTTTATTTGTTCTTTTCAAGAAGCTTATATCTAATACACTGGAGATTTCGGTATGAACATTGACGTGTAACAAGAAAATATTGCCCAGTTCATGTTTTTTATCACTTTCACACCTAACTTGGTATTGCCACTGTTAAAACGAAGTTTTCCCAAGGCTACTATGTATGCTGTAATATTCTGTGCAAAAGGTTAGTTTTTGTACATGAGTTTGTTGATAAATTGCCAAAAACGTCATTCAGAAGCATTGTTGGATGAAACAATTATTATTTATGCTAAATAAAATAAGTATCTGAACCAATTATTAAAAAGCGATACTCCCTGATTATGGGTAGTCACCATAATAAAATTGTAGCAACTCTCACTTTGTCAATATGGCATGTGTGTCAAAAAAATTGCGTCGCTTCGAATATTTAAGTTAATATTGTTGCTTATTTAATGAATATTTTCCGAATATAAAGAATGCATTGTATTGTGCAAAATTGCAGAAGCGTTTGGACACCGAATTCTGGCATAGAATTTCACAGGCAAGTGTATATTTACGTTATTTACAATATTCCTCAATACTCCTGCATTTACCTGTTTAGAATCATTTCAATGGCAAAAATTGTCTAATTTAGCATCATTTTAGTAAACAGTCATGTTAAATTTGTTATTTCCCCAATACTTTATCATTTTTCAACAAGTTTTCAATAAACAAATTTAACAAGTAAGGTAACCATGATGACGAGTTTTTATGGATAGCGAGGAGAATATATTGTAATAACAATATTATGATGAAAATTTAGAACACCATTTTAAAGATTGTTACTAGTAATGAAACAACGCACGACATCGGTATTGCACTCACATGTAGTTATAAGATTGTTAGTTTTTACATTGAAATTTATACTTTTTTAACTTACCTTATATTTTTTTGTTTTACGTATTTCAGCTTTCCAAAAAGTAAAATAAAAAGAAATATATGTGCCCATCAAGGTTACTGAGGATTACGACCCAGAAAAAAATACCTTTTGAAAAATAAACTTTGTAAAGTTAGCTGAAATTTGTGCAAGGCCGCTAAACAGTTTTTCTTTGATGATTTTGGCTTGAAATTGACCAGTCGAAGCAACGCGTTTCAAAAGAAGATCTGAGTAGCTTACAATTTGGTAAACAGCATCTGATGCAAATCACAACTTTCCTCTATTTACAAAGGATGCTAATGCTATATATCGGTTCATATCCAAGCTTTGTAGCCAAAAGTTGTTTAAAACTATCATTCTATACCAATTAAAATTGTATGTACATATAAAGTATGACCATAATATTATAATATAAATACTGTTAAAAATATACCTTTGTCGTTATTATTTATAGACCATGATTTTTAGTTTTTTCTATTTTGAAAAATCCTGAATTTACAAACCAGCGTGGTCACTCAACAGAAAGAGACAAAAAACATGACTGACGTCATTCTAGATCATATTTTCTTGTTACAAGTTATTGGTCATAGTGCAATCTCCAGTGTATTAGATATAAGCTTCTTGGTTCTTTTTATGATATTTTGTTTTTCTGTGCACAATGCTG
Source organism: Colias croceus (assembly GCF_905220415.1). Taxonomy (NCBI): domain Eukaryota; kingdom Metazoa; phylum Arthropoda; class Insecta; order Lepidoptera; family Pieridae; genus Colias; species Colias croceus. The sequence goes on from NC_059539.1 coordinate 11,921,065, forward strand.
ACATGCACAGCTGACATGACATATTTTGACAGAAGTGAACAGTCAAGTGTCAACAGAACTGTTTATCATTTACGTGATACGTCAAAAGAAGATTGAAGAATAATTGTCGTTCTGTAGATTCAGCGTATTTGCTTTGTCCGGCGTTTGGAAAAAATCAAAACACATACCTAGGTTTTTCTATGAATAATCTGCATTCTTGTCATAAATAAGAATCAAGAATGCAGAGTGTAATAAATACAGTAAAGGGCACAGCTCTTGGGGTCGCCGGTTACTTGACACCAGTTTTGAAGGTGGGTTCATTTTATCTCGCATATTGTTATCGTTATTAACAAAGTAATGAATAAATGTCAAGAGCACCGGATGTGAATACAATTTGGTAATAAATAAACTTGTACGTTCTGTCGATAACAGCAGAGTAATAATTATCATATTGGTTTCTTATTAGTAAATTTTATTCCTACACGTCTTGTAGCTCTTTGTTTTCAGTTTTGATACTTGTGTATGTATTCATATGTTTCTGCAATAAACTTAACTAAAATAAATATTACTTATTTTTCGAATGCAGGAATCCAAATTCCAAGAAACTGGTGTGTTAACTCCGGAAGAGTTTGTAGCGGCTGGTGACCACCTGGTGCACCACTGTCCCACCTGGCAGTGGGCGAAGGGAGAGGAGTCGAAAATCAAGCCATATCTACCAGCTGATAAACAATTTCTAATTACGAGGAATGTGCCATGCTACCGGAGATGTAAGCAGGTAAATTGTCAAAGATATGTTATATTCTATATTCTATTGTTCTTTATAATAACATTTTATATATATATATATATAATCAATTAATGTTTCACAATGTAAATTCTGTCTAGAAAATCCTATAAGTAAATACTAAGAAAAATTGAAATAGCATTATAAATTATATTGCATATGTATTCTTATATATACTTCAACTCTTTTTATATTATCTGTTACTTTGTTTCTATTATAAATATTATAAACATTGAATTGGTGTGAAACAGCCTTGCTTGAATGGCTTTTGACTTTGAAAAATAGCTTGCTTTCTAGATACAATTTTAATAGTAATAAATTTTTAAGACAATATATAAATTTGTTTACAGATAGAATACTGCGAGGATCACGAGAAAATTATCGAGGATGAAAATGATGGAGAAGGCGGCTGGGTTGACACACACCACTATGACTCTGCGGGATCACCAACTGTTGAAGAAAAAGTAAAATTTTCCCATGCTTATCTTAAGGATATCGTAAATGGCTAAATGCAATAGGAATCTTCTGCTCCATACTAATTTGTTGTCAATTGTTAGGAGTTCAGATAATCAAATGTGATGAGCAGATTCATTTAAATCCATACTAATATTATAAATGCGAAAGTAACTCTGTCTGTCTGTTACTCAATCATGCCTTATCTACTGAACCAATTTGCATGAAATTTGGTATAGCGATATTTTGATACCTGAGAAAGGACATAGGCTACTTTTTACCCTGGTACATAGGATAAGTTTTATCCCGGAAATCCCACGGGAACGGCAACTATGCGGGTTTTTCTTTGACAGCGCGGGCGAAGCCGCGGGTGGAAAGCTAGTAATGAATATATCAATGAAAATCAATGGTTACTTTTACTATCAAATCTCAATCTTCATCCTCTTAATGGGCTCTCAAAGCAGTGCTAGTTCTTGTACATAAATTACATTACACCATATTATTATGATTTTTTGATCTGAAAATTCTTTACTTCTGTTTTGTTTTATACTTACTTTAAAATTCTCATAGAAGTTTGTTTAAAAACTCAGGTGTGCGAGATGACGTTAGACGCGGCGGAGACAGGTGATAGCGATGGAGATGGGGATGGGGATGGTGAGGATGATGATGACGGGGATGAGGGGGAGGCTGAGGATATGGAACACTTCCAGGAATCTGGACTGCTGGATGAAGTTGATCCGGTATGTTGCAAACAATGTGATATTAACAAAATACAATGTATAAATTTTAAATATAGTTGAAATAAAATATGAAAAAATCATTTTCAGTTTCTTTGGAATCGAAAATCCATACTAATATTATAAATGCGAAAGTAACTCTGTCTGTCTGTCTGTTACTCAATCACGCCTTAAGTACTGAACCAATTTGCATGAAATTTGGTATAGAGATATTTTGATACCTGAGAAAGGACATAGGATAGGTTTTATCCCGGAAAACCCACGGGAACGGGAACTATGCGGGTTTTTCTTTGACTGCGCGGGCGACGCCGCGGGTAGAAAGCTAGTGTATCATATAATGCTTCTTTGGAAATTTTAAATCAATTATTTTCGCATTATTTCAATACATCTGGAAAATTTTGATGGTGTTTGTGTTGATTGAATTTACCATTAAAATGCTTTTACCTAATAAAAATGTCAGTTCATACTACTGTTTCAATATAACATGTGCAATATTTCAAACCTAAATATGATCTGTAAAAACTAAAACATCAATAGGCTAAAGTCTACAAAAAACGTGAAAGTGATGTGCCAAAAAATTTCAACTAAATTGCACTAGATTCACAACTTATCCTTAGCCTATTTGTTATCTATGATGAAATATAGCATGAAATGGGCATGTTTTTTGTTTTTTACACTCGAAAGGGTGAAATGAGCTATAGAAATGAGCCTTTCATGTATTTATGTTATTGTGTCTATCAGTCAGTAGCGCTAAGCACTCGCGCCACCAAGCCAGCCACTACGTCGCGCGCACGGAGCGGTGACGAGATCGTGCGCACGCGCACGTACGACCTGCACATCACGTACGACAAGTACTACCAGACTCCACGGCTCTGGCTGATTGGGTATGATGAGGTGAGTTGGGGAATTTTTTATATTTTTTAAGAGTTCTTTTTTGAGACAAGTGATAACTGCGTTAAAAACAACCGACTTCAAACTTGCACTTGCAATATTTACAAATACAGACAAAAATGCTCATAAAATAAAAACTACTGGGCCTATCCAAATAATGGGACCAATTCGACACCATCCCGCATCGAACAAAAAAAGAATCACGTAAATCGGTTCAGAAACCTCGGAGTAATCGGTGTACATACATAAAAAAAACATACCGCCCGAATTGATAACCTCCTCCTTTTTTTGAAGTCGGTTAAAAATTTATTCATATACCCGCATTTAAACATAATTTTTAAAATTCTTTTAACTACTATAGTAGAGCCATTTTAATAGGCAACATTTGACAGTTCAACAAAATTCAACAACGTAACCTAGTAACGACGACATACAATAACATGATATTTCGTTTTGTTAGAACTGCACATTTGCTTAACTTTTTTTAATTACGATTACATATTTATAATAATAATGACCGATACAAGTAATTTTAAGATTTCATTTTACTGATAAACCATCCTAAACATAATAAACAATTTCTGAATTGAAGAACTGACGTCGCTACAATTTTGTGTCAATAAACCTTTTTTCTTTTTAAATACTAGAGACGTTACTTTAAAAATCGAAATCTGACATCTAGAATCGAATGCATTGATTACTTGTGAATAAAAATCATCATAAATTAATAAATTCGATTGACAAATGTTTCAAATCCGTATCGATTAAAACACTTTAATCGATGTTTTTAAGCTGGTTACCTCTCTTCGAAGATACCTCGAGGTTACCTCCCGTCCGATTAGGGCCCTTCTGGCCTCCTCCACTCAAGCGACAGTCCAAGCCGAGGTTCGAGATCCCCGTCAAGGGGGGACGCCCTTGCGCATGTCGCTACCAGGGTGAACCTTCAGTTCACCCCCGCGTCCGCGTTAAAATGTAGAAGCCCTTCTGGCTAACATTGAGAGACACCACACAAAAAAAAAAAAATCGAAGATAAAATTGATAGACGTCAAATGTAGCCTATTAAATTGGCTCGACTATAGTAAGTTAAGATATTGGGAAGTGTGACAATGAAGCAATTAATTTTCAATATCATTGAACAGAAGGCTGAAGAAGCAAGCTCTATAATTAAGTCTTTCATCCATAATATATTTAAACAGTATAAACGTTTAAGATGAACACATAAGCAAATGTTAAAGTGTGTCAGTGATTATTTACCATCAGGTGATCCACCTGAACAGTGGCCAACTGTGTCATAAATTAAAACTAGTTTAAAAAATAACATGATGATGATGAAATTGAACACTGATTCCAGTCTCAACGGTATATCTCCTAATGTATTTTCTGCATTATTAAATTTTCTAATCTGTAAATGAAACAAGTGATAACTGCGTTCAAAACAACCGACTTCAAACTTGCAAAATTTACAAATACCTACAGACAAAAATGCTCATAAAATAAAAACTACGGGGCCTATCCGAATAAAATTTTTATGGGACCAATTCGACAACATCCCGCATCGAACAAAAAAAGAATCACGTAAATCGGTTCAGAAACCTCGGAGTAATCGGTGTACATACATAAAAAAAAACATACCGGCCGAATTGATAACCTCCTCCTTTTTTTGAAGTCGGTTATTAAGATGATTTTATTGTTTATAATTTTTCAATAAAAAGCTGGAAGAGTTTTAGTACAGCATTGTGTATATTGATGACTAGCTTCGCACTTCGCGGTTGCACCCGCGTGGCTCTGCTCCTGTTGGATTTAGCGTAATGATAATATATAGACTATAGCCTTCCTCGATAAATGGGCTATCTAACACCGAAAGAATATTTCAAATCGGACCAGTAGTTCCCGAGATTAGCGCGTTCAAACAAACAAACAATCAAACAAACTCTTCAGCTTTATAATAATAGTATAGATAAAGTATTCAATCCGAGGAACTACCATGTAACCATCTACCATACCATGAAACCATCATTTAATTACGTATTTTCTCAGGAGCGCAAGCTGCTGAGCGTATCGCAGATGTACGAAGACGTGTCGCAAGACCACGCCAAGAAGACGGTCACCATGGAGCACCACCCGCACCTCTCCGGGCCCTCCATGGCCTCCGTGCACCCGTGCAGGTGATAATGACGTTATCTTTTCTTTTCTCGGGAATTCTATGGCATCTGTACAGTCGTGTTGGTGATGTTGATGATGACTTTTTCATTTTGACGTGACAACGTCTTAAATTAGGTTGCGGCTGGGAGTCACTTATGAAAAAGTGTAACGCTCGGTAACGTTACGATGAGTCACCGAAAGAGGCACGCGGGCATGGTTAGCCCGCCTAAGAGCGAGAGAGACAGACATAAAAAGTCGTTGTCACGTAAAACTTTCGCCCGTATACCGACTTTACAGGCAACCAATTTTTTTTTTCCGTGTTTTTTCTATCGGATTTTAGCTAGAGTGGATAGTAAATTTACGTGTGGTTCGGGTGAGATTGTAAAAATGTAACGGGCTAGGTTGACAGAATGTAACGGGAGAAGTTGATAAAATGTAACGGGATAGGTTCATATAATTATTATAGGTATATTATAATAGAACGGGATAGGTTGATAAAATGTAACGGGCTATGTTGATAAAATGTAACGGGCTATGTTGACTTAAAGCACCTGTTACAGCTTCCTGACCTGTTAAAGCACCTGTTACAGATTCCTGACCTGTTTAAGCACCTGTAACAGCTAACTAACCTGTTAAAACACCGGTATAAGCTCCTTGACCTGTTTAAGCACCTGTTAAAGATCCCGGATCTGTTGAAGCATCTGTTAAAGCTCCTTAACCTGATAAAGCATCTGTTATAGCTCCCTGACATGTAAAAGCACCTGTTACAGCTTCCGACCTGTAAAAGCACCTGTTACAGCTTCCTGACCTGTAAAAGCACCTGTCCTGTTTAAGCACCTGTAACAGCTTCCTGGCCTGTTAAAGCACCTTTAACAGTTCCCTGACCTGTTAATGCACCTGTAACAGCTCCCTGACCTGTTAAAGCATCTGTAATAGCTACCTGACCTGTTAAAGCACCTGTTTCAGCTCCCTGACCTGCTTAAGCACCTGTTATAGATCCCTGACCTGTTAAAGCACCTGTTACAGCTTCCTGACCTGTTAAAGAACCTGTAAAAGCTCCCTGACCTGTTTAAGTACCTGTAAAAGCTCCCTGACCTGATAAATCATCTGTTATAGCTCTCTGACTTGATAAATCATCTGTTACAGGTCCCGGACCTGTTTCAGCACCTGTAACAGCTTTCTGACCTGTTAAAGCACCTGTTACAGCTTCCTGACCTGTTTCAGCACCTGTAACAGCTTTCTGACCTGTTAAATCATCTGTTATAGCTCCCTGACCTGCTTAAGCACCTGTTAAAGCTCCCTGACCTGTTAAATCATCTGTTATAGCTCTCTAACTTGATAAATCATCTGTTACAGGTTCCGGATCTGTTTGAGCACCTGTAACAACTCCCTAACCTGTTAATGCACCTGTAACAGCTCCCTGACCTGTTAAAGCATCTGTAATAGCTACCTGACCTGTTAAAGCACCTGTAACAGCTTCCTCACCTGTTAAAGCACCTGTAACAGCTTCCTGACCTGTTACAGCACCTGTAAAAGCTCCCTGACCTGTTAAATCACCTGTTACAGGTCCCGGACCTGTTTCAGCACCTGAAACAGCTTTCTGACCTGTTAAAGCACCTGTTACAGCTTCCTGACCTGTTTCAGCACCTGTTACAGCTTCCTGACCTGTTAAGTCATCTGTTATAGCTTCCTGACCTGTTAAAGCATCTGTAACAGCTCCCTGACCTGTTGAAGCATCTGTTACAGCTCCCTGAGCTGCTTAAGTACCTGTTAAAGCTCCCTGATCTGGTAAAGCTCCTGTTACAACTTCCTGACCTGTTAAAGAACCTGTAAAAGCTCCCTGACCTGTGATAGCACCGGTTAAAGCTCCTTGACCTGCAAAAGCAGCTCTCTGACCTGTTAAATCATCTGTTACAGCTCTCTAACTTGGTAAATCACCTGTTACAGGTCCCGGATCTGTTTGAGCACCTGTAACAGCTTCCTGACCTGTTAAAGCACCTGTAACAACTCCGTAACCTGTTAATGCACCTGTAACAGCTCCCTGACCTGTTAAAGCATCTGTAATAGCTACCTGACCTGTTAAAGCATCTATAATAGCTACCTGACCTGTTAAAGCACCTGTTTCAGCTCCCTGACCCGCTTAAGCACGTGTTAAAGCTCCCTGACCTGTTAAATCATCTGTTATAGCTCTCTAACTTGGTAAATCACCTGTTACAGGTCCCGGATCTGTTTGAGCACCTGTAACAGCTTCCTGACCTGTTAAAGCACCTGTACCAAATCCCTAACCTGTTAATGCACCTGTAACAGCTCCCTGACCTGTTAAAGCATCTGTAATAGCTACCTGACCTGTTAAAGCATCTATAATAGCTACGTGACCTGTTAAAGCACCTCTCCCTGACCTGCTTAAGCACCTGTTAAAGATCCCTGACCTGTGAAAGCACCTGTAACAGTTCCCTGACCTGTCAAAGCACCTGTAACAGCTCCCGGACCTGTTAAATCATCTGTAATAGCTACCTGACCCGTTAAAGCACCTGTTACAGCTTCCTGACCTGTTAAAGCACCTGTAACAGCTCCCTGACCTGTTAATGCACCTGTAACAGCTCCTTGACCTGTTAAAGCATTTGTAATAGCTACCTAACCTGCTAAAGCACCTGTTAAAGATCCCTGACCTGTGAAAGCACCTGTAACAGCTCCCTGACCTGTCAAAGCACCTGTAACAGCTCCCTGACCTGTTAAATCATCTTTAACAGCTACCTGACCTGTTAAAGCACCTGTTACAGCTTCCTGACCTGTTAAAGCACCTGTAACAGCTCCCGGGCCTGTTAATGCACCTGTAACAGCTCCCTGACCTGTTAAAGCATCTGTAATAGCTACCTGACCTGCTTAAGCACCTGTTAAAGATCCCTGACCTGCTTAAGCACCTGTTAAAGATCCCTGACCTGTTAAAGCACCTGTTACAGCTTCCTGACCTGTTAAAGCACCTGTTACAGCTTCCTGACCTGTTAAAGCACCTGTAACAGCTCCCTGACCTGCTTAAGCACCTGTTAAAGATCCCTGACCTGTGAAAGCACCTGTAACAGCTCCCTGACTTGTTAAATCATCTTTAATAGCTACCTGACCTGTTAAAGCACCTGTTACAGCTTCCTGACCTGTTAAAGCACCTGTAACAGCTCCCTGACCTGTTATTGCACCTGTAACAGCTCCCTGACCTGTTAAAGCACCTGTAGAAGCTCCCTGACCTGTTAAAGCATCGGTAAAAGTTCCTTGACCGGTTTCAGCACCTGTAAAAGCTCCCTGACCTGTTAAATCATCTGTTATAGCTCTCTGTCTTGATAAATCACCTGTTACAGCTCCCGGACCTGTTTCAGCTCCTGTGACAGCTTCCTGACCTGTTAAAGCACCTGCAAAAGCTTCCTTATCTGTTAAAGCATCTGTAACAGCTTCCTGACCTGTTACAGCTCCTAGGCCTGTTACAGCACCTGTAACAACTTACTCACATGTTAAAGCACCCGTAACAGCTCCCTGACCTGTTTAACGCCTGCTAAAGCTCCCTGACCTGTTAAAGCATCTGTTATAGCTCCCTGACCTGTTAAGGCACATGTAAAAGCTCCCTGACATGTTTAAGCACCTGTTACAGCTCCCTGACCTGTTTAAGCACCTGTAACAGCTTCCTGACCTGTTAAATCATCTGTAACAGCTTCCTGACATGTTAAAGCACCTTTAACAGCTTCCTGACCTGATAAAGTACCTGTTACAGCTCCCGGACCTGTTTCAGCTCCTGTGACAGCTTCCTGACCTGTTAAAGCACCTGCAAAAGCTTCCTTATCTGTTAAAGCATCTGTAACAGCTTCCTGACCTGTTACAGCTCCTAGGCCTGTTACAGCACCTGTAACAACTTACTCACATGTTAAAGCACCCGTAACAGCTCCCTGACCTGTTTAACGCCTGCTAAAGCTCCCTGACCTGTTAAAGCATCTGTTATAGCTCCCTGACCTGTTAAGGCACATGTAAAAGCTCCCTGACATGTTTAAGCACCTGTTACAGCTTCCTGACCTGATAAAGTACCTGTAACAGCTTCCTGACCTGTTACAGCACCTGTATAAACTCCCTGACCTGTTAAATCATCTGTTATAGCTTCCTAACCTGAGATTGTAACGGGATTAGGTTACAGAATATAACGGGATAGGGCTATAGAATGAAACGGGCTAGGTTGAAATTGAAAATGTGATAATGTTTCTATTTATCCAGGTCTCTTTTCCGAACATGTGCTATTTAATTATGATAAAGGTATGTGTATGACGAATGAGAAGCGCTTTTAAAACAAGTCACGTTTATTTAATTCCAGGCACGCAGAAGTAATGAAGAAAATCATAGAAACTGTGACAGAGAGTGGAGGATCTCTCGGCGTGCACAGCTATCTAATAGTTTTCCTGAAATTCGTGCAAACCGTCATACCCACCGTGGAGTACGATTTTACTCAGAACTTTACCATACACTAAAATAGCATTTTCTACCATCACCAGCTGTTTCTACAATGTACTACCACAACCTACTATTGTGTACCATTTTCTACCACAACCTACCATCAACATCTTGATGTAATATAAAATTTTGAATATTCAGAACAAAAATATTCTATTAAATTTAATCATTTTGAGGTCATCATTCTTTCATCCCTCCTCAAGCAGAAATTAAAAAAAAAAGTTAGGAATAGATTTTTGTGTAACTCAAAATATTTAAATTTTATCGAATAAAAACTCGCTTACCAGTGTAGCGCTTGTGTCGCTAAAAGCATAATATTTTCTTTATTTTAAGGCACAATTAAATGTTAGTTAACGTTATGGGTCTTATGTGGTGAGAAAGGAAAAAAGTAGACATTTTTGCTACAAAATAATGATGTAGGATGTAAAGAATATTTGATTATCAATCGGAATTTAACTTGTAATGGTGCATTTAGATCAAAAGAACATAGAGCAAGAGCATTCTTTCGTGATCTTTTAGTGTAAACGAAAACTCGTATTGTCGAGTATTAGAACATTGCATTGAATCATTTCGAACGCACTAATAACAATGAAATAATGCTCAACGCCTGTTTACACTAAAAGAATTATACATAGCGGGGGTAGAATGAGTATTCGCTCGTTCGATCAATGTACCTACCGTAAGATTGCAATTTCCTTAACCGCAAGTAATGGTCGGGCATATCAAATAATGTGATGTTTTTTACACAAAAGGCAAGGCTATATTATGTCACAGAATACATAATAGTAGCTAAACGCTACAGAACGGACACTCTCCCCCTCCCGCCAAAATTAAACACTTACCTCACCCCGCACGATCAGACATAAAATGGTCCATATTTTTCTACAGGGACGATACGCAACGAAGAATGACAACATTAATCAAATTGACTTAAAGTAATTTTATTATTTTGGATTTGTAATTATCGTTTTTCATAGAAAATGGTTAGATATTGTGCTGTTTACGGATGTATTTCATCAGAAAAACGCGAATTTTTTTTTACGCTAGTCAAAAATGTGCCAACCATAAAGCGTTAACACACACATTTGCAGTCTCTACAGTGTGACTGTCAAAACGATAATTTTGTATGGAGTGTCCGGGGTGTGATTATGTCTAATTTCTATACATCATGATTGTTTTTAAAAAACTTTGTGACAAGCAAAAAGCTATGTTAGAGAAATGTCAAAAACAACAAATGTGCTAAAAAATGTGATATTGTAGGACTCGTTTGCAGCTGAATGCATTTATAAATTCTGTACTGCTAATAATCACAAACGGTTTGTTATTAATAAAATGCATCCTTGCAATCTTTTATATATTTTTAGCTTCCTATTTAAAGATTTTTCTGCATTTTTAGAATAGCATGTAGGTTTAGGACACCAAGGTGTTGGATATCAAGATTAAATATACTTATGAAATGAGTGCCCAATATTGTTTATAAGTAAGCTATAATTCGTACAAATACACTCTTTCTTTGTTTATTATGTAGTTTTATATTTTAGTTATAAGTTCGAAACACCTATACACAGCAATAATTACCACCAATTATCTTTTATTAAATTAGCTTTCGTTATATGCTTTTGAATAATTATTAAAAACCTACTTATTTCTATTTAATGTCAAATAATTTGAAATTGTAAGAGGTGGAACAAACTAAAATTATTAAAACATGTTATCATAAGTTTTAATGAGTTGATAAGTGCAACGGAAATCTTGCAAGAACTTCTGCCTTTAAAAATCTGTATGATGACTGTCTTTATTGGTTGGATAAATCGTTGGAGTTTTGCGAAATAAGCAAATTCACGATTTTTATGAAAAATCTATAATAAAAATATTTTTATAAATAATTAGTGAACTGTTTTTTAGCAACTCTGTCAAGTGAGTTAAGACCTTATGAAAACTGATAAAATATCTGGTATTTTACTGTAAAGATAATGTAATTTTAATATTTTCTCGTCAAATTATTCGATGCCATTATTTTGAAGAAATTGTGTAGATTTTGCTCTATGTACGGATCTCAATATAGATCAATTATCAAGCTTTTTGTAATTAAAGTGTAAAGCTTGATTTTGTTATTTAAATAAATAATTATTTTGCGACTATTGTGTTTCATTGTACTAAAAATCTAACCTAACCTAACCATTCCTAATTTTGGTCTATTTTATCCAAGTTAACAACAAAAGTTTATTAAAGTTTTTAAGTCTAAGAGGCAGGTATTCATTGATTTATGACTCAATGACGCATTGGTTAATGCACATAGGTGGGTTCGATTCTCACTCGAAATCAATTGGTATATTATGTGGATGGATTTATGTCCCAATTTATAAAGTTCAATCATCAAATAAAAATATAACGGGTAGAAGTGTGCAGTAAAGATAATAAAAAAATATTTTCTACCAATACGCAAACTGAAACATTACAAATGGAAATTCTTATATTGCAATTCTTTTCACATAAATGGATACAAAATTCAGTTATTGACTTCAAAATATCGTTAAATGACCTAGGCTTCATGATGTTTTGCTAATCTTAATTTATTTTTATTCATTTAGTATCGAAGCGGATTCTATTCTTTAGCGTTTTTGTAATATCTCTAAGTCTAGGGGCAAGGCGTCCTTACATTCTATTTCGAAGTATATGTTATAGTCAAATCCCGAAACACAATCAATACGCGGAAGGACTGGTTCATCTTTCTTCAACAGGTTTGGCAAAAGCCATCGGGCAATCCTCGAAATACATTGGAATTTCACCTTTTGACTGAGGTCAGCAGCAGCATAAGCATCTCACGCGCATAAGACGCCTCAGCTAGACAACGTGAGCGAGCTTCGGGGTTTGATATAATAAACTGAATCTCAAAACTAAAAAAAATTGTTTTTTTTTTTGTCAACTTGACTTATTTTAGAAGCATTTTTGAATGGTCACAATACAAAAAAAAATATAACGCTAACCTATTTTAATTATTCCGTGATAGGTATATAATATTATGGCAAGATATTATTTAACGAAATATAATGTATGAGACACCTGATCCGAATTTAATTTAATTTTCCAACAAATTTCATCTGTACTTTTACTATGTTACTATGTAAGGTGTGTTTTAATTCGGGGTAGTTACAATAACAATAGGTACCAAAAAATAAAACAAAAAAGGTTTATTCAATTATTTATTGATATCACATTCATTATGTACAAATAATGTTCCGTAATAAAATATATTCAGTACGTAAGAGGCATAATTATTACAAACAGAATATTCTATACAAAATAATACAACTGCCAACTTAAAGCGCTAGGTATTGCTAATGTCCTTAGTAAATTATACACATTGTATCAAAATGAAACTTCTATAAAACCTTACCTATTTGAATTACAATTTTTGGGTTATTTAATCATATAGACAATCAATTTAAACAATTTATCCAAATTGTATTTAAAATTATAAAAATTGACAATGAAATCCTATTTCACATATTTTAGCACAACATGAAAACATTAACAATACAATAAATATCCTATATTAAACATAAATTGGAATGAATTATAATGTAAAATCTCTGTATCAATACATCAACCGCGAATTATTGAAAAAAATAATTTATTTTAACCCCTTAATTTTTCAAACCCAATAAATGAAAACCCCCAATCCCCAAAAACCGATTTATAATAAATAATCATTGCTATAAAAATAAGAATGCTTTTGAGACCTACATGCTTTTCTAGTACTTTAAAAATTTCTTGGAGGGTGAGTCGTGTGATCTAATTTTATTTAGAAATGAAATACATCAATCTACAACGCAAAAACAAAATGTGACTAGCAATGCGTATACTTCATCTCATTATCAATTATTTCAATAATTGAATACATTTTCGATAGATTTCACAATTATTATAAAACGGAGTAGTATTGTTTAAGAAAAGTACATTCATCCCTTGTACTTTTAACAGTTTTAAGACCTTCGATCAACGGGACAAATTCGAATCGACTTTTGGAAAGAACCAAGGGAAAAAAAATGAAATATTACTTTTATAATTCCACTGGGATACATATAATGTCTAATGAAATTCATATCATTTTCAGAAGTTTGTTTAAATGTGAGATATATAGCACCAATTTGTTCACATTTTCTAAGATATATTGTACAGTTGATCGAAGGCGTTATCCCTAAACACCCTCTACGCTAAACCTTCATAGATTTAATGCCGCTATAAATAAGAATTTTATAATTTACAAGCTACCAAAACGTATATCAAAGTTCAGTCTAAATTTACTAACAGAGTGACCAAAAACAAATGGCCGATAGTGTCATTTTAAATATCTTATATTTGATTATTTTTATATTTTCTACATCGTTGGGTCACAACAAAGCACATATCTAAGGAATTACAAAAATCCTAAACATCGATACTTACCTGAGAAAAACATTAAGTTTAAATTTGTCTATTCATTTTACTAATTAATAATATAAAACTTTCTCAATGTGATGCTACAATATTAATAGGTACACAATTTAAGATTACTCAATCATATTTTTTATCTCTTCCTTATATTCTTGAAGTTTCAGTTTCGGTTTCAGTTTTTTTTTCAATGGCCTCGCCATATTTAACTACAAATTGACGAAGTAGATGAAATGTCACGTCGTAATAATTTGACATTTCTAGTCAGAAGATTGTATTTTGATCTCTGTTATTTTATTATGGTTTAATTTTCATCATAAGACGACTTGTTGTAGCCATTCCATAGCTTAAGCAATAAATTATGTCTAAGAAATATCATTTTTCGGTGAGTACTCGCTTGTTATCGTTAATTGTAGGAGAGTTCTAGTGATTTATTCTTTGCACCTGTTTCACTAGCTTCATTATGGTGTAAAAATTATATTCGCATGTTGGGAGTCACTTCTAAGTATTAACGGTAGATCCGTAATTCAGCAAAATCTTCTGGTGTATCATGACTTGCCAGGATAAGGTATACTTGAGTCCTTTTTTCTTAGTTGTAATTAAGGATAGACCTGCAATTCCGTAACTTTGCAGGACATGGTCACGTCAGTTTTGGTCTTTGGGCTCATTTATGATGCAGCAGCCCGCAGTTCTGTAGGACCTTCAGGTCTGTCAGAACCGGCAGGATATGGTGTGGTCTCTTCAGATTGTTCTTTTCCCTGCTGCTTCTAACGTGTTGTCATGATATGGTTGGTCACTTTATATTGGTGTCGGTATTGTCATGACTTAGCAGGATATAAAGGACTTGGTCTGCTCACTCAGAAGAATGTGGTCAATCACTTATTGGTCTTTTCTGCTCTCAATAAATTCAGCAGGATATAATAGACTTGGTCAATTTTGGTCTCATTTCTGATGCAGCAGTCTTAACAGTCTAAGCAGTAGGAGCGCCAGCAGTTTGTCCAGGGGATCTAGGGCTCCGCGTTGGAGCCACTTCGGTATGGTGGTGCGAGCGTGGCTAAAGCCAAGCTTCTGCAGGATGTAGTCCACACCGTACGGCTCGATGGATTTGCCCGCCCACGATAACAATCTGCGGGGATAATGGACAAAATTAGAAGTAGAAATAGAAAAACTTTTTCCTAAAAGAGAGCAAGATTAAATAAAATTACTTATTAGGAATTGTTACACCAAATATATAGCTAACGTGGAATCATCACTTAAGGAGAACATCAAATATTTCTGGAAATACACGTCTGACTTAAAAGAAACCAACTCAGGTTATCCTAAAATCATGAAATTAGCAACCTCTTCATCTTGCGATCCCAGCGTAATTTGCGAAATGTTCTCCAATTACTTTCAATCTGTATTTGAACCTATTACCCCTGGAGCTTACAATACCATTGAACTCTTAGACAATAAAAGTATACTAAATTTGCATCATATAAACTTAACTAATAATGAAATATACAAAGCATTAAAGGATATCGATCCTAATAAAGGCTCAGGACCTGATAATATTAGTCCCATATTTTTAAGAAATGTAAGTGGAAGTATATCTTTGCCATTACAAATAATATTTAATAATTGTTTAAAAACAGGAACTTTTCCGAATAGGTGGAAGACAGTTTTTATAACCCCTATTTTTAAATCTGGATCCAAAAATGATATTGCAAATTATCGTCCAATATCTATACTATCAGTAATTCCAAAAGTATTTGAAAGATTGGTTCACGGTCGAATATCCTCTAGCCTTAAACATTTTATTATTGCAGAACAACATGGCTTTGTTAAAGGCAGGTCCACTTTGTCAAATCTGCTTGAATTCACCAACTATATTTTTAAAGGTCTGGATAAAAAGTGTCAAATAGAAACCATCTACACTGATTTTAAAAAAGCATTTGACAAGGTGGATCACATGTTGCTCTTAAAAAAATTGTCCTTCAATGGCATAAAAGGCAATCTTTTCCGCTGGTTTTCTTCATATTTACAAAATCGTGTCCAGGTGGTAGTAATGAACGGTTTTAAATCTTCTCCAGTAGTTGTAACATCTGGTATTCCGCAAGGATCTATTCTCGGCCCTTTGCTCTTCACTATATTTATTAATGATATCTCCAGTTGCTTTAAACACTCAAAATTTCTATTATATGCCGACGACTTAAAAATATATTCATCCATATCAAATAAAAATGACATTCGTCTTATACAAGATGACCTTGATAGGTTTAGCGAATACTGCAAACACAATAAGCTATACCTATCTTACAATAAATGCAAACATGTCCGTTTTACTAAAAATATAAATATTATTCCATCAAAATTTAAACTAGGAGAACACATTCTTGATACCGATTCTACTATTCGTGATTTAGGCGTCTATCTTGATGCTAAACTCACAATGGACGTACATATTGACTACATATTAAAGAAAGCTTACCGTATGTTAGGTTTCATCACTCGAATTACTAAGAATTTCAGACGAAAGGACACATTTATTTGCCTCTACCAATCATTAGTTAGATCACACCTCGATTATGTATCTCCTATATGGAATCCATTTTATAATTGCTATGTAAATAAATTGGAAATGATACAGAAGAAGTTTCTGCGCACACTTAACTATCGCTTATGCTCTCCCAAATGCTCATACAACCAACTCTTAGAAAAATATAACATGATGTCCTTGACCAACAGACGTTCAGTAACTGATGCTGTCACTTTAAGAAGCATTTGCGTGTGTGAAATTGATTCTTCGAACTTACTAGCCGACTTGTCCTTTCGTGTGCCTTCGCGACCAACTCGTTCGAAATGTCTTTTCCATTTACAACATACCAGAACCAACGCAGGACAACGCGCGCCACTTCACAGAATGTGTGTCTTACACAATGACAAACTGAATGAAATAGATATGTTTTCATGCTCCCGATATAGTTTCAAATGTACAATTAGCCAATTATATGTATAATTTTTCTAACGTTGGATAATGTACATGCTTAGTTAATGCTTTCCCTTAGTTTAATATTTCAGAAATCTGTGTTAGTTTTAAGTATTTGGCTCCCTTGCAACAGATACCTATCAATTATTGTACAAGTGAGTTTTTTTTTTTTCTTTTACTTTTTCTATTTATGTTCACTGTGAGACGTAGAGGAAACAATTGTTAATGTTACCATTGTATGTCATTAATTTATATATTACACGGGTTTAATTGTTTCTGTAAGATCTCCAAATAAATAAATAAATAAATAAGATGAAAGAGGAAAAAAATAAGACAATTTTAGTGAAAAGCAAATTTATAATAATGTTCTGTGTTCCACATGTTTGAATCAAAATCTGAAACGTGAACCAGAAGCTCTTAAGACAAACTTCATTTCCTGGAAAAAAACTATAAAATTCCTCTTCACATTCCTATATTTACCCTTAATCCATAGAAGGTACCTATAATTTGTCAAAATAATATGAAAAAACAAATAATATTGAACATCTCACCGCACAGTGGGCTCCAGATGCCAGGTGAGGCAGTGGTAGTCGCGGTAGTCGAGCGCCGCGCCAACAGCTTCGCACACCTCACTCACTCCCGACCGACCTACTGGCATCTGCGGACAAATACATGATACTTTGAACACAATATGATCGATGTAGTCATTAATAACAAATTTAACTTAATAACAAAGCACTTTTAACGATGATATGGGTAAAAATAGAATTGTAAAGATCTGTTGTGAAAACTACCGTAAACTCAGCTTAACATTCAAGTGCACCAGTTTAAAACGGGCATTAGAATAAAGATAACGATCAAGGTTTATTCCAACATTCCAAAATTGATAAAAGCATAAAAATAAGCACCAAATTGGTCTATGTTTTCTGTAAATAATTAAATTGATAAATAAATAAATGATAAATAAGGATACAAACCTAAAGATTAACAAAAAGATCGACTCTAACTTTTGTTAAAATGAGCATTAACTTAAAAGTAACGACCAAGATTGCCTTACTGTGCTTGTAACGACAATGTGTAATGCATGAATACCTTCTAAAGTAACAAAAAAAATGACATACCACTCTTTCCTTCTCCTTAATATACGAAGAGATGAGATCGTGCAGGAACAGGAACGCCTCCGCGTCCACCGACACGAAGATGTGGTCCTCGAACTCCGTGATGAAGCTGCACTCCACTACTGGCTTTGGATCTATACAATAATATATTTGCGGTTTATATAGTTGTTGGTTTAACTCTATTATGAAAATTGACTAAAAGTCATCCAAATGCACTTTATTGGTAAGTAAGATATGTTAAAACTATAGAATCAATTTTATAGTCATTAGTTTTTAATCAATATGCCTTCATTTTAGACATAAAAAATATCGTCTCATGCATTAAAAACAATCAGAAAATAATACAAAGACCACAAAATGCTTAGAATTATTTTTAAGATTATGCATATTAATTTAAAGGACCTACCGTTTTCCGTGGGCACCTCCTGCGGCTGTCGATGACTCGTGCGCAAGTGCAGTTGCAGCGCGGGCAGTGCGAAGATCACCTCACGCACGTGCCCCGGCTTGCTGCTGGTACTGGACGTGCCCCCGGAACTGCCCGTCCCGCCCGGGGCAGGTGCCGCGCTAGCTATGCCCCCCTCTCGCTCGAGCGACGGGAATAATTCAATCGCTGTGGATGATTTGTACCGTTAGATCTACGACCATCCTACCACCACATAGTTTTCACCTAGACTAACGCATATTTTTAAAGGATTATACCAGGAAAATGCGTATTAAATGTCTATTTGTGGCGATCAACACGCCGAAACTATAGATCTTATGAAGAATATCGTTAGAATATAAATCTTGGGAAAATTAATTTATTCATTAAGTTAATTTTGTATGAGATGATTTCCTCGCACAATGACTGAGAAATCTGAATTGTCAAGGTAATGTTGACAAAATTTACGAGGCAATTTTTCCAATTTGACACTGCGTATGAAAAATTACCGATGTGGCAAAGTGGAAATTCGAAAAGTGCACCTCAAAATTAATAAAAACAAATAACTCGAATTTATCATCGATAAAGGTAAATAGAGCATATATTTCAATAGCTTTACGTTTTTGTTGTCAAATTCTGACACAATCATCAAACAATACTCTATACTCAAAGGCATAATTCACATCACTGACCGTCAATCTCGCTATCAGCGAACGCGTACTGGAACCACTCGCGGAGCGTCTTGAACTGCGGCGGGAAGAGCACCGTGCGCGACATGCGGCACACGGTGGCGAGCGACTGGTGGCCCCCGGCCGAGGGCCCCGCGGCCCCCGGGGGCCCCGCGCCGGGCCCCGCGCGCCCCGCCCCGGGGGCCCCGCCCGCGCCCCCCAGGCTCGCCGTCAGCGTTTGCACCGCGTGCACTTCCACCTCACCTGTTAATGAATATAGAAAAATAGAGATAAAGATTGCACCGTGATTATTTATTGAACACAAACATTAAAAAGTTTACACAGACTAGAGTTAGATAGACTAGATTAGTCAATGGCACAAAACGCGTGCCAAATTATATTGTATTGTTTTTCTGTTACTATTTATCATTGCACTTATTAGGTTTTGTCATAATTCTGTCAAAAGCTAATATTTATGCCACCATCTTTAAAACATTTTCAAATGTTAAAGTAAAAAAGTTAAAATATCATGCTTTTAAAATAATTGATCCACATAATCACCAATAATTCATAAATAGTTCATAGTTCCAGTTCATAAATATCCATGTAAACGTTACCAATTTCATTGTGGAGATTCTGCGCTTCGGTGGCAAAGCTGATGCAGACGTCCTTCAGGCTGAACAGCGCCCACGACTTGGCCTTCAAGCTGTTGCCATGGAAACACGCCAGCGAGATGTTGGACCCCAGCAGCTCCATGCTTCCTCCGAGCACACACCCTGTACAATGATACTTATTAGATATTGTGTTTGGCTATTATGAAAAATATTTGACAAATATTATTAATATGGAGTGATACAGTTTACTATTTTGGCACTATCTAATGTGAGTTGTGTGTAGAAAAATACCGTGGAGATTTAAGTTTTATGAATAGGTTTTGTTGCGATTATTTGTAACAACATAAATGAACGTGTAATTAATATTTTTTTTTTTTTATTTAAGTTAGAAAAACAAAGTAGTATTTAAATGGATCTTTTAAAATTTTCTTTTCCACAGAAATTGGTTCTTAAAATTATTGAAATCACTTAAAACTAACTCACCTTGCTGGTTAGAAGTGGTGTCGCTAGCGAGCGGCACGCCGGCCACAAAGTGCAGCACATTCTGCCAGTGGCGGTGGTGCCGCAACACTTGCTGCGGCGGCTGGCTCCCGCCCGCTGTTGCTGTTGCTGCAACATTAGTGGTGTGTTAGTGGGAGTTTTTGGAACATGGGTAAAAGAGTCTTTTAGATTAAAGATATAAGCGATCATTCATAAGATCCCTTCAGAATACATAAAAATCGTTGCCAAAATCTATATGTACATAGATTTTGTCAACGAATTGGATTCTAAGTGCCACGCGTTCTGGCTCGAAAATAATTATCTAAAATAATTCTGTTTACAATTAATTGATTATCGAATGTTTCAGCTACTAAATATTATGTTCTAATACAAAATTTTAATTTCGTACAATATTTTAAATATTTCACGACACGATATGACAAACTGGCAAAATTCATCCCATTTTTCAAACCATTTTTCCACCTTCCATGTCACATCAAGTGTACATACTAAGTAGTTACCAATTTTAGTACCCACTGATTAGTTATAAGTACCATTTATAATCGTATTTTTATTTTTAATCACATTCAACTATTATATTAAAATATTTTCTTTCTCTCTTCGAAATACTCACGTTCCTTCCTATCCCGTCTCATGGTCCCATAGCTCGGATGTAGCGAGCTAAACACCCGCTTGCTCGACTTGAACTGCTGCGTGAAGAACTCCTCGAGCTTGAGCTGCATCTTCAGCAGGTCCGGTGTGGTGCTGCGGCTCATCAGGATCTGCAGCTGGTGCCAGCTGAGCGTGCAGTGCGTCAGGATTGTCGCTGGACGGCTAGAGATAACGTTATAGATTAGATTATTCATAGTATAATATAAAATAATGTCGATACTCGCTGTCTGACCCCATGTGTGTTTAAATCTTTCAAACTTTGTATTGCAGATTTGAGAGGAATCTATATTTAAATGTATAATTGCATCCCATCAATGCCAAGGGCTCGTTGATTATATCTAGATAAATAAGTAAGTCTTAATTCCATAATGGTACTATAAAGGCAGTGTAATCATCTCTATTCTCGCGTTAGTTAGATACAGCAAATACTGAACATTATTCACAAGCAGTCAATACTCGTAAACATAGTTACAAATAGTCAAAATTAGTCACAAACAGTTATTACTCCTATTGATAGTTACAAATAGTCACCCATAGTCACTTCAATAATAATCAATAATCAATAATCAATAATTTCAATAATCAATAATTTTATTATCCAAAATAATATGATACATACAATATAAGAACCCTTGTTCCCACACTAGGATTCCCTGTGTCGTGGGAACAAGTTTCTTCCATTTGCATAAAATACCTTACCATACCATAACTTATAGTCACACATAGTCACTTATAGTCACGCATAGTCACCCATAGACACTTATAGTCACAATAGTCACCTAGCAGCCGGTCGGTGTCGTCGCGCCTGCCACTGGTCCCTCAGCGCAGCCCGCGGGCGCGACAACCTCGCGAGCAGCACCGGCGTGCCCATGTACTCGAGCCGCAGCTCTAGCGCTGATAGGCGTACTCCGCACACGTGTGCTGGACTACTGCCAGGCTCTTCTTCCACGTGCACTGCACAAAACAACATAGTAAGAATAATTTTTAAATTATCAAATTTATAAAAATCCTGCTCGAAGGACCAAAATCGTAGCAAAAAGTAAGTGAACTTACTTATCAAACGGGAACTATATAATGATCCTGCGAGTCAGATCTTCACTAATATAACGATTAGTACATGATCCTTCGAGCCGGATCTTCCTTATTGAACCTTAACATAATTATATAACAAAATAAGAATTCATTGCTAAAACAATCACTATACAATGATCCTTCCAGCCAGGCTAAAACAATCACCATTCAACGATCTTTCTAGTTTCACGTCTCCTATAAAATGATCCTTCGAGCCGGATCACGTCCTCTACACAACGATCCTTCGAGCCGGATAACGAAATTTTTTACTTTGGCTTCATATTCAAGCTGTATTTATCTCACTTACCATGTGCATGCAGCTGCGCGAGGCTGATAGCACCGCCCACGATGCCAGCCCGTGCATCCAGCGCGGAGCCGCCCAGCGCCACGCGCACCACCATGTGCCGCCGCCGCGTGCTGCCGATGCTGAGCCGACCGGACGCGCCGAGCGAGCGGCTCTGCCAACTACAATGCAACAGAGATTACATGTTACAAGAAAGCAAAATATTTTTAAATTTATAAATAACTAGCTTTCCTTTCATACCTACTTCTTTTATAAATTGTAATTTTATTTAATTGTTTTTGTTCATTGCAAGTTACTTTGTTGTTTTTGCTTTGTATTTTTGTGTGTTGGATTAAATGTATTTTCTTTCTTTCTTTCTTTCTTTCCACCCGCACCTTCGCCTGCGCATTCAAAGTAAAACCCGCATTGTTCCCGTTCCCGTGGGATTTCCGGGATTGCGTCATTTTCCCGGGATAAAAGTAGCCTATGTCCTTTCTCGGGTATCAAAATATCTCCATACCAAATTTCATGAAAATTGGTTCAGAAGTTTAGTCATGACTGAGTAACAGACATGAGACAGACAGACAGAGTTACTTTCGCATTTATAATATTAGTATGGATGTGGTTTCGTCCGTGACATAGGACTATATCAACAGCAACATAAAAGTCCGAATGGGACAAAGTAAAGAGTAACATATTTGAACTATTATCAAACATTGACCACACTCTTGTCAGTTGATCGTAGTTATTTCTGCTTCAAGCTTCATTTTAACGCAATCACAACACCCTTATTTTGAACAATTGTCACCAAATTTTATAAAATCCTACATTTACTGTTACTACGTAATTAGCTAACTACTTTACTGGTACGATAAAAATATGATGTAATAATTTTACCTGACATTCCCCATGACGTTGCCCATGTTCATATGAATATTGAGGCGCGTGAAGTTCACCGCAAACAGCACGAGGGTCTCCCACGCAGCGCCCCACTGTTTACTCTCTGAGAGACAAAGAATAATTACAATTAAATTTTATTTTGTATTATTTGATAAATGAGATGATAAATGTAGAGAGTTTTGTCTTCTTCTTTTATCTCTAGAAACAATATGATAAAAGTCTCTTGGGGTATTTTTTAATCCAAATCAGTGGTAAATGGTAGAACTATGTCATGACGATTCAAAGAGCTTCTAGTCGAAGTTTTGAGTTTGAATTTGAGTTTATGAATAAAAGAAATTTACATCAAAAACCTATATATGAAAAAGAAGAAGAAGAAGAAGGCTCACCTTTAGACTTTTGTGGATCAAGTTTCGCCTTCTCGCGTTGCGGTAGAACTGGCGACACTGGTGTGTTGTTGCTTGACGTCCTATAAATTTTTCTTGATTTTAACTATTTATTAAAATAATTTTGATTGAATAGAGATAATGTTATTTAAATAAGAAAAAAAAAACAAATTGGATTTTATCCTACTCTGTTAGAAAAATAAAGTATTTTTTTCTTCTAATACAAGTACTTAATCTACACATGATTAAGGCGAGACAGTAGAACCGAGAGTACAAAAACAACTCGATTTCAAGTCAAAAAATTGGCCTACCATATGTTTGTAATATGTTTACAAAAAAGTAATTTTCCTATCACAAAGTTTCCGGAACAATTAATTCACCAAACACATTTATCATACAACAACAAATTCAATGTCCACTCACGGCTGATCCACATCCAGACTGACATCTCCCAAGAACAGCCTCCTCACGATGGACCGTCGGTACCAGGCGCGCGGGAACGCGAGGATCTCGCCCAGCCGCCGCATGTCGTACTTGAACGACGCTGAGCCCACGTCTACTATCGCTGTCAACGAATTTGTGCTTTATTATTAAGTCCATACAGTCTAAAATCAATTGGCGTTAAAATAAAAGAATATTTGCGAGATTTGGTGATAATTTTTTGGGAAACAATTTGAAAAAGTAGAATTAATGTCATTGTGTAAAAAATTAATTGTGCTGAAACTCATTTACCAATACTTAACCCTACTGTTTCTTTTCTGCTGAAATGACTTTAATGATGAAATAATGAATTATGAATTATGTACAAAAGTTTAAACTTAACGATCGAATCGTTCTGAAAAAATTAGCTCCAAAAACCCAAAAAGTGTAGAAACATAAACAACAGCAACATTTTCTATCGCGTCTCCAAAACTACATTACCAATTATTTCACACTTACTTGAGAACCGAACGGTCGCCTTGGACTGATCCTGGTCGGTCTGAAAGTCCAATTTTCTGAACCTGGACAGGTGGAACTTGACGAACTCCACGTTGATGCTGAGCGAGTCCTTCCGCTCTGTGTCTGCGAGCGGCGACCACTGAGCTTCTTTAAGGCTCGACTTCTTGCCGCCGTAGGGATGGAAGATGTATACTGAGAAATCTGCTAGGCATCCCGTGACGCTTAGACCGCCCATTGCGATCGCCGATTCCGCCATTTCTCTGCGGATGGAATTATTTTTGTACTTGTATGTCTACACAAATGGAGACTACATAAATCGAAGTTTGGACGAATAGAAGGTACAAGATAGCTTGATTGTGTCCAACCTACTAAATAAATTAAAAGAAAGCTTGATTTCTCTCGCTTGGAGCTGCACACGATCTGCAGGCTGGGCAGCTGCAGCAGGCACTCGACGCGCGAGGCGGGCAGTACTGGGGCACACTCACTCGTCGCTCGCGCGCTTGGAGCTGCACACGATCTGCAGGCTGGGCAGCTGCAGCAGGCACTCGACGCGCGAGGCGGGCAGTACTGGGGCACACTCACTCGTCGCTCGCGCGCTTGGAGCTGCACACGATCTGCAGGCTGGGCAGCTGCAGCAGGCACTCGACGCGCGAGGCGGGCAGTACTGGGGCACACTCACTCGTCGCTCGCGCGCTTGGAGCTGCACACGATCTGCAGGCTGGGCAGCTGCAGCAGGCACTCGACGCGCGAGGCGGGCAGGCAGCTGAAGCGGAAGGCGGAGGGCCGCGTGTGGAAGTGCACGATGACGTCGACGGGGAAGGACGCGTACACGTACTGCCCGTACGAGCCGCCCGCCTCCTCCGCGCCCGACCCGCCCGCGCCCGACCCGCGACGCGCTGTCTCCGCTTCTGCGATACGAATAAAATACGGGATGCTTGTGAAACACGCTTCAAAATTGAAAGGGACAACTCAGTACTCGATATCCGGTGTGCTTTTGTAATGAAAGTAGATATTTCATTTTTTCCTAATTTCCCTATAATCGAATAAAGCGTGCATAGACTGCCCGACATTATTTACGTTTTTCTAGCTCGCAGCTGCACAAGTGTGCTGCATGTTCTCGCGTGCTCCCATCTGTAGCCGATATGCGTTTGAGCTCGCGGCGACAGGTGTCAATGATACTAGGTCAAAATAAAAAACCAAAAACTTTTATGGTCCTTCGAGCTTAACCGTAAGCAGGACCCATTCGCGTGTGTTAAAGCGTAACTCGTGTAGTGGGAACTGCCACGTAAGTTCCAGCAGCAGCGGTGAGTCCACAGCTTTTTACTTATACTATCTATCGAAGCGAAGTAGCATTTTCATCATGGAAGATCTAGTAGCTAGCCAAAACATGATCATCGAAGCGATAGAAAAGCTCCAAATCAATTTTAAGAAAGACGGTGTCGAACGAAAGACCCCGGCTCATATTAATAAGCGATTAAGTGTGTTAGATTCTTACTGGCAAGAATTTCAATGCAATCATATTAAAATATGTGAATATGACGATAAATCGCATGAATATTTTAGCAACAATATTTATAAGCGAACGGCCGATTTTTATTATGAAACGCGTTCTTACATAATGCGGCACTTGCCAGCGGAGAGCAAGGAAAGCGCTATACCTGCAACACCTGGCTTAATGTCTCAGCCGGGAACAAGTAAGCAGCAACAGGATTTTAATCCTCAGCCATCATTTAAATCGCAAGGTACATCGAGCAAACTTGATGAATTATTACATAAACAA
Source organism: Colias croceus (assembly GCF_905220415.1). NCBI lineage: Eukaryota > Metazoa > Arthropoda > Insecta > Lepidoptera > Pieridae > Colias > Colias croceus. The sequence goes on from NC_059539.1 coordinate 11,947,264, forward strand.
GCAATTAACTTTAAGGCTTTTAAAAGAACTGTAACAAGTATCGATGTTGAAAAAATATGCACGAAGTGGAAATTCGAGGATGCCCTGCAACAGTTAAATTCCCGATGGAGCGTTATTGACTCCCTTCATTGGGAAATCGACAGCATTCTGGACGGGGAAGACGTTGAATACGAGAATTCTTTCACTCGCCACGAAAGCATTTTCAACAACCTTAAAGAAGCGATAAACACAAAGCTCTGGTCAGTCTCTAACAGAGAAAATATCACACCGAAGGTTGACATTCCGATTTTCAATGGAAACTATCAGCAATGGGTATCTTTTAAAAATTTATTCAACGAAGCAGTACATCTAAATCCTTCCTTATCAAATTCACAAAAAATGCAGTATCTGAAAAGTAAGATCAAAGGCGAGGCAGAACGCCTCATACAGCATTTATCTATAAGCTCACAAAATTATACATCCTGTTGGGAAATATTAAATCACAGATACGAGAATAAAAAGCTTATTTTTACATCTCACATAAATGTAATTTTAGGCCTACCCAACATGCAGCAGCAATCGCTCGGACAAATAAAAAACATGCACGATGCGACAAAGGAATGCCTGAATGCCATTAAAAACCTTGGTGTTGATACAAGCACGTGGGACCCGATGATCGTTCATATCTTAGCGCTCAAATTAGATACCGACAGTCATAACGATTACATCGAGTCATTGAAAAATCCTAGAGAGCTACCAACACTGCAAGAATTTCTAAGTTTCCTCGAGATGAAATTTACTGCATTAGAATCATCTAAGCGCAAGCAAGATCCACCTAAAACATTCCAGCACCCTCAAAAACCAACACCAGCAGCATATCCTAAAGCATTCCAGAAATCACATTTATTTAAATCATTCGCTAGCAACTATAATAATTCATCGCAAAACGGAAAAGGTATCAATTACACAACGCAAAATTGTCCAATATGCAACAATAATCATGCAATAATATATTGCAATAAATTCGCGGAATCTCAACCTAAACTGCAATTACAAACAATTACGAGGTTACAGCTATGTCAAAACTGCCTATATAATCATAATGGTAATAAGTGTTTTTCCACTAAAAGATGCCGAGTATGCAATGAGAACCATCATACTTTGGTTCATGAAGCGTTCGCACAGAGGACATCCCAAAGTACAGCTAGCACAGCAAGCCCCGAAAATCAACTGAAAAATAGCTCCCACGTATCCCTGGATGATACACAGGAAATTTTATTAGCAACAGCTCAAGTTACCGTTCAAGCTGCAGATGGTTCGTCATTAATCATGCGTGCTCTCATAGATCAAGGATCACAGACTTCCCTTATAACCGAAAATGCAGCTCAGAGACTCGGTCTGCCGCGTCAGCATTGTAAGGGAGTGATTTTAGGTTTAGGAGCTAAAGAGAACACGTGTAAAGGCTTTATGAACATACAAATATCTTCTCAGTACAGTGATTATTCTTTAAACACAGGAGTTTTTATAATGAATCATGCGGTGAACAATCTACCAAACAAATCATTCAGCAAACCAGCATGGTCATTTATTAACGACATTCAGCTAGCCGATCCAGAGTTTTATCGACGCCGACCAGTCGACTTATTGTTAGGTGCCGATGTCTATTCATCGATTATCATGGAGGGAATTATTAAGCAAAGCGAATCTATTCCTGTAGCGCAGCAAACACGCCTTGGGTGGATTTTATGCGGCAACGTAAAGTCGTTCCATTGTAACGTTGTAATGGTCGACGTGGATAGCCTTCAAAAATTTTGGTCAATCGAAGACATTAACGAAAACATAGATATATCACACGAGGATTATCAATGTATACAGCATTATCAATCAACAACAACCCGTCAATCAGATGGAAAATACGTTGTCCGTCTCCCTTTACATCCAGACGCAGACGAAAAGCTAGGTTTATCGAAAACAAAAGCATGCGCGCAATTTTATCAATTAGAACGAAAGCTACAAAAAGACGACAATTTATTTAATAAATATAAATCATTCATAAACGAATACAAAGAATTGGGTCACATGCACTTAACAATAGCGCGTAACATGAAACCTGCCTACTACATGCCGCACCACGGTGTACATCGAGCCGATTCGAGTACTACGTCATTACGAGTTGTGTTTAATGCATCCGAAAAAACATCGACGGGTGTAAGCCTTAATGACGTCATGTATAGAGGTCCGAATTTACAGCAGGATATCTTATTATTAATTTTAAATTGGAGACAATATCCGTACGCATTTATAGCAGATATCGAAAAAATGTTTCGACAGATTTTAATTTCAAAGCAAGATCAACGTTATCAGCAAATAGTTTGGCGCGAAAATCCGAATCAACCACTCAAGGAATATACTTTGTCAACTGTTACGTATGGTACAAAAGCAGCGCCCTTTTTAGCAATGATGACGCTCAAGCAGTTAGCCAAGGACGAATGCAACCGTTACCCGATAGCAGCGAGGGTGTTAGAAGAACAATTTTACATGGATGATCTTCTTAGCGGTGCATTTGACATCATATCAGCGAAGCAATTGCAGAGAGATCTCATCGATTTACTCAAATCGGGAGGATTTAATCTCCGCAAATGGTCAGCGAATGAGTCATCATTATTAGAAGACGTTGATAAAGCAGAAAGTATAGCGAGCGATACGTACAATTTTAAGCATCAGGAATCAACGAAAGCACTCGGTCTTAGTTGGAATGCACTAGATGACAATTTTAAGTTTATGTGCAAACTAACTCCGCAATCCGATTTACGGCCTTCTAAGCGAGAACTACTAGGAGAAATATCAAAGATATTCGATCCTCTTGGTTGGTTGGCACCAGCTGTAGTTCAACTAAAACTATTATTTCAAAGCGTATGGTTAACTAATTTAAATTGGGATAACGTCATACCGGACAACATTAACCTTGAATGGCGAAAATTAAGAGCAAACATAGAGAACATTGGAAATATCGAAATCCCGAGATGGATTTGTAGCGGGAGAGACGATTGCATTGAATTAAACGGTTTTTGCGATGCGTCGTTGAAGGCATATGCATGCGTAGTATATGCACGGATAGTGCGTAACGATCAAACGCACATAACACTGTTAGCCGCTAAAACGAAACTTGTCCCCGTCAGCAAAACTAGCCCTTCGTCAAAGACCGACATATCGTTACCGAGACTAGAGTTAAGCGGTGCACTCTTGCTCTCAAAACTTATGATAAAGGTCAAGCAAAGTTTAAGCGATCGCGATGTAAAAATGTTTGCGTGGTGTGACTCAACAGCTGTACTTGGATGGCTACAGGGCGAGCCCAGCCGCTGGAAGCCTTTCGTCGCAAACCGAGTGATTAAAATAACAAAAACTTTACCACCACAGACTTGGCGTTATGTTAAGTCCAGCGATAATCCCGCAGATTGTGCTAGCCGTGGCATGAGCATCGCGCTTTTAGAAAAACATGACCTATGGTGGAAAGGGCCCACCTGGCTACTCAGTGATCTTAAACATCAACAGCAATTAACGTATGATACTAAATTAGAAGCAAAGAAAATATTATCAAGTGTCGTTACAAAGAATAATAATATTTCAGCGAACTTTATTAGCGATTTTATTGATAAATATAGCAGTTTTACATATGCGTCACGAGTACTAGCATGGATATTGCGAATATCCTCGTCCGTAACAAAACAACATTATTTAACTACACAAGAGTTGCAAAATTCACAATTAAAAATTATAAAAGCTATACAGTATTTAGAATTTAGTCAAGAAATAAATGATTTAAATAGCTTAAGTAGAGTAGATTCAAAGAGCAAGTTATTATGTCTTAATCCATTTCTAGACGAACAAGGTTTATTAAGAGTTGGAGGTCGTTTAAAAAACAGCAAAATCTCATATAACATGAAACATCCCTATATAATACCACAGAGCAGTCATCTTACAAATTTATTAATTGATTTAGCACATAAGTCAACTTTCCACGGTGGAGCGAGGTTGACGAACTCTTGGCTACGTCAGCGATATTGGATACTCGGCGGAAACAAAGCGGTTAAGAAACGTTTATATAATTGTGTAATATGCAAGCGACACAGCCCGGTAAAACAACTACAAATAATGGGAGATTTACCCGGAGCAAGAACGAACCCTACAAGACCGTTTTATCACACGGGGGTAGACTTCACGGGACATGTAGACGTGAAATCAAGCAAGGGTCGCGGTATCAAAACAAGCAAAGGATATGTGGCTGTATTTATCTGTATGGTCACAAAAGCGGTTCACTTAGAGTTAGTATCAGACTTATCATCATCTACTTTTTTAGCAGCGTTACGTAGGTTAGCAGCAAGAAGAGGAACTCCTCGTCACCTATACAGTGACAACGGAACTAATTTCGTAGGAGCCAGCAAAATTTTAGCGAATGAGTTTATTGACCAGCAATCTATTTTAACAGAGGAATTTTTCACGGAAATTAGTGAGATGCAAATTGAGTGGCACTTCAATGCACCTTCCTGGCCTAGCGCGGGAGGACTTTGGGAAGCAGCGGTTAAAAGCCTAAAATATCATTTACGTAGAGTCCTAGGCGATCAAAAGCTTACGTACGAAGAGTTCGCCACTTTACTTTATCAGTTAGAAGCCTGTCTAAATTCGAGACCCCTATCTCCTCTATCTGAAGATCCTGATGACTTAGCATATCTCACACCTTCCCACTTTTTAGCGAGCGGTCCAATTTTAACAATCATAGAAACCGAGAGAGATGAGAGAACGAGGTGGCAATTGACGCAAAAAATATTTAGTGATATTTGGAAACGGTGGCGAGCTGAATATTTAACGTCATTATCAGCCAGAAGCAAGTGGAAAACATCAAAGCCTAACATCAAATTGAACGACATCGTGATCATACATGATGCTCTTCTACCTCCAGGAAAATGGGCGTTGGGTCGTGTGATTGAATTACACCCTGGATCGGACGGCTACGTCAGAGTCGTAAGCGTAAATCTAAGACGGGCATTATCAAGCGACCGGTAATTAAATTATCTATTCTCCCTGTTAACACAGAAGAAAAAAATCAGCAAAAGCTACAGAGTCATACCAGCAGCTCATCACCAGCAAGCACCCCGAAAAAAGCGCATTCCAATAAATAAAAAAAATACATAAACTTATTATCTATCGTTCATATTAACATTATTTATTTTAATGCTCACGTCAGCTACAAACATAATACATAGTAACAACTTCAATATAACAAGAATAAACGTCGACAAACATTTTATATTCTTCAATAAATTAACATAGTTGAAGATGGATAGGAATTAATTAACTACTCCAATAAACAACTTGAACTTCAAAATTATTAATAGTAAATTATATCAATCATGTGGAAATCATCAGCTGTATGAAACTTTAAAAAGTAATATCCATTGTAACATCGTATTATACAAATAAGCCACGGTTGTAAACAATTGAAGTTCCATGACCGCATGTTACTGAATCAGCATTTCGATTCAACGAGGCGCACGCGACCAGGCCTTATCAATGGTGTCAGGTATATTATTGCGAATACATTGTCTGAGATCAAAGCTAAAATATATTCATGATTAATTCACATAAAGAGCACACTTTTAAGATAAATATTGAGCCGGAGGTGTATCCGAAATTCAACCGATTCAGCATTTTAAAAAACACCGGTACCCATCAAATTTGGAGCAGGGTAAAAAGCTACAATGACTCCCAGCTCTCGGGAAGCGCATTCAGGGGATAGCAGCAGCAGCGGGCCTGTGGTGTGCGTGGCGGCGGCGGCGGCGAGCGCCCTCCGCGGCGGTCGCGCCGCGCACCCGCGCGCAGCGTGCCATCAGTGACCCATGTGTTAGTTTTAGTGAAAAGTGTGTGAGTGTAATGTGCGTGAAACAAAAAGCAGAGCAAAGTGTGTGTGAAACAAAAAGCAGAGCAATGTGTGTGTGCGTCATTCAGTGAATCACTTAATAAAAGAAACAATTCCCTATTTTAGAACAAGTGTAGCCTTAAGATCGATAGCATGATTGTCGGGCATCATTTGTTAATAGTTTTAAGAATATTGTTTTCACCTTGTAATAGGTTAGCTCATCGACATTTCATAGCTTTCATTTCCATCTTGTTGCCCGGGAGCATGTACGGTGCAACCGTTCAAAGCGCATCATCATCATTTTTTGTATGTCACAGCATTTTCATTTTCATATAGAGTTAGTTCACATTAAAACGTCGCGAGCCGCGTACGTGTGTAACTCAGCATAGCAATAAAGCATATAATATTAGCAGCCTAGTTTTTATTATCAGCAGCAGCACATCCTCAGGTGTACGAACCGTACACTTGGTCTTTTGAATTTTTCACCTAAATTTTAAGGTTATGTAAAAAAATTGCAAAGACAAAAGTTATAGATCTTTTTATTACCTACAACTTTTTGCCATTGAACTTTTTTCCGTAGGACTTGTAGTTTTGTCAGAAATCGAGAGAAACCATTATTTTTCTCTTAAAAGCTCCCCCCCTCCCACTTCCCGAACTCGGATTGACCGTGATTAATTTTTCCTTTTATTTTTATCATATTCCCCTCCTTTTCTAATGGGTTTCATCCTACTGCGATTTTTTTTGTTTCAAAAATTATCTACCCTGGTGTTAACAAAAGTATTTGGTTTCATTTTTTTTGTCCGGATACAGTTTGGAGACTAGAAAGTGGTAAAGGTTTATAATTTAACGCAATATGTATGTCAGAGAATTTAAATAACTCTCTATAATTAATTATAGTTAGGTAGATATGTGAAATAATATTAAATAATGACTCAGTGCGCACACCTTGCGCGGTCGATGGTAGTACCGAGACTATATCATCGAGCTACTGACTCAAAGAATATAAACCATAGCATGGCCCGACACCCCATGCATTTCATATCAATTGAATATCAACACTATGTTGTACACCATAGAGTTCATTATAATAGGAAGGTATAGCCACATAACAACTACTATGTTATAATTCTCTCACACGGCCATTCTGACAACGAGCGCGTTCTCGCGCGAACATTCCACTAGTAATTTTGCGAGATTACTTACTGCGTTGCTATTTCATTTGTTGTATTCAAACTCTTTTCCCTTCACGGTTTGTAACTTTTCACACCGACTCACAAATTATTACTCATCATCGTCATCATCGGTGATATCAACAACGGCTACTGTCGCCTAAAGACGAAGCTTTGAATGTATTGTGTGTGTGTGTGTATTATATTGTAAGTGTAGAGCTCTGAACAAATACTGGAACTACATGCAGCGCGGAGCCTGACATGTACTGTAGTCACATGAAGCGCAATGCTTCGCACAAAATCTGGAACTACATACAGCGCGGAGCCTGTCATGTACTGTGACTACAAGGAGCTTAAAGCTACCCACAACAACTGGAACTACACGAAGCGCGAAGCTTCCAATGTACTGTGATCACAAGGAGCGCAATGCTACCCACAACATCTGGAACTACATGCAGCGCGGAGCCTGCCATGTACTGTGATCACAAGGAGCGCAATGCTACCCATAACATCTGGAACTACATGCAGCGCGGAGCTTGCCATGTACTGGTGTGTGTGTGTTATAATGTAAATGTAGAGCTCTGAACAAATACTGGAACTACATGCAGCGCGGAGCCTGACATGTACTGCAGTAGTCACATGAAGCGCAATGCTTCGCACAAAATCTGGAACTACATACAGCGCGGAGCCTGTCATGTACTGTGACTACAAGGAGCTTAAAGCTACCCACAACAACTGGAACTACACGAAGCGCGAAGCTTCCAATGTACTGTGATCACAAGGAGCGCAATGCTACCCACAACATCTGGAACTACATGCAGCGCGGAGCCTGCCATGTACTGTGATCACAAGGAGCGCAAGCGCTACCCACAACTACACGAAGCGCGGAGCTTCCAATGTACAATATGACATACACGCCTTGCTATGTCAAACACAGAGCTATTATTGAGCTATTAAAGTGTGGTGTGCATGTGTGTTATGAAACTTTTGTGTAATACTTAGATTAACTATAAGGAATTATGTAACAACCGAGGAAATAAATAGGTAAAAATAATAAAATAAAATAAAAATATACGGAGTATTTATTTTTTTTACAATACTTTATAGTAGAAAACAATGTAAGAAAATCTAGTACAAACTTATAAGGTAAAAATATTTTGCACAATATGCGGCCTTATTGCTACACAGCAATCTCTGCCAGGCAACTTGCAAATTACTGGAAGTAAGGAGTAACATTTGTGGAATACATTTTTATTCATTGGCTCACTTTCCAACTGCAGATGAATTTGGAAGTTCTTGACACAAATATGTACTGAGCATGGCCTCCAGTTTGAGGCTCGATTCGATACCTCTCGTTATCGCAAAGTCTATAATCTCATAATTTGTATGGACTGGAGAACTTTTCTCCTAACTTAGTAATTAACATCGTATGACACGCCATCAATTCGTCGTCCAGTGACATATTTAGTGTATTTACAGGAATACACAAAACCACCTTGCACTTATAACTTGATGTATACTAACAACGTATAATAACAACACTTTACGGGGCAGAGTAACTGCTAATAATTAATTTACGAGGACTGAACCCGGTTCTAAAGTCGCACCAACTTCCATATCATTTACCACTACCGACAATATCACATTCTCATAGTCTACCTTCAGACAATTCAATAATCATAAAATGACCGTCAAAACAAGTAAAATAGTATTGATGTTACAATCGGCTTTTCTTTCTCCTGACTTTTGCGTTATTTCTAATTTCAAACAGGTTAACTACTAAAGTGTTGACACTCGTACTAAATCATTATAACGCAGTGGTCTTGCAGCCTCCCCCCCACTTTTCCAAGCCTTGTCGCGGCGGGGGGGCTCAGTACCTGGGTTGCAAGCCAGCATCTTGGGGAAGCTAATATGGAATACACACGTGCCGCTCCCGATTCGTTTTTCGTAAAACTATACGGGATGCGGCCCTGGAGTAGGCTCATCTAGCAGGCAGGTGGTGGTGACTGGTGAACCACTGTTTTTCCGCTTGTTTGTATGAATGCGCCGGAACAAGATCACGGGTTGACGGAATGCCTATGGGCATCATTGAAGAGGGTCCTAAGAGACCAGCGGCTGAAATACAGCGATGTATGGCGGTTGGTGAACCGCGGCGCGGCGGGCCCAGCGAGAGGATGTCTCTTGCTGCGCATTGGGGCTTTGCTGCGCATTGGGGCTTTTGCCCTCCGCCGGGCAAACTGTTACCTCTAACGTGTGACGTTGTCATGTCTAGCGGCACGTTAGAGACCAGGGGGCTTGCCTTAATCGGCTGGCCCAAGAGGAAGGTGACCTCAGAAAAAACCCCTCCAATTCGGCGTTGGGGCGCCCCACGGGGCCTGAGCACGGCGCCGAATTCCTGCCTCCCTGGGTGGCAGGTGGCTTGGCGAGTGGATCAAGTCGAAGTGGCCAACCCCCGGATACCGCCCGCCCTCCGGGGCGTAATAGGGTTACCCGGGAACAGGGGGCACCTCCCGGGTGGACCGCATATATCCCCCATGCTCGTGGGACTTTTACCTAGTACACTATGAAACCCCAACCCCAAAAATTAGAAGGAGGAATGCTGAGAGAATCGGCAGATAGAGGATGTAGCTCTGTGTTGGAACGCGCGATAGGCGCTACTCCTACACCTACTAATGTAACAGAAGCGGCCGCAGAGTCGGACTCTTCCAACTCTGTGGCAAGCATGAATTCACGGGCTACTATGAGTCCCCTGGTTCGCCGGGAGGCTCTGTGTACTCCGAACAAGGAGACACGTTTTTGGCGGTGCCGAAAACGCTCACGGTTGAACGATGGAAGTTCGAGTGATACTTCTATCCCTTCGGAAAGGAAACCAAGAACTGGCTACCGCAAGGCGCATAGGGTTGAGAAGAATACCGAAGCACAAGTTGAACCAAGTTTACAAACTTCGGTGGATCCGGAGCCAAAATCTGCGCTCACACCCTCGACAGCTGCCATGCTTACCAATAGCATGTCCACATCGACTGATGATGTACGGAGGAGGATTGAGACACACCTGGCAACGGTTGAAAAGATCGCCAAAGTGTCCAACCATTTAAAGACCACCTTTGTGGCTGACCTGAGAAACGCCGCTAAGGCTATCAGGGAGGATACCGATTCCCTTGCGTTGAGGACGCTTACGGATGAAACGAGGGCGCTCCGTGCAGAAAATGAGAGGTTGCGCATACGACTGGATATTCTCCAAAACGAGATGAGAGAAATGCGACTTCTCATGCATCGGGGCCCGGCTGCCGCTGCAGAGACACCGCAGCTGTCACAGGACTTCGAGGCCAGAATGGTACGCCAACTGGGAGAACTTATCGATGCACGGCTCCAAAACTTAGAGACTCGACCGAGTTCTCTGCAACGACCGCTCCCCTCTGTTGCAGAGGATGGGATAGGAAGCCGGGTTACTGGCATCAGACAGCAAAGTTGCTCCGAGGCCTCAGAGGATACGGGACCAAGGCCAAGAAAAACAAAGACCCTCTCCAAACTGACTCGAGGTGTGGCAGAAACCAAAGAAGGAAACGAGAAAAAGAGAGAACAGAAGAAGAAGAAGAAGAAAAAAGGAGCAGTAAATGATGGGCAGGTCGTGGAACTTGCCTCCACTCTATCTCCTCAGGCGGCGGTTCCTTCGCATCCTGATGCGAGGTCTCCTGCGGTGCCCACACCCATGTCTTCTGGCGAGGTCTGGTCAGTTGTGGGAAAGAAGGGAAGGGTGAATAAGGTTCAACAGACTGAGCGCAGTAAGCACATGACGGAACCGCAGAGGGTGTCTAAACCGCCTAAGCCTACACAATCTAGGCTTAAGGCTCCGCGATCTGCAGCAGTGGTATTGACGATCCCTACAGAGGCCCGGGATGGCGGTCTAACCTACGCCGCGGTTATAAAAGAGGCAAGATCGAAAATAAACTTAAAAGATGCGGGAATTGAATGCGTCAAATTCCGTCAGGCGGTCACGGGAGCCACTATAATCCAGATCCCTGGACCCGGTAGCGGCGACAAAGCCGATCTGTTGTCAACCCAGCTGATGACCCTATTCAAAGACAGAGACGTAAAAGTATCCAGGCCCGTTAAAATGGCGGATCTACGTGTGTCAGGTCTGGACGCCTCTATAACAGAGAACGACCTGAAGGAAGCCATAGCTGCAAAGGGAGAATGCCCAGCGGAACAGATAAGGGTGAGCCGAATGCAGCAGGACAGAACCGGATTGTTCGCAGCTTGGGTGAACTGCCCTGTAATGGCGGCCAAAAAGATCACTGAGGCACGCTTTCTCGTCGGATGGGTTGCGGCGAGGGTGACGATCCAAAAACCACGGGAGTTACGTTGCTTCCGCTGCCTTGAGGTTGGTCATGTTGCTAACCGTTGCACCGCGGAGTGTGACCGCAGCCAGCTCTGCTACCACTGCGGGCAGCCGGACCACAAAGCTGCCAACTGCATTGCTAAGCCAAACTGCACTATCTGCACGGCTGCAGGCCGGAAAGCAGACCATCGCCTGGGTGGCAGTGGCTGTTCAGCCGACAAAGCGCCAAAAGGAAAACCCAATAAACATGCGGGCCCCCAGGCAGGGGTAGCAGATATGGAGATAGCAGAAACCGCCAAAGTATAAATGGAACTACGCTTTTTGCAATCAAACCTCAACCACTGCGCCAGGGCTCAGGATCTGCTGATCCAGAGCCTGGCACAGTGGTCGATCCATATCGCAATTTTATCAGAACCTTATGCTGTTCCCCATGGTCGAGAGAACTGGATCGGAGACCTCGACGAGCTCGCTGCTATAGTGGTTACGTAAGCGGAAGGATCACCTCCAATTCGTGCACAGGCGAAGGGACACGGCTGCGTAGCTGCTAGGTTCGAAGACACGATTGTAATCGGAGTATACTTCTCACCGAATAAAACGCTTCCTGAGTTCGAAGCGTTTTTGGGAGAAGTATACTCCTTGATTCAATGGGGCCACCCTCACCAAATCATCATTGCGGGAGACCTAAACGCAAAATCTGCAGCGTGGGGTTCTTCAGCATCAAATGCTCGTGGAGACGTCCTCTTAGAATGGCTCGCAGCTCAGAATTTGGTTCCACTCAACCTAGGCACTGAACACACATGCGTGCGCATGCAGGGGGGCTCGGTGGTGGACGTGACATTTGCGAGCCCTACTCTAGCCGGTCGGGTCCGAAACTGGCGGGTCCTGTCGGAGGTTGAGACCTTATCTGATCATAAGTATATCAGTTACGAGGTTCATCCGACGACGGGACCTGCGAGGAATAATATATGCCTTGCACCTATAGAAAGATGCCCAAGATGGTCCCTAAAGAGCCTGGACAGCCACCTTTTGGAATTGGCGTCCTTAATCAAATCTTGGTGCCCGAAACCTGACGCCATAAACGTGGACGCTGAGGCGGAATGGTTTGGCGAGACAATGGCCGAAATATCAAATACCGCAATGACGAGGGTAAAAAGATCTCTCCCACGGAACAGAGTATACTGGTGGTCGGCGGATCTTGCGCGGCTTCGGTCAGTCTGCGTTATTGCTAGACGCCAATATACGAAATACAGACGAAGAAGGAGGCGTGCAGACTACTCCACCGTGGAAGAGGCTGAACGCTACACCCTGTACCAGAATGCCAACAAAGCTCTAAGAGACGCTATCGCAGCTGCAAAAGAAAGAGCCTGGGCTGAATTACTCAACACACTTAACCTGGATCCCTGGGGACGCCCTTATATGCTCGTTATGAACAAGCTGCGTCCTTGGGCCCCCCCGATTACAGCAAGGTTAGAGCCAGCACTGCTCAAAAAAGTAGTAACTACTTTATTTCCGGGCCGTAATACAACCAATTCTGCGGACCGACTTGGGCGTGACGATCAGGAGGAAATAACCTGCGAGGAAATGATCCCGGACGTGACTTTAACTGAACTGAAGGCGGCGGTAGACCGCCTGAAAAGGAAAACCACTTCCCCGGGCCCCGATGGTGTGCATGGCCGAGTGTGGTCCCTTGCCCTCTCATATGGACTGGACCAGCGATTCTGTGAGCTACTAACCGAATGCTTCAAGAGCGGGAGGTTCCCAGATCGCTGGAAGGTGGGACGCCTCGTACTATTAAGGAAGAGTGGCAAACCAGCCGACTCGCCATCAGCGTATAGGCCGATTGTCCTACTTGATGAAGCTGGCAAGCTGTTTGAACGTGTTATCTCCAGCCGCATACAAAATCATCTAGCACGGATAGGACCAGATCTCGACGATGCCCAGTATGGTTTTAGGCGAGGACGTTCAACGGTTGATGCCATAGCTCGCCTGCGTGACATTTCGGAAGGATGCGTTTCCCAAGGTGGGGTAGCACTGGCAATATCCTTGGATATTTCCAATGCATTTAACACCCTTCCTTGGGCCAAAATCTTAGATGGCTTGACCCGACACTGTGTGCCGGAGTATCTTCACCGTATCATCTCTTCGTATCTTCGAGAGCGTCAAATCATCTTCCCAAAACAAGACGGCTTGACGGGTAGGCATAGGGTTGCGCGCGGTGTTCCACAGGGTTCTGTTCTGGGGCCTCTTCTGTGGAACATCGGGTACAATCACGTGCTGCAAGGAGGGCTGCCGCAAGGAGTAAGCGCCATCTGCTACGCCGATGACACCCTAGTGGTGTCCACGGGCCGTGACTTTAGAGAGGCGCGACTCCGAGCCACGGCTGGAGTGGCACAGGTGGTTACCAGAATTAAAAACCTCGGCCTTAAAGTAGCCCTCGACAAATCGGAGGCTATATGCTTTCACGGTCATCGCAGAGCACCACAAACAGAAGAAGCAATCGTGGTTAGTGGAGTGCCCATCCGAATCGGGTCCAGACTGAAATACCTCGGTCTGGTGCTCGATCCGCGATGGACATTCCAAGCGCACTTCTCGACACTGGCTGTAAAGCTCACCACCACGGCAGCGGCTCTTAGCCGTATCATGCCGAACATTGGAGGACCAAGCGGGGCATGTCGTAAACTCTTTGCCGGTGTTGTGTGCTCACAGGCGCTGTACGGATGCCCTATATGGGCCGACAAGCTATTAACGCGCAACACGATTGTGTTAAGGCGGTCGCAGCGGGTTATAGCTATCAGGGTCGCAAGGGCGTATCGCACCGTATCTTACGATGCGGTATGCGTCATAGCCGGTACTGCACCATGGCACCACGAAGCGGCCGCCCTGGCGGAAGTCTACTGGCGCAGAGCGGAGGCAAGAGAGAGAGACGAAGAGCTGCCTACTGAAACGCTCGAAGGTTGGAAGCGAGAGGCTCGCGACGTGGTGTTCCACAAATGGCGCCAGGAACTCGATTCATCTTGCGTGGGGGCCTGGACTCTCAGCGCGCTTAGCCCTGTGCTCAGAGAGTGGGCGGAGAGAAGGTGGGGGTCACTCAGTTACCGGCTTGTGCAGGTCCTGTCTGGCCACGGATGCTTTGGCAGCTACCTGCACAGGATAGGTCGGGAACCGACCCCCTCCTGCCATCACTGCGGCGATCAGCTGGACACGGCTCAACACACATTGGCCGAATGCCCGGCCTGGATGGTGGAGCGAGGGCCTCTTGAAGCCCTGCTGCGAGAGGAAGAGCTGACTCTACAGGGTCTCGCCAAAATAATGGTCAGTGGGGACACTCATTGGAAGTCGGTCGTGGCCTTTTGCGAGGCTGTGATGAAAGCAAAGGAAGTAGCAGAGAGGGCCCGGGAGAATGACCCATCGGCGGATCCTCTGCGCCAACGCAGACCTGGCAGACGCAGGCGCATTTATGCCCAGCATCAGCCCTAAAATACTTTTGGACGAACTAGCGCAGGGGGAGGTTTACGTAGAAACTAGCATATTGTAGCTATGCTCGCTGCAAGTAAACCGGCCCCCCCTGCGACAGGAGGTGGATAGCCCGGCAATAGGGCGGCGTTATTCTAGGATACCGACGTCTATTGCCACCTTATGGGCGCGGGCGAGTCGCCAAGCTGCGGCATTCATCACGTAGGCGGCGGGGGTACAAGGCCTGGCTGTTAACCCCTGCCGCCGAAGGTGATCGGTGGCCACCGTTGGGTTTTAGTGGGTATGGCTTTTGCGAGTCCCACATACCTCCTCACGCAGGAAAACTGCAGAGGGGGATGCGTAAATGCATTTCCCAACGTTAAAAAAAAAAAAAAAAAAAAAAAAAAAAAAAGTGGTCTTGCAGCCTATAGACAATTGCAATGGGCTGTCGCCTGTGCTGTGCGTTTCTTTTATACAATACAATTCAAAGTAAGTTGAATTTCGCCAATAACTGAAGAATACCATCATCTAGGTTCATGATTTTCAGCGATACTGAAACAATGAACTTAAGAACAGACATAAACCTTTTAAAATAACCCGTTAGCGCAACTCAACCCGCTTGTAATTTTGTAAAACTCAAAAGAACACTGCCAACTCAAGTCTATGAGTTCGCTACCTGCGAATGACGTAGCTTAATCGGCTACTATTCCTTTCAGCGCACAACAAAAACAAAGCGCTTAACATGCTCTTTTTTTTTTTTGAAGACACATTTTTAACAGGAGCTAGGTGAAAATATTAACCAATAAATGCGTCAACAATTACCAATGCGCATTCTATACTGCTACTCGTAAGTGCCATTCGTATCGATGGTTATGTATGAAGTGGTTCTGATACATTTTCTATCGGATGTCAAATCAACTGTCTAGCTCTAGAGGGCCTTTTATTAACTTTGCAATCTAAAAACTTTCAATGTACGTTCTAACGAACTAAGTACACAAAGTTTGCAGGTTTTTCCAAACTAAAATGTTTCAAATAAGTAATCATGAAATGATTGTATCAATAAATGATTGATAACACTTCGTTTGCACTTTGCACCAAACAAAAGAAAATGTCTATACAGCAAGCATTTTTTTTAATCGTATGTGACACCTTAAATTTAAATCAATAATATCATTTTATCGGCTTCAATTACTTTACTTATGTTCGGATCTAAGTTGTTCGGCTTGTAGTCGTCGCGAATCTTTACTATTTTTGCCCAAATTGAACATTATGTGAAGACAACTAGTTTCTACTAATAAAATCTACACGCGGTATTCTTGGACCCTTGCGTAGGTACCGACTTCGAAATCAAAAGCTTGTATGTAAGCCCATCATCTATGAACACGAGGAGAAAATATTTTTCTTATGACATGATGCTTTGAGACTATTTCAGTCTGTTAATATTCTAAAATGTTAACGCTTAATAGATTATGCTTGAGGTCTTCTTAAATCTTATAACTTTATTTAATAACTATGATAACAACTTTCTGTGTCAGTGATTCTTTGATAATATTCGATTTTTAAGTTGATCATTACTTTCTTGTAGGAAAACTGAACCACTATTAATCTATTGAACAGGAATCTGTTTGCACTTCAACAACGAGCTTTGTCCGAAAATCGTTAATAAAGAAGCAGAAATCTTTTTTTTTATCATTCTAAAATATTTCGCGAACTTAAACGTTCTTTTGACAATAATGCTTCAGCAAGAGCCTTATTTTTTTTTATCTGAAAAGTCTACCATTCGATGTTATGAAACCTTGTGGTGAATACCTATTCAATGTTGCAACAGCAACTTGCATTTATTCCAATTAAATGAAAACTCTGCGCAAGCGAGACTTTCAATATTCTTTTTAAACAAAAGAATGTAACCTCTTATGATTTTGAAACTCGACAAGATCGTTGATAATAAAAAAGTAGCTATGAAGTCACGTAATTTATCTAGTCCTTGGTTAACAACAAGGGCATTACAAAACCTTATCAATGTTGAAAGAACTGTAGATTGTGCTAGGGTTGTATTCACAAGTCTTATTCCCATTTCACAAAATTTGTGCTTTACTTTCAATAATGGATCTCACACGATGAACATCATTAAAATCATTTAAATCCGTGTCTATAGATTCAAAATTATTGTCCGCAATAACAAATATTGTTTATTTTAAATTCACGAATAATTTGAGCCCATTGTTATCCATAATCAAACTACGTCCGGCTCTAGTAAAAACATCTCGACCTGTTACTCCATCCCAGGAAGTACTCGAGAGTCTACAATAACCAAAGCTCATATTTACATCATTAACAGTTATGGGTAATGTTGTACGGGCGAATGAATAGGTTGATACAGTGCCAGTTCTTGTTACGCGAGTGTATACAAATTCTAGAGGCCCGGTCATGCTATCGGCTATCCTTTTACAAAGGAAAAAAAAAAACAATCGGACCTGCTGTCAATAAGGCACTTGAACTTTACGCCGGCAACGTCTGTGACTGTAAGCGGGGTATCGTGCTGTAAACACACATTAATAAGGGTATTGTTTCTTTAAGAGCGTGCCGCCCGTTGCTTAGAAAAACAAACCTCTTCTATGTGACCAAATTTATGACAATAAAACTATTTCTTAAATATTGAGCGGACCTTTGTTATTCTTATCGATTAAACTAACTGATTTTGTTTCATGGGCGAGATTTACAGTCACGTTCGTAATGACATGTGAACACACAGTTATAGCAAACAATTTGCAACATGCGACGCTTTAAATGATTTATGCCAAAATGTCTATCAAGACCCACAAAATCAATCGGCGTGTATCATAATAAATCAGATCATACCTGGTCATCTGCAATACCTTCTACCACGAATTTACTATATTCGCATAGTTCCAGCCCGTTCTCAGCCGGTCGATTAGCGCCAACTTTGTAGTGGAGCACTCGATGTATGTTGAAACTCGATCACTTTTTTACCATACCATATCTCGAAAAGGTATTTCCTTTCGCTTCTTAGCTTCTTTTCACGTTAAAAATAATGTCCACACAGGTAGATGAAGGCTGGCCTCGTAGTGGGTCTTCCTTACTTATGCGTTAGACCCGGAAACAAAATGTTTCGTTTTAGGAAAGTGTATCTGCCATTTCTTTTAACAGAGATGCGCATGACATGGTGCTTTACAACCCACACACAACACATGATGTTGTTGTTGTTGTGTTAACATTCTCACGATTTATTGGTGGAAACTCTGGTTCTTCTCGAACCTCATTAACACTATCTATTTCTTCTTGAACTTCACTAACACTATCACTCGTTTCACTCACTTGCAGATTTGCATCGTTTAACGTAGTCTTATTCTTATTGGAATCGGGGGTAATAAGTGCCGATCCCACCGCTGCTGTCAGAGAATTTAAATAACTCTCCATAATTAATTATAGTTAGGTAGATATGTGAAATAATATTAAATAATGACTCAGTGCGCACACCTTGCGCGGTCGATGGTAGTAGCGAGACTATATCATCGAGCTACTGACTCAAAGAATATAAACCATAGCATGGCCCGACACCCCATGCATTTCATATCAATTGAATATCAACACTATGTTGTACACCATAGAGTTCATTATAATAGGAAGGTATAGCCACATAACAACTACTATGTTATAATTCTCTCACATGTATAAAAATGGTCCTTCGAGATTTAGGAAATAGGCAATGCCAACAAGAAAATGATCAACTTAACCCTGTGTTAACCCATAATATAGTGACGTTAAAACTGTCAAATTCAAAATAAGTAATAATTTCGGTTAAGCGATAACGTTCATAATAAGACAGAATAAAATAAATATAAAACAGTATTTTGCAAACAAATTCCATTTGTTCAAATGAGTAATGACATTTGACACATAACGATCTAAGCTATGTCCACACTGCACTTTCATCTTCAACTTTCGTCTGTCGCTTTCAATATTGAATTCAATATTGAATGCGTTAACGAACGCAACGCCAATATAGTAATTTAGTTCATTCGTAGTTTGTCTCTTTTTCTTCATAACTTTCTGATGCTCTTTGGAAAAATATGAGCGTACACTTTTTATCTTTTTTTTTACACCATCGATGTCCATGTTTTATTTAGTACCTATCTAAAACTTGTAAACATCCCAGTTCTGATCTATTTAAATAAATATAAAAAAAGACGTGTGGCACTCGGGGACTGCCGCGGTAAAGCTATTGCATAGCATGCCTTCAAGCCACACCTCCGCCCGTCGGAGTGAGGAGCGTGAGGTTTTTTCGTTACGGAATTTCTGGATTCGGTTCCCGCGCTCAAGGCCCGCGATAGAAGCTATGCGATAGCTTAACAATTATGTGTATTGCTTGCTATCTTGCCTGTTACCTGATACTGGTTTAAGTAATGAAGGATCATGTTTTTATAACAAAATGTGTCTGTTGTTCTATTACCGCGCGGTAAGCTATTTTATTAAGCTATTGCATAGCTTCTTTCGCGGGCCTTGAGCGCGGGGACCGAATCGAGAAATTCCGTAACGAAAAAACCTCACGCTCCCCACTCCGACGGGCGGAGGTGTGGCTTGAAGGCATAGCATGCAATAGCTTTTTATTTATTTATTCATCACATATAATCGCCAAATGTACTCGAATATGAAGAATATTTCAACTCATTCTCAAAATATCTCGTTTTGGTCCTTCGAGCCAGTGATTATGTTAAAACGCGGAACAATTTAGTGTTAAAGAAAATTCAAGCAAAAATATAGGAAAATATACAAAACTAGATTTCCGCCCGCGGCTTCGCCCGCGTTTGCAAAGGAAAACCCGCATAGTTCCCGTTCCCATGGGATTTCCGGGATAAAAACTATCCTATGTGTAAATCCGGCTCAGTAGTTTTTACGTGAAAGAGTAACAAACATCCATACAAACTTTCGCCTTTATAATATATATTAGATATTAGATGTTGATATATAATTTAATTTTACGGATAAACAGATATATAAGAACAGTTTACATATAAAAAGATAGAAAAATACCTGGAGTAGGCATAGAGAAGGACGCCTTTGATGGAATCGGTTCCAGAGTCTGTTCCAAGAACTCCAGTATATGCGGGCTGATGATTGTCTCCTCTGGTATACTCTGCAGTGTTATCCAGGCAAATAGAGCCGCTTTTTTGGTGCCCATCTTACGGGCTCCCACCACATTTGGAGGGGGGATGTTGGGTATTGACTGCGGGGACGCGGATTCTTCTGGTAGTGTTTTAGATTCGTAGTGTACCTGTTAAATGATAAACACGATTATAATTATAATAATGTGTAAGCTATTGAACGAATTAAATAAATAATTAGTTGTTTACAGTGTATCCATAGAAATATTTATCCATTTTTAATATGCCCACAAAAAAAGCGCGACGAAAACATACAAAAGAAAGATGATAGACCATTTATTTTAATTGTTTCACCAAAGATTGTTTTTTTTTTTTTAATTTAACTCTCACTATAAATCGCTACGAATACTGACATCATAATTAGTAATTACCTTTAACTGTAATCCCGGCACTCTAAACACGGTAACATCAGGTGGCGGTGGCAGGCGAGGCTTGCGACGCGCATTAGGCGACCCTCCCAAACCTCCAGGGCCCAGATTCCCACTGGCCCCCAAGGGCACACCAGGAACCAGGGGCCCGGGGCCCGCGGGACCAGATGGTGTCGCGGAGGGCACGCTGGTGCCTCCCATTTCAAGCCCTGATCCTGCGCTTGCGCCTGCACCAGATAGACCACCGGATGCTGAACGCCCTACACGTGATCTGCCACTAGAAAGGGGTTTATATGTTAACTAGATTTCCGCCCGCGGCTTCGCCCGCGTTGGCAAAGGAAAACCCGCATAGTTCCCGTTCCCGTGGGATTTCCGGGATAAAAACTATCCTATGTGTGAATCCAAGTTACCCTCTATATGTGTGCTAAATTTCATTGTAATCGGTTCAGCAGTTTTTACGTGAAAGAGTAACAAACATCCATACATCCATACAAACTTTCGCCTTTATAATATATATTAGATTTTCATATTTTATCCATATTACACATTCCATATTATACCTATTAAATGCGTAATTATTATCTCTGACAAAATATACACTTATTAAAACACATAACTTTTATTTTTTTTATAAGCTAACCACTTTTATTAGAAACACAGAAACTCAATACCTACCTCGAAGGACCAAAAATAGGGTATTACTTACATTTTTAAGTCATCGTCCTTATTAGGTTCCTTAGTGTGTAACACGCACTTTCCACTGTTAATGTGCACTTTGACGTCCAACTCAAAGTCGATGTTCGGTTCTGCTGTTTTCGCCTTGCTTTGCTTGCCTTCTGACTGACTTGCGCCTTCTGAAGTTGTACTGTAAGAAAACGACATGTTTTAGGATTTTAAGCATTCAAATAAGCACAAATTATATAAGTTAGCATGCGGTTGGAATTGACACAAACAGCCTTAAAAACTATTTACTAAACAAACATTTGCGGTGTAATTCCTAAATTAGTGAGCACATCGTGATTAGTGAAACTAACAGATAATAGACATGATACACTATAATATTTATAATATCAGAAGTGGGATTTACCTAGTGTCCGTATTCTTCCTGGGCAGGTCGAGCGAGTCGGGCCAAGTTTGTCGCGGTTGGAAAGAGACAGAACGCGACGCGCCCACTGTCCCGCTCGCACCGCGTAGTGACCCGCAGCGGGATGGACCTGGGCCTGGGAAAAATATGATAATTATTATACTAGTGTTTATTTATTGTATACTGTTATAAATTGTGATAAGAAATTGAAATAAATAAATTGATAAATAAATAAAATTGTGTTGTATTAGAACTAGTGTTTTGTTACGATTTATAATCACACATTGAATATTATTTTGATACACTAGTTTCAACGTGTATAACGTTTTAAATATTATTGGATACAAAGGTAAGTTTTTAGAGTTCATATTTTAACAATTATTATTAGAGGGCTTTAGAATTGAAAACAGCGAACAGAGCATTACGGGGATTTCTCAAGATTGGTACTCTTATTAATAATTTGGTGGCCATATTAATGTGTAACAACAAGAAGTATGAACTCCTTCAACTAACTATGCAGGGCAAAGTGGTAGGTAGAAGGAGACCTGGCCGCAGACGGATATCATGGCTCAGAAAACTTCGTCAATGGTTTAGGAAGAGCACTAAATCATTGTTCAGAACAGCGGTTTCCAAAATTGAAATAGCCCTAATGATCGCCAACCTCCCAAAGGAGAAAGCACTTTAAGAAGAAGATTAACGCAGCATCTGGCTAGTCTAGTATATATTCTTTATATCTACAAAGAAAGGAACTATAATATATCGCATGTACGCTGACATAAATGTACAAATCACTCACCAGTAAGCGTCTCACTGTCCATAGAGCTCCACGAAGCGCCCTCTATGATATCGGCCAAGCGTGTGTCGTCCTCCGCCAGTAACAGCGTCTCGCCCGAGTCGCCCACACTGGTGAGGCTGCCCGCGCTGGGCAGGCTGCCCAGCCCCATGCCCAGGCCCACTGTGCTTGAAGGCAGCAGGCCGACGGACGCTGGCTCGCCAATACTGGGTGGAAAAAGAAAATAAATAACACCACGAACGTATACAAAACTTTTACGAAAGCAGTAAAATGTCGTGATATTGATGTGAAAATGAACGAAATAAATTCATAATCTTCTTTATATATAAATGAATCCCAAAATGTGTTGGTAAGCGCATAACTTGAGAACGGCTTAACCGATTTCGTTAATTCTTTTTTTATAATATTCCTTGAAGTTTGAGGATGGTTCTTATGTAGAGAAAACGTGAATATGTACCACGGGCAAAGCCGGGGCGGACCGCTAGTAGGATAATAGAATTGAAAATTGGGAATTATAAATGAAAAAAAGAAATGACGAAACGAAAAACTAAATATTACTGCCATTCTAAGGGATATTAAAATACAGTTAGAATCAAGAAGTATATTTGTCACATGACTCTGAGAACGTTACCTATAGTTGATGATCATTCGCAAAATCCCACCGGAGACACAATAAAATATTTCAGTTGAAATTTAAGTAGAAATAATTAAAACGCTACAATAAGCTAATTTAAAGCAATTTAGGGCCGATTTATCAATGCTTGGATAAAGCTTATTCGTCGAATATAAAACTACCATTTTTAAAACGTATTCTAATTGCCAGTATTTGACAGTTTACGTGACATTTTAATATAATCGTGTAATACTTTATTGGACGGATAAGTTTTATCCAAGCATTGAAAAATCGGCCCTAAGTTTAAAATTGTCTCGATATCGTACACAAATGTACCTAAATTTTTGGTCCTTCGAGCGGGATATTTCAAATTTCCCTTCCTTAACTAACACACAATTAATAAAAAAAAAGACGTGTGGCACTCGGGGACTGCCGCGGTAAAGCTATTGCATGCTATGCCTTCAAGCCACACCTCCGCCCGTCGGAGTGGGGAGCGTGAGGTTTTTTCGTTACGGAATTTCTGGATTCGGTCCCCGCGCTCAAGGCCCGCGATAGAAGCTATGCAATAGCTTAAAAGTACAATACCTATCGGTGTCGTGCGGCAATGGCGGCGGGCGGCTGGAGCCGAGCCCGAGCTTGCCCTTCGTGATGGAGCTCGCACGCACGCTCTGCCGACGCAGCTTCTGCAGCATGTCCCTGTGGAAAAATCAATCTTTTAATATCTATTGATAGTGTATACTCTATACCAATGAAAAAAAAAAAATTGGCTTCGAATATAATCGCACTCATACCTGGAGTTCATTTTTTTTATCAGATGACCCGCCCATCTATCTCTCATCTAATTTCATTACACTATTTACCAGACAACCTGTATAATCCACAACTTTAGTATGTAAAAACATTAATTCTGACCTAACCATTTGCCAAAATCTTATCTATTTTTACTGACTGACCAAGTCTAGCAAATAAATGTCACATGTCATAAATACCATTGACATCTGACAAAGACGAAAAAAAAAACAACGTGTGTGCTGAGCACATGTTTCATAAGTGAAACTTCTTTGGCAAAATGCAAAGATACCATTATCGTCATCTTACTGCATGACGTGACCTTGAAATTTTACTCTCAACGTGCCTAATGAAGTTCCACTTCAAAAATTTCGAATCATACCAAATTTTTTTCCTTCTACCCTCACCTGCGGAAGTCCTTAAACACCAGTGCCTCCAGATCCTGCAGCCTCCTCAGCTCATACTCCACAGTGCTGTGGCTGGCGCCGAGCGCTCGCAGGTCGCTGATGATCTTCGCCTGCTCCGTCATCTCCTTCTCTATTAACTTGGAGCGTTTCTTAGCGTCCAGGGATGTATCGAACACGAACGCTGGTAAGTGATCCGTGTATTTGCGCCGGAGGACTATGCTCTCCTACAAGGAGTTAAATAAATAAATAATAAATAAATAAATATTATAGGACTTTATTACACAAATCGACCTAGTCCCAACAGTAAGCTCAATTAAGGCTTATGTTGTGGGTACTAGGCGACGATAAATATAATATTTAATAAATACATATATAGATAATTACACCCAGACCCAAGAACAAATAATTGAGTTCATCACACAAATATTTGCCCTGACCGGGGATCGAACCCGGGACCGTCGGCTCAGTAGGCAGTTACTTAACCACTGCGCCAACCGCGTCGTCGTCGTAAATGGTTTAAAGAACTTTCCAAATCTATATTATGACTTTGGTCCCTAATTTCTTAAAGTTATAAAGAAATCTATAATCACCAAAAATAAATTTGTATCACAAGGACACCGAATTAAATATGAATCAATTATTTGAGAAACGAAATTATCGAAAATACAATTTTCATCAATGACATAGCCATTAAATAACATTGGTACATAACAAATTTTCTACAGGTATTACTTACTTGTGAATCTTTGCTGTTATCAGCTTCATCGTCCAAATCACTTTCATAATCCATTTTCAAAGGATCCTCTTCTTCAAAACCTGTTTCATAATAAATTTATAGTTAGATTATTTTATATATGCTTAAATCTTATTACAAATTCAAATTCATTTAGCCAAATTAATTTATGGAATTTAATAATATATTTACCAGTTAACATTGTTAGAGTATGTCCCAAAGCGGAGAGCTGTTTGCCAACATTGGTGTCCAAATGTATGTCCACGCCTTCCATTTGCCATGAGACGTTTAGGAACCATTTTGCGTTTTCTTAAAAATATAAGTATTAACATTATTAAAACTTGAATTAAATTTAGGATAAGAAGAAATATGAAGAAACATGTGACACAAAAGTGAAGTGAAAATGAAAATACAATTTTACATATAGTTATACATCTCCATCAAATCTGTTAGATTTGTATCAGTTAAAAGATAGAGGAAGTGTTTGTTTTAATTGACTTATTGCGTGTTGCTGAGATTGTAAATTATGTACTCGTATTGGAGTGAAATAAAATTTTAATTTTCACACGTAATTAGTATCGGCAGAAAGTATTGCACACTGACATAGGTGACTTTAGTTGCATCCATTTTTATAGCGTCTTATTTTATGAGCTTTTATTTATCACTAGCTGCTCCCCGCGGTTTCACCCCCGTGGCTCGGCTCCTGTTGGTCGTAGCGTGATGATATATAGCCTATAATCTTCCTCAATAAATGAGCTTTCTAACACCGAAAGAATTTTTAAAATCGGGCCAGTATTTCCCGAGATTAGCGCGTTCAAACAAACAAACAAACAAACTCGTCAGCTTTATAATATTAGTATAGATTACAAAAACGCTTACCTGCTATCTATTCATTTATATCAGACTTTATTCCTACACTTCCTTCAACTCACCATTATGCCTGGCGGCGGCCGTGCGACTGCACACCTCATACGTGCCCTCGGACACACAGCACACGTTGACACAGGCCTCGCTGGGCTCGGGCTTCCAGTCATCGAGCGAGGCCTCGAAGTCCCTCGCGAACCGGAGGCAGAGCCCCACGAAGCGGCCCTTGCTGACCAGCGCGCCCGAGCTGACGGCGGAGATGCTGGTGCTCTCCAGCGTCACCACCACGGCGCCGCGCTCCCCGTCCCCCAGCGGGCCTTCGCCCCCGCCCCAGCCCCAGCCCCAGCCGCACCACTTCGACTGTGGAACGGTAAGTACATAGTTCAAACAATATACCTAATTATTAAAGAAATAAAGAAGAAAGAAAGAAAAAACATTTATTTGATAACACTGCACATTACATAGTAGACAATAAAAAAAAACAGTTGAATGCAAACAAACAAATACAAACTGCTCGCTCCAGTTCGAGCCGCACTACTTCGACTGAAAACAATCGGTATCAAATATACAGAACAGTATGGAAATATACGGTAAAAATATCAAATTTAAAACTTTAAAATAAGTACAAATTTATAATCTAAACAAACAAACAAACAAAAATACTTTATTGTGCACCAATAAAAAAAAAATATAAAATAAATAGACACAGTTGAGCACAACAGGCAGTCTTATCGCTAAGACAGCGATCTCTTCCAGACAACCTGGTGGTCAAGGAAAAACAGTGTAAGTATTCGTTTATGGGCAAGAGGTGCATTTATAAAGTTTAAAATACATAAATAAAATAGTATAAACACAGAGAACATATATACATCCATAATATATCTACATACATATACATACATAAACCTACATACATACAATAACAACAATCTAACAATTGAAATAAAAAAAAAACTCTAATCTCAGTAACAAATCCCTTTAAAATTACATTTTCAAATTGTTTTCAACGGCTCTTTACATTTTAAACTACCGTTAAATATGCAACTATGTTGCTCTCATCATTTTTTTTCATCAACATTTCATTCCCAAACTAAGTATTGAAAATCAAACCATCTAAAACAAACGTAAACTTATACACCAATAAACAACAAAATAAAAAAGATTAAATAACTTACAACAGGCGGTTGGTTGAGCGGCAAGCAAATGCCTATGTCGTCTACATTCAGTTGTAAAAACAACGTGCTCAGATGCGGCGTGCCGATTTGTGACGTCAGTTGCACCTGCACAAAAATATTACAAAGTCTTAATTTCAAATTACACAAATTACTTTTAAAAAGCCATAATTATCTTATGACCCAATCTTAAGAAGGAACACTGCAAAGTTTGTCTGAACTATACCATATTGAATTCCAAGCAAAACTATTTAGGTTAGTAAAGAATGGCAGTCAGAACTAACTACTAAACATCAATGTAAAAATCAATACGCCGACTCTCATTTATTTATTTATCATAGATGCACCAACAATAGCTCAATTTGTAACAATAAATAAGTATTCGTACATAAAATCCTATTCTAAATTGGCTACTAATTATAGGTACATACAGACTCTGACTCTCATAAACAAAATGTACGCAGTGAAATTCCTAGCAAATTATAAATCGAAAGACGCATTAAAACACTGCAAAGTTATTTATATAATTAACATATAAAAACTATATACTAAATAAAATATAAACATGTATATGTAATTGTACAGGTAATTTACAGGACTATACTTCTAACCCACCTTCTCAAACACCTGCTGCGTGGCCGCTAGCACCTCCTTATTCAACGTCATACGTTTTTCATTCCAGTACTCATACGCGTTCTTATAATTGAGCCACACTAATATAGCCCGGTCCACGGCCACAGGTTGTATGTACACGAGAGGCCGCTTTAGGGTGATCAGCACTACTTCCTTGTCTTCACCGCATACTATTTCCTCTTGGAATGCGTTGCGCATCGCTGGGGGAAGGTAAATAAGTTTTTGTTACAATTGACAGGTTTAAATATAGGGAATAAACATAAAAAAGGGATAGGATAGGGATTCTAATATAATTTCTAGTCTTTATATATAAAAAGTACGTGTCACTTTGTCCGCGATGGACTCCAAAACTACTGAACCGATTTTAAATTTGATTTGCCGGGTGCAAATGTGCAGTTTGGTCTAACTTGAAAGATAGGATAGGTTACATTTCAGTTTATAGTAACAAAATTATTTGATAGCAAATTATTATTTGTCAGTGTAAATAAACATTTATAAGAAGGTATTAGTGCACTTACAAATCCTCGTGTTAAAGAAGGCATACTGTTGGAACTCCGGCTCAGCTTCCTCGAACATCGCGTTTCGTATAAGTTGACCCAAGCTCAGATTAATGTCCACCTGCAAAACATTGTTATTTTACTACAGTTTAATTATAGTGAGCACAATTTTATGTTCGCCTTTAGTCAAGTGATTTATTAACCGACTTCAAAAAAGGAGGTATTCTGAATTCGTCTGGTGTAAATTTTTTCATAATGTTTCATAATATCATATTTCAAATCGATCTCAAGTGGGATTGAATCATTTTTTTAAGTTTTTCATCATAAAATATAATTCTCATGATTCTCGACTCACTGCCTGGAAGATATCGCTGTTTTAGCGATAAGGCCGCCTTTTTGTACGTGTTTTTGTTTTGTATGTGTTTTTGAAGTT
Organism: Colias croceus; assembly: GCF_905220415.1. Lineage (NCBI taxonomy): Eukaryota > Metazoa > Arthropoda > Insecta > Lepidoptera > Pieridae > Colias > Colias croceus. The sequence goes on from NC_059539.1 coordinate 11,975,687, forward strand.
ATACTTCTTTTGGCGCGATGGAGAAATGATGAGAGTGAATTTTTACGATGCGCGCGCACACCGACACCTAAGTTTAACGGCATGAAGTTAGTTCTAGGTGGTATGAAAATTGGTAACTATGTTCAAGTTGTATATTCTAGTATTTTTTCCATACGCCAAAGAAGTATAACTTCAAACCCGAATACATAACTACTCTTTTTAACCGACTTCAAAAAAAAGGAGGTTATCAATTCGGCCGGTATATTTTTTTTTTTTTTTTTATGTATGTACACCGATTACTCCGAGGTTTCTGAACCGATTTACGTGATTCTTTTTTTGTTCGATGCAGGATGGTGTCGAATTGGTCCCATAAAAATTTTATTCGGCTAGGCCCAGTAGTTTTTATTTTATGAGCATTTTTGTCTGTACTCGATGACTTAATTGGAATATAGCAAGTAACTTTGATTCACTTCCCGGTAACCGATTGAGCTGAAATTTTGTATAAGTGTGTAAATTGGATAGCGATGAAACATTATCATGACATAGAGCTGATTTGATGATGGAATCGGAAGGTGGCCATAGGAACTCAGTAATATATTGACTCAACTTTATCGAGTTTGGGCTCGTTTGATTCGTGTTGAAAATTACACTAAAAAGTATTAAATAAAATTAACTGCGTTAAAAACAACCGACTTCAAAAACGGAAAAGTAAAAAATAAAAAAGATTTGGTATTATTAATTGCTACATATTATTTAGATGTGCTATTTATTAAATAGGTTTGAAGTCGGTGCCAAACACTAAGCACTTAGTATTAAGCCCGTGCACCGACATCAAACCTATTTAATAAATAGCACATCTAAATAATATGTAGCAATTAATAATATCAAATCTTTTTTATTTTTTACTTTTCCGTTTTTGAAGTCGGTTGTTTTTAACGCAGTTAATTTTATTTCGTATTGTTTCCTTGTTTTGGTGCGAATAAAGTATTTTTATTCAATCAATTTTTGAGGCCTTCACAAGGGTATACCTGTGCCCTAGCGAAGAGCCGCAAGCCGTGCGCCTGCGCGGGCTGCGTGACGTTCTGCACGCGGTTGGACAGCTCCAGCTCCACTGCTCCTGTCTCCAGCCGCACCGCGCTGTTGCTGGGCGTCGTCGCTGTCAGTTGGATGCGCTGTGGGCATATATACTTTACTAGATTTCCACTCGCGTTTGCAAAGGAAAACCCGCATAGTTCCCGTTCCCGTCCCGTCCGATTAGGGCCCTTCTGGCCTCCTCCACTCAAGCGACAGCTCAAGCCGAGGTTCGTGGTCCCCGTGGCGGGGGGACGCCCTTGTGCATGTCGCTACCAGGGTGAACCTTCAGTTCACCCCCGCGTCTGCGTTAAAATGTAGTAGCCCTTCTGGCTAACATTGAGAAACACCATACAAAAAAAAAAAAAAAAAATCCCGTTCCCGTGGGATTTCCGGGATAAAAACTATCCTATGTGTTAATCCAAGTTACCCTCTATATGTGTGCTAAATTTCATTGTAATCGGTTCAGTAGTTTTTACGTGAAAGAGTAACAAACATCCATACATCCATACTTATAAACTTTCGCCTTTATAATAGTAGTAGGATAGTCGAGGGGATAATATTGCGACAGTTCGTTCAATTCGTTTCAGATAACGTAGAAATACATAAATACTAAGAAAAAAAGACGTGTGGCACTCGGGGTCTGCCGCGGTAAAGCTATTGCATGCTATGCCTTCAAGCCACACCTCCGCCCGTCGGAGTGGGGAGCGTGAGGTTTTTTCGTTACGGAATTTCTCGATTCGGTCCCCGCGCTCATGGCCCGCGATAGAAGCTATGCAATAGCTTAAAAATCTTTAAAAAAAAATGCTTATCTTTGACAAAAATAGATTTTGATATTTAAGGGGCATCCACACGCTGGCTGTTTGTCACAAACACCGCAAACAGCAAACAAAATCCCAAACACCAACCACAATCACCCAACACAAACAGCCATCCAGCATGTCGTGTTTGGGACTTTGTTTGCTGTTTGCGGTGTTTGTGACAAACAGCCAGCGTGTGGATGTAGCATAACATTCCTAATCGGCAAACATGCATCCTTTGATCTGGCAAGATAACCGACACCGATGCCGAACACTGCCCAACACAAACACAAACAGGCAAACAACGACAAACACCCATCCACACGTCCGTGTTTGCTGTTTGCTGTTGGCTGTTTGCCGTTGTTTGTCAAGCGTGTGGATGGGGCTTTAGATATGAGATGTTCTAGCTGCTAGCACAAGCATTCATTTAAATGCTTAAAACGATGTCTCAATGACTGGTAAAATTGTAAACATATTTGTAAGTGAATTAAATATTTTTTTATTTGATTTAGTTAAATAAATTTATAAAAGAACAATTTATACTATCATAACACGAAGGGTTTTCACTAACCTTGATTCGTATAAGTAAGGAGAACAATATTCTGCTCAGTGCAGAGGATGACGCCTCTTCTTCATTCCACAACGGCACGGGCTTTTCACCACCATACACTTTCTGCACTACTTCGTTCACTTCCTGAAAGGTAAATGGTAATTTTAATAAGTTATTCCTGATAATAAAAAAAAAACGTAATTTAAGGATATTCCATTTCCACTGAAATAAAGTGAAGTCCCATGTCCCCTAGTGGGGTAAGGGGCAGCATTATACATCTGTTTCACTGATCGATTTTCTTTAGGGACAAGTAGGTGATCAGCCTTCTGTGTCCTGCCAGACCGAGACATTTTTTTCGTGTCCACCAGGAATCGAACCCAGGACCCCTTGGTTCTACGCTCACGCGTCAACCACTGTACCAAGGAGGCAGTCCACTGCAATTGCCTGCACTGCAACTGAATAGTGCTGTTTGGTTCAACCGAAACAATTTTGTAGATCCAAAACTCTTGATGGCTAGCTGATAAAACTAGCAACCAGTCTGAATTGAGAATTGTTTTGATTATGGTTTGTGAAATTTCTGTCTGTCTGTCAAATATAAGAAAATATTTATACAGGATTTGAGTGTGTTTTGAGACGTTTTAACATCAAAAACTCAATTCACAAGCCGGCAGAAGGTCTATTTCATCTGCTTTTTTTTTGTTGAAGTGAAAACTTCTTTAGCGGCGTTGAGCACTTTTTCTGTAATGGGTATAAAATCTTAAACTCGCGTCAGGACACGTGACCTGATCGAAAAAGCGTAAGACGGATGGAGAGTAGACAGCTATCCCCTCTCTACTACGCGCGTTTTCACTTCTGCCGGCACTCCCGGAATGCAACCCGTCTTTTTTTTACTAAATAAATTCTTAAATGTAAGCATACCTTCATGAAGACCTTCTGCACGAAGACGAGGTGGTTGAGCAGGTCGGTGGAGAGCGTGTGCTCGAACAGGCCGATGTCGGCGGTCGCCGCCAGGTAGCGGCCCGCCATCAGCACCGCGCCCTCCGCGCTCGCTGACACACAATTATTTATTACTAGCGGTCCGCCCCGGCTTCGCCCGCGGTACATATTTCGCAATAAAAGGTAGTCTATGTTCTTTTTCAGGGTCTAAAGATTGTCTGTGCCAAATTTCATCAAAATCGGTCCAGTAGTTTATGAGCCTATTTATATTCATTACAATCAAGAATCAATCAAACAAACAAAGTTTTCCTCTTTATAATATTAATGTAGATAAACAATGTTTTGTGCACGATTTTGTCATGTTACGGCAGGTAGTAAACAACTTCTACAAGAAGAGTCTCCCATATTTTGACCGAAATACTTAAAAAAATATGGTTACAGATTGGAACGGAAGAATTTTCCAAATTTGATTATCTATCCATTTAGATTACAAAGTTGAAACAATTTTGTCAAATTTTCTGTTGCATTTACCTACATACTAATATACTAAAAGTTGCCACTTTTTTTTTCAAATTTAATTGAAAGGATATATTTTGAATTATGCACATGTTATGCTTACGCCAGAATATAACTGCTTGTATTTATGTCCAAAAGAGTGATGTTTCTTAAAGTTATTGTACCATTGTGTAACATTAAGTATAGCTGTTATCAGCTTATACTCACGTTGCGCATCAGTAGCGTCAGTAGCGTCAGTCGCGTCAGTGGCGCTGTTCGCGTCCGCATCAGCGCGTGGTTTCTGCGGGCGCGTGTCTGCGGGCGCGCAGTCGAGTACGCGTGCTCGGCACGATACTGCGGGTAACGCGACGGACGCGGCCGCTGGGATGTTCGCTTCTGTCACCTGCGATGGAATAGATATTTTAATAAATGTTTTTAAGTGTTACAAATGAAAAATGTTTTCATATTTTTATTTGGGTATCACAACTGTCAAATGATTTGTTATTTTTTTTTAAGTGCCACATGTAAAAAAAGTTGTGTGAATAAATTGTTTAAGTGTCGCAAATGAAAAATGTTTTGATAATATTATTTTTGGAGTGTCACAATTGTAAAATCTTATGGCATTAAATTTTTATTATCTGTCAAATGTAAAAAGTTGTGTCACAAATGTAAAATATATTGATAATATTTTTTTAAGTGATACAAATTGTGTGAAAATTCTTTAGGTGCATTGAGAGTATAAGTTAAGTAGCATTTTTGTTGTGTTTTTTATTTTTATTTGACCTTTTTTGAAGTGCTAAATAAACTTTCTTTCTTTCTTTCTCTTCTGACCTGCAGCTTGGTGACGAAGCTGAGCGAGTGGTGCGGCAGTTCGACCGTGAAGTGCGCCTTGCCGGCCGTCACGCCGGAGCTGTGCACGCGCTCCATCTTGTATTGCGCTTGTAGCGACGGTAGGAGGGCTGCCGTTATGCTGAGGCTCTGGAATTAGGGTGAAATGTTGTGTTTTTGGTGGTTAATTTGATAGTAATTGAGAATTGATGATGATATTATAGCGCATACACCCCGAGCGCTTTACACGAGCCGCGAACGATTAGACTGACTCGATAAATATATTATTTTTTACCGTGATGAAATAGGATCGTGTAAAGTGCTGATTCAGGATGTACGGCTAGCCCGTACAACTACTACATAGTGGAATCTCATGGATGTACCTATTTTTTGTCAAAATGTAAAATGTAGGTTAGTAAGATTTTTTTTTGTGAAATATTAATATTAATAATACAGAATTGAGAAGTTGGAAAATCTATGCAAAATAAAAATATTTATTTTTTTATTAAAGGGTCAGGAAAAGTTCCCCCAGAACACAATAACTACGGGGTAAATTAGTATTTTTTGTATTTTGACGATTCTAAAGCGCTTCCAAACGAAGTCTAGTTGAATAAATGTGTCAATTTGAGTTGAAACATAGTAACATGTGTAACGCACCTGCAGTACGAGCGAGAACTGCAGGTGCAGCGGGTGTAATAGTGCGTCGGGTGCGGGCGGGGCGCGGCGCGGAGGGGGCGGGGCGGCCGGCGGGCTGCCCTCCTCCTCCGAGCCCTCCGCCCCCGGCCCGCCGCGGGAGAGACGGGAGGCCGTGCGGGTGACACCCAGCTCCTGCAGAACATAGATACAGTTATATAGTGCCCACGGGGTGCTGCGGTCGTGCAAGTGCAGATCGACCCGCACGAGTACATACCTGCAGCGTGCTGGACAGCTGGCGGCTCGAGCGCGTCATGACGCCGTGCAGCGCCACGGGGTGCTGCGGCAGGTCGACCCGCACGAGTACATACCTGCAGCGTGCTGGACAGCTGGCGGCTCGAGCGCGTCATGACGCCGTGCAGCGCCACGGGGTGCTGCGGCAGGTCGACCCGCACGAGTACATACCTGCAGCGTGCTGGACAGCTGGCGGCTCGAGCGCGTCATGACGCCGTGCAGCGCCACGGGGTGCTGCGGCAGGTCGACCCGCACGAGTACATACCTGCAGCGTGCTGGACAGCTGGCGGCTCGAGCGCGTCATGACGCCGTGCAGCGCCACGGGGTGCTGCGGCAGGTCGACCCGCACGAGTACATACCTGCAGCGTGCTGGACAGCTGGCGGCTCGAGCGCGTCATGACGCCGTGCAGCGCCACGGGGTGCTGCGGCAGGTCGACCCGCACGAGTACATACCTGCAGCGTGCTGGACAGCTGGCGGCTCGAGCGCGTCATGACGCCGTGCAGCGCCACGGGGTGCTGCGGCAGGTCGACCCGCACGAGTACATACCTGCAGCGTGCTGGACAGCTGGCGGCTCGAGCGCGTCATGACGCCGTGCAGCGCCACGGGGTGCTGCGGCAGGTCGACCCGCACGAGTACATACCTGCAGCGTGCTGGACAGCTGGCGGCTCGAGCGCGTCATGACGCCGTGCAGCGCCACGGGGTGCTGCGGCAGGTCGACCCGCACGAGTACATACCTGCAGCGTGCTGGACAGCTGGCGGCTCGAGCGCGTCATGACGCCGTGCAGCGCCACGGGGTGCTGCGGCAGGTCGACCCGCACGAGTACATACCTGCAGCGTGCTGGACAGCTGGCGGCTCGAGCGCGTCATGACGCCGTGCAGCGCCACGGGGTGCTGCGGCAGGTCGACCCGCACGAGTACATACCTGCAGCGTGCTGGACAGCTGGCGGCTCGAGCGCGTCATGACGCCGTGCAGCGCCACGGGGTGCTGCGGCAGGTCGACCCGCACGAGTACATACCTGCAGCGTGCTGGACAGCTGGCGGCTCGAGCGCGTCATGACGCCGTGCAGCGCCACGGGGTGCTGCGGCAGGTCGACCCGCACGCCGCCCACCGACGCGAGGGCGGTGGCGCCCAGCCGCCCGCCCTCCCAGGAGTACAGCGCCTGCGACTTGCCCACGCTGACGCGCACAACCGTCCTGACACACAAATACATGTCACACTTATAATACCCACAATAATAATATATTATAGTAAATTCGACTTTAACACATCGGAATAAGATTTAATTTATCTATGTTGACCAATCAGCATAGGTTTTAATCTTGAGTATGTCGTATCTAGACGTGTATATCAAACGGACTGGTGGTTGGGCGCGTTGCCCTCGAGCAGCACGATGGCGGTGCGGCCGAGGTTGCCGCTGAGCGCCCACTGCCGCGCGCGGGACGCCGACAGCGAGCCCTGCAGCGACGTGATCTCCGCCTCCAGCTTCAGCCCCGACAGCGAGGCCAGCAGACGCGTGCGGTGGATCCTGGAAGCAACACATTATTATAAACGTGTTACATAAACTCATAACTATGCCAGAACATACAAAATTTTACAAAATAAATACACATGAAATGTTACATAGAAAAGACATATATAAACACAAAACTTCTCAAAAAGTTCTCAGATGTCATCTCTGTTAAAAGTGCTTATAAATGAAGTTTAGTTAAATGAATAAATGTTTGAGTTTAGGAAAAGTTAATTTCTCAGCGAAAATCCTCATAATATTAGGATGTTATACTAAATATTTTTTTGATTTGATAAAAGCGTTTGATTTTGTTAATCATATTTTTTTTTAATAAATGCGAAAAGTATGTCAATGCGCATTACTAAATCGAGAGTTTCATGAAGAAACCAGTGTGTTAAAATAACAAATTTTAATATTAAACAGGAAATGACCCCGTTTAAATCGTTTTATGAATATAAATAGTGTGGTGTGCTACAAGGATGCATGTTGGGACCATTGCCCTTTCTAGTTTATATTAATGATCTACCAAACATAAACAATTATAATTGTGTGTGCGACTTATGGTGGAAAATTTAAATAATTATTACATCCGTACGTTTCTGTAGACTTTTCAATTTTGGTTTAATTTTAGAACTTTTTTAGTTATTTGTAATAATACTCACTTAGCAGCACCGACGACGACGATACCAGTCCCTGTGGCTGTGGATGACGAATTGCTGTTATTTTGTTCACGGGAACTCGGTCGAGCGCTTTTCGTTCGATACGCCTCTGGTAATTCCGTTGATACAGAGAATCTGTAAATGTATCAAAATTTTATAAAAAAGTGCGAGTGGGACTCGCGACACTAAGGGTTCCAGACAGAAGCTATATTTTTCTTAAAATGACCCTTTTGAATCGCAATATTTGGCCCGAGAAAATTAATCTGAAAATGGGCTATTACCGGAAATAATTCGTGTAGTTTTGAAAAGTCCAGATGATCATATCGAAAATTTTTCAAGGGTGGGGGTGAGCTAAGGGTCCTTTACTCTGTTTTAGACTTTAAAACCTGCACAAATAGCATGACTTCCAGGGGCAAATTCCTTTTCCTTCCTCCTAGTAATAAATTGTGAAGTCCCTTGATTTGTTTAAACGGTTGACACACTACCTGTGCGTGATGGTGTCCGCGTCCGGCATGTTCGCGTACAGGTCGAGCAGCAGGTACAGCGTGCGCCAGCAGCGCGGCGCCAGCTGGTGGGCGGGGCCGGCGGGCGCGGGGGGGCGGGGCGGGGGAGGGCGGCGCGGGGCCGCCCCCCGCGCCCCCCTCCCGCACCGCGCCGTACAGCGGCGTGTGCGCGCCCTCGTTGAGCGAACTGTAACCTGTAAACACAATAATAGCATGATAAACACAATAATCTATAATACTCCTCCACCCAAATTGACTAAATCTTAACTAATATAATAAATTGGAAAAAAGTTCTTGTCTCTTCTCCACGCTGAAACCATTGAACCGCTTTAGATTTGCTACGGAAATACTTCGATATCCGAGAGAGAACAAAGGATCGTTTTTATCCCGAAAATCTTTCAGAAACATTGCTCCTTGCATTCTCCATTCTTTTAATACACAGGCAAAATAAACGAGGTCGAAAATTTAGTATGCACACATCTATATAGAAAATAAATAAACACTAATCCTTACCTAGTTTTCCCTTAACGCTCTTGCCAGTGGAGCGCAACTTCTGCGCGAACGATTGTGGTCTTGGCCTAGGCGGAGGGCTCATATCTTTCTCCGAGCTAGTTTCCGGCCCGATTGTTGCGGGCAGGTCCCATTTGGAGTCTAGACCCGTGTACTGGCTGTCCTTGTCTAATGACGTCACGCTCACTAGGTTCTCGCGATATTCCACTATAAGATATGAATAATTTTAATTAGTTATGTCCCTCTGAATCACGTAAACTGCATTGTTAAAATTCTGAAGTCATTTCCATTCTCACACTTTAAAACATTATCTGTCTTACCACAAAAAACTTCAGACAGGGTTTAAGGGTAATATTGTCGTATTTCACAAATACAACAATTATAGTGACAGAACCCTGATTTAAAGTTAGACTATTTAAATAGTTTTGTGGTAAGACCATATATTGTGGTCCTTCGAGCCAGACATGAACTTGTACACGTGTCCTTCACGTTCTGGTACATGTTGCTGACTGGTGCGCAGTACACAAGCCCGCACTCACCCGAGACGCGGTGCGAGTGCGAGTGCGAGCGCGCGCGCGGGCGCGGGCGGGCGGTGCGCGCGCGCAGCTCGCTGTGCGTGTCCTTCACGTTCTGGTACATGTTGCTGATCTGGTGCAGCAGACGCAGCAGCGGCATGTTCACCTGTAAATGCAACACATTATTTTAGCTTTCCACCCGAGGCTTTGCCCGCGTAGTCAAAGAAAAATCCGCAGTTCAAGTTCCCGTTCCCGTGGGATTTCCGGGATAAAACTTATCCTATGTCCTTCCTCAGGTCTCAAGCTATCTCTGTACCAAATTTGAAGTAAATCCATGCAATACTTTTTGAGATAAGCCCGGACATACATACAAACAAACAGACAAAAATCTTAAAATTATATTTTTGGCTTCGGTACCTAATGTGTTGTGTGATCACCCATCAAGTTTTATTTTATAAATATATATTCAATGTACAGTTTCGACTTTCCTACGATTTTATTATAATATGTATATTGTATGTATAGATTTACTTAGAAAATGGTAGGACAAATTTATAACCTGCAGAAAAACATATAATTTTAAAATTAAGGTCTGAAAAAATCAGAAATGTAGTTGACAAAGTCAACAAGTAACAAGTCTATTTCATTGAGAAGACAGTTTTTTTTTTGATAAATAAATTTTCTTGCCTGTTGCGAAATAAACCGTATGCTCAGGTTACAGTTGATCATAGTGCTGATATGTTTCTTCAGCTGTCCCCTGGAGATGTAGACGACGTTCTGCTTCTGCACCAGCTCGTCCACGGCCATGTCGGCCACTTTCTTCACGAGCACGTCGATGGATATCTTCTCGCAGAGGAACGCGGGGCTCTCGGCCGCCATGTCCGGTTGGCTTTGTGACGCTGCACGGATAGAAAATTATTTGCTATTTGCTATTTAATGATTGCCTATTTAATAATTTTATCAATATAACCCGGCTCCGTTAAGCCAGTCTTTTTTTTACATTTTCAATTTTTTTTAATCATTTTTATATATACATATTTTTTTGTTAAACAAGCGTGTCTCCTGCCATTAAAGAACACATAAAAGAACTAGATCGTTTTTTGCAAATTTGGTACAGTTTTTTAGTTGTGCAAACGTTTTATTGATTAATTAGCATTAAAATAAACATTTTATCTTCCATTTTTATTGCTCTCTGTACAAAAAACCATCGCTAAATACCTTTCCCCTTCCCCTTGCCGTGCCTGCCCAGCTCGCTGACTACGATGTGCACGCGCAGCGCGTCGAGCCAGCCCGCCAGCGACACGGAGCAGCCCAGCGCCTCGAGCCCCGCGTTACCCCCGCTGCCGCTGCTGTCCTTGGACTCGCCTGGAAAAGTAAAAAAAAATAAGATCCGGCTCGAAGGACCAAGTGGTCTTTGAACTGGATAATTAGCTTCCCCGTATTACCCCCACTGCCGCTGCTGTCTTTGGACTCATCTGATAAGTTAATGTATGGGCTGCTGAGGTGATTTGCTACTTTACACGATCCTATTACATTACCGTAAAAACAATAGCTTTACGGAGTTACGGAGCGTTCGCGGCTCGTGTAAAGCGCTGACTCAGGATGTACGGCTAGCCCGTAAAGTAAATGAATTAAGATCCGGCTCGAAGGACCTAGTGATCTTTGAACGGAATAGTTAAGCTTTGGATTTCGATTCACTCTCACTAAGAGATCTCTTTAAGAATACTGGTATCCTCACTGTACCATCACAGTATATATTTAATAATATTTTATATGTACACAAAAACGCAGACTCACACACAAGAGTAGGAGATAGACACTGTTATGGCACAAGGAACAGAAATAAAATTGAAATGCCATTTTACCGGTTAGCTAAAGTTAAAAATTCATTTATGGGTCAAGGTATACTTTTTTACAACAAAATTCCTCATAGTATTAAAGAGTTTAGTAGTGCTAAATTTAAGAATTATGTAAAAAACGTCTTAGTTCAGAGAGCCTATTACAGCATTAAGGAATATATGGAAGATAAAAACCCATGGAGGGTTGTCGCGTGAGAACCGCAGGACAGTTCTTTGGCATATTATGATAATATATACGTACGGTTACTTACATATTTTGTAAAATTAAATTGTAATACTGAAATGATTTAAAAGAGCAACTATGGAGTTTCTTGCCGATTCTTCTCCATAGATACTGCTTTCCGAATCGGTGGTAAATGATAAAAATATGTATTGACGTTTCAAAAGTGCTTCTCGAAGAAGTCTAATTGAATAAATAAATGTTTGAGTTTGAGTTTGAGTTTGAGTTTGATTGCGTGAATTTTTGTGTTTGTAGCCTGTTTCACACACGAGAATGTATTCTATGCATTGTATAAATAAAGCTGTGCGCAAATATTAAAGTTTTTAAAATTGATAAAGGAACATTATTTATTGAAATCGAGTAAAAAACCTCAAAAATACATATTTGATAATAGAAAATGAATTCACTCAATAATACAATTTAAAGATTTTTTTATATATATATTCACAATCAAACACTCACCCTTTCCATGCGCAACCTGGTGCGGTGACACCCCCAAAGCAGCCAGGAACGGTTGGAACACGAGGTGTGCGTCCAGCAACATGAGGGACCCTTGCAAGGGATACAGACTGCACGCCGGCAGGGATTGGGCCACTACGCGTGGGTTCATTTTGGACGCTGGGATCATTGGCTTCTTACTCTTCGGCTCCTGCAAATTGTACATTTTTATATTATATAAATGTGTTTTTAGTACAGATTTTGTATCGTTATAACAATTTTAACAATTGGTCGATACTTATTTTTTTAATATGGACTGAAAACAGAACAATTCAAATTACATACCGAACTTAAGCGTAAAAGGTGGCAAATACAAAGAGAGCACATCAAAACCTATAAAATCACGGGAAGTCACGAAAAATTCCCATTTTTTTCGGAATAGTAATATGGGACTAAAAAAGTTTTTATACGTACAACTTTAATAGGTTCTTGCTTCGCCATCCACTGGTAGAGGTCCTCTCTTGCGCGGTCAGATGTTATGTTATCCTGACTGCCTTGAGAGTACAGGGATGGGTTCGAACCTACGGTTGGCAGATCTTCCTTCAACGTTCCATAATCTGTACAAAATTGTTTTAAAATAAGGCATAATTATTTAAGAAATATACTGTATTGTTACTCGTTAAAATCCCTGATTGCCAACTACTTCTACACTTCAACCAAGATAAGAATAATCCCAGTAAACCTCTTAAAATCTAATTGAAAATATTCTACACAGATATTGACTTGTCAGACCTTTATTCCCCATCCAGTAGGAGTCACAATACAAATTTCGCCAGATTTCTTTCAATTTAGGGTGTTCTGCTTGTGTTCAGTAACTCTGAATGATAACGACAACATTGAAATGTAACGATCTTCAAATGACTGACTCCCAAGAGGTATTATGTTTTGCTAAGATAGGCTATTCCCATCAAAGACAATATATAAAATATGTTATATGAAATATATGAAGGTGACTCACTAGCAATCGAGTCGTCTTGGAACGGCGTCTTCCTCGTGGAGAATGGCAACGACGGGAATACGAGGCTCGCACGACTGCTTTGCGCTGCGCGGACTGTACCCATACATACATATAAACAATATAAATAATATATAAGTCGTAACGCAAGTGATAATCCAGACCATGAATAATGAACTGTCGATTTTGTGTTATAATAATGTCCATGTAGATTATCTATTCATAAAAACTGATTTTGATCAAATATAAAGTCAGAAAATGAAAATTTATACAGTGAAAAGTTATGTTTAATTTACTTTATATTGACTGCCCATAATATGAGTATTGGCAACGAACAAATCAAAAATGTACTCATTGATTCATTAAAAACAATAATTACATAGAGGATTTATTGACTAAACTAATTATAATTAGTCAAGTTTTTAACAAAATGTGAACTGTACAAAACATGTGTAGTGCCTTTGTGAAGCTTATGAATATTATGAGGTAAGCTGAAAAGTAAGATAACCATAGCGACCCATGTACTATAAATATAAAGCACAAGGTAAAAGCAATGACAGTTCCAATAATATGCTTTATTATAATATGAGTAGGTTATAATGTTGCAAAGCAGATGATGTGCGCCACGCTGTGCATTAGCCACAAGAAAAATAAAACGCAATTACACTTATATTTTGTGAAAATCTTTTGTTCCAATTCTTTCTTCAATCAACTTGAATTATAACAAAAACATGGTCCAGAAAATGTTGCTAGATAAATTAAATTTAGTTTTTACGTCTTACTTTACCATCTTCAATAACTGTTAGCAGTAATTATAACTACATTACAAACATAATTATATTAACTTTTACAACTTATACCCCCAAAATTGCCATCTCTACCCACAAAAACAGTAAAACAAAGAACATAGAACAGAAAACGTTCACAAAACGTGTACTCGTACGCACCGGAGGGCGGCGTGGAGGGGTAGGAGTGCGGGCGACAAGCCGACCGCACCGCCGCTTGACAACACAACCCACATGTTAGTGATTTGCGATTACGTCACCTTATTGCAATGCTCCATACCACATTTTCTTTTTTTGTTTATTCTTTTTTTTTGCACGACGATGCGAAGCATCAGAGAGTGCTTTACGATCGAAAAATTTTTTTCGCCTCATTTTTTAGATATACAGAGTGAAATTGGATACATAGAGCCGCGTATTCGTGATTCTGTTAATTTTTAGCTGTTCTTGATGCTTACCAAAATGCATTATTAATATGAAACTATCCGAGTTCCGATACATACATAGATAACCTATATCTGATAACTATGCAAGCTATCCATTTCCCCACTTAAAAAAATACATCATTTCCACCCACTTAAATAAAGACTTTAAAAATCAACAGTCAGACTAAATTGTTTGTACACAAAGTGGTATGGAACACTGCAAAATCATTTTAATATAAAATATTATAAATAAATAGTTTATCATATCGACGTCACAAGTTAATGAAGCAATTTAAACCTTAAATATACTGTATTAAGAATCATTTTCCAATAAGTTTTACCAGTATATAACAGGTTTAGGTGTTAATGAAATAAAACATTAATTCTAGAGTTATTTAATAATTTTTTATTTACTATGCGCCAATTATATTAATGCAATGTTAAAATATAATATTATAATCTAATAATTGTGAGAAAATAAATATTTTCAGTTTAATTTTACATGAATACATACCAGGCAATGTAGTAGCTAATTTATCCGGTTCCATATTTAATAAAAGACAGTTTTCGTCGAGTCCTTCGTTATCGAATTGATATTCTTGCCATCCTTCTACTGAATCCTGCGAAATTTTTAGAAAGGCATGAATAATCTCTTTCGTCTCTATTTATATTCAAATAATTTGCAAAAGAATTATCATGGCTCTTATTTATTTATTTATTTATTTATTTATGCTTTATTGCTCAAGATAAATTACAAAATGAGACTTAGCCTAGGATACATTACAACAAACGGCGGTCTTATCGCTAAATAGCGATTTCTTCCAGACAACCGGTTGTACAGAGAGAAATTAAGTAAAGGATAGGAATAGGGCAGAGCACAAATAAATATATACATACAAAAATAAAATAAATAGGAAATAAAAATAAATAAAATAATAACGGCTCTTGTGAAAATGTGACAAAATATTTTTTTTTAATTAGATTTAAAAAATGTAAATGTAAACCTTAAGACATTGTGAATAAGGTTCAATTTAAAACAAAATAAACTTTATGGTAAACAAGTAAACAACCGAAGTAGTCGCGTCGTCTGATTCTGCGTCAGAAATCAGAACGGGTTTTTAATTGTATCATCAATATTTATCGCTTTAAGTGTATATTCTGTAAACAAAATTGAAGAGGACACCACTATTAAAGAAACTGGATAAAAAAATCAAATGAATTAAATAAAATTAAAATAAAAAAATTCGTGTAGTCATCTCTATCTATCTCTATCTCTATCATCTATATCTATCCCTTTCATACCTCAATTAAATCCGGCAAGGCGAACGTGACAGCGACAGGTTTCATCACTTTGCTCTTATAACTGTGTTCGAGTAGCAGCGGCGTGTACAGGATGTTCTTCCATTGCCGCGTTAACACGATCACACCCTACAAGACATTTCAATTATTTATTTATCACAAACTAGCGGTCCGCCCTGGCTTCCCCCGTGGTAATATTTCGCAAGGTAGCCTATGTTCTTTTTCAGGGTCTAAAGATTGTCTGTGCCAAATTTCATCAAAATCGGTTGAGAGATTTAAGCGGGAAAGCGTAACAGACAGACAGACAGAGTTACTTTCGCATTTATAATATTAGTAGGGATTACAGTACAGGTTGTATAAATAAGTTAACTTTTTCTGAGAAAAATAATAATTAAACAATCTTATCACAAAAGTGTTCTTTATTTAGGGTTTTTATAACCATATGTTTTTAGTTTCTATTTACCTGTCGCAACGTAGACAATGAGGGTAGATGTCTTTCAGCCAGATCCGCTTGCACAGCAGCCGCATCGGCTTGTAACGCGTATCTCAATAGTACAGCACATAACTGTAGTGATGGCTCTTCGCGTAGCTGTTTGGCCATGGGTGTGTGACGCCCGTAGCGACTCTGGAATTGATATTATTTTGTTTAGACAGTTCACTTAATTGTAAAAAAATGGTATGAATAGTTTTTTGAAATATTCATTGCAATTAACAACTTATATCACGACAGTAATGTTCACATTCTATTGTATAGCTTATTAAAAAACACTGCCTAATAGACGCGAAGGCAGAGTTTTGGTTCAGACAATTTTTTGACGTATTCTAAGCTTATTATAAGTCAATACCACTTTTGTGATATCAATGTTTTGTTGCAGGTAAGTAATCAGCTGTCTTGTCCACTGAAGACATATTTCTATCGAATTTATGACCTCTTGTGGTGCGTTAACCACCCTGTACTTTGAGCAATGTGTGAGGTAGCGATCGATCTGATGCTGAGACGGTTACGCAATGCGTTGTGGATATACACTACATACTGGCCGGATATTATGGACTGGCCGGTTGGCTTGGTTGGTAGTGGCCCTGCCTTTAAAGCCAGAGGTCGTGGGTTCGATCCCCACCCGGGGCAAATATTTTTGTGATGAACATAGATGTTCTGTGTCTGGGTGTTAATTATCTATATAAGTATTTATTTAAAATTATATATGTATGTTTATCAGCCATCTGGTTTCCATAACACAAGCGAAAGCTTAGTATGGGATCAGATCGTGCCGTGTGTGAAAATTGTCCCGAAATATTTATTAAGCTATTCCATAGCTTCTATCGCGGGCCTTGAGCGCGGGGACCGAATCGAGAAATTCCGCAACGAAAAACCTCACGCTCCCCGCTCCGACAGGCACGGAGGTGTGGCTTGTTGGCATGCTATGCAATAGCTTTACCGTGGCAATCCCCGAGTGCCACGCGTCTTTTTTTCTTTTTATTTATTTATTTATATCCAGCACGCGCTGTGGCGGGTGTGGGCCGGGTTGGGCAGCACTGACCTTGGGCAGCGTGTGTTGCGGCGCGCGGTCGAGCGCGGAGGCCATGAGGCTGGCGGCCGTGGCGGCCAGGCGCCGGGCCCGCGCGCGGTACATGCCCACCACGCGGATGCCCAGCCGGTTGCACGGGTTCATCCACGCGTTGATGGCTGGAGATGCTGTGCTGAGCAGGTTCCAATCGAGTCTAGTGAAAAAACAATGCACAATAAAGTGCTAAGTCGGTGCCAAATGTAGCTGCAAACATAATATTGCCTAGCAATATGAAAAAAATGCAGTATAAACAAATAAAATGCATCCCGTTCACGTGAGCAATCATATGTGATCCCTGCGATCGTGACGCATTATTTTTAAGCAGGAGCAATAGAGATATGTTATACTAAGTTAATGTACAAAGTTATTCCTACTTCGCGACCGTAAATTTTATTATTATTATTATATCATTTTACATTTTTAAGTATCTTTCAATCCAATTACAAAAAATGTTAAATAGTGTTCATAACAGCCTGTACAAGTAAATTCATGGTATTAAAAGTAAATTTTTACAAAGACTGGAATATATTCAATATTAAAGTTATTAAATAAATAAAAAATAGCATGTTCCAAATGGAAAAGTCATAAACGTTTTGAACTGAAAGACTCACCGAGTGTAATCAATCTTTTTAGTAATCGGCGTGCGCGGCGGTGCTGCGAAGTTAAACCAAACCACTTTCAGATCTATCGAGCACGAAGTCGTGTTCCCGTTGTCTTTAGCCGGTACTAGGGTAGTGCAGCTATCGTTCGAAGGTTCGTCAGGCCCTGGAGTCATTGGCTCTGGTGGGGGAGGAACTGGCGGAGGTTGGGAACTGCTCAAATTCGGTGTACTCGGCTTAGAACTCGACTCCCGTTTCTTGAACAGATCCTCGAAGCCGGAAGTTCGTATGCCTTTCTTTTCTTTCTCTGGCTTCACCTCTTCTGCTGATTTAACCGATTCCCGGCAGCTCTCGTTGTCAGCGACTACGGGTTTCTTCTCCTCATTTGGTTTGTGTGACGTAGAGTGGTTAGACACCTTCACAGAGACGCCTTCGAGGCCACATTCAAACATTATATAGCCAATTGAATTTTCTTTTTGACCCTCTGTAGCACCACTCTAAATTATAAAATATTTTTAGAAGTATAAATACACATATAGTTAATAAGATAAAAAAAATCACTTACCACAGATTCACATCCTCTAGCATTAGAATCGATTCTTACGAATTTAAATGCGACTTTAGAATGTTGACATGGAATACCCGTTATTGTCGCGTCTTTTAATTGAGATGATTCGTTACGAATTCGTCGCAGCTGGCCATGTACTTTACCTACAAAAAATATATTTATTACATTTGTTTCATAACTAAATAGTCGTATTTATATTATAAGAAGTTTACGTACCGACTGTCAATGTAACATTGGTGTCTTCACATTGTTGTTGTGAACTTTCAATAAAGACTGGTTCTCCTTTTTCTGGCCCTCGTTTTCGCCCTGAAGCCTGAGATATTAATGCTCTCGGTCCCTTCATTATACCAAAAGATTTCTTACTTCCAAGAGTTCGTAATGTAGGTCTGTAGTACAACTGTATTGATTCTAACGTTTTCCTTGAGCTAACATACTTGGCCACAATATTTTCCATTGATACACCAAACAGGGAGACGCATGTGAGATCTTGTATGTTGTCCAAAGCAGAAAATGATATCATGTCCTCTACGACAGATGACTGAATGAAAATAATATTTACTTTAGGTACAGTCATTGTAGCTTGGATTTGGGTGTAAATTGTTTCTTCATAAATATTTGATTGAGGAATGATGGCCAGTTTGCATTTATCGTCTTTATCTATAATGATACTGGATTCGTTTCGAGCTTGCATTTGCGGCAACCAATTTAATACATGTTGTTTTTGCTTCAAAACGTTTGACGATTCCACAGACGAAATGCATAAGAGTCTCAAATGATTGATAACAGTGATCGGATGTACATTGGCTAGTACGGGTGTAATAGATTCAACGAATTTTTGAGTGCTTTCTAATACGAGAGGAGTAAGCATAATATCAATTTCACCACGAAGCCTTATGAATAAGCCATTTTTGGTATCACTTGTAGTAGTTAATGTTGATGTTGTGCTTTTCTCAGTATTGGTTTCTTGATTATCTTGTAGATTTTGTTGTAAATCCCACCAAGCTAATGGGTATGGATGAGTTTTGATTTGGGAATTAAAATTAGGTGGTAAGTTCGCGTATGTGCCGTGTAAACTTTGATTGTTTTGTGTACTCTTTGATATTAGTTTTAAAACGTTAACTTTGCCAAATGCTTCAAAGTTCGGTAGATACTTCTGGCCCACGTAAACTAGCGTACCATCCTCTGCTCTTCTAAAAAGTGGAAGCGTGAATAAATCGTTACCAGTGGGTAAGGAACATGTAGACCAATTACCGCATTTATACTGTGGTAGATTATGCATGTAACTTGACATAAGTAGTGGAGAGTCTACTATAGGTTTATTCGTCTGCATATGCAAATTGACTAAAGTCATGTCTTCTTGAGAGGAAATCGCCGATATGAATGAAGTTGAAGATACCGAACCGCTTTCAGAATCTGGTTGCACTCCACTTATATTGCTTATATTATCAGGTCCATCCCTAACTTCAGACCTCGGAATAGATGCAGTCCACTTTTCATTGCCAATATCATTAATGGCATATGCGTGTTTATCTCTCGGATTACTATGGCGACTGCCGAAGGAATGCTTCAAGCTAGACGAACGACTGGGAAACATGTCCTCGTCGGCAGAGAAAAATGCTTCTGACTGATTCTCGCTCGTTATAGACATAGTTCTTTGAACTTGATGTGGCGTCACTTCTTCGTGTGGATGTTGGGAATTCAAAGAATAGTGAGATTCTGACACAGCCACACTTCTTGGAGGAACTTTAGGTACTGCAAATGGTTCATTATCAACTTGAATATGTCTCCTGCCAGTAATATTCGGACTGTCCTTTACTATCCCACAGCTCAAAGCTAGCTTCGAATCTGAAACGCTACTCTCCATTTGAGGTACATTTAAAATTGTTTTGTTGAGTTTTGAATCGCTATCAATTTTTGAACTACCCAAGGGGGCTGTGGAATCTACCAAGCGAGCGTACGGAACGTCACTCTTTGTGCTCGACACCAATATGTTATTGCTCGCTTTATTAACGCTTGTGTAAGAAAATCGCCTCGTCAAACTTCTTCTGTCCGTTGGTTGTGGTGATTTGTTCAGATTTTGGGGCAATGGCGAAGGTATGAGTGTTGAAACGTTAGTAGGTTGCAAGCAAACATTCAGGCTATTATAGGGTGGGGTGTGGAACACCAGCTGGCCAGGATGTAACAAGCTTTGTCCATAGCCATATTCTCCGGGCGATGTTTCTATAACATTAAACATGGCTATATTGACACCTTCTTGAATGTCGGTTGGGCACGGTTTGAAAAAGTTTGCACCATTTCTATTTGAACCAAAAAAGGCACATCCGCCGTTACAGCCGCATTGCGAACCTTTACCTTCATTTGGCCAAAGAAACCATAACCTTTTGAATTTATCATCATGTGTTTTCAAGAATTTCTGTTGTACGAGATGAACATTTTTGGGACTTTGTGGTAGCGATGACGCTGCTTCAATCAATACGGGACCCAAGGCAACAGATCCAACGCCAACCCAATTTTCACTCTCTGGCAGTTTAGTCTGTGGTGGCACATTGTTACTTGTTCCACTACCATTCGAATTGTGGTAGCTGTTTGTTTGCATATTTGTTTGTGTGAAAAGAGCAAGTTTAATGTTAGGCAATAGAGCGGTAATACCAGTACCGCAGCCAGATCCGTGTAGATTGCAAAATGAGAGTCGTATGGGAGATATCCAAGACTGGAGTGTAGTATTGGAATCTGCGATGTACAAATCAACGAGGTCGATAGCTACTCGTATCATTCGGTATTTTATCTCGTTTGCTGTGGGACACCTGTATTTCAATGCAATGTCTGTTTCGGGACATAAAGCCTTATTTAAACCGTGGTGACATTGTTTAACGGAATTTGGTGGAATCAATTCATTCTCGTTGTCACAAATTAGTAACAGGAATGTTTCTAGCGACGAAACGACTTGGTATAGCTGAGGTAGTGTCATTCGTCCAGTCAACTGACCTAATTGCAACTCCATCATCCAGGCATATTCGACAGTTTCCTCTTCAACGGAGCGGTTAGTGTCACTGAAAAATCCATTGCCTCTTAATTGAAACGATGAAAGCATTAAATGTCCTTGTTGAAGCACACTCGAATTAGTGCTTCCGTTGACGACGGGTCGTGACATATTATTTGCCGAAATGAGTATCGAAGGGCTCAAAAGAAGTTGAAGTTTTGTTTCTCTAAATCTTTTATCCATTTCAAACCCAAATCTTTCAATTAAAATAACTGGACAGGTAGGTTCGTTTTCACTACAATTTTTTACCATATGAGCTTGAATGTCATGGATTATGATAGAAACGCTTACATCGAGCGGTCTACATTTACGCGGATCGAATGGACCTTTACTTGAATCTGTCGAATCATCCATTGAAATTTCAGAATGTTGATTAATACTGCTTCTGTCATTTAGTTTTGTGGTGTTTTCACTGGCCCAATAATATGTTCCTGTTGTGGGCGCTTTTTGCATATCTGTAAATGTTTGATCTTCACCAAAAATATTTTCCAACAAGTTCATGAAACTTGTTATGATGGTTCCATATGCAAGAAGAACTGATGGACCCACTTCAAGCTCTACGCTTACTTTGTCGGGTGGAAGTGTTGTTCTGTCAAAGTTATTGCCATCTATGCCCCAATTCATTTGCGGTTGTTTTCGCATTCTAGGTATCCTCATGGGAGATAGTAAAATTTCTTCCTTCTCAGGCGTTGTTATGTCTGCTTGAGGTTCTGGTCCAAGTGGTGGGATAGGGTGGTAATTGTACCGAACACTCAAAGCGACTATCGGAACAGACCAACAGTCAACCCATCCTTGTGATTTTACACATTTTCTTCGCCATTTTGATGCCCTTAATCTGCTCGGCACTAATTTCATGTTCTTGTCAATTGATAAAAGCAGTAATCTTGAAGTATTGACTTCGGGCAAGTATAAACTCATATCCACTGCTTCTCCTTGTACCCAGATCTTAAGTGGAATTACATCAGGTAGGAAATCAACGAATGGTAAATCGAAAGAGACATCTAAGAGATCGCCACAAAAAGCGACGTGATTATTTTCTTGATTCGTCGAGCTGCAGTCAATCCAGTTGTATTGATTACTAACTGTGACAACTTCACATTCTTTAAGCAGTAATGATATCTTCCATGTGTATGGCACAAAGTGCAGAATATCTGGGCGCGCTTTACTGGCCCAGTCATTGGTGAGATCTTGGAAAAAATCTATATGTGTGTACACAAAATGGGCAGTTGCTTTACATCCAGTAAGGGAAAGTTGCCAACACTGGTGGTGGTTCCAAACAAGTGGATAGTGACATTTTACAGTATATTCAAGAGTTTCGCTCTCAGCTAAGCTTCTATATTGAAGACTCGTTGTTGCTTCCAAGTGTAGCAATTGACCCGTAATTTTCGTTGTATAGCCATCTTGAAGAACAATCCACGGCAATGTCACCTCTAAGTATGACCCAGCACCAACATTGATATGAACTGCATTTGTCTCTTTGTTTTTAGTAAACAAAATATCGATTGTGGCTTCGTTGAGTGTTGATAGGCGAATGTCGAAAGACTGCATTTGTCTTCTATCGCCGGGTTTTGGCTGTGGAGTGACTTCTAAGCTTTTATAATTTGGTGGGAAAAAGAATTTGAATAGATGGTCTCTCTGCCGATCAGCCCATGGGCCGTAGCTAAAGTCGGTTCCTTTACCGCATTTGATGTCGACGCCCCATATAGGCGGAGCAGACTCTACAATATCACCATTAGCTAATTGGAGCAAAACTGGTTCTTCAGGAACTAGACCTGGTTCGTCCATATAGAAATAGACTTCGATGTAGTTTGAGCTCATCACAACAAAACCTTCTCCCATGTAACGTGGGGGTTCATCAACCATTGCTGTGTAATTTGGACTAGGAGCTAAAATAACTTTACAATTTTCAGCTTTAACTTTTACGAAATGCATGAGATGATCCAAGCTGGATGCAGGTGGTTTGGTACTGTACATTAGATGAGCTTCTTCCACACTGATAGATAATGTTGTGGGAACTAAGCGATTGCCGAAAACCACTCGACCTGCGCAAACATCGATTTTAATGACTGGGATGAGATCTCGCCAAGTTCTAGCCATTGCAGCCTCCGATCTGACGGTATCCTGAGCGCGTCTTCTCTTTTCATTAGCATCATTCATAGCTTTGTCTTGGTCAGTCGAGTCATCGTCATGTGGCTGTTTTATAACGGGATCTAAGCCGAAAATTTTTTCAAGTTCGTGATAAAGTTCGCACCGATTGTAGAAGTGTAATTCAAAACCATTTAACATTATGGATAGGCGAGTATCAGAATGTGACAAATCTGTGAACAAAAATATTGCATTCATAACAAATGTCTGTACAGGCAAGTTGCTGATCAGCTCTTTACGTCCTGTCAGAGCGCATCTTTAAGTCTCCACCGGGAATTGAACCCGTTAACCACTGACCCAGGGACAAAGTCCAAACATAAAATATGAGTAGCTTATTTATTTTAATAATATTTTTGTAGGCAGTAATAAAACATTATGTTGAAAATAATGACACAAGAAAAACATTTTGTTTAAAACTATATAAAGATTAAAATCTCACCTTCAGAAACATCTTTAGGTACATATGATCGCCACCACCTAAATATTAGGTAACCGTCTTGAATTCTCAGTGTGTAGTCGTAATTAATATACACAATATCACGGAACATTATTTTTCCAGAGAGAGCATTAAGAGTAAAGGAACCTGAAATGAAATAACAGAACTAATGACTAATTTATATACATTTCTATAATTATACAATGAAATATGTATAAAATGGAATCTATTATATTATTGTATTCCATGTTGATCACAAGATAAACTGCTAAAGACATTTACTCTCATAAGTTTTTAACCTTGATGAGATAATCTGTCCCAAAATAAAAATAAAAGTTGTTTTGCATATTATAAATAAATAAATAAATAAATAAAAATATCTTTCACAAGTTATTACTATAAGGAAAGTACAGCACATTCGCCAGTTATACTGGCATGCAAACATAATTTCACAGCTTCGCATAATCAAAAAAAAAAAAATCACTACATAGTATAAAACAAAGTCGCTTTCTCTGTCCCTATGTCCCTTTGTATGCTTAAATCTTTAAAACTATGCAACGGATTTTGATGCGGTTTTTTTTAATAGATAAAGTGATTCAAGAGGAAGGTTTTCGTATATAATTTATTAGGTTTTAGACAAAGCGGGTGGTAAGCTAGTATTATATAAACATTAATTATTATAGTTTAGTTCAAATACCTATTTATTATTATACATGTCAATATTTATGTTTATAATCCAAAAAGTCCCTTACATTATAAAAATGTTTGCTTAATAGCCACATATAAAGTTTTGTCTTAAACTGTTTTGCGTTATAAACACAATATTCATCAATTTATTTTAAAACTTGAGCCTCAAATCCTATGGCTTCCCTCTTCATTTGGATATTGATTATAGAAATAATTCAGTACAGTATTTAATTTAATCAAATTATTACAGTTTGTATTACTTGAAGGGATGATTTTATAAACTTTGATTATAACTCATCCGTCAAAAGTAAAGTAAAGTTAATACAAGTAAAACATATTACTGAGTAATCACAATATGAAATGAACATTCACAAGAATGAAAAATAAAAACTGCCAAAAGAACACAGTTTTGGAAATTGATGCTTTATATTTTAATCAACAAATAAGTTTTAACCAAGGATTGCAAAATCACCCCTAATTACCCTTAAAATTATTTAATGTAAAATAATTACTCCATCCAGACTGATATTTCTCAAACTAGTAGGTAACCATGATGAGTGTTGAGATATCATATCTTATCAAAAATTATAATTATTATAATTATACTAGCTTCCGCCCGCGACTCCGCCCGCGCGGATGTCGGTCTTCGCGTGGATGGTTTATTTCTTCATTTTGAGTAACTCTGACAGTGACATCTTATAAATAATAAATATCTATTGGACCCAAATACGGCTAGGCCTATAATAATACGCAACGTGTTTTCGCGGTTCTAGGGAACAACGTCTATGGATAAAACTGAAAAATGAAGATTAATTTTTTTTCTACGTATTTTTTCAGGATAAAAAGTATCCTATTTTACGCCCAGAATAATAAGGTATAATTATACCAAGTTTCATCAAAATCGAACCGTTAGTTTTCACGTGATGCCTGAACATACAGACAGACAGACAGACAAAAATTTTTTTAATCACATATTTGGGCTTGGTATCGATTCAGTAACACCCCCTGCTATTTATTTTTTCAATATTTTCAATGTACAGAATTGACCCTTCTACAGATTTATTACATGTATAGATGTATTATGTATGTAGGAATGTCTTGATGTTTTCGTATGGAAGTTAAAGGATGAAAGAACATTTCACATGTATCCTGAATACTATACACAATATTCCAGAAATATCTATGAGAAATTCTTTTACAGGCTGACTGTTTTAAAAGCTAGTTATAAAGGCTATGACATTATCCATTCTAATATTTTTTATTTAGTATTTTCTTTCAATATTATATGAATAACACCCAATACAATAAAAGTATTTACTTAAAATAAAAGTCAAACAAAAAGCAAAACATCAACAAATTTTCATAAATACCTAACAAAAAATAATGTAGATATTTAATAAACAAATACACAAAAACATAATTTCTGCTCAAGATCATGATTAAACTTATGACCTTTTTTTCTACATGGAGAGTAATATTCACAATGATTTTAACGAATCGTTAAATTATCTCTAATGCTCATTTACTCACCTTTATCCTTGACATTGATTTTTATATTCTAGACACACTTGATTTCGCAATTAAGACTAATAAAAAAAAAACTTACCAATCTTGAAATTTTCGTCTTGAAAGTAAAATCTATTGATCAACCTCGTTAGTATGAATCCCAGAACTCGGCTATTGTAGTAAGTTATATAAACTACCCATAGTATACTCGATATTAGGGATACGATCAAAAGGGCAAAGTTCCTGTCCATGGTAATCTTGCCGAAATCTATCGTAGCATTCCATCTTTCTGCTACCGGATCGAATGACCCGGTAAAGTTCTCCCTATAAAGATGAAATCATTACATTCGATACAATAACAAGCCCTTTGTGTGTCACAAATTTGATAAACATCGTTCATAAAAACGCAATTATCTGAACTTACATGTTGATAGCGTTGCTTCACTAATTTGTTTTCATTTTAAAACACTATAGGAAATAAACACAGATTTGTTAGAGGGAAACATTTCTCTTCATATGAATATTTACTTCGCTAATTTATTTTTCGTTTACTGATTACATTCCCATCGTTCCCCATCGGCCATCATAATTTTTACTTTTGACAAATGACAAATTGACAAGTGACAAACTGACAACTACATTGACAGTTAACCTATCATTTTGACATTTAAATTGTCGCATTCAATAATTTACTACTTTCCGGGGGATTTACATAAAATAAATTTTTAATGATTGTGTAAGAAAATAGATATTAAATTATTTGTAAAACGTACAAATAAAATTAATTCATAATATGTAATTATTAATATGAATTAATACAACTTTACATTTTTTTGTACCGTTCACAAACTAGGTAACTAAACAAAATGAAAGAAAATTTAAAAAAGCGCGCGAAGGATGGTTGATAATCACATTAATAAAAATTAAAAAAGAAGAAGGCACACTTTTGCGCACACTTTTGCGTAATAGGTAATTTTTTTATACATAGTTTTTCAATGGGTGATCTGTATGAATTGATTAATAATAATCTTTGATTTATTGAATGGCATCTATTGTTGTTTGCCTAGCAACAGTGATATTCGTGTAAGTAATTTTAAATTTAGTTGTTGTTATAATATAGTAATGTACTTTTTAAATGTTTTCATTTATTAAGTTTTCTAAGTGTTAAAATAAAAATTATTTTAAAAAGCCTAAGTATTACAGTAGGTACATCATGGTGGAGGGTAGTCTTGGAGACTCTGGTAGTGAAGGCAATCTGGAATTAAAACCGAAGCCAAGGTATAACCGATATCGAGTACTTACATATCGTTAAAAATATAAAAATAATTGTGCATAAGATTGTATTGATGTTCATAAATAAATACGTTAAAAATCTTTATCCTTTCATATATTTTGTATATTCAGCTAACATTCTAATTTCTATTTGTGTTTCTAGATGGGCAATACCTCAACGCTTAGATTTCATGACTTTCGTTGGCCACGAAGTTTTGGCAGTGGCGCATGATGTTAACATTATATTTTTCAACTTCAAGACGCAAGGAGAGTTCGTGTATGTAGCGAACAGTCAAGAGAAAGGTGACGGAGTGGATGTTATTGCAGGTAAAATATATTTATTTTCAGTGCATACACATTAATGATTAAAGTATTATCTATTTTATTTCATGATCTACTTTTTTTCATGTTTTAACAAGTACAAATAATTTTCTCCATTTCCAAGAAAAAAGTACCTAAGTACAAGGAAATCAAACGTGTGAGTTGCATTTTTCTTTCTTACAGGACACAGATCAAATATATTTGCGTTTGCTGAAAAAGTGAAAAACCCTCGGATTTTCATAGTTCAATATCCGTCTTTTCATATATTAGCAGAACTAAAAGGTAGGCGAAACCATTGGGTTAGTACTTTGAAATTTGATTACGTTAGAACGTTTTTATGCAACGCGACGCGAGCGAAACACTTAGATATATTAATTATGTACAATTTATTCCAATTCAATTGCCCATCACTAAAATAAGGCTCAACACAGATACAGACGTTAACCGCTACAAGGGTCTGTGCATGATGGAGTGCGATCTGGTGGCCGGCTTCAGCGGCTTCCCCAACTACATCCTCACGGTCTGGAGCTGGCGGACCCATCAGCGGCTGATTAACGTACCCACGGGGGTGGTGAGGCGGCAGCAGATCTATATGTCAGTTCCAAATAATTTGTAAAAATATGTAACAAAACATTATGACATACAGTCTACTAATCAAACCTTCAGGAGTTGTATTCTGAGAAAAACCCTATTTACGTTTTTACTTTTTATATTCAAAGCATTTTTTTTTAATTCTGTTAATCAGAAAACACTCCACTATTATCAGATAATAATTTAAATGCTATTTCCCTCAATCATTGACGAAAAAACTGAACCAGACTCATAATGGTCTATTAAAATGTCGTAAAAAAATGTCCGAGCTTTATTGTATAAATATAAAACATTCATTGAAATTAACACCTTCTTTCGTGGCAGAAGTCCATTGTATCCCTAGTTATAAAACTCTGCCTAATATCAGTGTAGATAGAGTTTTATTTCGGACAATTTTGTGCGTTATTGTGAGTCTAGTTGCTTAGTACGTCTATGCTATCATTTACGGCTTTAAGTTATCAATTGCCCCCAGGGCGAGTCGATCACACATGTTCCTCTGCGAGTGTTGGGGAGAGGGTCTAACAGTGTGGGAAGTGGCGCAGTGCTACAAGCGCTGTTTAGTGATGCGACGCAGTAAGCCACCCTGCACCGGCTGGGAAGTGGCCGAGCCACCGCTAGTTGGGGTTTGCTGGAGCACTGAGGGGCAACTGTACGCTATTGATGAGAAGGCCAATTTGTATAGCGTGAGTTTGGGTTAGATTTGTGTGGGTAGGGTATTTTATAGGGTGAGAAAATATGAGGGTAGATGTGCTTTTTGTGTGAGTTTCTGAGGGTATATTTGCATTTTAAATTTTTGTGCTGATCTTTGGAGGTAGATGTGAATTCATTCGTTACTAAATTTAAATAGTGTACAGCTGCATTAAAATAAACTGTAATCATATTATTTAGCTTCTATCTGACGGTATCGCCATGGTCACAAACCTAGATTGGTCTGGTGATCTTAGAGGATCAAGAAAACCTTGTATGTGCACTTTTGGCCATGGAATTCTTATCTACGGACCTGATAAACATCTTCGGGTAAGTTACCTCCGAGAACAATGCTATAACAATTATAAATTATCACAGTTACTGTGATAATTTTTGCTTTTTGCAGGTACTTGTAAATCAATCAAAGTCCATTTCATTAAAATAACTTTATCTTAAGGCGATTATCACACGGCACCGCGCACCGCGGCGGTTGGCAGTGAATCCCTACGAGGAACGGACTGTTCGACCGCGCGGTCGGGCGGTGTATGTGTGTTTGGTATCAACGGATTTAATAGAACATGATGCAACTTGAGAACCGCTTCACCGCCAACCGCGGCGGCACGCGGCACCGTGTGTTAATCGCCTAACTATTCCTATTATTAATTCTGTGTTATTACATTTCTTCTAGCCATGTACTACCTATCACGATATACCGACAAATAGCTAGAATCCAACTTTTCCTTTAACTCACGTAGTAATACGTGTACGAAAAGATATTAAGGTAAAAGCACCTAATACGGAGGTATTTCGCAACATTTGAAAGTAAGTATCAAAAATAAGCATTTGTAAGTATTTCTAAAGGTGCCAAACCACTTTATCGTTAAAAGTGGAACTTAAATTTTGTATTGCTGTTGAGTCTATGTTTATTTTCATAATATTTCTTATTTTAAAAAAATATTTAAATAGTCATGTCGATTTTCCCTAATACGGAGGTATGATTTTGGTCAGAGCCTAATACTGCGGTAGGCGGCTCCTAATACGGAGGGTCAGATATTATATACATTGAAGTTCCGTACAAATAATATTTGTTAAATAATAGGAATGTGTTAGTAAAGTAAATTGTAAGTTTTTTATTCATTAACCATTGGTTTGATTACGTTGATTCACTTTTAATGTGTTTCATTTATGCTTTTAGTTTTATCGGAAAAAAAACACGCATATCAAATAATAATCCACAAAAAAAGACACAAAACTTCTTATTTATTTACGCAACCCTAAATCTGGTAATTTTAAGTTCTATGAAATAGGGCCGTAATAGGAGATCATATATAACCTAATACAGAGTTACCTGGAAATATCTACCACCGTAATAGGAAAACTACTCGTGTTTTTAATAATCCTAATTCTGACCCATCAAAAATTCGATAAACAAGAGAATGTAAATGCTTAATCAAATGATAACAGTTTTTTGGCTCAGATGTGTAAAACTCAAATCAACAGTTATACAAAATAAATGATTTGTGATACATTAAAATACACCTTCCTATTTTTACCCCTTCTAAGAAACAAACATTTTGTACTCAACCATTTTCATATTTAACTGGATTTCTAATTAAGAAAACATACCGCAGAATATGGTTTCTAATTTATCAGATTAATAATTATTCCAACTAATCTTGGAATTAATTCAATAAGTAAATAAAATTAAAGTTATAAACAATTAAACATGCCCAGTATTTTTCCTATTTCGGAGTTATGCCACCGTATTAGGATTAATCTATAAAATTTGTATCGTATTACGGCGGTATTTTATTTCTTATTTTTTGGGTAGAAAATGACTTACAAATATGAAACAAGCTATTTAAATAGTGAGTGTAATAGTAGGAAAATGCAATAAACAATACATATACAAACTTGAACGGCTTTTTAATACGAAAAACTTAGTTTATAAATATTAGTGTACGTACTTTTGTTGTTTCGCGTTTGTATGGAAACACCTCTCATGTCGATGCCGTTACACAGATTGATTGATCTTGTTGTGTTGTCTATGTGCTATACTTGCAAACGTTAGTTAAGTCATGGAGTAATAAATTTGGAATAAATAGCTTACGTTTTGGTGTACTTAAAATTTATAAAACAGGAATAAAACTCGAAAAAAGAAATACCACCGTATTAGGAAGCG
The DNA here is from genome assembly GCF_905220415.1 of Colias croceus. Classification (NCBI taxonomy): domain Eukaryota; kingdom Metazoa; phylum Arthropoda; class Insecta; order Lepidoptera; family Pieridae; genus Colias; species Colias croceus. The sequence continues at coordinate 12,006,606 of NC_059539.1, forward strand.
ATTTTGACTACCGCCGTATTAGGAGCCTTTACCTTAATGATCAATATTTACGAACCGTTTCATAGGAACAATGTATATTTATTAGTACTTGAAGAAAACCGACCAGCACTGGCACATCACCTGGCAGTACACGCCAATCGACACAATAGCACGACTTATATCAAACGCAAGCGCAGACCTCGCGGTCATGTGGACGGAGAGGGGCTTCGTGTTCAAGCTTGTGGAGGACGGGGATAGCGTTGATGTTAAACTGTTTTGTTTCAAACAGAGGTATGTATTGGTACTTAGCTATTTATTGGAATGAATAAATGTGTGCTTTTTTATATTCGAAGAAGCAACTTTCCGAATCTTTGCTGGGCCATGGTAGTCACCTCACATTGATTCGAGCCAAAATTTAGAAACATCCCACTTTTTCTCGCATTTGTGGACATCATGTCCGCTACCTACTTGGTTCCTATTGTTTTTTTTCTTGTAATGTGTTCTCTAATAAAGGTAAAATTACTAAACAAACTTTAAAAAACACCTTCTCCGAGATTGGCATCGCTGCTCATCCCGAAATAACTGATTTCAGAAACATAATAAAAATTCAGCTCATAGCGCCTGATTACACTCATATCGCTACCATGAATAAGGATGGCGTACTCTGCATTTATGAGGTGTTCACTGGAAAACTCGTAAGTTATAGGTCTTATAATAATAAACGTTGAAATATCTTCATTAAATGAAACTAAAAATAAAGTTATTCAATTACGACACAAGTTAAATAGTTTGTATATGAAAAATTTTTAAGAAGGCCACCTTTAAAATAACGTAATAAGTCGTTAAACTTTTTATTCCTCAGTTTACTGTAGACATGATCATTATCATAAAGATGTGAGATTATAAATAAAACACATAGTTCTCATTTTAAAAGTAGGTGAAATGCAATTTCTACATTTATTTAATGAATGTTATATAAGTGTACTGTATATTTGAACTCCACCCCACCTAACGTTTAATAGAGATTTGATACAAATATTGAATAACGGATAAAATTATTTTTTTTTCTACGTAAGTAGTTTTACCTTTTACCGGTTCCAAATACACAGTTAAACCTCTACAAACAATACTTGCTCTAGGTCCTAGTAAAAAACGTGGAAGGCAACGACATATCCTTCCAAGCGAGTCCCGTGGACCCGCTCTTGATTATATTCGGTGAAGTGGCCAACAACTACGGTATGGCCCTATACCAGTTCCTCCCACCAGACCTTCGGAAGGTCGGCAGCGTATGCCTGACGCACCAGATCGTATCCAGGGTGGTGTTCTCGCCAGGGGGAAGGGAATTGGTGGCAGCAGCTATGTCAGCTGGACATATATTCATTTATAAGGTGATTTGCGGCTTTGTGTTGTTTCGAGTTATCATATCATCCACATAAGAACTTGTTTTTTCTTTGCTTCTCGATTGCAAAGAAAGTCTTCAGTTTTTCTTGTTGAATATTTAAGAAGTGATAATATCATCAGCATCGGTTGTTTTTCGCTATTTAATTCGTTTACGTTCATTTTAATAGTGTTGATACGACTTACGAGTATGTGATTGAATCCATTATTAAGATCGAAACGATTACAATTCATTTTATGTTTTCTTCTACAAGGTGATATACAGCCTTTTAAATGATTACACATTTCTTATTGATCATAAAAATTATATTCCTTCAGTTATCTGAAGATTACAAACTAACCCTAGTCCGTTATACGGAACTGGGTCGAGGTTTGGCGGACTGTTTCCTCATGCAAGTTGGAGAGGCGATGCGGGCATTCAGCCTAGTGCTATTCTCTGATAAATATCCTATTGGTAAGATATTTTAATTGTTTTTACTAGTCGATTTTCTACAGCAAAAATATGTTTTGAATTCTGCAAGTAGGTAGGTATTTTATCTGTTCCAGACCAACATTAGTTTCCTATCATTTTCAGCCAAGACTTCTAAATCTGCACTTTTACGGCATGATATGGGTCTTTGAAATTCTGGCTTCTTCAATAAATTCAATCTGTTTGACAAAGTATGCTCGATAATTTCAAGAATAATTTTTCTTCAATGTTGAAATTACCACACTTATCTTAACTTTTAAATCGAAATAAATTATTATTTTAATTAAAATACCTTTTTAGGTGAAAGAATTATATGCATAAACGCAGACACAGGTAAGGACAACAAGTTCGCCGGCAAGATGGCTGGCCCGTACTCGCGCCTATTACCACTGAGCGGGAAGGATATGGCTATAGCCATCCCGCATTTATCTACGAAGGCTCATGTGCTGAAACTATCGGGGGATGTAAGTTATGTTATTAATTTATTAAATTTAAAAAAATGCTATGATGCATATTATTGTTTTTATAACAAAAAGAAGTGCTAAAGGAGATGAAAATCCTGTTAACCTACTTGTGGAAAAAGTTTGTGATGTTATTGTTCATAGTAGTGTACATACTTATCGTTATTTTGAAAAAAAATTGTAGAAAGGAGTGACGGTATCTGTGAAAATGGCACCTATAATAGAAACTGGTCATGAGCTCAAATATTACGATGGGTTCTTTAACTCGGGAGCTCTTCTGACCTTTGGATATGACGGTACTATTGTCATGCGACAGTCACATGGACCGCTAGAATACGGTATGCAGTCAAAAGCTATTTAATCCACTATACTAACTTAACGCAAAATATCTCCATGATTACATCGTTAACGAACCGAAATTAATCCGGTTTTTATTTGAATCTTACCTAAATTAATCTTAAAAGTTATATTAAAGATAAAATGTTAGATCTTCTTATACTCAACCCTTCCTAAATAGGAACTTACAACCAATTTTACAACACTAGCCTAACAAACATACATAATAATAAAATTCCAGGACTAAAATTCGTCTCGACTTGTACTAAACAACACTTTCTAAAGACACTTATAAGACAAGACTTACACATCAATAAACTCCCAGAACTAAAACTATCAGCCACCCACCGCTACGAGAGCGGCATACGCGAGGCGCTCATAGACGCGCACAACACGCACATAGCGCACCTCACCAGTAACGGTACTGTTGTAGTGCAGTACTTGCATGGCCAGCGACTTGATTTATACCACTTAATACCACTTATAACAAGATTTTCTAAATACAAACTTATCATACAAAACAAGACTAACACATCAATATACTCCAGAACTAAAGCTATCAGCCACCCACCGCTACGAGAGCGGCATACGCGAAGCGCTCGTAGACGCGCACAATACGCACATAGCGCACAATACGTACTTACTGTTGTAGTGCAGTACTTGCATGGCTTGCGAATTGACTTATAATGTCCGTAATTTATAGGTTATAAATGTAATAACTTTTTTTAATATTGCCTGCTGTAGTTAATCAGAATTCTTTAATGTTAAGAGCACACACATTTCATTTTTGTTTAATTTGTATTGTATGTAGATATCGCCTAATTTATTATTAATTTTTGTGAATGTAGTGTTCATCTGTAATAGTTGTGCATAATAATGTGTAAATTCTATTGTTACTATTTAACGAGAATGATACATATGTAACAACTGGTGATGAACCTTTTTAATAAATAAATAAATATAAATAAACTTATAACTAAATAATACCACTTATAAGAAGACTTTCTAAATACAAACTTATCATACAAGACAAGACTAACACATTAATATACTCCCAGAGCTGAAGCTATCAGCCACCCACCGCTACGAGAGCGGCATACGCGAAGCGCTCATAGACGCGCACAACACGCACATAGCGCACCTCGCGGGTAATGGTACTGTTGTAGTGCAGTACTTGCATGGCCTACGACTTGATTTGCAAACCGAGCTGCATCATGAACCACCGCCCTTGGAGATGTTTGAAGAAGCTAATAATACGATCACTATTATTGGGGAACGGGATAGTAAGTATTTTTCTTGAACTATCCGCTTTAAATCTTCTAAAAATTAAGATTGTGGTCCGAAAATAAATCTCAAGAAGTTCAAAGTGTTTTTCATTTAGCCCCGATCCTACATATATTATTTTAAAATTCAAAATCGTGGCACTAATGTTATTATTATAAAAATTATAATAGCTTTTGTTGAAAAATTTTTAAATCTGCCACTGCTTACAGTACAACTACTATTTTTATTCTCTAACACCATTTATCACTTCTTAATGAAATATCATGATTTTCATTATAAGTAATGAAAATAAAATCAATTCTCTTCTACAATAGAAAACTACCTCGACCTGCAAGAGGACAAAAAAGTTCGGGAAGAAGCGATGGATTACAAGAAACAGCGCGAGGAAGTCGTCAGGTCCTTCGAGTCGGTTCAGTCTCGAGTTGTAGCTTTATTGGAGGAGAATATAGCTGAGATACCATTGCATCAGTTGTCGTTGTCTGAGTTCAACTTACATTTGGAGCATAAGAAGGAGAGGCTGAAGCAGGTATTATGTGTTTTAGAGTAGAAGATAAAAATGTCTTAATTGAGAAGTAACATTTAAAATCAAATAAATAATAGAGCTAACTGTGCATATGCTTTGACTTTTTGTATAATTAAATATTCTTGTTATAATATTGGCATGGTGAAAGCCTAACCAAGCTACCAACCTCATCTTTTCATTAACCATCGACGTAAGACATAAAAATAATATGATTTTATTCAATGTTTTAATCTTTATGAATTATGATAAAAATATTTACGTTTAAAAATAATCAAAATCATTTCAAAGAGAAAACTGAACAATTGAAATATGTAATTTGCATAAAAATTACACATTCTAGGCAGAGAAAGAGCGCGAGCAAATAAGACTAGATACAGAAGCGCGTATCCAGGCACAAGATAAAGTGACCGCGTGGATTAAAGCCAACTGTTGGGACACTATGCTCACTCCGCGAGTTAAACTGTTCGCTATTTTTAGTCATTATCAGGTAAAGAAATGTTATTGATGAATATTTAACATAAAGCATGTCCGATTCTTTGATAAAATGGTAACAGCATGACGAATCATCTTTATAAAAAACAGAAAACTAAATGTCTAATTATACTATAATATCGATTAGTGTGTGATTTAGTGTTTTGTTTCTGATAAGTGTTTATAGATAAGTTAAATTGTTATACAGACGACCAATTCCGTGATGTTACAGGTAGAAAACTACGCAGTACTACCAACACAGAGAGACAATTGGCCAGAACTGCAACAGATCGAAGCACTCAGAGGAGTGGAAATGGAGAACGATACTGATATGTTTCGACCTTGGGAAGAATTTGTGGAAAAACCAAGCGTTGAAGATATTTCCATACCGTAATGATAATACTTAGTACACTACATAATATCGGTCTCCAAATTTTTATTTATTAAGTTTCAACGTACAATATTTGCTATTCGCTTTATTTTTTAAGCAGTTTATTTCTCTCATCAAGTTTTTTTTCTCAAATCCAGTATAACCAATATTTTTTCCATGTATCGTTAGTTTAATATGACTATTCTATGAATATCCTATACTAAAATCATTTTTCATTTATCTGAAACATATTCAATACAATTCTCCAGAGCCGGTCCCGAATCTGTGCTATCAATGAAATCCGCTCACAAAAGCATGGAGAGCCAAATGATAGCAGAAGCGCTTGTATCAGAGGAATCTCTAGAAGGTTCCCCATACGTGCTAGCGGGATCTAACGCACACCTATTTGTGGAAATACCCACATTCATGATACCGCAGACTGTGGCATTTAGCTTCCTGCAAATGAATTGGTTACAGCACATCGTCAAGGTATGAGTGTAGTACCAATTTTGATAAAATAGGTGACACGGCTATTTGATGATATCCTTAACGTAGTTCCAATTAAGTGAATACATGTGGTGATGGAAAAAGTATGTGTAGAAATAAATTATGATCCATACTGGATTCACAATATCATAGAAATATTCATTTAAGAGAGTTTATTGAAATACCCTCAATTTAAAATATTTTTGATAATGTTGCAGTTGAATGTGCAAAACATGCGATTGTGGTTCAACAAGCAATTCGATGATTTGATGAATCAAAAGAAACGCGAAGTTGGTCTCGTCGAAGAAAGAAATGCGAGGCTTCGTTTTATCATCGATGGTAATAAACTTCGCAACATTCAAGTGTTAAAAATAATTTAGTGTTATGAAATAAACATTCCATTAATAATATATACGTAATTAATATTCCAGAATTAAACAAGTTATCAGACCTTCGTGGCAGCTTCCATCATTTGACGATACTAATTCAAGACCCTGAATGGAAACAAGAAGAACAACCACTTAAGTTAATTAAAGTCGAACCAGAAGAGGTAAGTTTTAATTGAAAAACTTTTATACTCTTACTTTTCTTTCTGATTTATGTCAGTAAGGCCTGGTTTCACAGATTCCTCATATGTCGTGTTTAGATTAACTGTCAGCTAAAATCGCAAATAGTATATCAGTTATCAGCAAGCGCTTAAGCTGGTTTGCAATTATATTAATTATATTTTACTGTTTACAGTGTAGCATTGAACCATACATAAGCCCAAGCCAAATAGTAATTCCACCTCCAGACCCTGGACCAAAGGATGATTTCCGTGAGCGTGCTCTCATAGAAATGATGGATGGAGTTCTTGAAAAACTGTGGCATGAAGAGATAAAGAAACCTATTCCGATGCCGCAGTGTATGGTAAAATATTTTTTTTCTTGGTATAAAGTTTAAATTTAATAACTAAGTAAATTTTTGAAGTGAAACTTCTTGGCGTATTGAGAGTAAAATTTGAGAGAACAATTACTTATGGATAAGTTTAGAACGATGTAAAATTGATGTAGGCGTTATCTATAAACCGGGCTATACTAACTGTCAAAAATTCCTTGAAATGTATGAATCGCAATTACAACAAAGGCACAGAGCTATTATTTTTGGAGATTTTAATATCGACTTGTTAACAAAAGATAAAAATACCAAACTATACAAATATACTCTTAAGTGTAATGGACATATATTACTCAATAAACTAACTAAAAAATACAGCACAAGAGACTCCTCAAAAAAATCTATCATTGACCATGTAAGTACGAACCTTCAAAATGATAATTTTCATTTCGCAATAATAAACTCATGTATTTCCGACCATAAGCACATATACGTAGAATTAAAAAAATATTTACCCCCAAAAAGTGTTAAAACTCAATATAAAGCAATTAATTACGAAAGATTATCATCCCTGTCTGACTCCATAGTTGATACTGAAATAAACAAAGATTATACAATATTAGAAAATAAAATTAAATCTATTGTAGATAAAAGTAAGATTACTAAAACTAAATTTCTAAATCTGCCCCGAAAAGACTGGATAAACAAAGCAATTTTAACAGAAATTAACGAAAGAAATTTATTATGGTCTCAACTAAAAAACAACCCTAAAAATAAAAACCTTCAAATAAAATTTAACACTCAAAAAATAAAGGTAAAAAAATTTATTCAAGACACAAAAGATTCTTACTATTACCAAGAATTTACAAGGAATATAAAAAAACCCAAGAAATTATGGACTTTAGTAAATAAATTAGCTAATAACAAAACTGTAAAATGTACTTTACCTACTAAATTACTTATAAATTCTGAATATATTACCGAGCCAAATGAAATATGCCAGATATTTAATCAATATTTTTCTACAATAGGATCTCGTCTAGCAAATTTAATACCCCTACAATATCAAACCAACTCTTCCTCAACCTTACCTAAATCACCATCAAAAAAGTACGAATTATCCACTTTTGATCCCTGTACACCTAATGAAATTTTAAAAATTATAAATAACCTTAATTCAAACTGTAGTACAGGTCTTGATGGTATTACCACAAAAGCAATTAAATGCATTAAAGAAAAATTAAATCATACCTTAAGCGATTGTTTCAACCAAGCTATAAGTCAAGGACGTTTTCCGGATTCGTTGAAAATAGCGAAGGTAACTCCTATCTATAAGAGTGGTTCAAAATTTGAACCTGGTAACTATAGGCCAATTTCGGTGTTGCCAGTGTTGTCAAAAATATTAGAGAAAATTTTACACACGAGATTAGAAAAATATTTAGACTCATTTAATTTTATTTCAGTGCGTCAATACGGTTTTAAGCCAAAAAGTAACACTCTGTCAGCGACTATAGACCTGACTACTAAAATAAAACAGAACATTGACGCAAAAAATTTAGTTTTGGGAGTATTTATTGACCTACAAAAGGCCTTCGATACCGTTTCTCACGAACTTTTAATAAAGAAATTAGCATCCATTAACATTACTGGTAAAGCACTAGACATGCTGAAATCATATTTAAAAAATCGATCACAAATCGTTAAAATAGATAACTACAATAGCATTCCCTTACCAATTACGTGTGGCATACCACAAGGTTCGATTTTAGGCCCATTGCTTTTTTTAATTTATATTAATAATTTACAAGATTTAAAACTAAATGGTCATCTAACACTTTATGCGGATGACACCTGTCTGTTTTATTTTGGTCCCTCTATACATGACATGATAAAGCAAGCACAAAATGATTTAAATAAATTAAATAAATGGTTTCAATACAATCTACTAACAATAAATATATCTAAAACGTGTTATATTAAATTCAAAGCTCAGAACAAAATTATTCCACCACACGCTCCACTTAAAATTAATGGTGTTGTATTAGAACATAAAACCCACGAGAAATACCTAGGTTTGCGAATCGACAGCTCTCTAAAATGGAATTATCACATCGACCACCTAAAAAATAAATTATCAGCACTTCTTAGATCTCTGCGTAATATCACTTCTTGCATTCCTCATAAATTACGCCACACCATCTACAACACGTTAGTCAAACCTCACCTAATGTATTTAATAGAAGTATGGGGTAGCGCTTACAAAAATAAATTAGCGCCACTACAAATTTTACAAAATAAAATTATTAAAACCATTTTTAAATATCCTTTTTTAACTTCTACAAATAAAATCTACGACGATACTAAAATAATGAATTTAAAACAATTATACTTTTATAATACGTGTATGTTCATCCACAAAGCGCTACATAAAAACATAAATACAAATATAATATTCTCAACATCAAATCGCCACTATCCTAATAGACGAGCTAGCTATCTTGCCCTCCCGAAGATCCGAACGAATTATGGAAGGCGAACGGCAACATACGAAGGAGCACGTTTCTATAACGGATTGCCAAGCAAATTAAAAAGTGTAAACTCATTCATTGTATTCAAAAAACAATTAGCGAAACACATCCTGGAAGACCACACGCTCAAACTTTGAATGCAATGAATGAGTACCTAACCTAAACTTATGTTTATAGTATGTAACTTACTCTAAATTTTTATCTAACGAATGATATTTTTTATAAATACCTATGTTTAAAATTTAAGTTTCTCATGTAAGTGACTTTATGTCTTAATGGGAATAAATGTCTTTAAACCTTAAACCTTAAAATTTCAAGGTCGCGTCATGGCAATACCGTCACGTCATGGATAAGGCTATTATTTTGGTATCTTGTAATATTGCCAAAGGAGTTTTTCTTTTGTTAATATTTATAATCAATATTAATAATGAAGTTATTGTTTTTGAACTTATTTATCATAACAAACGTTTACAGCTCGATAAAGACCCAGAACATTTCAATGAAGATGACCTCCGCCTTGTTTTCGATTACGAAGCAAAAGTGGCGTTTAGAAATGAAGAACGCGAAAAGTATAGAAAGATGTTGCACGCTGAATATGCAAAGCTTTCGCAAGTTTTGAATGAGGGAATTGTTAAATTTAATCAAAAGGTAAAAATTTGGATTGATATAAAAAATATCGTATTCTCTTTTCAAAACATGGAAGTATAATAGTTTAATGGCTAATCTGAACTACAAGAAATTGGGCATACATGCAGATTATAATTTATATTTGTACATAGTTTTCCTTTCTTTTTATGCGGGTATCACGAATGAAGACATGGGCTTGTTCATAAAATACTATTTCAGGTAAAAGAGATGTGGTTGACAAAACTTCGAGTCGATTCTGTTATTGGCCAAGAAAATCTTAATCTGATGCGACTACGGAGAATAAACTTAGACAGAACCGAAATGGCTGAAAAATTGGAAGACATAAGGTAATTGGTAAACAATGCAATTTACGCATTGACTACATGGCATATAGACTTTACGAAAGTTCTTTACGAAAAAAGACATATCAAATACATAGAAGAAAAGTAAAAAATTCTGAATAGGATAAAATCACAGAAACATTCGGCAACTCGAATGTTTGGGCTTGGCTTGTCCAGAGCCTGACACCTTTGAAAACTGCCCATGTCCTTTCAGAAATGACATAAGCAAAACAGAAGCAGAAGTGGAAGTGCTCCAACAAGAGTTGCACAAGATACAACAAGAGAGTGAGGACTGTCAAGCGACGTACGAAAGCTTGTCGCAAAAGGACAGGCATTTGGACAAGACGTTCAAAAATCACTTTGCCGATCTGTCGCCTATTATTGTCGACCAGTGTTATAAATTTTTCAAGTAAGAAATATTGGATTGGGATTGATGTATTTTCTATAGATGTGAAGTTTTAAGGCGATTAATAAATTTGTCCTTTTCTTCTGAACTTTACTAACACTTCTTTCATATTATTTGTCAAGCACTCGACACGATGTAATAAGTAGCTTCAGTCCGAAAAAAGCAAATAAAGATGTACAATATCCCATGCTTATAATAGATTTCGCATTCAATGCATAATCTTTACAAAATGCTGTAATTTTCAGCTTTAAGTTCAGATTTACTATTCACAACTTATACTTTTGAATTTATAGTTGTGTACATTTTATAGTTTACAGCTTAAAGTTTCCAGTTTACACTTTATATTTTACATTGTACTTACGGATAAAATTTTACAGTAAATTATTACAGAAAGCGCCCCAAATGGCACCAGCGCGCGAGCATGACGCCAGCAGTGCTATACGAGCTCGCGGGCGCCGTGCTCACCGGTGTTCGCCCGCCGCTACTGCATGTTGATTGTGGCGATTTCTTCAAAGGGTTAGATCGAGTGCTGTACCTTAAAATGGGTCAAGTGTTATAATTTTTTTCATTTCCAGCAAAAATGTTTAATTTGCACTTTTTGTGCGCGCCTTGTATCTGCTTCAAGTGTTCTGTTATTAGAGTGATAAAAAATAATATCTAAATTAATTCATACTACATGACTTTATCAGATGTAGCAAAGTTAACATTTTCTCTCTCTCTCTCTCTCTCTCTCTCTCTCCATTTCTGAATAGTTATATACTAATTCTTCATAATTCATAATCAAATTTATCATGCAGCGTGGAACAATTGGACCAAAACAGCAATATGCCACCCGTGATGGACGAGGGGCTGTGGGCCACCATGTGCAAGCTGCGCCGCGTCAAGATAGAAAACGAAATTCGGGTAATGCCAATTTCTGTACGTTGTCGATATTAAGAAAAAAGATTGTAGCGTATTCTTTATCCAAATCTTAATTTAATTTCTGTTTCAGCTTTTGTTGTTCATTTGTCTACTGTGACTTTTACTTCTACATTTAATTTTACTTCTACTTCTGCTGCTACTGCCACTTTAATTTTTACTTTTACTTCTATTTTTGTCTCTACTTTTATTTCTTCTTCTACTCCTACTTTTACTCCTACTTCCACATATACTTCTTCTACTAATTCTAATTACACTTTTACTTTTTCTTCTTGTACTTCTACCCCTATTTCTGTCTATCTTACTATCAATATACATTTTTCAATCTACCAGATGCGTGCCATATGCCAAGAGATGGGTTACGTAGAGAGCGCAAGTACAGCTTGGCGTGGAGCAGCACACGCACGACGTGTGCGGTTGGCTCGACTAGCTGATACTGTGAAACACCATAGAGAGCAAGTGGAATTTGCTGCTAGGAATAAGACGCTGCAGGTAAGGGCACTATAGGTACACGAGTTAAAGTAGTTCTCTATAGGTAGCCAGGAATGAGGCACTCCAGGTCGTTTACTGTTGGAAACCATCTTGGAGGTAGGAGAGGGTTGATAGCCGTTAGGTGTAACTTATAGCAGCAGCAACCATAGTGATCCTTTATTGGGACCTCTTACCTTCTTATTCCATTCGCCATACTACGATTATGACTATGTCTGCACAAACTGCACTGACCAAGAAGCACTGTTACAAAATATATAAATATGAATGAATGAAGCACTAAAAATTATGTAATGCATGACATTGGAGACTTGCGTCAGATTCATCTCCAGTTATAAGCTGAAAAGTAAAAAATGTCGAATATATAAACTAATTTAATCAAATTATATTTTCCATTCTAGCTAGTTCTACCAGCGGGGCAAGTAGAAATAGTAACGACTGGTCACATGGAAGACTTTGAAGACGCTACGCTCATTCTCCGTGAAGACATCGAACAAATCAATAATCTTATTTTGGTAAAAAAGTTGTCTTCTACATTATGACCATAGCCAACTTTTTTTTCTTATTAAAAATCAATTTCATAAAAAATACAAGATGAGCATGTTGTTTTTCTACCACAGCCGCATTTTGTATACTACGTATTAATAAATTTGATTTTGATTATCAGTTGCAAATTTACCATTTATTTCTTTATGTTCTTGGCTCTTCAACAATATTCCCTCTATACCATATTATTTTGTCATTCCCTTCTATTCCATTTATAACCGAACCATTATAACAATCACACTAGCAAATTAACCTAACCAGAACTTAAAGCCAAAAATTTACAAATGACTCCCAAAATCCCACAGAAAGTGGGCGACTGGAAGTTACGCATGATGCGCAAGCAGATGGACTTCCGCAAGGGCATCCTCGCCAAGGAGTGGGAGCACGCGCAGGTCGCCATGAAGCTGCGACACATGCAGCAGGAGCTCTACTCCTACCAGCGGCTTAAGGTCAATATTATGGAGTTCCAAAGGGGATCAAACTCAAACATTTATTTATTCAATTAGACTTCCTTTAGAAGCACTTTCGAATCGTCATTACATATTTTTAACATTTACCAAAGAGTAAATCGCTACTATACGCCAATCGTTATAGTAGAGCACACGCATTTTAGTACTTTAATAGTTTTGTATTACACGTAGAGCAGGAACTGGGGCTCTGCTCCTACCAGCGGCTTAAGGTATACTAGAAACGATAATTAATTGGATTTGCGAAACAGTAAAGATAAAAGTGGGGAATTGAAAAGAGTAGATGTTAGAAAAGGTATATTTTTCGTGCCGTAGCGAGAGTTTTTCTCTTACTGTGACAAGGTCGTAACTATTCGATAACAGAAAGCATCAGACAATAGAAACACAACAACGGGCAGTAGAATTATAGTATATCTGCGGTACATGATGCAAGTTCGAATTATTATCTCCAGGTCATAATAAATAATTGATGAGGATAGAAGACCAAAGGGTGGTTATACTTGGTGCAGCAATCGTGATACAACAAAATTCATAAATTTTGTACAGGTACCAAAAGAACTGCAACTTTATCTGAAGAACAAGGAATTGGGCTATACAGACGAACAGGACTACCTTCGTATGGAAAAAGAGATGGAGGCGTCTAAAGTCTCTGTCAATAAAGTTCTTGCACAACTTATAAGAAGGGTCGAGGAACTTGAGGTATGAACTTTTCAGGGTAACAAATTAAGGGCTTGAAATTCGTTTGAGGGTAAAATCATAAATCACATAAAATTATTGCCAGATTGTACCCTTGTTTTTTTATTTAATGCAGTTTTCTTGCAAATACCTAATTTTACTTAGATAGACCAGTGTAGCCTCAACTGTCATCATTATCTCTTTCTCTCTACTTCTAACTTCGCTATTAATATTAGACAATAATATCATTTCCAATATTATGTAGAGGTAGACGATACTTCCATAAAGGTGTGACCAAATATAACGTTGTAACAAAATTCCTACAACCAAATAAATTTACAGATAAAAATAAACGCATTAGAGGCGCAAGCGCAGGACTTAGAGAAGCTGATCGTCAGCTTGAACGTGAAGGTCTCGGAGAAGCGATTGCATGAAGATCCGCTCGAGCCGATACGTATACGGCGTATCTTTAAGAAACGGTAAGAATTTGTGATGAAAAATCAGAATCTTATCATATGAAGTCCCATGTCCCCTAGTGGGGTAAGGGGCAGCATTATACATCTGTTTCACTGATCGATTTTCTTTAGGGACAAGTAGGTGATCAGCCTTCTGTGTCCTGCCAGACTGAGACATTTTTTTTTCTTCGTCTCCACCGGGAATCGAACCCAGGACCCCTCCGTTCTACGCTCACGCGTTAACCACTGTACCAAGGAGGCGGTCAATCTTAGATTAGTATAAAAATCTTGATAAACCGGACATATAGCAGTAAATATTAGTACCTACAGCACAAGAAACGACTTCTTTAAAATTCTGTCTCATAAAGACGCAATTGCTACGTCACCGATTCAGTACGTATTGAAATTAATTCATATATTTTATGGAAGTTGTCAATTTGGAATGCTTGGATATGTAGTCGGCGACATCGCTATGGCTTTTGAATCAGACAGAGCTCTTATAACCAAATCTTATTTGAAAATTGTTTCCAATATTAGTCAACTTTTCGATATTCGCCAACCGATTTACAGAATTTCTTAAAAAATTGCGTGTCAACTTTTTTGAAGTAAAACTTCTTTATCGGGGTTGGAAAAAAAATTAGTGTAACATTTTTTCGTTACGCGTGACATTTTTACGTTACGCGCCATCTTTTTCTTATCCCTACCACGCGTGATTCGACCAATTTCTGTAAAGTTGCATAATATAGTAAATTATTTTTTGAAAAATAAGGTCATAAAGAAGTTTCACTTCTTACGTGTGTAGACGCACACATTTTTTATTTTGATATTCGTCAACCCATTTTCAGAATTCCTTAAAATTTTGCCTCTTTTTTATTTCTCAGAATGGAAACCCTAGTAATGCGCAGTAAGCTGATCCGCGACGTGCAAGCGAACCACACCAACGTGGTGCTGCTGCAGACACAGCTGGAACTGCTGCGACTTAAGACCTTCCCCACGCTGGCCAGCTTCAGAACCCTGGAGTAGATGGAGAGGATTTACGACCAAGGGTTCTAACCTCTCCTCTAGGAGATGGGAAGGAACTAAGGGCAGAAGTTTTGGAATAGATGGAGATGCTGTCAAGTCATCTTTCATAATATGAAATGAAAATGGAAGAATTCCGATCTCGTTAAAAGTTAATATAGATAAAAAGAACGTGTATGACAAGCACGCGTGTCAGAAGTGAAACTTCTTTGTCAAGTTTAAAAGATACAAAATCGTCGCCGACGTTTCGGTTTTGCCATGTCGCGACCTTAAAATTTTACTCTCAACGCGCCTATAGAAGTTTCACTTCAATAAACTGTGTTCCTTCATGTGCATTTAGAAGATATAGGGAGTGTGTGTTGATATTTTGAAACGTTAAACTTAGTTTTCAAAACAAGTGTTTTAATTTAAGAATTGAATATGTTTAATTTAATTTATTTTAATAAATATAATTTATTACGTACAGCAGTTGTTTTATTTTCCTTACTGTAAGTACCTAGGTATTGCTTACCTACTTAGAAACCACAGATAGCCTAATATTGAAGTCATCATGAATAAGGTAAAATAAATAATAAAAAATTTTACGACTGCATAACAGTACATAGTAGGGCCACCAAACCATAGCCAACAAGTTTATTTTATTAAGGACTCTAGCTGCGCCCCGCGGTTTCACCCGCGAGCGTGAATGAGTTTCTTCTTTTAATCATAATGTTCCATAAAACAACACCTATATGTTACCTAGTGAAGATCCCGAAAAATCGGTTCAGCAGTTCCTGAGATTAGCCGAAACAAACAGACACACGGACAAAAATTGTAAAAAGTAAGTACTATTTTGGTATTACTTAGGTACAGTATATACATAATCATACTACTATATATTATTATGCAATTAGTAAAAATCGGTTATTTTAATATTAAAAACAGACACTCCCATTTCATTATTGGTAAAGATGTTTTTCGAAATTAAACTATACTGTCTGTTTAAAGGCTTAAACCGGCTACTCACGTAGGTACCTGCCGCAGGGACAATTTAGAAGAACAACTGAAATTGTTCCAACCGCCGCGGCCGCGGCGTACAAACGAGATTGTTCCACTATTGCCCCTCCGGCAGGTACGTGAATAGACGGCTTTACACGTAATTTTTTCTTAGCTCGTGTGCTGAGGTACTTATTGAAATTATAGTCAAAATAATTCTTCATACACGCTTGGGATTATAAACACAAAATATTGTGTATAATGTCTACGCCCCAAAGCCCCCTTATAGGAAGAATAACACTTTAAACCTAATTTTAAGGTTAGAAATAAAACAAATAAATGCGTTTCAAACATGTAATCCATAAACAGCTGAATACCTATCACATACATAATACTTCGGAAGATAATGACAATGCGTACAAAATATACAACCTCAAGCCTACAAAATGGCGTGTAAACAATTCAAAACGCTAAGATATAGTTGAGCCCTTTAACTTAAACCTTAAACCCTTAAACTAAATACTATTCGCTAGTAACTATTATAAACTCTAATAATAATTTTAATACACAAAATATAATTTCCAAATAAAATTTAAACAAACTTAACTTTAAATTAAGGATTTATTTGAACTATTAAAACTCTCAATAACATCCAAAATAAATGAATGATTGTAACATATTGGCCATAATTTTGCTAACTAAAACAATATATATAAAAGCTTTTAATAAATACATAATTTATCTGTAATTAACTAAATAAATAAAATTATTATACTTTGGTACTAAGTAGGTACCTACTTTGAGAATACATTTTTCTTTTTCAAAATATTTTACGAGCCATAACATTAAGCCTAAGCTGAATTCAAATTACTTAATACCACAAATCGATTTTCTTAAATATTCAATTAAGTTAGACTTTTGTACCAATATTCCTGAAATATTTGTTCTGTTTTTTTTGACGTGAAAACGTCTTATAATTCGATAAAGCCGGCTGCACGCACGAAAAAACATGACTCATGCGGCGTTACCTCGCTCTGACTCATCTGAGGCGTTCCATGTAAAGGCTTGAAGTCAAACAAAGAAGCACAATCGGACGTTGTCACGTTCAATTATCGTCAGTAAACCGACTTTACAGACAACCAATTTTTTTCTCAAATATTAAAGATGTTACCTAGTTAGATATAGGAATTTGGTAATGTTTTATAAGTTTATTTCTCTCTTGAAATATCAACGATACTTACATGTGTGTGGTATTAAATAATTTGAATTTATATTGCAATGGGATAATTACGAACTAATAGATTCATTTATTTACTGTGTGAATCTGCCATTGTCAGTCTCAATTTGAAAATGAAGGATTTCTTATATACCTATAAGATAAAGGCCATATGCATGATACCTCAAATAAATAATTGCATTTATATTTCCTACCCTCAATTATCCCAAAACACGTAAATAGACAACTACATTCAAAATTCGTTTCGTGTTATAAAATTTGCGTACAAATGCTACATATAGCTAACAACAAGTTTATACATTATTCAATCAATAACCTTATACATTTCTTCTGTAGTGTTCTCATGAAGATTTTATTTATTAATAAATAGGATAAAAACCTACTAATATTATAAATGCGAAAGTTTGTGAGGACGTGTGTGTGTGTTTGTTACTCTTTCACGCAAATACTACTGAACCGATTACAATGAAATTTAGCACATATATAGAGGGTAACTTGGACTAACACATAGGATAGGTTTCATCCCGGAAATCCCACGGGAACGGGAAAGCTAGTGTTTTATAAATTCCAATTATAATGACACAAAAAGGTGATATTTGACTGATTTAATAATTTAAAAAATATGTCTTGGCATATTTAACTAAGTAGGATTTTTTTGAAAACTTCGGTAAAATTTTTGACAAGTAGAGAAAATTTAAATTCAACGGATAAAATTTCGTGAGAACACCACAGAGTATAACGCGCGACATTAGGCAACAACTTGATACATGTATCACACGAATTTTAATCACATTTAATATTTTCCAAAGTCTCAAACATAACTGATACATCTAAAGCAAAATGAATTGATAATTTATACCGTAGACATTTTGTGTAAACTTTTTTCTTTGGAACTTAGGAAAATTAAAATTTTAAAATGTCTGTACGATCAACATTAGACACGGTATAACACAATCTTGTAGCAATTTTCAATTTTCCATAGATATTTCTAGAAAAACATAAAAGTAAAATGGCATAGGGTTAGGGTTAGGTCTTTAGAAGCAGTATGTTTCACTAAACCTTATTGAGTACTGAGTATCTTAATTTTAATACTGTTATGATATGTAAAGAGCGATAAGGGACTTACAAGAGGGCTATATTTGAAAAATTACATGGTATTTTCATTGTTGTTTATTTTTTTTAACGTGAAATAGTTAATGAAGTCATGAGCTATAAATGTCAATAGATATTCTATTGATTGATGTAGAAACTAATAGACTGTAGTGAAATATAGAAGATACCTAGGTATGTATTTCAGGGATAAAGATGTAATATAAATAACTACTGTATCTATGTACTATGTTTCTGTTTAAAATAAAAAAATGGAATTAAAGACTTTTTAACGGATTTAAAACGCAATTTATTCACTAGTCTCTAAGGATAGACCTTCTTGTCCACGCTCGATGTAACGTGTGCGAAATTTCGGGTTAATAATATAATGAATAAATCACGCTTATAAAATTCGTTAAAAAGTCTTTAATTTCTACAAGATGGAAGATTCTAAAATATGTTCGATTGAAGGGATGGGATACAAATTCTAGTCAAAATTTATTTGATAATTTCTTTTCTACTGTCGAAACATTTGGACCCGCCATGCCAATCCCATACTAAAGTGGGATAGCTTTGGGATAAGATTAGAGCGCAGTCCTCTGATCGTACACAATAACGGCGTCTGCGTCGAGGAACTGACTGTGCGACTTGCTGAGCGCTATGATCGCCGCGTGCTCGCTGCGCATTCGGTTCTTGTACTTTTTGCTCAGATTCACCTGTGATCAATATATATTAACAATATTAATGATTAGAAATTATAGAATTGGACTTACAAATAAGGAAATCTATATAAAAATGAATCGCAAAATGTGTTGGTAAGCGCATAACTCGAGAACGGCTGAACCGATTTCGATAATTCTTTTTTTATTATATTCCTTGAAGTACGAGGATGGTTTTTATGTAGAGAAAACGTAAATATGTACCACGGGCGAAGCCGGGGCGGACCGCTAGTGATTAATAACATTAACATTTATAAAATACTAGAGGTCCGCCCCGGCTTCGCCCATGGTACATATTTCGCAATAAAAGGTAGCCTATGTCCTTTCTCGGGTATCAAAATATCTCCATACCAAATTTCATGCAAATTGGTTCAGTAGTTTAGGCGTGATTGAGTAACAGACAGACAGACAGAGTTACTTTCGCATTTATAATATTAGTATGGATTTTCTAGTAGAAAAGGTCCTTCGAGCCGGATAAGGAAGGAATAATTTATTTCAATCATTATAATATGAATAAATATATATGAAATATGTGTCCAAAAAAGTCCATCAGTCCGTCTACCCAGAATCGGCCCAAATCGATTAGAGAAACAATTACCTTTAATACGAGCACACAGAACTTAATATTTGATACAAATTATGAATAATCTAATTAACAATATAAATTTTGTTGTCTGGAACAATGACCGCACGTTGCAAGACGATTAAGTACCTAGATACCGATTTCGGGTCGATGGCGTGATCGAACGATCAGTCCACATCCGCATTTTTATATTATCATTTATCATTAATGTGTGCGAGGTTGTAGGTATAATGTATTCATAAATAGTTAAGTTTAAAAATTTATTTTTACTAGCTACTACTATAAAATGTATTGTATGATGTCTCAACTTAGAAATATTTTGGCCTCATTTTCAATACTTTGCTGAAGATAATCACATGTTCAAATACATAGTTTACGATTCAAAATAAAATCATAAAATATTCAAAATTAGAAATGATCCTTCGAGCCGGATAATCGTTTAAATATAAAGGACACACAGACATACATTCATTTTTATTTAAATGTCACCGGTGAAGATTAAAACAACATAACAGTAATGTATTAATAGTTAAGATTTTTTAAAGAAACACAATTCACAAGTAATTACGTTTCTTTAAAAAATCTAAGCTATAGAATGCAGTTCCATCAAGAAGCATACAAAGTACAAGTGATAACTGCGTTAAAAACAACCGACTTCAAACTTGCACTTGCAACATTTACAAATACAGACAAAAATGCTCATAAAATAAAATCTACTGGGCCTATCCGAATAAAATTTTTATGGGACCAATTCGACACCATCCCGCATCAAACAAAAAAAGAATCACGTAAATCGGTTCAGAAACCTCGGAGTAATCGGTGTACATACATAAAAAAAACATACCGGCCGAATTGATAACCTCCTCCTTTTTTTGAAGTCGGTTAATAAATTATAGTCATATATTTTAAAAAATAATATAAATATTTCTCCATACCTTAGCATACAACTGGTGCAAATCATCTTCAGTAGAGAGTGGTCTCTGCTTGGGTCTGAGGAAGGCGGGCAGTGAGCGAGTCTTCAAGGCGTCTATACTTGCCGCACCCTCTATTTCGTCTAGCACTAAAAATAGTTAAAAGCTAAGTTTCCTATCTAAAGATAAATAAGTAATAATTTTATAATAACAATTGTGCCTTATGGCATTTACATAAAAAATAGAATTACCAAATATATTTTAAGTTTTGCCATAAAATATCTTGAATTATGTTATTTTTAATTTTAGTTTTATAGCATTCATTAGCATAACTTTAGCAGCATTAATAAAAAATTGTGATTAGACATTTCATCATACCCCTAAAAACTCCTTTTTACTATACACAATAGCTTGTTTTGAGATCGCTTGTTAATAAAGCCACCCTCTGTACTGGTTTAAGTTTCAAATTTCTTTTATTGACCAGTTTTTGAATACACAATAAAGTGTTAATAAATAGCTATACTAATAAAAATGAATAAATAATTAAACACATAAATATACTCACTCCCACTGGAAGCATATTGCGCAGCATCTCGGGGAGTATCCGGTACTCTATTCACATAGCAGTGTGCCTGCGGTCGAGCCTCCCGCTGGTGCCTACATTCTGCGTCCCCTGCGTAACTCGCTGGCCTGGTGTGCCGTTGTACTTGCACCTGTTCATGAATTTATTTCTTGAAATGATGTATAATGCACATAATGTTGTCAACATCCGTAATAATAATTCAGTATAGGGAGCCATATGTAAACATTTTTAATTTAAATTAGGTACATGTTTACATACAATTTGATGAAAATAGAAATGAATTTTTTTATAAGTATAGAGAATAAATAAATAATAAGTACATACCTCTGTGTGTTTAATTCTGTAACTATCTTGACATGTGTAGCTATGTCCCTCTTTTATTGTGTAGTTCTCTTTTAAATATTGTTCATCTAAAAATCAATAAAATTCATGTTGTATTAAAGCTTTCCATCTCATCTCATGTCATTATTGGACTATTTAACATACCAAACGATTTCTGATGTCGCGGCATTAGGCAGCAGTAACATATAATAATTAACAAAATAATAACACCGCAAATTCCTCCGATAAGCCAAGATAACCAAACAATTATAACGCGACCCTGCAAACAAAGATGCAGCGTAATGCATCAATTGCTATGATTTAAAAAAATATTGATTTTTCAGTGCATTCGTACCTGCTGAAACATTTCAATTATTAAACCAAAAGCGATTAACGCTTCTTTTTGATCCCTTTTTAAAATGTTTCCACAACATTTTAAATCTTTTTTCCTTCCTTAAACCTAAGAAAAATTATACAAAAAACCTATAATAAAATTCCTAAAAGCTATTCCTGCACTTGCATATTGTTTTTCTTCATTGTCTTTTTTAAATATTTTGCGACTGCGCGGTTTCCAACTCATGCCAAGATTCGTTCAGTAATGTCACATTCTTTGAAGTATTTCGATATGACGATATGTTAAAAAAACATTTTATCGATTAATCAAGTTGCTTTATTTACAAATATATTTGTTAGGTTATTGCAATTTTTGCAGACCATTGCCTCAAATGGCATATTCTATTACAGACGTAATTTTAAAATAAATTAAGATTCCCAGTTTTTAAACGTTAATATATATGTCAATATGCGTTCCTTAGCAAGCAATTTAATTATTTTATTTCTAACTTTATGAAACAATTTTTAGTTATTTATTAAACTATCTAAACAAAAAATATGCAATGTTCTTTTCATTTAGTTTCAGTTTATTTTTGTGTCATATTTAATGGAATATTAAAATATTCTATTTATAAATTTATTTAACACAAACACGCGCGCAAATTGGAATATTCGCTTAGTTGATATGTCATGTTGAACGTAATTTGATTTCGTTTTCGTCTCTGTTTTCGTAAGCGGCTTCAATTATGTACTAAATAAAGCAAACAAGTCGTTTGTTGTTGTAAACAAATATCACAGCTGATTGTCTGATTCGTCTGTGTTATCAATTGTATTACCCCCTCGGTGTCAACTATCGGACGATATAGCGTCACAAGTTATTGTGAATCCTCGGACTTCGTCTCGCCGATCACAAAGCGTCATATAAATTGCGTAAACTATACGAGGAAATTATAATTCAAGTTTACTGTTTACTCGATGAGTACATTCAACCCATAATATTTAAATTAAAAAGAAATATGCGGTGTTCATATTTGTTTTATTTCATAGTTACAGTGTTTTGCTTATTGACGCAGAAATCTTTTGGTTTATCGCCGGTTATTTTAAGTAAGTTTATTTCATTATCTCCCAAGCATGCAATTTCTTGTATAGTCTAGAATGTGTTTTAACTGATATTCTCGACATTGTTTACTTAAGTTTATTTTTAGCCTTTGTCATCACACATTTATATGATGTCTTATTTTAATATTTTTTACAGTACCTGGCGATGGAGGCAGTCAATTGGAGGCTAAATTGAACAAAACAAATGTCGTGCATTACATGTGTGCGAAGACATCCAATGATTATTTTAATATTTGGTTGAACTTGGAACTTTTAGTGCCGTTTGTGATTGATTGCTGGGTGGACAATTTACGATTAGATTATGATAATGTGACGAGAACAACAAATAATCCTCCGGGGGTTGATATAAGGGTGCCGGGGTGGGGTAACCCTGAACCCGTAGAGTGGTTGGACCCCTCACATGAATCACCGGGTGCATATTTTAATACTATAGGTGATGCTCTTGTGAAAATTGGTTATGTGAGAAATGTGTCATTGAGAGGAGCTCCATATGATTTCAGAAAAGCACCAAGTAAGTTGACTTTTTTTTCATGTTTTCGTCTTTTTCAATTGCAAATAAACAAATTCTAAAACATTACGAGTCTGAGGGTCTTGATATTGTATTTATTAATTTACTACACAAAAATTTAAGTTTATTCTTCTGATGTTTTCATAGTTAGACAATTTATTTATTTCTTTTACAAAAATTGTTTTATAAGAAATAAAAGTATGTTGAACTCAACACTTTTGTATGCACAACTGAATATTTTAAAATAATATTCAGTAAACAATGGCAGCGCTCACCAGAGCATAACCTGTTGAAAAATATAAATATTTAATTAAGAACAAATTTTGAGTTCATAGCTCAATCTTCAAACTTTACAGTCTTTAAAATGACAATGTTCTTCATTTTAGATGAAAATGTAGAATTTTTCGTCAAGTTAAAAACGCTGGTTGAAGAGACATACACCATGAACAACAAGTCATCTGTGACGCTACTAACTCATAGTATGGGAGGAGCGATGGCACTGCACTTCTTACGATTACAGACGCAGGCCTGGAAGGATCTGTATATTCGAAGAATGCTATCACTGTCCACACCCTGGGGAGGCGCTATGAAGGCGTTAAAAGTATTTGCTATTGGTAAGTAATGGAGACATTCTATTATGGCCTGCGATTTGGAGATCCATGTCCAGTTTGCAGCATTAAATATTCTGTTAATAAAAATAAGGAATAGTTAATATATGAAATTAAATCTTAACAAATGTTAAATATGTTCAATTGTAATATTCAAATGCTTTGTTTTTAGTGCTTTTTGATAATGAATCATTTACAATTACATTGTATAAACGAGGAAAAGTGTTGTCTGATCAATTACTTTGTTGTTTAATGGTAGTTTAGTAGGTTTTACAATTACATATATAGATTTGTCTAACACATTTATGTAAGGTCCACAGTTGGGTCAATATGTCCTTTACAAGGGAAAATAATTAACTAAAATTTAGGCTTTCGAGGAACGCTGGTATTTATAATTCTAAAATAAAATTCAATAAAATTATGGCTAACTATAAACTAAACATTATGTTATGTGAGCCAAAAAAAAACAGGTCGAGTCTTAAGAATACGTAACTTAGACTGCGTGTTTTGTTACTAAGGTGGCAATTACGCAATGAAACTATGAGTCGAAAGGTTTCTTTATATGCTTATGTTTATATCATAACAGTTTTATTTTTCACTGAAAAATATTTGTTAGTAAATTTAGTATTAATGTTTTGCGATTAATAAAGCGTATGTTTGTTTACTATGTATTTTACGCCTATCTAATTCGCGCTTTCGCGGTACGCGTTTTGATAAAACACGACCCTGACCTTATAAATTGACGTAGGAAGATGGACTCAATTAGTAGCGATTACATTGTTACTAATAAATTAATAATAATATGTGTTATTAAAATGACCCGCCCTTGCGCTTCTTAATATTTTTATAATTACCGGCGCCGCTTTGCAATTATCTCACCCATAAAAAAATATCTAATACGGAGATGCTAAATTCAAATTTTACTAGATTCATATTCAGGAAAAAATTTGACAAATATTTTGTTCCGCACAAGTTTTTTCCTGACTACCATGCAAAAATATTTTATCTAGAATTTTGTGCTAGACTCTTATAATGTTAAATTTACCTAGACAAAACTGCAAAATAACACATACCCATATATACTTAATTACGTCTCTATAATTTGCACGGAATATTTTCTATGTAACTACCTAGTATTGCTTCGTCATGCATATGCCCTACATTTTCCTTCTCAATGGACTAATCGTTGATCCATTGAAAAGGAAAACCAATGTGTCTGAGTGTTTGTAAACAATGACTTTGCTGTATCATGTTATGATTGCGTATGCCGTATGCGCATACATAGGTGATTAAACTACAGATTTTTGTATACCTATAGGCTAACCTAATAAAGATAAGTGGATGGGTAGTGAATTTTATAAATACGTACTATATTTGCAATAGATACTATAGCATTGTATTACAGTATGTGCCGTAAATTAAATAATGTTACTCATGCATTTTAAGTACATAGTTATTGATTTTATAATAAAAAATGAACGTGTGTGCCGAGCACACAGAAGTGAAACTTCTTTGGCAAGATTCAAAGATAAGGCAAATCATCGCCTTACTCCATGACGTGACGGTATTGCCACGACGCGGACGCGACCTTGAAATTTTACTCTCAACGCGCCTGAAGAAGTTTCACTTTTGACACCTGCGGTCGACACACACGCTCTTTTTTACCTTAGAAACACTACCATACATTATACACATTAAACAAATGTCCATCCAGGCGACGACCTCGGTTCTCTAATACTGCGCGAAAGCACGATGCGCACAGAACAGATCACATGTCCCTCGCTCGCGTGGCTTCTGCCTTCCCCCAACTTCTGGAAGCCAGGGGAAGTGCTGGTGCAGACCGACAAGTTTAATTATACTATTAATGACCTGCAGAGGCTTTTCATGTGAGTAATTACGATAATCTAACCTTATTTCCTTCCCATACTTACCATGATATTTGCTTTAGGATGTTCGACTCAACTGTACAGACTACAGTGTACTTCATTTAGAAGTGTTTTGTGTTGTTTTATTTCAATTTTGTACGTATATTCAGCTCTTCTACCCCGACACAGTCGATGTTAGGATCTTTCCGAAATGAATTCATACGTACTCTGGATAAGGTTGCCAGTTTTGTTCTGTTCGCCTTCCGATTTTCTCTGAAATATGACGATCCAAACCATTTCTAAACGAAGCCTAGTCTAAAAGTCTTATTTTGATTATAAGGGCTTGAAAGTTCAATAAATAAATGCCTAACATAATATGATTAAATGCTGGATAAAATCTGAGCTATCCGATGATCTGATAACAAATGGTCCTTACGTCCAGGGACATGGACGTGCCGAACGCGTGGGAGATGCGCAAGGACACGGAGCATTTGTCGCGGGACTTCTCAGCGCCTGGTGTTGAACTGCACTGTGTTTATGGGTATAACATCTCCACTGTTGAACGGTAAGTGTTTCGAAATATGGGCAATATCATTTGAAGCTCGTAGACTAATGACGTGAAAATGTATAAGTGAGGTTGTGATGCAAAATAATGATAAGAAATTAAGCTACATGTTACATATTTTAATTTGGAAGACCTTTTTTTTAAGTGGGGAAATCTTCCAAAGATACCCACGGCCCCCGGGGAAGGAGCCGTGGGTTATGTCGGATTCTTACCGACTAAAACCCCACTGCTTTCCGTCGAGCCGCTTATGATAGGGCCGCGGCTAATTTGGTAGACCTAAATTAATGTTGTCAAAATTTGTTTCTAAAATTAGTCGCTTATTTTTTTTTACAAATTTTCTCCGATGATACAGACCAGAGTACATAAATTTTAGCATATTGATCAAAATATTGAATAATATTTGAATCTACTTACCAGTATATTATAATTGAATATTAAAAGTAACCATTATTTCCAGGCTAGTATACAAGCCAGGAACCTGGCTAGATGGATACCCCACTTTACTCACAGGGGACGGAGACGGTACAGTCAACTTACGTTCTCTCGCCGCTTGCACTCACTGGGCCAAACGACGCACCCCTAAAAATAATCTCATTGGCAAATCTGTCAATACCCTGCCACTTAATACGAATCTCAATGGGAAACCCGTCAAAACCCTGCCTTTGTTAAAGGCAGAACATTTAAAGATACTCCACGATCCTCGCGTAATAGAATACGTGACGACTGTGCTGGGGAATGACGGGAACTGATGACTTATAGTGAAAATTATGAATGTGGTGCTCTTGAGAGGTGATAGGTTTTCAAAGAGTTTTGGGATGGTGACCAATCCAAGCCAAAAGATTGGTCAAATGCGCAGTTTCGAGTGTGGTAGTTTACTACCTCACTTGAGCTTCTACCATCGCAGCTTTTTGGAATTAACTGAAATGGAGTAATCAGGCAGTATTATACGTAACTTATAACTCTACCGATAACTAGGGTGCTACTGAAACTTGTAAGATCTAACATTTTTACGGATGGAAAAAGTGTTGTCTTCCTCATATTTTGAATTTCCTGTGCATTTGGCTAATATTTATCGAGCTTGGTCACTGAAACCGATATTCTGTGTGGAAAACTATTATTATAAGTATAAAGATTACTGTGAAAATCTGATTAATGTACAGTAACGTGTATTTGAAGATTATAGTGTCCATTAGAAAAATAAAATACGTAACGCAAAGCGCGCGTATAAGTGTAAAAATTAGCTAAAATTTATTTGTTTTTAACCAAGTTTGCTGTGCATTGTTTTCTTGTGATTTAATTCATGATTTTTGTGAATAACAGTAATTTTTAATAATAGCTCATACCAAATGAAGTTGGTGTTATTTATTAAGCGAATATCTCAGTACTCATTTTATTTGTTTATGTATAGAATGTGTTTTTCCGTATAAGCTCTCTTAAGTTTGCTCTCTGATTTTTAATATTTTTTTATCTGCCAGTTTATTAAAATAATCTACAGAACGTTTATTTAGCCATTTTTTTAATTTAAAGTGTTACCATAATTTAATTGTTATGTTATTTGTTAAAACAATGTTTAAGTTGATCTCTTTATGTGCTAACAGAACTACTCATTTCTTTTGAATTTAATATCATTAGTGAACTTTGCTGTGATAGCAATCTAAATGCTCATTTAAATGACACTATCTATTTACGAATAGTATTTTATATTTATCTGTATTCAGGTTATTGTGTATCTGCTATAGTCAAATCCCGAAACACAATCTCTACGCGGAAGGACTGGTTTATCTTAGGTTTGGCAAAAGCGATCGGGCAATCCTCGAAATACATTTGAATTTCACCCTTTGACTGAAGTCAGCAGCAATCTCGGGCGTAAGCATAGGCATCGCCTCAGCTAGACAACGATCAACGAAAATTGTTTAGTAAAAGGCCCAAATATTACATTTATTTGGGCTTTGACAGTCATTATGCCAGACCTGAGGTTTGACTATAACATAATATATATGATTAATTTCTAAATATATATGATTTGTAAACTTACTCATTATTAGCGTATATATAAATTTTATTTATGAAAGGAGTTATTTTTATCTTATTTTGTTTTGTGTAAAGCTTCCATTTGGTTTAATTTACTAAAATATGAACTCTTAAAATTGTGCTAACTTTGACTTGCATATTTAGTGTGAAGTAGTTAGTAGAGATTCATCTTTGGACTTACGTATAATATACGTACCTACGTATAATTTGAAAAAATATTATATTTTTATTTGAAAAACGGGTAGTGGATACAGTCTGACACGAATTAATATTTTGGTTATATTAATCACAAAATTATTTAGCATCTGTAGTTAGGATTGATAAGAACGTGAAAGCCAAATACTTTATGAAATAAAAGTAAAGATAAATAATTATTGAATTGTTTTATTCATTATGCTCCTATTCCCATCCTCAAAATTTACCAGCTTAAAAGTAAATTTTAAGTAATCTGTAGTGATACGCAGATTTGCGCGATGTTCAATGTTAGTGAAAGTGTCTTATTCTCATTTTAGAAGTCACTATACTTATTTTAATGCAAGTCTACGGATAGTTTAAATGCAAAACGCATCGAACTCTGCGCGCCCATTCAAACCCTTTTTTACATTGGTTGTTAATTATTTTTTCATGCAAATACACCTAATCGGATATCTATGAAATTTGGTACCGAGATTCCGACTATAATGAATAAAAATAAACCAAATGCAAGAAAGTTATCAGGAAGCTCAATTTTTATCCACTCTTTTTCTCACATGATAAGATCTTATCTATACCTACTAATATTATAAATCTGAAAAGTTTGTTTGTTTAAACGCGCTAATCTCAGGAACTACTGGTCTGATTTGTCACGAAATTCTTTCGGTGTTAGATAGCCCATTTATCGAGTAAGCCTAAGGCTATAGGCTATATATCATTACGCTAATACCAACAGTAGTACAGCCACGCGGATAAATTTTCCAAAAGTTGAGGGTGCTGGGTGTAACAAAATGAAAATCTCCATTGCATAATATACTACTGTATTCAACTTAACACCAATACAAAATACAGATAAGAATATTTACAACAAAATTTCCGTGAAATGAGAATCAAATGAATCTAAACGCAACTAACGACATACGACTTACATCTAAGTAACAAAATAATATCACATTTTAAATTAATATACATGTGCTTTCAAACCTGACTTTTATTTGTAAAACAATGTTGTCTCTTTCTTTAAATCATTTGACATTAAATTGACAGAATAGTGCTTATAATACCATTAAATGAATTACAAGAGAAATTATTTTTTGGTTATATAATACCAAATATTCGAATACAATACTATTAAGGCTGGTTACAGAGCTTGACCGACCATCAGTGCGTACGTCAGTCGCGCTTGTCATATGTATGGAAATTCATAAAACCGTTCATAGCTAGACCGACCATACGCACGCGTATTGTCATGCGCATTAGTGTCATAGTCATACACATTGTTGATGCGTATCGTCAGGACCGACGGTACGCACTGACGGTCGGTCAAGCTCTGCAACCAGCCTTAGACATTACCAACGCGTGAGTATAACAAATATCACCGATTCCATATTTTACGATTCGTTTTTCTTATGTACAAGTAAATTTTGACATAAATAATACCAAAAACTAACCGTACATAAGAAAAAACGATTCGGAAAATATACAATCGGTAAATCTATATTAACTACCCTTAACCAACCGCTTAAGGAACTACATAACAGTGCATTTTTGTTTAGGATTTTTAATAGTTAATACATTTTTAAGTATTCACAAATTAACATGCAAACAGCTCAACAGCTATTATTTTATATAGATATTTTGTAAAAATCAATACAATTACATGCCCAATATGACTTAACACAATTTTATAAGACTACCATATATCTTTAGCTACAAATTTCTTCATTTTTTGTGAACCATACAAACATTCTACGAACTTCACCAATTATTTATAAATGCTGAATATTTTCCAACTTGCAAAATAAAAACGAACGATTCTCGTTTTCGTCCTAATTCCTCTCGTTTTTAATTTCATATCATAATTTTAATTATAAAATTGCAAAAAGAAGCTGAAAATTATATTTTTTTTTATATTTGGTTGATGTACTTTTGAAAACGAGACGTTTTTATTTTGCACTCTTTTTACATTGAATATACAGAATTCATTTTGAAAATCATAAACAATCGTTGCCTTAATTGAAAATAAATAATTAAATTATTTATATAGAGAAACACATCAATTCACATCTAAAACCTAATTTTCCTTGATTATATTCAATTTTAAATTTTAGTAAATATCTCTAAAGCCAATATACACTAATTCTTAAAAATATCCCATGTTATTTTATTCAAAACGATAATTTTCCTTGTTAGATTTTGACGTTTTTCTTAAGCCGGGTACTCACTAGCGAGCCGTAACTGTAACACGCGTACACACTAGAACCTAGTTACTGTATCACGCATTCAGAAATTAATTTTCAACGGATTTTAAACGCTATTTATTCATTATAATATTATTTTCCCGACGTTTCGCAAACTTTGCAGCGAACGTTGTCACGGGGAGACATATAATGAATAAATCGCGTTTAAATTTCGTTAAAAATCTTTAATTTCTAAATGTATAATACTCGCGTAAAATCAAACACTAGAAATACTATGTATCACGCATGTTACGGATACGGCCCGCTAGTGAGTACCCGGCTTTATCGAGGTTATTTCAAGATTCAACCATAAGTAAGGAAAAAGCGCTTTAATATGACCGTTATAATATTAAGGCTTTTATAATGACTAAGTTTTCTCTACAAATGTGAAAACATTTATATATAAAAATTTTGAGAACATTTTTGTCTTCTTAGCATCTAAAAAGCCATCTTCGCTGGAATTATAATAATTTTGAAAGTGTGTAAATACCATTGCATTCACGTAATAATTTATATAAATATAATATTATTGAAAAAGCAAAATAACTGAACAAAATCATTAATTTTTATCCATTAACCGTTATAATAAAGAACATAATTTAAAATGCGGATCATACGAACTCGCTTACATTATTTATTTTTCTCTTTTTCCAAGAAATTAGTTTTTTTTTCCTTTATTAACTCATTAATTAAGTTAGTTCATTATAAATGAATTATATTCAAAAACACTTTAAACAAAAAAAAAACTTTAAATTTAACCAAAATGTAAATAATTTCCTTCCAAAACTTTCCTATTTAACGCATTGTCACACTATTCTCGACGACTCTAAACTCTAACCGTCTTATTACAAAAAGTTAAACCTGGTTTAAACCCAGACTATGAAGTCAAGGTTTAACTTTAGTACAGAGGTTTAAACTAATCCTTATTTATAGTTGTTGTCTATGGTTTAACGCTAAAACATGTTTTATAATAAGACTTTCACTTAGATCATGGTTTTAATACATTTTACACCCGGTTTGTAGGTAATCCGTGTTTTGGAATAAGACGGGAACGATTAAACCATAGACAAAAACAATAAATAATGAAAAGTTTAAACCTCTGTACTAAAGTTAAACAAAGACTTTATAGTTTAGGTTTAAACCAAGTTTTTGCAATAAGACGGTAAAACTTTACGCAATAACATACCTTAATCCTAACACAATAAGATCAACATTCGCATGCGAATTCAATCAGTTTGTCCGTTCAAGCACGTACGATTAAGCACCATAATAGGCAATGATGAAGCGCCTAATGTATATATGAATGATCATACTTGTCCCGTCTGTTTGTTTGTTGAATCGAATGATAGAAATAGGTAGGTTGGATAAGAAGGTTGCGGAAGAATTCTAACAAATACCCGCGGCCCCCTCATTAAAGCGGCTCGACGGAACACAGTGGGGTTTTAGTCGGTAAGAATCCGACATAACCCACGGCTCCTTCCCCGGGGGCCGTGGGTATCTTTGGAAGATTTCCCCACTATAAAAAAAAAAGGTTGGATAGGGTAGAAAAAGGTAAAAGGTAATAGCATTCTATTAAGGAGGTTTTATCGTTGAAATTTTTTTTAGATTACGGTATAAAGAAACTAAATTAAGTGAATAGTTGTAACACAGGTTTAGACGAAGCAAGAATTTTGGGAAGGGATAATAGATCAAAATCAATAAATATGATATTAAGATAATAGGTACGGTTAGTCTATAAATCAGTAGAAATCATTACAACAATTCATTTAGAAAAAGAAAACGTTCAAGTTCATCATTAGAGTTCACACCACGTAAATATATCAACAGCGTTACCATAGCAACAAAATAAACTGAGCTTTTCATTGTAGATGGAGAGCGTGGAGGGGGGAGTTCGAGCAAATGCGTTACCATAGCAACCGCACAGTCAGGACACGTGCTCAAAACTGTATTCGTATCAGGGCGCGAGAGCGCCGTAGGTAGTTCGAACAATTGCGTTACCATAGCAACCAGACGCGAGACGTTCCATTTGTTTATACCGGTTACCATGGCAACCAGACACGAGACGTTCCATTTGTTTATACCGGTCACCATGGCAACCAGACGGGACGCGCTGTACGCTTACACCGCGAACAGAACAAACTGATAGGCGTGGCTCTACCTCCACAACTCCGGCCGGTAATACACGTACACGGCGAGTAGAGCAGCTGTTAGAGCGAGTAGGGTGCGTCTGGGGGCGGCTCGGCGGAGGGCTGCGGGGATGTAGCGGGAGTTCAATAACCTACGTTGCCATAGCAACCGCGTTACCATGGTAACCAACCAGACGGGACGCGCTGTACGTTTAGTGTTTACATAGTGAACAGGACAAACTGATAGGCGTGGCGCTACCTCCACAACTCCGGCCGGTAATACACGTACACGGCTAATAGAGCGGCGGTTAGAGCGAGCAGGGTGCGTCTGGGGGCCGCTCGGCGGAGGGCTGCGGGGATGTAGCGGGCGAGGGGGGAGGGGCGCGCGGGGACGCGGGCAGCACGCCGCCGGCGCATGCGCTCCTCGTCCAACTTGCGCTGCTCCTCTCTGCGAACCATTATTGCATTTATGTATACATGTTTATTGTTAATTATGCACAGGAATAAATAACAATAAAAAATGTGTGCGTGTACTAGTGTACACACGTAAGAAGTGAAACTTCTTTACAACCTTATTTTTCAAAAACAAATTTACTATATGCAACTTTACAGAATTACGTCAATCATGCGTGGTAGGGATAAGAACGTTACGGAAAAATGTTACACTAAATTTTTTTCCAAACCCGATAAAGAAGTTTCACTTCAATAAAAAATGGAATGGAATGGTCAGGAATGAAACTGAAAAGATTCAAAGATACCAAAATCGTCGCATAACGTGACGGTGTTACCATGACGCGACCCTGAAATTTTATTCTCAATCCACCTATTATGAAGTTTCACTTCAGTAATACAGAGACACAATACATAAATAAACTGAGGTATAAGCGGCATACGCGTAAAGAAACTTTCCATTTTATGTCAGCTAATTAGGCGGGTTGCGTTCAATCAGTTACATTGCTAACTCTCAACTTAGAATTTTAAGAATGAAATAACATTTTTTTTTTTCAATTTTGATTGAAGCAAATCAATTTTTGAAAAGCTTTGAATGCAGTTCTATTTCTTTTTAAAAATAAAGGAATGTTTCCTTTCAACAAAATTTGCTATCTCCAGTAATTAAGTACTTTCCCTCCAGGGCCCATCGAAAATTTCCACACTTTATAGTTTATTACAATAAATTATATAAGAAAAAGAAATTATAATCTACTCACTCTCGCCTCTCGAGCGCAGCGACTTCCCCCTCGAGGTCGGTCGGATCGTTCTCGTCGTACAGCTTCTTGGCGACCACCAGGATGTCTTCGAACGGCAAGTCATCGGGTAGCTGGGAGTTATGCAAAATATATAAATTAAATGTTATAGCATTATAAATTGTTTCTTAAAGATAACGAACAGTTTCTCACATTTACTAAAGTCACAGGTAAGTAACCCGACAGAGCAGACATAGTTCCTTATAGTGGTATTTGCTATAGTCAATTGTGCAGTAGTAAATTCACTGAGAAATTTAGCAGGGCGTCGATAGTCACTTACCCGGAAGAAGAGCAACCAGTGCGATTGGTAGAACTGATAGAGCGGCCGGTAGGGCTGGTAGAGCGGCCGGTAGAGCTGGTAAAATGGCTAGTAGAACTGATAGAGCGGCCGGTAGGGCTGGTAGAGCAGCCGGTAGAGACGGTAGAGTTAGTAGAGCGGCCGGTAGAGCTAGTATAGCTGGTAAAATGGCCAGTAGAGCTAGTAGAGCAGCCGGTAGGGACGGTAGAGTTAGTAGAGCAGCCGGTAGAGCTAGTAGAACTGGTAAAATATCCGGTAGAGCTATTAGAGCTGGTAAAATATCCGGTAGAGTTAGTAGAGACCGCTAGAGCTAGTAGAGCTGGTAAAATATCCGGTAGAGCTAGTAGAGAGGCCGGTAGAGCTAGTAGAGCTGGTAAAATATAAGATAGAGTTAGTAGAGAATATCCGGTAGAGTTAGTAGAGAGGCCGGTAGAGCTAGTAGACAGGCCGGTAGAGCTGGTAAAATATAGGGTAGAGTTAGTAGAGAGGCCGGTAGAGTTAGTAGAGCTGGTAAAATATCCGGTAGAGCTAGTAGAGAGGCCGGTAGAGCTAGTAGAGCTGGTAAAATATAAGATAGAGTTAGTAGAGAATATCCGGTAGAGTTAGTAGAGAGGCCGGTAGAGCTGGTAAAATATAGGGTAGAGTTAGTAGAGAGGCCGGTAGAGTTAGTAGAGCTGGTAAAATATCCGGTAGAGCTAGTAGAGAGGCCGGTAGAGCTAGTAGAGCTGGTAAAATATCCGGTAGAGTTAGTAGAGACCGCTAGAGCTAGTAGAGCTGGTAAAATATCCGGTAGAGCTAGTAGACAGGCCGGTAGAGCTAGTAGAGAGGCCGGTAGAGACGGTAGAGCTGGTAGAGCGGCACTCACCCGGGAGAGCAGGCAGTGCATCATGGCCATGTCGGCGTCGCAGGCGAGCACGTGCGGCGCGCGGTGCAGCACGAGCGCGGCGGTCACGTACACGGGGAACAGCGGCGCGGCGCACAGGAAGTAGTCGTACAGCCGCACCACGTCGCTGTACCGGTTCAGGCTGTGCCCGAACCACGTCAGGTACCAGGGCAGCGCGAACATCGTGCCCACGCCCGATCTGGTCATGTAATATGCATTGTAATGATGCCAAATCGTCAAGTTTAAGTGCAAGTCACAATGGACCGCAAATTTACAATTACAATGGACATTTAATCTTCGTAAGCAACAGGTAATTTCTAAAATGAAAGCTAGGTAATTTTGATGAATCCAATTATAAAGCAATATATTACTTCTCAAACAATTTTTTGAAAATAACCATGAAAAATTGGTGTAACTCAAAAATCTATCCCGGCACAATAATCAATAAACATCACTTCTTTCGAGAAATCAAAATAAAATAATAATCATAAGAGAGATAGTAGTGAAACAGTTTATCAAATAATAAAAGCAACAACTCACTTCTCCAAACACTCAGCCAACCGATCGTCTGCTCTCCTCACAACAGGCAGCATGTAGTTCAGTAAATGCTGTGTTGGTTGCATGGTAGCTTGCATGAACGGGGCCAGCGGGGCCTTAGGGCCGTACGACAGACGACATAGTAACGGGAACGACGCTTTGTCCCCACAGACGAGTAGCAACGTGATTGCTACGTCGTGGTAACCCTGAGATGTTTCAACTTAGCGATTAAGAAAAATGTTTAAACTGTGCAATTTTCAAATAATAATATGAAAAAAATAGTTTGAGAGTTACAAATTATTCCTATTAAAGTAAATAATGATTCTTTCTCTGAAACTTTTGATAAGAATGAACCATTTTTATTTGCTTACACTTTCTATAATTTAAGAAAATAGTACAATTTATCTATTATTTAAAAGATAGAATAAAATTTATCATATTTGTTGCATAAATAACTTCTTGAGTTATTTGCATGTAAGTCAAATGACAATTCATAAAATAACAAACAAAATAACATTGCTATCTAAAAAGTATATGCCTCTCTACTATCTAATTCATAAAATACCACAATGAAAAACCGCATGCATTATTTTTACCATTAAAACCTTATCTAGATAAAAACTAGTGCACCCTGTGAGTGCACATAAACCTATATTTTGAAGTCGTAAAAAGCGCATGAACAATAGCATTGTTATGACAATTCATATTTCTGATTGTGGGACAGAATGTTTATAAATATAATTTGATATAAGTTTGATACATTGGTTTTTTTTATATTATCCACAATAAGTAGGTAAACTTGATATTTATAATTTTAGTTTATTGATAATAAATTAGAGATGCGCCGAACAGTGGTTTCACCGAATAACCGAATAACGAATACTATTCGGTTAGAACCTTACCGAACCGAATATTCGGCCGAATTATTCGGTTCAATGTTTTGACGTGTTTTGATGCGTAAACCGGTTCTAACGGGTCGCAAGTAGCTGCCGGCTCGGTGGCGAGCGAGCCTTACCTCACCGCCCGCCACCCGCGTATATCGCCCGCGCACTCCGTGCCGTCTCAGTTGTGTTGAAACTTCGCACAAAATATTAAAATTTTTAAATTGTTTAAAAATTTTATGTTATTACTTTAAGTTAGTGTTTGCAATATGAGCGGACGTAATGTCATTTTCTATTGGGACTAAAAGCATTGTCTTCTGACTTCAGGACTTAAAGTATTATAAATATTAAATACTGAGTAAGTTCTAATAATAAACATGATTAAATTATGTTGATGTAAATTTACAAAATAAACGTTGGTTTGAAATGTAATGATCGTTTTATTTTATACAGGGTGTAATCGTTAAGTGTGCACAGGCGATTATTCCATAACTATTACAGATATCAAAAAACTTTTAACTCATATTGAAAGTACTATACCTAATGAGTAAAATGACAATAATAACTTTTTAAAAATAAAACGAGAAATATCCAAAAATGTTACATGAAACGCTCCCATACATTTAGTATGAAATATGACTATTTCAAACATTTAATATGAAAGGTTTTGCTTTGTTATTTGATTTTGTGCTATAATTATTTCGCAAATTTTAATGAAAGTTCATTTAGAGACTGTAAATAGAGCTCGATGTGGAATACAATGGTATTCCAAATCGAGGATGTCGTCTCGAACATTGTATGGGAGCGTTTCATGTAACATTTTTGGATATTTCTCGTTTTATTTTTAAAAAAATATTGTCATTTTACTCATTAGGTATAGTACTTTCAATATCAGTTTAAGGTTATTTGATATCTGTTATAGTTACGGAATAATCGCCTGTGCACACTTAACAATTACACCCTGTATACCTTAGGTTCAAACATTCTTCATAGGATTTCTTTGACTTGTGTATAGTATGACATAAATCATTCATAATATGAAGTTATTTATTTAGTTCTATATCCAAGAAAGTAGAAATACTCATACCGAATATATTCGGAACCTAAACCGAATAATTCGGCCGAATACGAATAGTGAAAAAGATGCCGAATATGCCGAATACCGAATATGTATTCGGTATTCGGCGCATCCCTAATAATAATCATCTAAAAAAAATTTTTTATACCCTCATAGGAGGCCCATGTCCCAGCAGTGGGAACGTATAATATGGGCTGATGATGATGATGATGATGAATCATCTAAAAGTTGTAATTTTTTGGTCAAAGTGTTTGTACAAATGTGAATAAGAAGTTTATGTAGAGATTTTCAAATATAAACCACATCCAAATTGTTTCATTAAATTGGGAACTATAATCCCACAAATAAAAATGCTCAGTCATGTTAACTGATAGTGGGGTTAAAATTTCGACTTGTCGCAAAAATGGACAAAGTGAAGGTTTTAATTATTATTTTTATTTAATTTAACACTCCATATTATGATATTTATATAATTCATGTATGTACATAAATAAACCTGGTAATTGTTCTAAAATCATGGTATGATTGAGCAAAATGGCAATCATTTTTATGTCCTAACACAAATACATTTTTCAATATAGCTATTCCCCTATACTTCATTTGCTGCATTATTTAAATGAGGATCTTGAATCTATACTAATATTATAAAGCTGAAGAGTTTGTTTGTTTGTTTGAACGCGCTAATCTCGGGAACCTATGGTCTGATTTGAAAAATTCTTTCGGCACAGAATACATAATAGTAGCTAAACGCAACAGAACGGACACTCTCCGCCTCCCGGCAAAATTAACAATCAGCCTAAAAATGGTCCGTATTTTTCTGCAAGGATGATACGCAACGAAGATTGACAACATTAATCAAATTGACTTAAAGTAATTTTATTATTTTGGATTTGTGATTATCGTTTTTCGTAGAAAATGGTTAGATATTGTGCTGTTTACGGATGTATTTCATCAGAAAAACGCGAGTTT
Organism: Colias croceus; assembly: GCF_905220415.1. Lineage (NCBI taxonomy): Eukaryota > Metazoa > Arthropoda > Insecta > Lepidoptera > Pieridae > Colias > Colias croceus. Next base: position 12,045,626 of record NC_059539.1, read on the forward strand.
TTTTTTACGCTAGTCACAAATGTGCCAACCACAGTGCCAACCATAAAGCGTTAACACACACATTTGCAGTCTCTACAGTGTGACTGTCAAAATGATAATTTTGTATAGTGTCCGGGGTGTGCTTTCGGTGTTAGATAGCCCATTTATCGACGAATATATCATCACGCTAAGACCAACAGGAGTGGAGCAATGCGGGTGAAACCGCGGGGAACAGCTAGTACCTGATAATACTTCAAATGTGGGTATTTGATGATCACTCGCAGTATGAGCACAGTGAGCTGGTCCTGCAGCGCCACTCTCTGCTCATAGGGAATGCCCGGCGGAAACCTTTTCAGTGACCTATTCACATCTAGTACTACCTGTAAAGGAAAATATAGTCATGTTATATAAATTGTATCAAGCAGTCAGTAAAAACACAAAAATATTTCCTAACCCATTGAGCCCCAAACGGCCCGATCGGTCCCAGACACAATAGATTTTCTATTGTGTCTGTGGTTCCGGGGCCTGAGTTATTAAAAAAGGGTAACTAGTTACTGAAACTTTTAAAGAATTATATTTAATCTTAAAATATTGTGAACCAAATTTTATTTAATTTTTTAATAAAAAAATGTTTGCAAAGGAGATACTATAGAAAAAATAAGATAAATAATATACCTGATTATATTCAGGATGTGTAGAGAGCTCGTCCAATGACGGTGGTTCTGTCATTTCATCCTGAGTCACGCCAACCAGTAGTGGCCATATCTTTCTTCTGTATTCATCTTAAACAAAGAAAATTACACTTTAATGCAAGGCACAATAGTATAAAAATTAATAGTATTAAATCATACTTTATAACATGTATGTGTGATAATATCAATTGATATAATAAATGAGAATGTTTATACCACTCAAGATTACAGACGTGAAAATATAACTCACCACATATCAAGCCTCCTTTACTTCTAGCAAAACATTGCCACTGATCCACATTAACAACATCCGGATTATCGAGACATTTCTCTATTTCTTTCCTCTTCTCTGTTATGAACGGGTCCTCGAATTCAAAATCTGAAAATATGTAAATTAGATGAAATCATAGCTTTCACTTTTCAAATATTATTACGCAAACCAAAAAACATCGTTATGATATTTCTCCAGAGCCGCGAATGTTCCAAAGGAAATGTAATGTATATTATAAGGAAATTGATCATATGCTGACAAATATTGTTTACAATACCTTGATCGAAGTTTAACTCGGAAGGCGTAGCTATGTCATCAATATTTCGGGTATGGTTTATCTCGCTTGGCAATTTCTCCAAGAAGGGGGAACAGTCACCGTTAATGTTACATTTATCTCCGCTATCTGCATCGGCATTATTGGGATCCATTGTGGAAAAATGCAATTAATCGAGCGAAAACATTACACCTGCCTTTCTCGTATGAATTCGATGACAGTTTGTGACGTTTGAAATTTGACAATATGTCTGTCATGAAAAATATCTTTCAAATGTCAGATAAACGTCATTCAACATTTTTAATTTTATAGGTGATAACTGATAACCATAACCAACTTCAGTAATTTTTGATATTTATAATACTATAATGGAATAAGTAAAATTGTCCGATGGATAAGTTATGTTATATGTAAGCAAAACATGGGAGTTGGGGCCATAATAAATAATACTGATTTAAATAGCTCCATTAAAGTAATAATATGCTCACCTCGTGCCATATGAGTTGTGACCAAGAAGCTTATATCCTCTAAGGGCGTATTCAGAAAGAAAGCTTGAAACTTATAAGCGCTTATAAGCGCTTATCGGCACTTGTCAGCGCTGGTAACCCGCGTAGGAAAATATATGAACATGACAAGCGCCGATAAGCGCTTATAAGTTTCAAGCTTTCTTTCTGAATACGCCCTAATACACTGGAGATTGCACTATGACCATTAACTTGAAACAAGAAACTATGACATTCAATGACGTCAGTCATGTTTTTGTCTCTTTCTGTCGAGTGACCACGCTGGTTTGTAAATTCAGGATTTTTCAAAATAGAAAAAACTAAAAATCATGGTCTATAAATAATAACGACATATATTTTTATCAGTATTTATATTATAATATTATGGTCATACTTTATAGGTAGGTACATACAATTTTAATTGGTATAGAATGATAGTTATTTAAATAATTTTTGGCTACAAAGCTTGGATATGAACCGATATATAGCATTAACATCCTTTGTAAATAGAGGAAAGTTGTGTTTTGCATCAGATGCTGTTTACCAAATTGTTAGCTACTCAGATATCTTCTTTTTAAACGCGTTGCTTCGACGGGTCAATTTCAAGCCAGAATCATCAAAGAAAAACTGTTTATAGCAGCCTTGCACAAATTTCAGCTAACTTTACAAAGTTTATTTTTAAAAAGGTATTTTTTTTCTGGGTCGTAATCCTCAGTAACCTTGATGGGCACATATATTTCTTTTTATTTTACTTTTTGGAAAGCTGAAATACGTAAAACAAAAAAATATGAGGTAAGTTAAAAAAGTATAAATTTCAATGTAAAAACGAACAATCTTATAACTACATGTGAGTGCAATACCGATGTCATGTGTTGTTTCATTACTAGTAACAATCTTTAAAATGGTGTTCTAAATTTTCATCATAATATTGTTATTACAATATATTCTCTTCGCTATCCATAAAAACTCGTCATCATGGTTACCTTACTTGTTAAATCTGTTTATTGAAAACTTGTTGAAAAATGATAAAGTATTAGGGAAATAACAAATTTAACATGACTGCGTACTAAAATGATGCTAAATTAGACAATTTTTGCCATTGAAATGATTCTAAACAGGTAAATGCAGGAGTATTGAGGAATATTGTAAATAACGTAAATATACACTTGCCTGTGAAATTCTATGCCAGAATTTGGTGTCCAAACACTTCTGCAATTTTGCACAATACCTACAATGCATTCTTTATATTCGGAAAATATTCATTAAATAAGCAACAATATTAACTTAAATATTCGAAGCGACGCAATTTTTTTGACACACATGCCATATTGACAAAGTGAGAGTTGCTACAATTTTATTATGGTGACTACCCATAATCAGGGAGTATCGCTTTTTAATAATTGGTTCAGATACTTAGTTTATTTAGCATAAATAATAATTGTCTCATCTAACAATGCTTCTGAATGACGTTGTTGGCAATTTATCAACAAACTCATGTACAAAAAATAACCTTTTGCACAGAATATTACAGCATACATAGTAGCCTTGGGAAAACTTCGTATTAACAGTGGCAATACCAAGTTAGGTGTGAAAGTGATAAAAAACATGAACTGGGCAATATTTTCTTGTTACACGTCAATGTTCATACCGAAATCTCCAGTGTATTAGATATAAGCTTCTTAAAATTATGAAATGTCGGTATCAAATTCGTCATAAAATGTAGGTAAGTGGTAAAATCACTGTAAAATTGTATAGCACCAAGAAGCTTATATATAGGTAGGTAAGCTTCTTGTATAGCACTAAACTTAAACGTCAGTCCTTCGTCAGTCAAACAAACCAACTAGATAAATTAGTTAAAAAAAGCACAAAACTATGAACTTTTGTAAAAATTTAAAATGGATTTGAACGTTATTTCGGATGATACTAAAGTAAGAAAAATTGAAGATATTATAGAACTCCAGAAAGCGTCTGGGAAAATAAATGCACGACAGGTTCTTTTCCAAATTCCAAATGACTCGGAAGGTGTTTCAGATAACTTGACGAGAAGTTTAGATAACGGTCTGTCGAAAATCAAATCAGAACTTCGCAAACATGCTAAAAAAAGCCAAAGAAAAATTAGTGCTTGCCGAACGTTATTGCCAGATGCGGTATCTTGGCCAAGTGACTCAGATATAACAGTGTTAAGAATGAAATTATGTCTCAACAATAATTTGAAAGATAACGTGACAATTCCTGGAGATGGTCTCCATCAACCTAACAGTTCGTCAATGATTAATCTGGCAACACTAATGTTGCAATCGCCACAACCTTCAAAGCATAGCATTTTCGAAGAAATGTTATTTCCTTTGTCTTCTTGGGAAGGCTCTGAATTGGAAACGAAGATTGAAACCAAGGAGAAATCCCCAAAATACTCGCACAACAAAGCAGTACTTCATGCTGCTTGTAGTCAATATAACAATAAAGCTTTTTCAAAGGCGAGTGATTGTACCGATCTCGACGCAAAATCTAAAGTAGCGAGATTTTTTCGTCTTTACTTTTGCCCTTGTTGTTCTTGTCTGTACAATATGGAGAAAATGCGAGAGGAGCCATCCGCGTATTTCACAAACAAAAAATTGTAAAAATGTTTTTGAATATCAGATACTTTATGTTAAACAAAAACGCCTGTGAATAAACATTGGCAATTTCCATACTTTCATAACGTAGTTTTAATCGTTCCTTAGCAACGTAATTACAATTACTGTATGTATTATCCGTTGTTAATTATCATAATATCAAATTAGTTCTTGTGTAATATTATAACACATTACGAGGATATATTAATATCTATAACAAAAAGTACTTATCCTGTAATTCATAACATAATAATTTTAGCTTTACTAGTGGTCCGCCCCGGCTTCGCCCGTGGTATCTAAATGTTAAAACTATCCTATCTCTCAAGTTGGATCGAACTGCACATGGTGTGCGAATTTTATTATAATCGGTTAAGTGGTTTAGGAGACTATTGAGGACAAACATTGTGACACGAGATTTATATATATTAAGATTTTTAAACTTCATCACAATGTCTACAATTAGTAAACGTTGCCGCCTTAGTGCGTATTACGGAGTGCGGCCCTATGGGCTCTGTCCTTCCAAGTCATTTTTAAGTATTTATATTTCATAATGGTATTTACCAGACTCATCCATTGAATTTTTTTCATTAAAAATTGCCTTAGGTGTATTACCGACACAATTTTTAAATTAATACGTCAACCAAAAATATTTCAACAAATGTCTTACATATCTTCAGTACAATCTCTTAAATGAACCAGTTTCATGAAATGTACTTTCCTTTTTTTTAGAGTTCCGTACTCAAAGGGTAAAACGGGACCCTATTACTAAACCTCCGCTGTCTGTCTGTCTCCAGGGTGTATCTCATAAACCGTGATAACTAGAAAGCTGAAATTTTCACAAATGATGTATTTCCGTTGCCGCTATAACAACAAAGACTAAAAATAAATAAAATATGAAGTCCCCACTCCCCATTCAATAAACTTTTATAGATACGGAACCCTTCGTGTGCGAGTCCTACTCGCACTTGGCCGATTTTTATGGTGCATAATAAAAACTGAGTAATATTTTGATATAAGTATGTACATATGCAGTATGCACCTAACAAAGGCACAACCCTTAAAGTATACTGAAAAAAAATATACATTGTATTTAAAATTGACCTGAAATCAAAATGATTTGTATCTAAGTATAGGTAGGTAATCGCCGGCCGCCGCTGTAAATATTTTTCAACAAAACAGATTAATTACACAACAATTACAGCATTTAAATTACGTGATTAATACATACTATAGGTTCAAGTGGTGCCAAAATGTTATCTTCAAAACTAAACAGGAAATATGTAATTTAATTGTGAAATTACGGATACTAGAAACTCAGGTTTCGCTCCTCAATCATAGATTTTAAGTGCTTCCTATATGTTTTTTTATAGAACGTGTATTTGAATAAGCTTTGATTTTGGAACGTAACTAATCACTGCAAATAATGCGATTTTTTTTAAACTTTAAAAACTTTCACCCCAAAACGTATTGTATTCAAATATGAGGGCTGCGCTACCTATTTTAATAGGTACAAGCTGTGCTGCGCGGTTTTACCCTCAGTGCTCCGTTCCTGTTGGTCTTAGCGATATAAAGCCTATAGCCTTCCTCGATAAATGGGCTATCTAACACCGAAAGTATTTTTCAAATCGGACCAGTAGTTCCCGAGAATAGCGCGTTCAAACAAACAAACTCTTCAGCTCTATAATAGGTATTAGTAGGTATAGATTGCAGCTTCTTTGTTAGGTACGTGCTTTTAGCATGAGGCATGTTAATTGCATTCTTTTTGACGACATAACTAATCTAAACTATATAAAGTGAAAACAATTGTTTTTTGTATGTATGGTCGTAATATTTTCATACTAAAAATACTGGACTCATTTAAGAATTGTTTCACTAGCAGAAAGCTTCGTCTCCGCAACACAGACTATTTTATCTCGCTATTACGCTGTGTATCAGCTAGTTAGTATAGTATTTTATTATTTGTGGTATTAACTGAACTTCGTTGTAGCTTCACTTTTGTTTTACAAAAGGTGACTAGAATAATGTAAGCTTCTCTAGGGGGCAGGAAGCACGTGCCCACAGAACATAATACATACTCAGGGGAGCACGTGCCGTGGCAGCGGGTCACTAGGGGCGGGCCTTGCGTAATTGTTACCGATTTTTAATTTTCTAACGTCAACGAACTTTAGGAACATCACAGAGTAAACATGTCCCTATTAATCAGTTATATACGATGTTGATAAGGTAAAAATTGAAGGTATTATTATTTTAGATGCTATAACGTACGTATTCAAATACACGTGTAACAAAATTTTGGTCCAGATAAATTTTGAGATATAAAATATATATATACATAAATCATCCAGCCCCCGGAATCTGACACAATAGAAAATCTATTGTGTCGTGGTCAGATCGGGCCGCTCGGGGCTCAATGGGATAAGAACACAAAATGACCCTAATCAATTATAGATTTAAATATTAACCTATAACTAAAAATTATTTTATGATCATGTAGCCATTAGCCAAAAGGTCGTTTTTTTTTTCGAAATTCTTGAGTATCCTGGTACCTACGCATAGTACCTAAACGTATCATAGAATTTTATAAATGTTTATAACTTGTCTGATTATTTCATGGTTTTCATGCATTTGTTTTTCATGTTTAAACGAAATTTATTTTAGGTAACTATCCGTGTCGTAAGTTTTTAATTAAAAGATAAGTTACCATTATTTTGGCACTCTTAAAATACAACAACTTCAAGTTTGCATCTGATTTATCAAGCAATATTCGAAAACACAATTTTTATCTCCTCTCAAAATTATATTAAAAAATTAGGCAAGCGTCAAGTGGTTTTGCGCCCTTATCTGTTTTGTTTTTTTTTTTTTTGTCAGATTTCCATATTTTATTCATAAAATATTGAATACTTTTGAACCCAATATCGTGTAAATCTTAAAGGTATAATGTAATGGAATCAGATAATTTACATGGTATTCGATTTGGGTGTCCACCTTTTTAGAGGTGACCTATCAAAGTTATTGAACTCTATAAAGAAACTCATATTCTTATTTTTTAACTAAGTATATAACTTATACACACGCATTCTTTCAATGCCAGTTAAAACACTCACATGAGTTAAAATAAAATCATTTAATAATTCATAATAAATGACCCAGTTACTACCAATCAACAAGACACAGGAGCCGGATTTGTTCCATTACATTATTATTAATAATAGATTTGCAAATTATAACTCAGTTGATATTATGTGACCCATTGATTAATAGTTTGACACAGTTAAATTAACTTTCAATATAAATCGATTGAAATTTGAAAGCAGTCACAAACTAACCGAACAACACCCGATCTTCACACTTCAATGACATCCGAGATCGATTAATTTCATCTGTTTAAATTTTAAGTTTTATCGAATTCGTTCGATTCGCGTAGCATTGCCAAATGGTTGCTTTTCTTGGTTCCCCCGTCGGACGCAGTTGATGCAAGTTATAAAGCAGGAGAAAGCACGCCGACCGCGCAGTCTTTTAGCGCGGCCTTTGCGTCCTGTTTCGCGCGCATTTTGACAAGTGTAATTAAATCGGATACTCTTAGTGCATAAACATGAAAATGAGGTAAATATCCATTTTTTCGGTTACTAATTTTATATAATTAGTGTAATGTATTTAATTACCTATTTTTCAAGCCAAGTATTTATTCTTCCTGATTTTATCAAGAAATTAGACTTCTTCTTTTCTATAACCATAGATGATTGTCTACATTTAGGAAAAAAATTAGTTCTTGTTGAATAGGTATATTTTTTAATCAATGTAGGTAGCCGGTAAATTATTACCGTCAATTAGGGAAGCAGTCGTTAATAATAAATAGTTAATAGTTAATACTAAAATAACACTTTAATAAACTTTAAGTAGCTAAATTATGAATATGTATATACATAACAGCTATTATTATTAGCGAATAGAAAAATCATTTACTAGTCTTCCAAGTTATATCTGAAATTAAAAATTCATGGAAAATTTTAAAATATTATGCTAATTACTTTTTAACCGACTTCATAAATAGTTATGCTACATCTGAGAAAAATCAAGCTTTCTTCAGAATGCAGATAATGTACTTAATAAAAAAATTTAAGATACTTATCTTCTCGTTGTTCCTTCTATCAATATACATCAATTGTTCAGTTCCTCTTGGTCGAATACATTTAAATAGCAAATAAAGAGACAGTTGCACGATAAAATTACATCACAATTTTTGTAAACAAACAAAAAGTCGTTTGCTGAATTTCTAAACATTTGGCATGTCATCCGAGTTAATTTCTAATGTCTATGAGAATCAATCACTTTCACTCGGTTATTCGCGTTTGTATTTTGTAGTGCAATTTGTATAAAATTACTGAATAAACTCTTTTCCCATAGTATTATGTATGAACAAGAAACGTAATGATGTCATACGCAGTTCATACACCTTCTAGTAAAAAGCATTGATGAATGGCTCGAAGAACTTGTTGTAATAGTAGGTTATTGTCCACCGCAGCCATAATTATTTATTCTGCGATGGCCCCTGTCATTTCAACAACAAAAAAATATATGTATTCTAAATTTAAAAATATTTAAAAATAAAAAACTGATGATTTTTTTTTTTAGTAGCATTGTAATCTATTGGGTACACAGGGTAGAACGGAGAGTCGGGAGTCCTGAGTCCGCTTAGTTCCCTTACAAATGAAAAACGGCTCAACGAAAAGTCGTTGAGCCGTTTTTCATTTGTAAATAAAGATTTATGATTGGATTATTTTACAAAAAAGTGTAGGTACCTATTTGGATTTCGGACGGAGGCAGGACAGTCAGTAAGGTAAAACATAATATTATTAAAAGCTCAAATTCTCAAGCCATATAGATATAGTAGGTAGCTTTAATAATTAACTGCTCCAAATTTGGGATAGATATTAAATATACAAATAATAATGATGAGTTGTAATAACTGTTATTTCTTATTATGAATACAAAATTCTGTAGGAATCTATGGGACATAAAAACCGTTTCAAAATATAATTTATTTCACGAGCTTAAGTTTCTCAGAAAGTTTTTATTTTATGTATTCTAAGAACCTTGCCCTTTGTTGCCTCTTTCAATGTTATTGAACTTTGCATTTAACCTCCTGGGGCCTGCGGTCATATATATATTACATAAACAATAAAAAAATATTTCAACGCCATCTTTTGCGTATATGCGGGAATAATACCTCAAATCGATGTAGTGGTATGTCATCCGCTATACTAAACGGTTTTTCGTTTTATAAGTGACAGTGATTTGAAGTATTCTCATTTCGAAGTTGAGGGTGGATTTGCGACGGCAAACACGTGGTCAGTAATCTTACATTTCTAGTGGAACCATTCGTATATTGCAGTATATCTTTGTATATCTAATTATAATAGATATTATTTCTGCAACCGCAATAGTTATTTTGTAAGATAAATCTAAAACTTGTGAAAAATATGAATGTTTTCTTTTATGTCATACTGGTAAGACATTTGGTCTCAATTCTTGCCAAATTGATATTGGTTACTAGGGCCCCATGTATTACCTATATGACATTCTTTAGTTTATGTTACAGATTTTATTATAATTTTCAAGGATTTTAAGATACTGAGATCTACCAACCCTGGATGAGTCAAATATTGACCTATATGATGGACCTATGGAGTTTCTTGCCGGTTCTTCTCCATAGATACTGCTTTCCGAATCGGTGGTAAATGTTAATACTGTTGTGACGATTCAAAATTGCTTTTAGAAGAAGTCTAATTGAATAAATAAATGTTTGAGATGAAGATAATCCCCCAAATGATACCGATGAAGCCGCCCAAATACCAGAAAATGATTCTTCTTCCATTCGTCCAATGAGTATGAGTCATTTTAGAACAGAATCGTCACTATGTATGTCATCTTCAGTTGTTGGCAGACCATCTCGGGGACGCACATGACGTGGACCAAGCATAAGAGGAGGCTGACCGAGAGGATAGTCGAATTAAGACCTAGGGGTGGACGTGACAATATAAATACACCGCCGCGCCGGTGCAAAATACTTGAACTGGTCGTTTCTCACCCTTAAAACTACCTATCTTTGAACCAAGTTACAAAAAATAGACACAGAACAATGGATAGAATATTAAATATTTAGATTCAAGTTTAAAAATATATAATAACTAATAAAACATGTAGATTTTTCATTTTCATAAACTTATTACACTTGGAACTGGGACCCCCTGTAATATATACATGACATAAAGAAAAGCCAAGTTTTCCACGAAAGATTTTTTTTTCCATTTTTTTGAATATCTATAATTGCATTAGAACAGATACAGCTAATTTTTATCAAAAAAGAAAGAAAAAAAATCCTGGGTCTCAGGAGGTTAATTGTCATTATAAATAAAATTTACTATGTAGATTGTAGATATATATATATATTATGTAGTGTGTATGTCAATTTTAATTTCTCATTGAATTCGTACTACTTAAGTGATGTGTTTTTTTTACGATCTGTATAATATTTCTTTTACAAATACCTAATATATCCACCGTTTGAGCAAAACAATATTTGTATTGGTATTAAAAAAATGTTGAAATAAATTAATAGCCTGAAAATGGGCCACTTTGAGAAGTCTCATTTAACTTTTCTCGGTACGTATTATGCAACTGTGTAATAAATTCATAACATGTATGCACAGCCTACTTACAACTTATGCGTTGGTTATGGTAAGTTTTGTTTGTCTATTGTCTGGTCTCTTTGTTATGTGGGTGTGATAATCTCAAGCTTTTGTAATCCACATTCTCGTGTTAAAGATGCTGGTAACATTTATACAGTGCGTCATGTAGGAGTCGGTTAGGTATTTAAAAATGGAACGATTAATTATCTATGGTAATTCCATAACTTTATGTCAGTTAAAATGTCTCTGGTTGGCATTTGGTTTTTTAAATTTGATTTGTTTTATAATTAACGATTATAACGACACATTTAATTTTACACCTGTTAAACAAGCTTCCGTAGTATCAATTAATTACAGGATATATTGGCCATAAAAACAAAACATTTAGACATAATGATTCATCTGACGATCTGTTATATGCCAAGGACGTGATTAATTTAAATAACATCAGTTTGGTTAATGCAATTATTTAAATATCCAAGTGATCAAAGCGTAAGCTCTAACTATCGTAGAGGAACCAAATTGATAAATCGTCCATTACAGTTTCTTTAATACCAGCAAATGTTATAAATTGGTAAAACAGAAACTAGACCTTTATTTTATTGGCATATTTTTAATGCCAGTGACTGCCATGTTAGTATTTATATGGAATTTTAAACGACAATTTTGGCTCTGAAACGGTATGTTGGTACTTATAAATAAGTACGATATTCAATGTTATAATAGTTCACACGCTCGTACTCTGTTATAGAAATTGCGTAACGCACGGCTAACAATATGAGAACTGCGTTAACGCATTAAATCGCAACATTACATGCGTGATAGTGTTTATTTGAATGGGTGCATGTTCAGTTTTAACAATAACAAAAGAAATCGTAATTTGGTAATATACATACAAAAACAATATATTCTGGACATTAGAGGTCGATGCATAGAGAACATAGATTCAGTACCTACATAGATATCAATTTTGTAAGTTATGTGTCACATATTATTTGGAAGCATGAATTTTGGATATAGATAGGGTACTTGTAGGAAAACGTCGCGTTGCCGTGTAAATTTCACGCAAGTGAGGACACGTCTACGTCTAGAAAACTAATAACTTAATAAAATGTATTTCGTGAAAGTCACATTGTTATTAATGTTATATGCATCCTGAGAAACGTTGGGAAGGAAACTGTTACGTCTCACGCGATCAGCATTCTTCGGTTAATCGTCAATAAACAAAATTATTTCCTTGCACGTTGCGTGTTGTTTCTCGATAATTAATGAAACAATTATTACGTTCACACGCGTAATAGTTAATAGCACTTAGATAAGGAATATCGCCTGTAACAAAATCATTTGATAAACATAATTCATTGACGTGACGTATCAAAATGCCTGTAATTACTTACTACCTGTAATTTATATAGCAAGACCTAACCAATTGATCTTTTTCAAGTAAATTAAGTATGTTATTCTATTAAATGACTTCATATTATACAATGCTGATTACCTTTATTAATTTCATTACGAGACAATGAAAACATACGAGATAATTTATTATAACTTTAGCATTGCGAATTTGTTTTTGCTTTTGAACTGAATTCGTAATAAATCTTTCTAGTTAGAAAAGTGAATAACCCTATTACCTTTGAATTTTCTGTATGATTTCTGATATCCTACATGGAAACAACTGATGTAAACCGATTTCCTAATAACATGTTACGTCCTACTTATAACAAGATGTGAAGTAATTTGAAACGATTATTATAGGATTACGTGTAGATTTATTAGCTTAAATATTCACTTATATTTTTATATGTACGAGATAAGTGCGGACGTAAGCACTATAACTCTTTTATTACTCTGAAATGAGTTGTGATCTGCATTATGTAAACAAAAATTTATATTTCCATCTCAGGTAAATTTTATTTACAAATTGGACAGGTTTTTTGTACATATTATGTACAAGTAATTAAAGCTTGATACTGCAACTGCAACATCAACTGCTTATGTTAATTTTGTACCGTTCTTTATATTTCCCGAAAGATGATGATAGATAAATAATTGATGGTTAGATAAATTTTTAACATTTTGTAATGATAACTCGATATTTTAATGTACCTAAATCTTCATTAAAGAATCGCCAATAAGATCCGTGACATCGTAAAAAGTAAATGAAATAATCTAATAAAGGTGTATTAGGTTACACTCGTTAAAACAAATAACCTTCGAATGTCAATGTATTATTACCGAGTACAGAAATACAATACATTGGAACTTATGCAATTTAACCTAGACAATAAGTTGGGTGGCATTCGCGTGTGGGCGATAATTTTATTCCCTCGAAGATAATCAAGTTATAGTACATTGACCAATTTTATTTATTTACACACGGACTCGTGACCGCAACTTCGTCAACGTGATATGAGGATTTTTTTGTAGTTACTTGTAATAATTTTTTCCAACCAAGACTAAATAAAGAACATATTTGGACCTTAGCAAAATTGTTATGATATCGGTAGCGTTTAGCTTACTATTATGTATTCTGTGATATCGGCAACTTATCTACTAATTTATCTACTTAGAAAAGTGTTATTTTGGTTTAAAAAATAATACATTTTAGTTATTATAATATCTATTCATTGTCAGTGTACTGTTCAACGGCATCGATATTAAATATTTTCAATAAATAAAATTAGGACATTTTTCAGTGGGTTATTTTTTGTGAGTACCACGAAATCGTTTCAGCGAAGGTCGTGTTGCATGTCAAATTGTTAAATGATTGGATCAGGTCCGAGAGGCTATTGTCTATGGACACATTGTGTGTCAGTTGTCACGAAGCTGAAGTTACTACACCGTGATTTATGGTCAGCTTATAAGATCAATGTGATATCATTAGGAGGGTGAATGAAATAAAATATGCACGAGTTTGTAGAACCTTACTAGCAATTACGAACAATCAGGAACTAAGTTCAAGCTAATTTAATATGCATGACCTAAATAAAAAACGCATACGATACGGTTGACGCGTATTATGCGTTTTTTGCTTGAAAAGTATATCGTAACTTCTTTTAATATACAATTTAAACACATAAATCAAACAAATAATGTATACTATATACGATATAAACGATGTAGGTACATAAAATATCTCGTTTAATGAGTTTAAAAAAAACATCTGTTGAAAATGCATAATAAATTGTGTCTATGTGGACGAAACTTTACGTTTTAATATTCTTCGAGCCTATTACGATAAAACACTAAAGAGAAAATTAACCAATGAATAAACATTACAGAGTATAAGCGACATTTAAAGGGCACAGTGAAACCCCTTACATAATATAAAATAGTCCATTATTTTTCGCACATGTTTAAAAACTTATGTTATGCAACAACCGAATGTAATCCTTGTAAGTAGCACGTGTTTTATAAAAACATTTCATTTAGGATAAATACTGGTTTTATGACCGCGGGTGTGTCTCGTATTGCAGGAGTGCCTCAAGCCATGAGGGACATAATATTATGTGTAAATACCCAATTGATTTATCTTCTGTATTACACGTATGAAGTTAGATTCATGTTTTATCTGTGTAACATTTTAATTGAGTGGAAGGTAAATAAAACATATTATTATTGCTTAATTATAGCCCAACTTTCTCAAAATCAAATACCTCATTACTATAATTTAATAGGTACGCTTAAAAATAAAGTAAGTACTTATTTATAAAATATTAAGCAGCGATTAAAAAATAAATAGGCAATATACAATTTAAAATTATTCAACCATTAATTTTAACTCAATAATTACCTCCCTTACAAAATTGCCAAGTTATAAATAAAACATCAACTGAATAATCTAAGAAAAAACAAACGCACAAAATCAAATAATTTTAATCAGAGGTTAATTTAAAATGTCAGTGGAATCGTTTTTCCGCTGAGTGACGCGAGCCGGGATCATTACGCAATGAAAGTGAAATCATAATAATTTCGCGCCAACATGCGACGATTTGCTAGTTGCCACTTCTGGTTGTTATTTCTTGCATGGATTATACCAAATATGCACATCATCTTTTAAATAAAGGATTTCCTACCGTGCAATGTGTGGTGTATTTGAAAGTTTTATTCCCTCTAACTATATACATTATACTCTTTGGTTTTATTATTTAACCTACGTACCTACCTCTTTCCGATATCCCCTTGTGACAGACAGACAGTCGTATGGACGGAGAAAAGGTAGTTTACAAATTACAATGTTATTGGTTGGTTTCCTCATTTCTACGCCTACCTACGCATTTAACAAATACCAAAAAATTTAACTCCGGTCTTATTTCGACTACGGCATTCAAACTCCAATGAGAAGTGCACAATGAGCAGGACCACGTTGCAGTACCTACTTTATCACTGCCATAATAATCTGAATTCTGATGGAACAGAAGACCGGAACTGTACGAAAGACCGACACCACTGAAGAGTGAAGACTTAAAAGCTTAACCGCGTGCTCTCTGGGAACGAGATTATAATATACTAGCTGCTCCGCGCGGTTTCACCCCCGGCGCGGCCCCCGGGGCTCCACCCCTGTTGGTCATAGTGTGATGATATATAGCATAACCTTCCTCGATAAATGGGCTATCTAACACCGAAATAATTTTTCAAATCGGACCAGTAGTTCCCGAGATTAGCGCGTTCAAACAAACAAACAAACTCTTCAGCTTTATAATATTAGTAATTACTAATTAGTATAGATTAGTAACTAGAACTTTACTAGAGAGTCGAAAATACATCGCATATTATAAGTTAATTTCTTAAATTAACACCATATTGCATATATAATATTTCCATATTGCAATAATATGCCTATAAAACTTCACATTACATACATATTATTATGCATTTATGAAAAGAAAGATTGTTTCATTACAAGTTGTTTGTTACGGTTATGATCACACAGTGAAAAATAATAATAGATTCAGTCGATATTTAAACATTTTAATTATAATGCGTACGCGTACGATATAAAATTAGTTACGCTCGCGGTGACTATAGTAGAAAAGCAGAGGAGTGAATGGAAAATGTTTACAGTCATAAATATTTCATCATCATTCATCATCATCATCATCATCAGCCCATAAATATTTAAGGGAACCTAATTAAAAATATAATACGAATTACTAGATTATAAAACGATGTTTATCTTATTTTTAAACACACATTATAATTTATAATATATTGGACCGCTTATTCATTCAAAACCAATTGTAACAAAAATTTAAGTGGTACATTATAACCCGTAATTAAGATATTGAATCACGCTCATTGCTCTCTATTGATACGCCCGCCGTTCAATAACTGTTGCACTGAAAAATTTGTTACGTTGGAATAATTTTACGTAATTTTTACTTAATTTCAACATCAATTTAACGCAAAATTACATCATTTATAAAGTGTGTAAGTGACTACGAACACCAATGCCGTCGCGGTCCAGATGTCAAAGATGTAATATTATTGGAGCAATTTGAAGCCAATAAATAAAAAGTTAAATAATAATCAGTTGATATTGCTTACATGTGAAAGGCTAGCTACTGTAGGTACTCTACTATACGGTATACCTACATGACACAAAAGGAAATTCTTTTAACTACCGATAAATTTTGGATAGAAAAAACAAAACATTCACAAGGCGGTATTAGATTTTCGATGGATCGAATTTCTTCTATTATTTAAAAAATATTTATAAATCATTTGACTGCTATGAAACCAAAATATGAAATAGGTAGGTACCTACATCATTAACTTTAAAACTCGAATACGTGTTAAAACTCGTCCAATTAATTATAAGTAGGTACCTACCTCTATTATTTAAAAAGAAGCGAAGGTAACTTCGTACTAGTAATATCAGATATCCGAGCGAAAGTTTCCTGAAACAATCCAACCGTATAGATGTCGTGGTCATATCGTAGATTTGATCATTTCATGATATGAGTGGCCATTTCACGAAATGGTCGCATATCGTGAAATGGCCAATTTAGTTTGGCCACATCATGATGTGGTTTGGGCAGATCAATGATAAGAAATCGTTTCACGATATGGCCAACTAACGCACGGTTTTTTCATGAAATGATCAAAATTATTTGATCATATCGTAAAATAGTTACATTAATCGTTGGTAGAGGCGCTGCAAGCTCTGTGTTTATGTGATAAGATGGCGGCCGCTGGCGAAAATTAAATTATTCGCAGTTAAAAACTTCATAATTCGTTTAATAACAATATTATGAAGAAAGTCATAGCAAAGAATTTACGACGAAGAGGTACGAGTACTATGGAAAATGTGGATATCTTATATGTATTTAAGAAAAAATGCGACTTAAATAAAATAATTTAAGAAACCACTACTATATTATTATAATTATTGTTTGTTTTTTAAAAAGCGATCCGCTTCTGGCACTCGCCGGCCGCTACCGCGGCACGCTCGCTTTGCTCGCTCGGCTCGTGCGTTGTTTATCAAAGTCTAACCTAACCTAACCTAACTGTTTTCTATTGCAAAAACGATTCGCTTCTGGCATTCGCCGGCTGCTGCCGCGGCACTAACTTAAATGACATTAAACAAGTTTTTAGAACATAGTTATTCTGAAATTTTT
Source organism: Colias croceus (assembly GCF_905220415.1). Classification (NCBI taxonomy): domain Eukaryota; kingdom Metazoa; phylum Arthropoda; class Insecta; order Lepidoptera; family Pieridae; genus Colias; species Colias croceus. Next base: position 12,063,269 of record NC_059539.1, read on the forward strand.
TAATATTTTACGGACTCTTTATATTTTATACGATCTGGCCAAATGTAGATGACCAAATCGTGAAACGTTGACGATTTAACGATCTGATCAAACTATGTTGGCCATTTCACGATATGCGACCATTTCGTGAAATGGCCACTCATATCATGAAATGATCAAATCTACGATATGACCACGACATAGACATAGTTAGATATTAGAATGATAAGTCATTAGACAGATAAACAAATAGACAATTTGATTATGTATATATTTAAATATTCATAGTACCTATGTATGTATAGCTTATTTGTACTAGTGATCCGCCCCAGCTTCGCCAGTGGTACATATTTCGCAATAAAAGATAGCCTATGTTTCTCAGGGTCTAAAGATTGTCTGTGCCAAATTTCATCAAAATTGGTTGTTTTTGTTGCATAACAGGACAAGCGGACCTGTGAAGCGGACAGACAGATAGACAGACAGACAGAGTTACTTTCTCATTTATAATATTATTATAGTAGGGAACTAATAGGGAATAGGGAATAGTAGGGATAGCTGTGGTCCGAGGGGGTTGCGGAAGAATTCTAACAAATACCCGCGGCCCCCTCATTAAAGCGGCTCGACGGAACACAGTGGGGTTTTAGTCGGTAAGAATCCGACATAACCCACGGCTCCTTCCCCGGGGGCCGTGGGTATCTTTGGAAGATTTCCCCACTATAAAAAAAAAAAAAAAAAAAAAGGGATAGCTGTGGTTTTTTTTTTTTTTTTATTGTACAATAGGGGAGCGCTTGGCCACAATCTCGCCTGATGGTAAGCTGAGATGTGGCCTAAGATGGAGCGCGCGGTATAGCTATGTAGGTAGCTCAGATAATATTATTATAATGCCATTCATAAAAGCTTTTATTTTATAAAAGTACACAGTGAGAGTAGTTTCTTAATTTATGTAAAATTATTACCTTATAAATATTTGCTTGTTTATGATGCATACGATGATAATATAAACAAAATAATTAAAAGATTGTTGGGTAAGATTTACATATTATGTACTTACCTTTAGACCTATGATGGCCTTTTGACTCGATGGAATTTTTTATTTACGTAGAAACATACCTCAACGAATAAAAGAAACAATAAAAGTAAAACAGTGGAAATGATAAAGTATAATTCATATGATTCATACCGGAATTACTTTCACTTCCTATAATGTTTAAATCTTAAGAGATATTAACTTCTTACTTAGATAATAACTTTCATTTGTCTGGGATTTCATGGTTTTAACATCTTTATTGTTTATGTACACAAGTTCATACAGATTTTTTTCTATTAAAAACTCTATCAAATTTTAATTAACATTAAAAGCGAAATAGCTCTAATCTCGCATTGCAGATAAAAAATTACTTCGTATCTACAGAAAGACGAAAGCATTACTGTCACTTACATAACCATGATCAAAGCATGATATAAAATACCGAATCGATAAAAGTACTAGGTATTACTGGACTGTATTCAATTCTACAACGGCAATTTATTATTACCACTCATTACTCTGCTAAAGAGATTTTTAATGAACTGAGTACCTATAATATTTTGAGAACTATAATAGAACTATGTTTCATAAAGTTTAGAGTTCTCATGCGCCACGATGGTCTATAATCCTGGGTTGTCATAATGGATATGTTCCAAAAACGGTTATTTATCTTATTCTTTTGACTGTTTACATCTGAGTACAAAAAGAGCCTTTTACCAAGTTCTTCAATATCAGATATCCTGTTTTAACTAAGGCACTGTGCTCCACAATAATTACATAACGTAGACTCTAAAGTATCGTTCACAGTGCTAATTACATCATCGACCGCACCTCAACGGCACACTTACCGTCTTCGGATGTTAACAGATCGATTACAGTCCAGATAATGAAGTATATTGACCGCACCCTTCTGATCGATTTTATCACATTCCATAGTATAAAATGATTTATATAAAGCTCATAAACTCCAGTCGATTCAGAGACATTCTGGACTCTGGTTGAATCAAAAATTGTCTACGGTCAATTTATAGTACTTTGAATTTTTAAAAACCGGTTTCGCGTCGTAAAATTCATAAACCGATGGTTTGTTGTAAATATAAACCGATGGCTTCAGATAGCGATGAGATAGCTATCTTGCCAAGATTTAAATTGGTGTCTAAAACTCTAAACATAATTTTAAACAAAATGGTAATAAAGCTTAGCCTATAATTCCTTTGATACCAATTTCATTCTAAAATATCATCAGGCCTAAAGGTGGTTAAGTTGCGAAGCTAAACCATTGTGTTTTGTGGTTAGACCGGAATGCATACGAAACCGTGCTTTGACGCAAATCCAATCAAACGCTTGAATGCGCCCATTAACTTTAATTAGAAAATAATAAAAAACTTTAATTATGCAAAAGTTCTAACAATCTCTCTTCCGCACCTCAGTCTTTGTTATATTCTCAGACTAGCCGTGCCCTGCGGTTTTACGCGCAGTGCTCCACTCCTGTTGGTCCGCGTGATGACATATAGGTTGCCTATAGCCTTCCTTGATAAATGGGCTATCTAACACCGAAAGAATTATTCAAATCGGACCAGTAGTTCCTGAGCAAGTTTCCAAACTCTGCAGTAAGCTGCAGAGTTTATATAGTTTCTATAGTAAGCTATAGATATCAAATATTTTTAACCACGCTCGTTTTAACTATCACGTACGATGTACATAATGTGAATAATAATTAAAACTGTTAAGAGAATGAAATATACACAACAAATTAACTAAACAAAGACGGAACTTTCTTCGTCAAAACTGGATCTAACTCGGCAAATTGTTACATCATGGCGGAACAATACTAATTTTCTGCTACAATTTTCCTCAAATTACAAAATAGAGACCATCTTATATTATATTTATAATCTTATTTTTCCTTGTTACAGGTGGAACGTTTTAATAGCATTACTGCTCATTGGCACAGCGCTGGCATCTGAGGAAGATGACAGCATCCCTGATGCTGAGGTTGAAGATGAAGATGAAGATTCTCCACTAGATCGAGAGGTAAAGATAATTTTTGATGTTTCTTAATAATATTATGTTCCAATAAAATCATCCAGATATCAGCTGCAACTGTATTTATTTGCTAAGTTCTTTTATGGGCTTTTCCACCAAAAGCATTTTCGTGACAATGGGAATTTAGGTACTTAACTATATAGATTTAAAAACGATTTAAAGAAAAAGAACACGCGTATTTTAATAAAAATCAGAAAATCTATGTATCTATGTAATAAATTATATAAAACTCAAAGGTGATTGATATAGTGATCTATCAATGCAAAGCCCAAACCACTCGACGTATCGGGCTGAAATTTGGCATGCAGGTAGATGTTAGGATCTGCTAAGAAAGTATTTCCCGAAATTCTTGCGAGAACGGGGAAAAACGGGGATGCACGTACAAAGTCGTGGGCGGAAGCTAGTTATACTCTAATACTAACCATAGGATTATGGAAATTTACGCGGCATTTTTTATTCTAATAAAATAGCGGTCTTAATTACACAGAGAAAGTACTCATTATAACAGACAATACAATAGCTTTGTTTTTACTTTTTTTGGAACGGTAGTCCGTAGTATGCATGTTTGAAAAGCGAAACCATTTGAAAGTGCTCTCGCGTTATCGCTATACTTACATATTTAAATATAGAACTATGATTGCTTTTTAAATTATTTATAAGCTGTGCTGTCTTAATATAGATAATGTAGTTTATAAATATTGTTATTAGATGTTATCTGTACTCGTTATGTAAATGCAGCTGTTGTAAACAGTAATGTTATAAAATATGTAGGTAATGAGTATGTAAACCTAATCATATGAGATCGCGTGGGAAATTACAGCAAGCCTACTAAATAATGTTAATTATTGGGTAATTGATTTATTTTAAATTCCTTACATATCCTACATAATATAAAACAAATAAAAAAAAGAATAATCGTGAAATGCGTACAACAAATGTGGCAAGCATAAGCTGTACATGTATACTAATATTTTCTATTAATTGCAATAATATTTAGTAATAATTATTATGCTATTATTTAGGTTGATTAAATGTGTACTTTAATTCTTCATAAACGCAATCGGTTCCGGGTTACTTTAATTATTAGAAATCGGTATCTATGTCGTGGTCATATCGTAGATTTGATCATTTCATGATATGAGTGGCCATTTCACGAAATGGTCGCATATCGTGAAATGGCCAACATAGTTTGATCAGATCGTTAAATCGTCAACGTTTCACGATGTGGTCATCCACATTTGGCTAGATCGTATAAAATATAAAGAGTCCATAAAATATTAAAAAATTTCAGAATAACTATATTCTAAAAACTTGTTTAATGTCATTTAAGTTAGTGCCGCGGCAGCGGCCGGCGAATGCCAGAAGCGAATCGTTTTTGCAATAGAAAACAGTTAGGTTAGGTTAGGTTAGACTTTGATAAACAATGCCAGAAGCGGATCGCTTTTTAAAAAACAAACAATTATAATAATATAGTTATAGTTTCTTAAATTATTTTATTTAAGTCGCATTTTTTCTTAAATACATATAAGATATCCACATTTTCCATAGTACTCGTACCTCTTCGTCGTAAATTCAAAATTCTTTGCAATGACTTTCTTCATAATATTGTTATTAAATGAATTATGAAGTTTTTAACTGCGAATAATTTAATTTTCGCCAGCGGCCGCCATCTTATCACATAAACACAGAGCTTGCAGCGCCTCTACCAACGATTAATGTAACTATTTTACGATATGATCAAATAATTTTGATCATTTCATGAAAAAACCGTGCGTTAATTGGCCATATCGTGAAACGATTTCTTATCATTGATCTGCCCAAACCACATCATGATGTGGTTAAACTAAATTGGCCATTTCACGATATGCGACCATTTCGTGAAATGGCCACTCATATCATGAAATGATCAAATCTACGATATGACCACGACATATAGATGAGAAAGTAACTCTGTCTGTCTGTCTATCTGTCTGTCCGCTTCACAGGTCCGCTTGTCTTGTTACGCTCTCAACCGATTTTGATGAAATTTTTGACCATTTCGTGAAATGGCCACTCATATCATGAAATGATCAAATCTACGATATGACCACGACATCTACACAAACCAGTTTTGCGGAATCGAAGGAAAGTATTGAGGCATTAACCTGTACCATTCACCGGGGCTATTATACGTGTGATATAATTTCAATTAGATAGTAAATAGTTATTGGTACAACAATGTCGCTAAACGTCGTGACGCACGAATAAACACCGTCCGATTTCATTGATTGTTTTATTATGGCGCGAAAAATAGACGCGCCATTACACAGTTTAAGTTATGCCGTGCTATTTATAATTTTAATAGCACAAATAACAAAGATGCATTTCGCATTAGACCGTATAATTTAGGATTGATTTTATACGTGTTATGTGACTGTACATTTCATAAACATGCAATCAATAATTGTTACATTTACTTCCGTTCATACAGGCGGAAAATTGTTTAGGCAATTCATAAAACTGACTTAATACTCAACATTACTCTTTGCTCAACATAATGTATGAATTTACAGGAATCCCGTAATCTCCGGCCACGTGCTTACACCCCTGTCGCGTATCCGAACACATTACCGACTGGTTTCCGCCCCACACCCTCGCTGGCCGAGCTGGCGGGGTACCAGCGCCAGCAGGAGCAGCAGGAGTACGTCGTGCCAACAAGACAACAGCAACAGCAGATTTACATTGAGGAACAGAGGCAACCTGCCCGCGCTCCTCATAGGAAGGTAAATTCATTTCATATTTAGATTCAGACGCGAAATTTTTTATAGAATTACTTTTATCAAGAAAGTTTTAGAGTATTTAAAAATTTGACTTACTTTAAATGGTAAACCTATTATATTACATATTATTATGATAAATTATGTTGCGTACATTTTCGAAAGTTTCACTGTATAAAACCGATAGAAAATAATATCTCTCTGAACTGATAAAGTTATTAATTTATTATACCAACGTAAACCTAATATCATGTTCCCTCTAGCCACAAGAGCAACGCCCAGCCAAACTCCAGCAACAATCATCAGAAGAGGAAGAGTTAGAAGAGAAGGAAGAACCCGATCGTCTCTCCAGCCTGCTTCAGCAGTCCAAATTCGACTGTGCCACCAGGAAGTCTGGATACTACGCTGATGAAGATCTGAACTGTGAAGTCTTCCACTACTGTCAAGACAATGTCAAGCATTCCTGGATCTGCCCTGATGGATTTACTTTCCATCAAGTACGTATTTTCAACATTATAGGCCTTATCATTTATCTTCTCTTACCAATATAAATAATCTAAATGTAACAGTCAAAACTCTGAACCAGTTATTGACCGGTAAAATTAATTATTAAGGTTATTATATAGGAATAAGAGCGTCGGTCAAAATCCTTATTGACTGATTTTATCTGACAAAATGATGAGTGGACCAAGAGTGGACCGATTTCGATAATTATTTTTTTATTACATTCCTTGAAGTACGAAGATGGTTCTTAAATCTTATGTAGAAAAAACGTAAATATGTACCACGGGCGAAGCCGGGGCGGACCGCTAGTGATAAATAAATGCTTTTAATAAAACATTTTATATCAAAACAATCATTATATATCCCATAGATGATCCGTTTAAAAATACAATAGTATTGAATTGAATTGGCATTATTAATCTTTTCCAATATTTACCTAGGTTTAAAATTACAATTTCTTTTGAACAATGTCTTTATTAATCTTTTTTAGGTTCACCTCATCTGCATGCCGCCCACTCACGACAACATCTGTCAGAAGTCTTCGAAGTACCACTTCGTGAATGAATACCTTTACAAACAAATTAACGATGAGGAGGTTCAGAGGAAGCCTAATGCGCCAATCAGATACTCCGAGAGGTACTACCCCTCTGAGGTCTACACTGATGACCGATATGAAAGGGAGGATGAAGAAGAGGTAATTTGAATTAACTTATCTCGCGGTTTCATAAATTAATTATCCTTTTGTTCCAAAGGGGTAATATATATAAATAAAAATTAGTAAAAATTACACCTAGATTAAATCAGCTATCTGCCACGTTTTAAAGACGATAATTCATAATTGATACATTTTGTATCATACTGGCAACATTTTTTATAACTTCCTCACGCGTTTCTTTTTCATTTTTTAGGAAGCAGACCCTCGCAGACAAGGTCCCCAAATACAAGAGAGGCCATCTCAAAGACAACAACAACAATACCAACCACAAGTCTTCAGATCAGCTGAAGAAGTGAATATACCTCTTATCCAAAGACGTCCTCAACCGCGCCCTTACGATTTTGAACCATAAATATTAAATAGGGACATTCTGTTTGCCAGATGTTTCCGAAATTAGAAGTAACAATAACATTGTAAGTGTGGCTCTAAGTTATTTGATTGTTGACTTTCAATCTAACGAACAATAATATAAACCTATCATGCTCTTGGTGCTACATCTCACATAATTTGTTGATACTTTTTAATGTGTAATACTTGGTATAGTTTAAGTTTAAATAAACTTATTTATGACACTGTACAATAAAGTATTTTTGTAATGATATTTGTAATTTACAAATTAGTTGTAAGCTAGTCTGCTAGTGCTAAGGAAATAAAAATAAATTAAAATATATTGGTCTTTTTATTTTAATTGTATTACCATCCAACATTAAATGATATTGATATTCGATTCATATACGAAAAAGAAACATTTCTTTTTTCTGTACTTTTCCTAGTGTTTTCCTACTTTTCCTATATGAAAAACCTAAGTGAAAAACACATGAAAAACCACGGATCTATAAAGTCTTCAACTAAACATTAAAAAAGTTTCTCGTTATGACATTACTTGCTCTGTGGTTATGACTGACCGTTGACAGACAGATGTCTGACATCTGACAGATATCAAAACAAAATATCAATTGTCAAAATGCTAGTAATAAGTAAAGTAAAAATCTATGTTTATTTATTTAAAAAAATTATGAAAGTTTAATTGGATTGTATGTCATATGTGAAAAGATATTAAAAATGAACAATTCAGACTACAAAGCGTATCACGAATCTTTTATGAGAAACAATCATGGTTCTAACGCAGTGCATACGTTTTTGTGTATTTTCTTCACAGTGCAGTGTACTTTAATATGTGCTATTCAAGAAAACGAAAGAATAGACGTAAAACTTACATGTGAATACATAATAATAGTGCTTCCTTTGATATTAGCCCACACTGTTTATCCCCAGTATATTTACTTGTTAAACGCTCTTGTAGGAGTTCTATTACTTTGTACTATTATAAATAAGAGAAAACGGATAAATTTTGTTAAATTTTACAAGTTAGAACATACTAGCCGTAAAAGACTCCATTCAATATCATGTATCAGAGGCCTTACGTATTTAATTACGAGCTTATGTATATTAGCTGTAGATTTTAAAGACTTTCCGCGTTCTTTAGCAAAAACAGAGAGATATGGATACAGTCTGATGGACACTGGTGTTGGTTTATTTGTATTAATAAGTGGTCTTGTACATAAAGACGTGAATAGTAATTTTTCAAAAGTAGTAAAGAGTAACTTCAAATTTGTATCAATCCTTGTAGTTCTTGGAGTAAGTAGATATGTATCTATTAAACAGCTTGATTATCATGAGCATGTAACTGAATATGGAGTTCATTGGAATTTCTTCATCACTTTGGCTGTTTGCAAATTGTTATCTACTATTTTTCTATTGATTTCTGATCATGCATTGATACTAAGTATCTGTGTAATGATAGTTCATGAGTTTTTGCTTTATTATGGCTTAGAAGCATGGGTGTTCAGCAATGCACCTCGTTTAACTCTAATAGATGCTAACAGAGAAGGGATTTCATCAAATCTAGGTTATGTTTTCCTTTATTTATTTGCTGTGCATTTAAAAGCAATGTTAACATATAGAAATAAGAAACAGGTGTTACTTAAGTTAGTAAGTTACAGTATAATATTTGTTACATTGTCTTTTGTTGTTAATTTATTAAGACCGACTTCAAGAACTTTAGCTAACACTGGTTATTGTGCCTTTTTAATATCAATTTTATTAGTAATATTAACAATTATGTTTGTTATAGAATTCTCTTTGTATAAGGGTAATAAAATGATATTTCAAACACCTCTCACATTATCAGCAATAAATGAAAACGGTTTATTATATTTTTTAATATGCAATTTATCAACTGGTTTTGTAAATATAATTTTTCAAACAATGCTTCTACCATCCAGTATTACTTTTGTTGTTCTTAATATTTATATGATTGTAACACTGGTCATAATATTTTATTTGACTAAGAGAGGGATAAAAATATGAAGACTTGAGAATTAAATATTTTATTTGTATGATAGTATTATTATTTGGTCATATCACATCATTGTAACTATAGTGCAAAAGTCCAATAATAAAGATCTTCTGCTTTCAGTAGCATAAATATTGTATTCTTTTTAGAGGTAGAAAAGAAAACACTGCATATATTTTCTGTATTTTTTATTGATTTGGTACTTTGGTATGGTTAAGGAACAGATTGGCAGGCTAGTGTTAAGTGGTCACCACCGCCCATTAAGGGTGCTTTTCCCACCAATAATGTGCGAAGATATGTTCGAACGCTAAACTCACTCAAACTAAATAAAACGATATGATTGGTACTTTACAAACACATTCCTCGCTACACATCCTCATACAATATTGGTAGAAAAGCACCCTAATATGTATAACACCGGTCACTGGTTAAAGATTCTAACGTCAAATATTAAAGAGAATAATCTAGGGCCTTTCTAGTAAGTGTTTCATATCTTCCGTCTTAACAACAACATGCGAGAATTTTGCTAATACCCTCAAAGAACAACACAACAATGTATAAATGAGTATGATGATAAGAAAAAATAAATAAATCTTTAAATATGGAAATCTTCCCGTGGACCAAAACACTGTGTACTTCAAATGCTGCTGGTTTTTATCTGAAAAAAATACGTATTTTTAGTTATAAACTTAATAAATTATGATAGTCATGAGTTGAAAATGATATTATGACCATTTTTATTTTGAGCATCAAAACTGATACTGGCAATCCAATTCTAATTTTGCAAGCCCCTGGTAGGGGCTGTTTAATTGCATTAGGGCCAATTTTTCAATCCCTGGTTAAAACTTACCCGTCCAATAAAGTATTACACGATAATAATAAAATGTCACCTGTAAACTGTCAATTGCATGCAATAAGAATACATTTTGCAATGGTAGTATAATACGTTATTCGATGAATAAATTTTAACCGAGGATTGAAAAATCAGCCCTTATTAAAATGGCAGAAATTTGGAAATTAAAGACTAACGAATTTTAGACGCTTTGTGATGATTTTTAGAAAAAAAAAAGACGCGATGACTGCCCAGTCGATTATGTCCAGTTGAATTTAATCCTGAGTCGTGTATTTTTTATATTTATACCAAATCTACAACTAAATATCTATCTCTTTATGCATTAAGGTACTTCATACCTACGATAGCTGCACCAAAACCAATCTGATTGGTGCCCATTCTGTAAGAACATGTTGGTACATAAATCTCATACATTTCTTCACTATCTTTTAGTGGGATAGTCAGAACAGTATCATTGTATTGCAGTAGATATGTCTGCATATTTCGAAAGTCACGTCCTTGTTTCACATATTTTGATTTGTGTTCGTGAGCACAGAAAAATACGTCTGGATGTATTGAATTTATGACCTGAAACCATAATAATTAAAAGCATGAAACCTATAGATTCGTCATGCCCGCTCGTCCGACTGCAAGTCTTTATCTCGACATCGATATAAAACACTTCGAAAAAAAATTTAAGATAGTTACCTTAAATTTCCCTTACTCGAGAAGTTACCTAGCTAAGTTATTTATTTATGAGCCTGGCCAATTTGTATGTATTTTAAATTTTTGTATTGTGTGTATTTTTAATTTTTATTGCATTACGTATTTTTTAGGTTTGAAGAAAATGACCATTCTATCCTAATTTGGCTCCCTTTTCAAATTATAACGATTTATTAAACTTAATTGAGGAAATTTAACTGGAGGCAAATTGGCCTCCTCTTTCAAATATTAACGAATTTTTAAATTTATTGGACCAGCGCGCTGGTTCCCAAAATTATTTTCGTATTATTTAACCCTAGTGTAATAATATACCTGTTTCGCATAAAAGGAGTTCCTAAGGACAGGGTAATGTGATATCGCAATCTTATAGTTCAGATCTTCGTCAAGAGGTTCTGGGATAGCATATCTAATGGAGCTGACTTTGTAGAACGAGACATTTTGGTACGCTATGACAGAGGGCTGCGAGTATACTCTGTTGAATTCCGTCATCTTGTCCTGTTTTATTGGCTCGTTTTCACCACCTATATCGTTGTCACCTGGTATCCAGATTTGCTGAAAAATTATATATTTTTTTGTAGTTCTGTGTAAAATTTCTTAGCACTAGACATAATAATAGAGAGAAAAGAAGAATGGATGGATTTTTTAAAATCAAATTGGAATGTCCAAAACTACATTTTTACAACAAAGGAAATAAAAAGAGAGCGTGTGTGCCTGCGTGTGAGCGTGTGTGCATGTCATAATAGGAGAAGATAGAATCAGTCAAGATAGACAAGACCCTTTAATTTAGTATTTTTCTGAGCAAATAAACAGCGATGCGTGTTGGTAAAAGTAAAAAAATGTGTGCGTGTACTAGTGTACACACGTAAGTGAAACTTCTTTATGACCTTATTTTTCAACAAGTCAATAACTGCGTTAAAAACAACCGACTTCAAACTTGCACTTGCAACATTTACAAATACAGACAAAAATGCTCATAAAATAAAAACTACTGGGCCTATCCGAATAAAATTTATGGGACCAATTCGACACCATCCCTCATCGAACAAAAAAAGAATCACGTAAATCGGTTCAGAAACCTCGGAGTAATCGGTGTACATACATAAAAAACATACCGGCCGAATTGATAACCTCCTCCTTTTTTGAAGTCGGTTAAAAAGTGAAACTTCTGTGGCATGACGCTATGACATGACAGTATTGCCATGACGCGATCTTGAAAATGTATCTTCAACGCGCCTAAACAAGCTTCACTTCAAAAAAAATTATTATAATATTGATGTTTTGCATTAAAACAAAACATGTATTATGTGTCGAATAAAACACACAGCGTTGGATGAAGAAAGCAGTCTATGAATCCTATCTATCTCTATGCAAATTGGGTCACCTTACCAAATATCGATGGATCTTTCACCTCACTAGCAAGAGCGCGTCCCTAGTATGGCATCTGTCATCATCGCCTTTGACGCGCTGTCATCTTCCAAGCTCCATAGCATCTTCATCAGCAAGCAGTAAACTGCAACGCTGTGTGTTTTATTCGACACATAATACATGTTTTGTTTTAATGCAAAACATCAATATTATGTGTCTTTCTAAAACACACAGCGTTGGATGAAGATGTGTTTGATATCTGCTGGTGAAGAAAGACATACAAACGCTATGTTGAAAATAAATTATCTTGTTAATATTGTAATACCTAAGTGCTGTATTAACAACTTAAATTTCATTCCTTACAGAATGTTAAATGAACCTGTTGTATTGTAAAATAAAGTTATATTTTAAATTCTAAAAACAATACAAGGGGGTTATGTAATAACAACAAAAATTGTTTTCTTTCATATTGTAAGAACTAACCATATAGGTATCCTCTAAATTTTAAATTATTCTCCTCAGATAATCTTCTCAATAAGCCAATACTAATGAACTAAGTCTTAGAACCTAAGAACTGCTTAATTATTTCTCTATATCTTTGATACAAATCAAAGTTCAAATAATAACATAAAAATAAAATTTTAAAAATTATAACTCAAAGGAAGATCAATGTCACCAAGGATAAACAATGGAGCCTCTAAGGCTAAATACTACAGTAAATAACATCTGTATATAAAATAACTATAATAAGCAATGTTAACACAACTGTACCTTAAGCATTAAGCATGTTTGTTACACATTGATCATTACTATGATCTTAAATTAATTACACTGAATTAAATAATAAATTAAACAGTTTCAGGTTACCTTAAAGTAAACCAGACTCACTGGCACTGGCTAAATTGACTGATTGACAGTAAAACTTTTATAATTGACTGTATGGTCCTTCCACTGCCTCCACGGGTTGGTGCCCTTACCACATTCTTGAAGCCACTGCTGGACAGGGCTGCTATGTTTACTGTCTTTAAGATCTGGAGGGACCTTAACTAGCCAGAGATAATGGTTTGTGTTGCAAGGTTAAAGGGTCCGCCCCTTTATATAATTTAGATAAGAATCAATTATCTACTTTTAAGATTGAAAATCAGTCCTTTGTTACTTGAACCAACCTTTCCACATGGGTCACTGGGCATATCTATGTGTCTGAGTTTCCTCACAACCGACCACCTGATGGATAATGTGTTGTTGTATCCATTTAGTATCCAAATTCTGGTCAGGTTATAATCTTATCTTGCTGTGATAAAAAACTGTATTTTGAGGTTTTCAGAAGTCATGTTCATGTCATGAACAGGTTGAGCTTGCTTATGATAGACTTAAGCCAATTAAATAGAATCCCTGTGTACTAGATTACATGCATTCTTTTTTTTTTTTTTTTTTTAGCATTGCATTATGAAAGTCACCTCCTGCTTGGAGGGTCATATGTTGGCACTGTGGAGGGGCACCACTACTTAACTGCTCTTTCTCCTTTGCTTTACAATGGGCTGTTTTCTCCCCTCCCCCCCCCCTTTTTCTGACTGAGCAGTTGGGGGGCCATAAGGCCGTAAGGCCATTCACCAATGGTCTGAGTGCTCATGACTTCCGGGTCAATAACCATATATAACCATAATAGTCAATAACCATAAGCCATCTTTAGGCGCTTGACATTGAGTTGCGGAGAAATGCCCGTATATTATTATTATTTATTATATCAACCATAAGCCACCCTTGGGTGCTATGTATCTGCCCCGGTCCCGGGGTGCGAGGTGCGCTAGTGCACTTGGAGGATTACCCTTGAAAGGGAATATTCAGTCTAGGCGTCAGCTCCATCAACGACTGCAGATGTCGCAAAATTCGGAGCAGGCTTTGGCAAATATGCCTTGGCACTAAAGCATTCCTTTGGGTAGCGAAATGGTCCATATCAGGAGCTTCCGAAATATTATATTTCCTGTTGTACAAGGTAGGAGAAGCCACTCCGGTACAGGTTGATTTCTTGAGAGGCAATCTAAATCAAAGGCCACTTAGGCGTCCTGGAAGCGTGCCAAGAGTTATTCTCAACTTTTCAGCTAGGTACAGTTACTCAGTTGTAAGAGCTAAGAGAGTCAGCAACCTTTGTATGTGGGCGACCAAAGTCTGATTGATAGCTTGGGCTACAGGATGTGCACCCCTTGCAATTTACTCAGAAGCACTTTTATTGCATATCTGGTACACGACATCTAAGTCAGAAGTTCTAATGCCAAGTCCCCTGCTTCCCTCTTCATTTCTCTGACAGGTAAGTACTGTTCAGATGTCCTACTCAGCCCGCATCCGCGGTATCTGTAGTTAGGAAGTGAGAAACTTGTTCTTTTACAAAGACTATTACATTTCTGTCTATGTTTCTTTTCCACAACTCTTAAGTCTTGTATAGCATGTAGAGGGAAAGCCTTTCTCTCTTGGTCTGCTGTGCGCGAAACTCTAGAGAAATACCTGGAGGCGACAACTGTACAGTCCTCTCAGTGTTAGATGTCTAGAACTGTCTGCAACTCTTATTTAGTGCAAGACATGGTCCTTTTAATGACTACCACAGTATGCTCTATCTTTGAGGCTTTTGGGACTGGCAATAACACAGACATTTCTATAGTATTACACATGAGGCACAAGTATCCAGGCTTACAATGTACACTTTGTAATTGATGTGCCAAACCTGCCTTCCCAAAATCTCTATGGTCTCCGGGACCTGTAGAGTTAATTGGAACAATCCTTGTAGACGAAAAGATAATTGTCTAACTAGAAGGCTGTAGCTCATTCTGTGGCTTTACTAAAATCTCCATGGTCTCCGAGACCTGTGAAGTTAAATTATTAGAATAATCCTGATAGTTTAACTAAATCAGAGGGCTGTGGCCCTTTTTGTGATTGGAGTGCCAATCAAGCTCTACCAATATCTCCATGGTCTCCGCGACCTGTGAAGTTGAATTGGAATAGTCTTGTCAATCAGGCTTTACCAAAACCCCCATGGTCTCCGCGACCTGTGAAGTTGAATTGGAATAGTCCTGCCAATCAGGCTTTACCAAAACCTCCATGGTCTCCGCGACCTGTGAAGTTAAATTGGATTAGTCATGGTAGACCCAAAAGATAATTGTCCAACTAAATCAGAAGGCACTTTATGTGGCTGTAGTGCCAATTAAGCTTTTCCAAAATCCTCACAGTCTACAAGACCTGTGAAGTTAATTTTGCAACGGTCTCAATAGACCAAAACTTAATAGCTTAAATAAAACAGAAGGAGGGCACCTCCAGCCTGTAGGGTCTCCGCGACCATTTGAAATGGCTGCCATATGCAGGCAGAAAATAGGCCAGTGATGCCTGATTGTACAAGCCAATCCTGACCTTGTGAGAATCTCATTACTGTTACCAATGATGTCTAATTTTACAAGACAATCCTGGCTTTGTAAAATGATAAAATGTTTAATTACCGTTATAATCTGTGATCTGTATCAAAATTACCTGGTTAATACCTAGGTGTTTAGGTGTCTCAGGTTGAATATCAACCTGGCGGAGCCATCAGCTCTTATTGCCAGAAGCATATCTGAATGTAAGTATGGCATATATTTTTCTGGGTCTTTCTGGACACAGTTCTTTCAGCATAACCATACTAAGCTAATCATGGCTAAGGACGCCTTGTACATATTTTCAGTACATATTTTTGTAGAAGATACAAATAAAAAATACAAAGATTTTGGTTACTTTACTGTTGATATTATAGAATTGTTATCACACCTGAGTGTTAATTTTAAGGCAAGCTCTTTCACTTAAGTAAGAAAGGAACTAGATAAACAACATTATCATCAGTAACATTATAACCAAGAATGATCTCATTCAACTGTTCGGGGATACAGTAAATATGGTTCCTTGATGATGATAATGTATATAAACATATCTACCTCTTATAATCTGCAATGTCTATTTCTTATGATTTTTCACTACTATTCAAATAAGTACCCATAGAATCAAAGCTTATTCTGGTCTCAATTGGCTATGAAAATAAGCTCCTTATGTTAAGAATTATTTACCATAAGATAAATTAGGTAATCTCAACTTGCAGTAATAAGTAGCTCTTACTGAATATTGTGTGAGACTGTTGCTCATATTATACACTCTATATCATATCCTATAATAAGTAATGTAAAATCTATATGTGACATGTATCAATATTGAAATAATATTAAAATAGTTAATTAACAATTTCTTCTCTTTAGAATATTGTGATAGACAGGTTTTGTAACTAACTATCTAAAATCTAAGTACATCTTAATTGTCTTGAATTATTTATGTAGTCAGTGGGCACTAAGTAGTAGGTACTCACTTTTGTTGAGGTAGTTACAATTGAATGGTCTAAGTGATTGAGATGCCTCACTACCTGCTGAGTGCTGGGGCTCGTTAGCCAGAGGGGATCACGGTGGATTCCTTATACCTAAGTACCTTCTACCTAGGTAGCCTAACGCTATTTCACAAGTCTGGTTAAAAGCAATACTTGACACAGTAACCAATGTGCCTGTGTATGATAAAGAAACCCGATGATAATGTAGTGATCTCATTATAGGCATGCATTGTGTTTTATTAATTACCTACATCTAAATATTGATGTATTTGTGTCAAATACTGTGAAATGTATGCCACGTGCTGGATGAAAATCTATGCACGAGTCCGGACATGTTCTGACAAGTTTGATTGTACTTACGGAATTTCTCGTCTCCCGGTCTCTTGGGCAGTGACGAACCATTACTTCTCTCGTCCTCCGAGGACGAAAAAGAGTTCCCGCCACTATTATACATACCAAAGCACCGGTTTTTGAATTTCCTTCCGACAACGTGGTCTTTTGTGTTTCGTATTGGAACTAATTCCGTTTTTCACTAGAAAAACACTAAAATTTAACGCGTGTGTGTTTTATCACACTTAATATTCGAGAATTATAATTATATATATTCGAATTCGAGAATTATATTCTGCGCGATGTTATTGCGCACGAATTCATAAACGCTATGGAGCTTGGAAGATGACAGCGCGTCAAAGGCGATGATGACAGATGCCATACTAGGGACGCGCTCTTGCTAGTGAGGTGAAAGATCCATCGATATTTGGTAAGGTGACCCAATTTGCATAGAGATAGATAGGATTCATAGACTGCTTTCTTCATCCAACGCTGTGTGTTTTAGAAAGACACATAATAATTCATATACTCACAACGACAGGATAATATGGGTCAAATATGTTTGCTAATCTTTGAACGTAACTATTAAACTGTGTCGTGGTAGATATACTGCCTTCATCCATTAGGTCTCCTAAAAACACCACTACATCAGGTTTGAAGTGCTTCTCAACTACTGAATATGTAGATCTCAAATATCTGGAAAGAATATGAAGATGCAAGTTAAGAACATAACTAATTTACGAAAAAAAATATCGACTTACTACATAAGAGTGTGGCTCAAAAGTTAGAACCTTGATTACTTTCTACTTCAATCAAAAAGTCGGGCAATTCCAGGCAACCTTGTTAAAATTAAATAGATTTTTCTATTTATCCACATTACCTGGATAATAAGGAAAGCGACATGTTCAAGAATTCCAAATTTATTTGTAATCCAACGCCATGGCATAAATGATAATAACATGTAGGTATAGGAAAATGTATTATCCTCCAGTAGGACCGTGTGCGTGTTTACACAAATCGATATATATAATAATTATTACCTGTCGCTGTCCCAATTGACCAGATGCCTAAACGGAGGAGCTACCGCCTCATCACCCTGTATTTGCGGGTCCGCAACAAATAGTATTTTAATGCAATTCTGCTTCACTTCACATTCTATGGTGTTCCAGAAAAGTGGTTGAACAACATAAACGAACCATTCACTGTAAATAACAACTCCGAGAAACACCGCAATGAGATATTTCCATGCAACACTAAAATATTTTCGAATATCATTGTCTTCGCACGAAATTAGACTAACCAGGCTAATTGGCTAAATGCTCAAGTTAATGAGGTCAAATCTTTGAATAAAATTGTCTTAAGAATATATATAAGATATATACCTTCTGCGTAAAAACATTTGTACAACGTTATTACATACAATTTTATTATATTTGTCAATATATAATCATTTTATGGTGCATACTGACACTTCACTGACTGTATACTGACGATAAATATATAAAAAAAGCTTATCACATTCACATACCAAGTCGCTGACAGTGGCGTAGCTAGATAAGTGAGGGCCCTAGCCCCTGAGGCAAATAACATAACTAAAAAAAAAACGCGATGACTCGTTAAGTCCGTCATAATATGATTTGAAAATGGGGGAAATTTTGGAAAGTTCAGTTTGACCAAGAATTTCTGTAAGGACTCGAGGCTCGAGGGCCCTGGGGCATTGCCCCACTTATCCCTATACGATAATTACGCCACTGTTTGCTTATATACATCTTATCAGTACCTTCCGGCTAAGTATAGTTAGCAAATATGATTTGTCCGTAACTTGTGAATACTATTTCACCTATTTTGATTATGATATTTACAACCCAACCTCTTTTTCAAAGTTATAGAACTTACGAAAACATTTCAACTGTTTCGTGAAAGGAGACTCATCGCATTTTGCTTTAAGTAGGTAGGTATTATACCTATAATAGTTGTAATCTATAATATTAAAATGAATCCCAAAATTGGTAAGCGCATAACTTTAGAACAGCTGAACCGATTTCTTTAATTATTTTTTTATTATATTCCTTGAAGTACGAGGATGGTTCTTATGTAGAAAATAGTGAAAATGTACCACGGGCGAAGCCGGGGCGGACCGCTAGTTTGTAATAAAGTCAAGTTACAAGCAGTAGCTAGGGAAAACGAGTTATTACAAAAAATGTGTAAAAACGGTAACATAGGTATACAATACATAATATGTATATATGTAATTAATAACATCAATACATAATAGAAATATAAATTTTATTTATGATTTATTTTAATAATAAATATTACACAACATATAAAATACAGATAAAAAACCTTTTGACATATTGCACTAGCAGGTATTAAGAAAGCAATAATATCAATTACTCAGTATGATTAACCGAGTAAGTACCTACTATAATCTAAATTGATAAAAAAATAAAAAATTATCTTAAAGATTGCTTACTAAATACATAAAATATATTATCTTGATAATGCAGCTAATCAATCAAGTGCCATTAATTTAAATTCGTTGGTTAGATCTAAAACTTCGTACACTCGGAGGCGAATTCCTCTCGTAATTATTTTTAATTTCCCAATAGAATGCGCTAGGAAAAAATTAAGAAAAAATTGAATTGAGTAGGACCTCACCCAATTTAGAGTTTCACGCTGTAATACAAAATATAAACTAACATATTATATGTTTTTTTCATACTATTATGTATTTATGTACCTAATTCAACGTTACACGTTCATAGTTCATACATCCATATGGGATTCGCATTCGCCTCAGTGTGAACGAAGCTTAAGGGTTTGGTCTACTAGCTATTTTCATATGTAACTAACTGTACTATATGTATTTTTTTTATTTTAACTAAGCAAAGTTTAATATAAAAGAAAAATTGCATATTATAATATTGAATAATAAATTATATAAAATTAATTAATACACATACACGGCTATTCTAATACTTTGTCGTTCGAAACAGAACCAAATTGAACATTATAATATCAATAATAATTTTTTATTTATAACATTTAAACGGCGCTAATTTTTTACCAAAAATATTTTATATTATCATAAAATTTGTTACCACGTAGGCAATTCAACTTAATAGTAGTTTACAAAATATTAAATTATCATTACAGTAATATAATAATACAAATGGTGCCGGTTAGCCTCTTTAGTTTATCACTTAATCAAAATAATTTCGAAATAAATATAAATAATAAGAACTTGGACCTTCAGGTTGTGTAAATTTTGCTAGTTCCTAATAACTACCTAATCTATCTACCTACTCTAAATATTCAGATTCTAATACATTCATCATCATCGACAGGTTTTTAAATAAATATAACATTTTTAAAGCTTATTTTGATTCCTTTCGTTACGAATAAAATAATTTAATAAATGAGAAAGTTAGTGAGATTACTTGGAAAAGACTAGAGAAATACATATTGCACAATTTGCAGAAATATTAGAGTGTAACAAAATATATATTTATTAACCTTTAACGTACTTATAATAAACTACACACACAATAACGTTCAAATATTGTCCAAAGCAAAACTCTGCCTACAGGTAAGCAGAGTTTTGCTTCTGTTAGGCAGTTTTTAGGCATAACAAGTTTTCATACAATGGACTTTGAACATTGGTGCCAGGAAATACGGTTTAAGTTTGAATTAATATTTTATTTGTTTGAAAAGAAACTGCCGCTCCGGTATTTTTTACGGTGATTGGTAGGTGATTGTGAGTCTATAATCTAAATCTTTAAATATAGAATTTCTAAATAAGTGGGAATGTTTCTTTATCTCAGTCAAAGTACAGTGTACAATTTTTTGGTAAGTACTTGTTTATAATTAAAGTACGTATTGTTTCATTATCTTTTAAATAATATACTCAATTGTATAATCACTATTATGAAATAAAACAATCTAATTATAACATTGGTGAGACATAAAACAATGTTATTATAGCATTGGTGAGAGTAACGTTATATTTGTTAAAATTAATAACGAATAATAAGTAATAATGTTAACACTTAACTATGTAGTAAGTAATAACGTATAATATAGCATGCTCATAATTATTAATCTGTTTAATAAAACTTACCACTGAAATATTTTAAAGATATTTTACTGATATTGCCAAAAAAATGTATAAGTTAGATATAAGTTACATATTATGTAATATTGACATGATTTTAAAAGAGCAACTATGGAGTTTCTTGCCGATTCTTCTCCATAGATACTGCTTTCCGAATCGGTGGTAAATGTTAAAAATACTTATGTAATGACGATTCGAAAGTGCTACTAAATAGTAGTCTAATTGTATAAATGAATGTTTGAGTTTGAGTTTGAGTTTGAAAAAAAATCGTAATAAGTTTTTAGTTAAGTAATTACATCGCAAATAATAATAAGTCCTACATTCGTTGTAATAAATGATGCATATCGTCAGTCTTTACAACTCGCGAGAATTTTGATAATACCCTCAAAAAGCAGGCATAGAATGTGTAAATAATTAAAATAATAACAATTGGTAAATAAATAAGTAAACACCGAAATCTCCCCGGGGACCAAAACACCGTGTACTTTAGGCGCTGATGGCTTTTTTCTGAAAATAATGTTGTACTTTTTATACTTTATACATTCAAATGCTTTATAAATGGGGTGTCCCTTAAACACATAAAATCGAAAGAGTAGAAGAAATTCGATTGCTTTGGCTGAATCAGGGGTGAACGACAGGCGTTGCCTTGGTAAGTCGAAACGAGATGCGATTTCGAATCCCGCCACATGATCAAATTTTTTCTATTCTTTAAAAAAAATCTCATTTATGTTGAAGTACTTTTAAAAAAATAAGAACCAAATTGAAATTTATTTCGAACTTTATGACTTTTGACAGTGGTAACTATCTATCTATAGTACGAAAAGAAGGGTACATACGTACCCAATATAGCAGCACCAAAACCAATTTCACTGGTCCCCATTCTGTACGAACATGTTGGTACATAAATCTCATACAATTCCACATAATCTTCTAACGGTATCGTCAGAACAGGATCATTGTATTTCAGTAGGTGCGTTTCTTTGTATCCAAAGTCACGTGTTTGCTTGACATACTTTGATTTGTGTTCGTGAGCACAGAAGAATATGTCTGGGTGTATTGAATTAATGACCTATAATAAAAGAAAAAACTTTAAAATTAATCTTTATATATTTTTTTAGCACTTGCATTGGTGAGGCTTCTGCAAATGTATTTGATCAAGCTCGACTCGCACATACTGATACAAAAAAAATATAATAATATTGATAGTGAAGACATTTATTTTAGAAATGTGCATGAGAATGCAAATTAATATATTTATTTGGCTACAACCTTTATAACACTTTTCTGATACCCAACTTAGATATACAGCCTATGAGCTCAGTTTTTTTTTTAATTTACACTTACCTGTTTAGCATAAACAGGCCTCTGCAGCACTGGGAAGTGTGATATCGCAATCTTGTAGTTCAGATCACCTTCATCTAGAGGTTGTGGGACAGCGTATGTAATGGTGCTAACCTTGTAGAACGAGACATTATGGTACGCTACAACTGAGGACTGCCAGAACGCTGTGTTGAACTCAATCAGTTTGTTACGTTTGATTGGTTCATTTTCACCGCCTATATCATTGTCACCTGGTATCCATATTTTCTGAAATTTCGTATTGCATTTTAGGGATAAGATCATCTTCTACTTTATTAAAATAAGATTAGCTAGTCCTTGGTAATGAAAATATAGTCCGTGTTTTAAAGTCTTAATTTTTAATAATGATTAAAAACAGTATTAAAATTATTCTATAAATTAAAAAAACACTCACCACAACAGGATTATGAGATTCAAATATATTTGCCAATCTTTTAACATAACTACGGAACTGTGCCCTCGTGGATATACTACCTTCATCCATAAGGTCTCCTAAGAACACCACTACATCAGGCTTAAAGTGTTTCTCAACTATAGTATATGTAGATTTTAAATATCTGTGGGAAATTAAATGTACAAGATATACTTACTATATCTATATAAAAATGTAGAAAAGATAAATATTCTGTTAATTAAAAAAATGTTAATTTAACGAATACCTAATATATATTTTGTATGTTATCTGTGCAGTGTGCCAGAAATAATTAGAAAGTGGGACTTGAGCAAGTTATAATTTTTCCGAAAATTTTATAATACTATTTATTATTTACCTATCGCTGTCCCAGTTGTACAGATGGCTTCATGGTGGAGGAACCCCTATATCACCTTGTATTTGCGGGTCCGCAACGAATAATATTTTCATACACGACTGCTCGTCTTCGCATTGTAAACTTTTCCAGAAAAATGGCTGAATATTATAAACAAGCCATTCACTATACAGAACAGCTCCGAGAGACACCGTTATAAGGTATTTCCAAAAGACACTGAAATATTGTATAGAAGAGAGTAGGTAGAGTGTATTAGTGAAACTTTTGACCTAATTTAATTAAGAATATCTAGCTTCGTTTATACCTTCTGCGTAAATACATGTGTATAACGTTATGTTGCACAATTACCCAATAAATACACTTTGTCTACTGATTTGCTAAAGAATTTACAATATTTTAATACTGTTTATAACTTTTTATTTACGTTTTAAATGTTTACAATTTTACATTACAATTAATAGGTATACAATTTTGATAAATAAAATGTCAAAATTGTTTCATACAGCTTGACAAAGCCACAGATACATAAATAATGTTTGACGAATATATTATTAAATTATATTATAAAAAATACCCCCTATAAGTTTTTAATTAACGATTATTTATTTGATTTATGATTATTCTAATACATTTTTTTACTATCAACATTTCCATTTTTGTGTTGACTTTGAAGTATTTATCTTGAACGCTTTTTGTAAATAAAGGATACAAAATAGAACGTTTCATTTGCAATTGCGGCGGTTTGACAGGTCAGCTTCGTGCCTCTTTGTAGATTTCCAAGTAGCGTATAATTTATTTTGTTTAAACTTTTTGTCTAAGCATCAAAAGTAACATGTATTACGCAGTAGAATTAGAGTATATTGTATTTTAGTCAATACCTAGTGCACTAGCAGTGTTACATAAACAGTAGAGTGATATTAGTGTCGGCAATTCATGCATATAGGATAACAACACGAATCACGATACGTCAGTGAATGAATGTTGGCTGTAAGATAATGGATGTGGATACACCTAACATATTGAAACGGTGTAGCAGTGCGCCTCTAATCAATGAGACTGCATCGACGGCAGCTACATCGCCTACGACGACAACTGCGCCCAGGTAATTTGTAACCGACACGCCTCCCACGATCTAAGATGTTTTCGTTAGCTAGTACCTGCCTATTTTTGACACCTGCTAAGCGTGCTAGTAGGTGACATGTACGAATTTAGCCGTGTAATTAAATGCTGAACGCCCCATGCAAAAATCTAGTAAGTTGTGTAAAGTGAGGCTAGATAAAAATATTTAAATATTTGTGATATGTTGATAAGTAATCACAATTCAAACTGCTCTCTGTGTGGTTCAGTGAAAAGATAAACATTGTTGATATGTGAAGATATTTTCTTTTCTCTCACATATGGCATAATATAATAATTAAAAATAGGTATTTATATTTGTTGCTATGCACTGAAGCTCAATTAATTTAATGTTTTATTTTAAGCACTGCGAAGATTTATACAAAACATTCTATGCAATCATTATTATTAAAAGCATGCCTTGATTATTATTATTGATCAATTTTTATTATACATTTTTTTATTAAAGTCCTTTCGTTATTTATTTGGTAGAGTTAATTGTTAAAACATATTTTTGTAAGATATTTAAATTCTATTTTAGTTTTAAATAATTTTGCTCAATATTAAAATGTGCGGATTATTATTTTTTTTAAACTACCTTATTTTAATTCTAAGCCTCAGTTTATCTGCTTAAAATAATATGATGAGCTTTAGCTAATTAAAATATTTGGTCATTTCAATAAAGTTATTTTATTTTTAAAATATAGGTTTACAAGACACTATTCATATTCTCTAATCTATACTAATATTATAAAGCTGAAGAGTTTGTTTGTTTGTTTGAACGCGCTAATCTCGGGAACTACTGGTCGGATTTGAAAAATTCTTTCGCTGTTATATAGCCCATTTATCGAGGAAGGCTATGTGTCATCACGCTACGACCAACAGGGGTGGAGCCACGGGGGTGAAACCGCACGCAGCAGCTAGTAATCTATATAGGTAGTCTATATTATATTTTAAAATATTTAAATAAACTTGCATTAGCGCTTTTGAAAGAATGCATTAATACTTGAGACATTCATTTCACACAATTGCAATAGAAAATATAATATCTTAAAAAAAGTGCAATTGTTATTTTTAATATTTTAAGATAGCAGAGATATTATCACAGTTTAATTATTCAAAGAGGATAAAAATAATACTTAATACTTTTAATTCTGTAATGTTTAACGATGATTGATTTCACACTATCTTATCATAATTTATGTTAGTTTTAACTTACGTACTTTTTTTAAAGACAACAACTTCTTATGTAATATCGCAAAAAAAAACATTTGACTTTAAATAGTTGTAGTATGGGTAATTCTTGGTACGGATGATGCGTGAGCGTAGAACCGTGGGGTCCTGGGTTCGATTCCCGGTGGAGACAAAGCAAAAAAAAAATGTCTTGTCCCTAAAGAAAATCAATCAGTGAAACAGATGTATAATGCATCTGCCCCTTACCCCCATTGGGGACATGGGACTTCACTTTTATAGGTAATTCTAGAATGTACACCATATTACCATAATTTGTAGTTAAAAACTATCCATATTCTATGATTTGCAAATCCTGGTTCTTTTCAGACCTTTATTTTTATATATGATTTTGAATGATTAAAAAAATTTTAGAGTAGAAAAAATGACATCACCGAATGGGTTTCAAATACCATCACGTGGTTGATTTTTTTTCTATTCTTTTAAAAATGTCTTAAACCTTTATTTTGTTTCTTTTGTAAAATTTATCATTATATTTTATTGTTTAAATAGAATAAATCGGAAACTACTATTTTTAGAAACCTTAAAACAACAACATGTTTTTGCTCATATATTTTATCTTAACATCCATTGTATGTAATATTTTCTTGTGATTGATTTCAGATTTATTCATTAGATTATACAATTTCGTATGAAAAGTGATAATAATAACTATCTGTTTTTATTAAATACTGAATTCCATTAAAATTATGTTATAAGGTGACTTAATTATCAGCGCTGATTGTAATTTTCTGGCAGCACTGTGTTGCCTTCCTCAATCTTGAAAATCTTCAAAGTCCAATAAGATAAATAAATTTGTAAACAAAATGCCTTTCTTTCTAATATGTTTTTAAAATGTAGTTTAGATAGATGTAGCAGTCACCTGTTTGAATCTGCTATTTGATTAAATGACTAACGTGTTCATTGAATGACAACAGTTTTTTTTTGTATTTGTGAGTTTGTTGTATTTTGTAAGTTTCAGAAATAGGACCGCGAAGCGTCACTACACGTCTTCTTCGACGTTTGGAAAAAGTAATTTCTGTTGTTATTCAATGAATGCGCTAGTCATTCAACAATATGCCGAGCGTTATATCAGCTCTATTTAAAGGGCTATGTTACAATCTACTACCTAGTTGGATGTTGAGTGACGCTTGTTAAATCAACGTTCGGCCAAATCATGCAATTAAATCTCGTCATTTGCAATGAACTAGTCATTCCATCATATATCAGATTCAACCAGATGACTGCTACATCTATCTTAACAACACTTTAAAAACATACTTATATACTTATTTATCTTATTGGACTTATGTAAAAAATCCACCGCCCATCTACTGAATGATTCATTTTACATTATTAACCTGGGAAATTAGGGTCGCCATTGCGGATATTAACTATTTAGAATTTAAACTAAGCTCATATGAGATAAAAAAGACGTCCGCGTCGTATGTCGGAACAGAAAGAGAAAAAAAAAACACTCCTAAAGTTGTAATAGATTAATAACTAGACTTGATTCTGTTAATTTATTGATTAGGTACGTATTGCTTTCGAATAGTTACAACACGTAGTATTAATAATTATTAAGTGTTCGGAAAGTTGAATCTATAGAGACGAGCCGGAAAAGTAGTTACTCTTTCTAGATCGTATATAGTTTTATTAGATAAGTAGACAAGTAGTATAGTGGGTTTGGCGTAAAATAAGGATCGATATCATACAATATCTGTATATTAATGTGTATTTTATTAATATGTAAGTAATTTGTTTGTTCCAGGAGTACTTCTTTCTTCGGCATGTTCTCCAACAGCAGTCTGCCACGGACACGAAGTAACAGCATCAGCTGCAGTCCACTCTCAGCCGCCATTAATATACCTGTAAGTGTTTTTCATTATTATCTTCGATCATAAATATAAAATATATATAAAAAAACTTGAGCGATGTCAAGGGACATCCGGATGGAACGAAGTGTTAAGTTAGAGAGAGATAGACAGAGAACCACGCGCACGCCGCACGGCTTACAACTGTAGCTAAAAATGTCGTGACAACTTTTCGTAAGAATTTTTTTCGTCTAGCCCCTTTTCACAACGCGCGATAAGGAACTTCGTTCCAATACTAAATCCTATATACACAAATTTAAAACTACCCTCAAATGTGTTTGAAAAAATTCTAGTCGAAGGAAACAAACGTTAATAATAAACAACAAGCCTTTGAACATTATTGTGTGTAATGGCCTAGGTCTATACATTTATTCAATTTTATTCCCACGAGTTAAAGTTGGTATTACAATGCACCACTCTGAGTGTACATTTGTTAATGTATTTTTGTGTCTCTTATTGTTATTAATTATCAAAGTCAATCTTTAGTATTTTTACACTAATATAAAATGTGCATGGTCGTCGATTTTGATGATTTGTCATTCATTGTTATAATGTGACGCAAAATCACTTTACATGATAGTAAAACTGAAACTGTAGTGATATGAATTACATTACAACAATGAGGAAAGAGATCAACATTGATATTGCATGGTCTGATATTAATACAAAATCTATATGTAACTAAGACTAATTTTTTTTTTCTATTAAGCAGGTTGTATCATAAACCTCGCTCGTTGTATTACCACGATATGGTGTTACAAACTGCTTAGCTTATAGCTATATATAGCTATGAGTTAGGTGCGTTTCTAATTATATCGTGTAAACTTATTGTATTTTATCGCTGTTACAAACCCCGTCGTGTGTAAGCAATCCAATATCCATACGATGTAACAAGCCGCTTCGCTTATTGTATGAACAGTTACAAGGCGCTTTTTAGGGTTCCGTACCGAAAGGGTAAAACGGGACCCTATTACTAAGACTTCGTCGTCTGTCTCCAGGCTGTATGATGTATCTCATAAACCGTGATAGCTAGTTTTGATGTCTTTACTATCTAGTAATTTTCACAAATGATGTATTTCTGTCGCCGCTATAACAACAAATACTAAAAATTAAAAAAGTAAAATATTAAGGGGGGTCTCCATAGTACGGAACCCGTCGTGCGCGAGTCCAACTGGCAATTGGCCGGCTTTTCATACGTATTTAAGTAAAATATTAAGGGGGGTTTGTACGGAACCCTTCGTGCGCGAGTCCAACTGGCAATTGGCCGGCTTTTCATACGTATTGTGTTATCAGGTGCTGCAAGCGGCGTGCGGGCGCCGCTTGACCCCGCGCGTGAACCAGCTGCGCGCGGAGGAGTGCGCGGACGTGAGCAACACGCGCGAGCTGGCGCACGAGCGCGAGGTGCACAGCGCCATGGCGATGGGCCAGTCGTGCGAGGACCTCACGCTCGTGGCCGGCCTGGCCAACTCGCCCACACGGGTGCCCAGGTATGTGACACTTAAAAAAAAGACTATGTGTACTTATGTACACGCGTTAGAAGTTATACTTCTTTGGCGTATGAAAAAATACTAGAATATACAACTTGAACATAGTTATCAATTTTCATACCACCTAGAACTAACTTCATGCTGTTAAATTTAGGTGTCGGTGTGCGCGCGCATCGTAAAAATTCACTCTCATCAATTTTCTCTATCGCGCCAAAAGAAGTATAACTTCAAAAAGAGCGTATGTGCTGAGCACACGTGTCAGAAGTGATACTTCTTTGGCAGGATAATTAATTATCTATATAAGTTCGGAGAGTGTCCGTTCTGTAGCGTTTAGCTACTATTATGTATTCTGCGATTGTGTCTGTGATTCCGGGGGCTGAGTTATTAAGAGACGGTATTGCCATGACGCGACCTTGAAATTTTACTCTCAACGCGCCTTAAGATGTTTCACTGCAAAATATTACATGTTAAATTGTGTTTCTGAAATTTTGACTTGAGTGAAAATGTTGTCACAATAGGAAATGGAATAAAAATTTATTTAGCAGAATTGTAGTAACTTAAAAGGTTTTATAATAACATTTCTTTCACGATTCGCCAACAATTAGGCATACAAATAAGAAAAAATAAATGTATATAAATATTTCCGGGTTTCACGATGAACATTTCACCAGAATAACAATTAATTGCAATATTCCAGGTTCGCGACAGTGGTATCCCCATCCCCCCCGCGCAAGTTCACAACGCGGCGGAGTCTCTCCCCCAACCCGCTGCGAGCGTCCAGCTTCAGCCCGATCAGCCGACCCAACGTGCTGGTCGGCAAGCGGCGATGCGATGACGCGGAAATGTCACTCTCCAAACGCATGTGCACAGACAGACGGACACCAACCACCCCCGGAACGCCAGACTCAGACTCCCTAGAATGCACCTTCCGACCCGTCTCCCCCAGACCGCAACCGATGAACGAGTCCGACTCGCCAGACACTCAGAACCACAAAGCGAATCCCAGCTAATAGATACAGGGGAAGATACTGGTGTTGCCTTCTTCGGCCTGGTGCGGTACGCTTACACGTTTCGGTCTGGCATCTGGTTGGTCTGGTGAACTGGTCCGACTGTTGATGCATTCGCTAACGGTCTGGTTAAAAGGAGTTGTAGGTGTTTTATCAGCCAATTTGTTGTGCTTGAAGTTAAGTATATTTTGAAGTGACTTCTACGACTTTTCGTCAGAATTACAAATATAAAACAAATTTTCTTCTAACTCGACGTCGTATTTCATTCGTTAAATTGGGAATTATAAATGATTTCAGAAGAAATGTTTAATATACGATGTATATTCAAGACTATAACGTACGAGTAATATAAAATATTGATTGATTGATATGAATTATATAAAAATTTGGCCCCGGCTTCAAGCTTAGACATCAGGCAAGTTGGACGGTAAAATGGATTCTGGCTTAAATGTACAATCAAAAGCCAGTAAGGGTAGAGAAACTCATACACAACCCCTATTTTGAACGTTTAGTTCCTAATAACGTTGTAGCAAATGGACGCGAGTGCCCTTTTTTAGCCAAAGCATCAAACTTTAATGTAAATATATTAAGAACGCTGTATATAGCTGTAGGTCTAAGGAATATAGCCATTATATTATTATTAGTTAGGGAGTCTTAAAACTCCATTCATCCCGCCTTTTCATTTATTGTAGAGAAATTTTGGCGCGCTTTTACCTTGAGTAACGTCAGTTGTTTTTTTTTTTCGTACATTGCCAGTTTTTATTGGCAGCTGTTTTCAATATATTTTAGAACATATTCCCACTTTTTTAAGGAGATATGTATGACATTTGATTCAGAAATTAATAACGTATAAAAAGTAGTATTTCCGATGGCAATTTTTATTATTTTCATACAATTATTAATTACGATATAGTCTTAATACTTGAGGTAACATTAGAGCGCCAATGTAATGTAATAATATGTAATATTTGTAATCAATTCTGTTAGTAAAATAATTATTTTTGTTTGGTTTGTTTTGTTGTGTTCATTATTCACTTGGAATAAATATTGTTTTGATTGTACCATATTGGTAAATTCTATTGAATGTTGATATATAAAAATTAAAAACAAAAATTTATGTATTTTCATCAATTTACAAATTTAAATGACTGAGGCTTGGTTGGTAGTGGCCCTGCCTTCCAAGCCAGAGGTCGTATGTTCGATTCCCACCCGGGGCAAATATTTGTGTGATGAACATAGATGTTTGCTCTGTGTCTGGGTGTTAATTATCTATATAAGTATTTATTTAAGATTATTTTGTATGTTTATCAGCCATCTGGTTTCCATAACACAAGCGAATGCTTAGTATGGGATCAGATCGTGGCGTGTGTGAAAATTGTCCTCAAATATTTATTTATTTCGTGTTTTATTTAATATAACAACATTCAACGGAAAATATATTATTGTGATAGATATTGTATTTGAATTATTTTTGTACAATATGCCAATATCTCGTACACGTGTACCGAGATTACCTCATAACCTCAGAAGTATGAGCTGTTATAATGTGCATTTGTAATCTGTATATTTTAGTAGTAAGGTATCAATTTAACATTGCGAAGTCATTATTTAGATTCATATAATATGTCTGATAAATTTTCATTTATATTTAATGCTCTTAATTATTTAGGTCATTACCTAGAACCGTTGGAACTAACTGGCTACCATCAATGTTTAGAAATAATATTCATGTTGTCGTAATTATTTAGTGTAAACTCTGGGAAAATATTTTGTATTGTAATTTGTAACATAATCCTTGTGATTTTTCTAATTTACACTTCAAGTAGTGAACTTTCGTTTATGCAATATTTATTAAAAAATAGCAAAATTACTAATTATGCAACTGGATACAGGCCATCACATAAAATAATTGTAAAAAAAATTACAACTAATTTAGTTCTATATTCGGATTAATCTCAAATAAATAGTGATCTTGAAAGAATGAAGTCTTTAGAAAAGAAACAGTCCGTAAGTAAACCATACATTCAACAATAACCCATTTGAAATAGGTAATATATATAACACTGATTTAATTACATTTCTGAATTGTATGAAAATGTTTTCTATGACTTTTGGGTATAAGATCGTTAATACTTTAACAGGAACCAGTAATGGTCCATAAATTCATTTTCGTGATTGTGTGTAATCGTTTTCGTTAACTTTTGGGTGTATAATCGTTATAATTTAAAAACTTCATAATGTGATGGCCTACCAGTTATAATGTTAGTTTCCCAGGGTATTTCATATCAGGAATCCAGCCCGCTCTGTATGTATAACTATGTAGGTGTGTTTTGTACGTTTTGTAACTACAGTCTCATGACTTCAAATGTATCATCTCATTCGAATGTGATTAAATCACAGTATGAACTTTAACTGTCGTTTTATTTTTCAAGCATATCTATAGGTACTAATATTATAAAGCTAAAGAGTTTGTTTGTTTGTTTGAACGCGCTAATCTCGGAAACTGCTGGTCCGATTTGAAAAATTCTTTCGATGTTAGATAGGCCATTCATCCAGGAAGGCTAATATTTATTATCATCTCGCTATGACCTAAAGGAGCGGAGCACTGTGGGTAAAACCGCGGAGCACAGCTAGTTATTAATAAACCATAAATCTGCCGATGCAATTCGATTTTATTATCTGTGATTAAACTAATATAAAATTTCCAGGGATCAGTGAATAAAGTGATAAAGGTAAATAAAAACATTACTTAGGTAGTTCACTTATTTTCTAATGGCTGATTTTCACATGTTTTAGAATATACATTTATAAATAATATTATGTCGGTACTCCCAGACACTTCCCGTGGGGCGTGGACCATATTGCTTAACAGACATATTGTAGAGAAAAAGAGAAACAGAATATTTTATTTTTATTTATTTATTTATTTATTTATTTATGATTCCTTACAGCTATTTTTACAATAATTACATAATAATTGAACAATACGCCAATGAAAAGGAATTCCATTAATAGAATTATAAGAAAAAACTGTGACAAAGAAAATTGAGAATGTAGGAGGAAAAGATATACGTTAAAGTAATAAAGAAAATACGTTTGTGATGAGTGTAGGTGTAGGAATGGTGTGTAGTCTGTTATGAGTGAGTGAGTGTGTGAGTGAGAGCATATATGTATATAATTTAAGTAACTAATAATTATGTACTGAAACCTATAGTTATTATGATTTATTGGAAAGTGATTGCTTTTTTAAAATTTGAGCGGGACGTCTTAAATATGTCTACATTAGAAAATTTCTTATTATATATATCTGGCAAACGAAAAAGAGCTGAGTGTTGCAGATGCCTGGTTGACGCAAGTGGTACTCTGAATAAGTGTGTGTGTCTAGTGCGGAGCGATGGCGCCTGAATAGATATATTGCTGAGAATATTCGGGCAGTCCAACTTATTATTTATAATGTCATAAAAGAGCATCATATCAATAATATCCCTTCGCTGTTCTAAGGTATGTAATTTGTGGAGAGCACAAGATTCGAGATAATCAGCTGGATTGGCATGACATAAAAAATTTAGTTTTTTTACAAAGATTTTTTGAATTTTTTCTAGCCGTTCAATATGACAACGATAAATTGGACGCCAAATGGAACTCGCAAATTCGAGCACACTACGTACATACGCGAAAAATAGTACCTTTAAACATAGAATGTCATTAAATGCATCACTAGTGCGAAGTATGAATCCTAGATTTTTATAAGCTTTTTGCATGACAAACTCGACATGATCATTATGTGACAGTTTTGTGTCGTGGATAACACCCAAGTCCCTAATTTGATTAGTTCTTTGAAGCATTTCATCATTTAATCTATAATCAAATTTAATAACATTGTTCTTCTTACGTGTAAACGTGATTATTTGACATTTGCTGATATTAACCGATATTTTATTATTTTTGTAATAAAGGGAAAGGCGATTGAGATCACTTTGCAGTTTGAAACAGTCTTCTATGGTGCAGATTTTTTTATAAAGCTTCTTGTCATCGGCAAATACGAGGAAATTAGAATTAAAAAAGCACTCAAATAGATCATTTTAGTTTGAAGAAATTATTATTTAGAGTTAATAATGTTTTAGTAGGTTTTTTGTTTTTATGTATACCGTCTAATAATTTTCCAAATTGGGTCGATAATTCCGAGATTAGCGCAAACAAGCAAACAAAAAAGAAACTTCAGCTTTATTAATCAAAAATATACATGATATAATGATCGTCTCTTGTGGTGGCAAGATGGAATTAAGAAGTTCTCGCACCGGCGCGGCGGGAAGCGCGGTACGGCAAGATTACCGCCGGAGGGAGATATGCCTAGCGAGACGCAGTCGCAACGCTCTATTGAAATTATTTGTGTCAGTGATAGTTCAGGATACATCGCCCATTTTTGCAAGTGACTACTATCAAGCTAATTTTCCGTTTGTAGCTTTATTTTGATGAGACGCCCAATAATTTCATGTACGAAAGTCTCGATTGTGGTAGCTAACAGAGATAACAAGGATAAAAATTTTTGATTTGATGGTTCTCAAATATTTATTACTAACTGAATTTTTTTTTGTTCAATCTCAAGATCACCTAAATTATTCGAAAAAATATTTGTCCTACAAAATCTATGGTTGGTTCAAAGAGTCCCCCTTTCCAAAGTGTATCGATAACGAGGTCATCATAAATGATTACTAACAAGCTGATTTTTTTGTTTTCACTTAGTTAATGTTTATATAATTCAACAGACATATTGTCCTACAAATTGCGTAATAAATATTTGAGAACCATCAAATCAAAAAATTTTATCCTTGTTATCTCTGTTAGCTACCACAATCGAGAGTTTCGAACACGAAATTATTCGGTGTCTCATCAAAATAAAGCTACAAACGGAAAATCAGCTTGATAGTAGTCACTTGCAAAAATGGGCGATGTATCCTGAACTATGACGAATGTTTTTTAATATAATTTTACAAAAGTGCGTGATCAAGGTGGTCACCAGTTGTTCTAATACAATCACTACCAGAGGCGGCTCGTGACAAAATTTTATGGGTGTTCACTTGAAATAAAACACTGAAAATACCTACATGGTGTAAAGCAGTTCAGGCGTGCCATGACTGAGGCCTATGTCCAGCAGTGGACGAACATGGGCTGTTAATGATGATGATGATGTAAAGCAGTTCAATTTAATTAAAAAATTACTTATAAAGGAAAATCTATTAACCTTCGTAAAATATGTCTGTTTTCATCGACACGGTCATTGAACTCGCGTATTGACTTTCGGTAGGCGGAATCTAATGCTTTACGAATGTCTTGTCGTTCGATAGACGCCAATTGC
Source organism: Colias croceus (assembly GCF_905220415.1). Taxonomy (NCBI): domain Eukaryota; kingdom Metazoa; phylum Arthropoda; class Insecta; order Lepidoptera; family Pieridae; genus Colias; species Colias croceus. Next base: position 12,098,602 of record NC_059539.1, read on the forward strand.
AGTTCATTCAACAAATGGTACCTACCGAGATTGTGAATGTTTTTTCATCTTGATTGAAAGATGAGCTAAGTCGTCAACGCCCGTTTCAGTCCAAGCACTCTCACCTCCGCCGGCTCGCCCGCTTCAAATAAAAAACACGGAAAACAAAATATTTTGTTGCTTTCATGTTCATCACAATCACACAACCACGGTGTTTTCACATATTGTTCGGATTTAAACACACGCGTATATGTTTTCGTTTCTGTCGTACATTTTTGCGTAAATCAAGTTCAGGCCGTGGCGGTCCCTTAGCTTTCAATTCAAGCCGAATTTGTAACGTTTTAACACACTTTTTAATGAACGCCACATTATAATTGTCCATTTTAACACTCACAAGTAATACTGATAACTACAGGCTATTTCAACAGTCAACACGTATCTTATGATTTTAATTAGAAAATTCCCGAATATACATTCGCGCGCGTGCAAGTTGACTAGAGTGTTTGTTTATGTATGAGTGGCAACGTCGCGCGAAAGCCGCAATCGCTGTCTTGTTTACGGGCGCCCGGGCACGCGGTAAAAACGAACCGGCAACGTTTGCGGGAGCGGCGCTCCGAATTTTGCTTTATTTTCATAGAAAATCTTCTGTTTCACGCGCAGGACTCTGACAAAACTATCTCTTTCACTCCTATTGGATTTCGTATTAGAAAATGTACTAAATATTTTTTCATTGGAGCGCAATCGTGAGCGCTCCGCTACGCGCGTTTTATAATGCAGTATTATACCTACAGGTGTATGGAATGATGGATATATTCATTGGTATTGCCAGTTGTTTTTTACGATTACGATTGATTTTAAATAGTAATAATTAATATTAATAATGAAATTAAGGAGTATGATTTTATTATAATTATTTATGGGAGTTCACTGCACCAGCGCTCCTTAGGGCGAGCCGCCTCTGATCACTACCACTTTTAATGAACCATCGCTTTGATCTGCTTGCAATTTATTCGTGTTTTTGTGTATAAACGGCGTAAGGAATAAGGATAATGGAAAACAAATACAAACACAGAGTTTCAAACCAAAATCACTTTTATTTACATGTCACAGTTTACATTATTATTAACCTGTATAATTAAATTGAGAAATTAAAATAAGAAAAAAACAGCTTTAAAACGAACTATTCTAAAACTTACCATTAATGAACAACATTATTAATAACATTCCAATATTTTGTACTCTTTAAAATGTGATAAATTACAAAACATATGACATCGTTGCAAATAATCTCACAATAATTACTATGTAAATTACAATTAAAACATTACAAAATCCATTATAATTAATATAGTACTGGCAAAGTCTGCCGCATACAATACATACCGTGTATAAAAATTTATTGCTCTCGGAAGCAAGTTGAAATAATCATAACAAATCGGAACATTCCAAAATTGGTCCAAAACTAACATACGACAATTCTGTACAAAATAAATATATATTAAAAATCGTTTTGATTGTGGCATTCATTCAATTCATATAAAAATGGTCCAAGTCGTTTTGATTCCCGGGTTTTGAAAATGCTTGCATTTGAACAATATCGTGTCATTAGTTTTCAGACATAAATTTTTATCCCAGCTTAGACATTACACTGTTTTACGATTTCAATTAAACTTTAATTTTCTCAATCAATTGCTAATAGCTTAAAATTTCGAATAAAAATTAGCATAACATTAAATTAAATAGACAAATAGATATATATTTATTGGATACTAATAATTAACACTAACATATTACACACGAAGCCGCTTATTACCTATAATTTCCTATAGGAAGACAGCATCTTAAAAGCATTTTCAAACGTATCGGTAATGAAATAACACTGTGGTTGCTTTTGGCGCGATTTTGGTTTTATTTTTCTTCCAAACAAAACACGGAGATCGCGGGCAATGAAACTTAGTTTCGTTTGCGATCTCAAGTCTAAAACGGTGGTCGAAAATGGCCATAACCGAATATGGCACAAACAATACAGTGTGGATATTGTTATCACTAAAATAAATAAGACGTCTCTTTGGGTTATTCGTAAATCGTAATGAAAATGTTACGTGTTAATAACGTCGAGCGAACAAGAATAAATTACATATAATTATGCATGCTAAAATTTTATTATTGAATCAGCATGACCTATAGAGAATGAAGAAAAGAGATGAACAATAAATAAAAAATAATTTCGCTTATTTATTCTAGTGACAGCTAGGCGATGGCTACACCACGTCATATCGTATCAGTCTTACGTATAAATGCAACTGGCGCAAATCCCTAAATTATGAGTTAAACTAACATTTCCTAAAGAAAATACCCACAATTATCGACTAAAACAATATAATAATTATATATAAGACTTCGTTGAGTTTAAATCTCCCGGATCGAAATAATTTCCGCTTGTATAAATGTTACAATGTAATCGTAACTCGATGTTAAATTTTAGTAAATTAAAATTAATTTTGAAAACTAAGTACTGTTGTATCTAGATTGAATCCAAAACGAACGAAACGTTGCACGTTATTTGAAGTCTTTTAACATTTAATAGATTGGAATTAACCTACACATCGTCGTGCACACGGGTGAGGATAATGTGGCGGTATTTAATAAGAATTTAAATTATTGTAATGAAACAAACGTAAAAAAGATGAAAAAAATTAACTAAAAAATAAAACTACGCGGTTTTAAAAAGTTATCAAAATCTATAAAACGGATTGCGAAGACCAATAATCAACTTTTTTTGTTTACTGGTTGAGTATTATAATTTTTAACTATTAAACTTATTTTTACCGCCACGTAATCCTCGCCCGTGTTTAAATCGCCTAATTTAGCCACTTGGCACCTTACACTGTTTAACAATAATTCATCGCATTGTGAGCTAACTACGACAATTACAATTTTCTATTTCTCTAACAGGGTTGTCAATGTTTCGAAGTGTATCTGCGATTATTGGTACCTACGAAACATTACTGTTTTTAAATTTTCAACAATTTCATAGCACATTGCGATTTTAATTAACAATTTGAAATTAAAAAATAAATCTTCTAAAACGGCCACGTTTCATAAAAATAAACGCTCCCCAAAACATGGCAACCCTTACAATGATATGTCATTTCAATAAATCAAATAAGCCGCCCGTTGAATCAAACTCAACTTTTCCTACGAAAAAACGCGAATATGAGGTGAGGTGAGGTAACAAAGCCATAATTCATTTGAAATCACTTTATTAAGTCCAAATTTTCTCCAATCAGATAATAAACCAATAGGGCTTTGACAAAATTAACTGAAACAACCATTTTTGCACCGACTCAAAAGTCTAAAGCTTGGTTGCACCAAATTTAGTTCGGTTAAGAATTAATGTCAAATTCAACAATAACAGTAACGGTGACTTTTACAGTGAATGCAAAATGTGTTGCACCAACATATTTTCTTTCATAGTTGGTAGAAATGACATCTTATTTTGTATTTGAGAGTTATTTTTATTTAACATTAAAAATAGCTTTAACCAGTGAAAAGCGAGCGGTTATGATTATTGTAAAAAATTATATCTATAAATTTATCAAACAGTGCAACTCACATTTCCCTAACTTCGTTTATTATTGCTAAAATGATGCAACCCAGCTTAAGTTGGTTTTTGGTTAGTTGAGTGAGATTCCCCGAGTCAATACCCACCTAAGTAAGTCAGTAAGCAAGGTGCCGGTTTGTCCTCAACTTGTTAGTACCGAGTCTTCAACGAGTGGCACTTTGGCCACTTCGAAGAATATTGTGTGCGAATACTTGTTCCTGACCGTGCTGATCGCCGATTTGGGCTTCTTGTGTAGTGTTGCGTTGAGTTGCAGCGAGAGGGGGATAATGTCTTTGAGCTCGTAACCTGGAAGTGGAAATGGTAAGAATAAGTATAGCTGATAATATAAGATAGCAACGTCAAGTAGTCAACCCTAGCGAAACAAAATTTAAAGATGTCTTCAAACAAAACGCGTACTTAACGCTTATATCGTTGCGTTTTGTACATTTCGGCATCAGGTGCAGGCGCGCTTGCAGTGGTCAGCGATGACGTTTGCTGACAAGATGCAGAGGGCCAGGCGGCTGTCGGCCGGCCGCTGACAGTCAGCGCTGGCGGGCGACACGTACCGGTGTAGTGGCGCAGCGCGGGCGTCCAGTGCGAGAGGCCCTTCATGCGCAGCGCGAGGTAGAGCGCGGCGGCGGCCAGGCGGCTGTCGGCCGGCCGCTGACAGTCAGCGCTGGCGGGCGACACGTACCGGTGTAGTGGCGCAGCGCGGGCGTCCAGTGCGAGAGGCCCTTCATGCGCAGCGCGAGGTAGAGCGCGGCGGCGGCCAGGCGGCTGTCGGCCGGCCGCTGACAGTCAGCGCTGGCGGGCGACACGTACCGGTGTAGTGGCGCAGCGCGGGCGTCCAGTGCGAGAGGCCCTTCATGCGCAGCGCGAGGTAGAGCGCGGCGGCGGCCAGGCGGCTGTCGGACGCGCCGGCCAGCCCGTACTCCAGCAGCGCCTGCTCCAGCACGAACCGCGCCAGCGTCAGCGTCGGCATCGACACGCGGGCACACTGTCGGCGAACGGACAATTGTTAAACTGATGTTCATATTGTCCGTGTTCAATTGAATTCACAAACAGTATATTAATTGTCGAAATTAAAAACTGACAGATAATACACAAAACTGAATTTAACGTAAGTAACGCGATTGCGCTGCAAGTTGGGTGTTAACGCACCTACGCACGTATTTGCGGGTAAAGATCGGCATCATCGTTCGGGTTTTTACTTTTATACGCACGCACTTGTTTTCTCTACAAACGGAGATACACACAAGACGTGTCTTGTTACCGTTGTTGTACATGCATTAACGCGCTACGCTGCGTAATGCGTGGCAGTGAATTTCCTAAAATAAAGGAATTGACAATCATAATAAATATCACTTGAACAGTATACTCACCCTAGCATATCTCCTGAGGAACCTGTACGATAGTGGAATGCCGAGATCAAAGTCGATAACTTTCAGTATATTGATCTCCATCCTGAGCAGTTGGCTGAGCGTGTATGCGCCATCGCAGATATACAGGAAGTCGTCTACTAATGGCGGGATCCTTTCCTGTAATATTTATAAACATTTCTGTATATCTTTTACTTATAAATACTACTAAAATAATGAAGTATGAAATTACGTATTCACTTTGCCGTACTATTTGTATTTATCAGTAACTAGCTTACCGCCCGCGGGTTCGCCCGTTTTGTCTAAAACCTAATAAATTTTATACTAAAACCTTCCTCTTGAATCACTCTATCTATTAAAAAAAACCGCATCAAAATCCGTTGCGTTTGCGGACAGAGAAAGCGACTTTGTTTTATATTATGTAGTGACTAAACACATAATCAAATAATATCCAAGTGACGTTGTATAAAGCATTCATTGAAATTCACCTAATTAAAAGGAAAGAAAAACACCTCTTATTTCGCCGCAGTAATGTTCAAAGTCTAATGTGCATCGCTAATTAGAATACTCAAAATATTGATTACGGCAATTTTCAAGCATGATTTCGGAAAGGCATGGAATTATTGTGGTATTAATAGTGAATATTGTAAAGACCACCCGATCTGTAAATATACCAGAAAAAACACATAAAACATCCTACATTAAATAAACACTTGTAACTCACGTCAAACTTAGACGCAATAAACAGCGACGAAGCGCCCAGCAGCTGGAGCTCCTCCTTACTGAGATGCTCCCTCTCGGGCAGGGTCCTGCTGGACCTCGTGAGGAACAGGTCCACCAGCTTCACCGCCAGGTACAGCGTCTCGTGGTTCAGCTCGAAGCTCTCCTGAACCTCCACCATCCAGTCCACGAGCAGGGCTCGCATCCACGCCGTGATGCCCTTCATGCGACCGAGGTAGTCGTCGATTATGAAGAGAGGCTGTGGGTGGGTGGTTTAGTTAGCATATAGTTAACGACTGGCACACTGCAACGCACCACGCAGCGTAGCGAACGAATGCGTGAACGAATAAAAAAATCTGTACGCGTGTGATATCTACGCCACTACTAAATACGTTTTCAGTATCTTGGACTGTACGTGTTTTATATACAACCAACGTTAAAACATGCGTTTACGCACTACGCTGCGTACTGTCTATCGCTATGATGTATATTTATCGCTTTACATCTGAATTAGATGTAGATTGTAGGTAATGTGGTCTGCGCTCAATATAAACCTTTTATTATATTATGTACTACATTACCCGCGGCTTCATCCACCATATCTAAAACTTATAAATTCTCCCGAACAAACAGTCTGTCTTATCTATTTAAAAAAACCGCAACAAAAATGTTGCTTTGTTTAAAATACCTCAGCATACATGGTAACAGAGAGAAATCGGGACGCGACTTGCATATAGATATTAGATAGTGATTTTAATCAGTGACATGCAAATTATAAAACATATTTTTTAAATATTTGAATAGTCTTATTTGTTCATTATCTGCTTCTTCCACGTCGTGAGAAAGCGTCACAAGCAGTTTAAATTTGAAATAATTTTGCGTTTTTTGATGAGTTGAATGAAACTATTGTAACAATTTCAATACATATAAGAGTAACATTTAAAACCTCAGAGAAATAATGTTGATACTTATTACTTGTCTTTCCAATGATAGATAATGAAATTGCAAGAACTCAATTTCTTGAATTTATTCAGACTCGTTTGCCTACCTAACCAACATATTATTACATCAAAATAGCTGAGATCTCACTGAACTAGAAATTGAAAAACAACATTGTTTTTAAACTAACAAGTTTTCACTTGTTTAACTCTGAAATACGACATTGGTATATTTCCCGCGTCTTTGCACTCGTAAGAATGAATGCAATGACGCGTACTTCGTAGTTAGTACGTATGTAATTTTACGTCAATTATTATTATAAATCTAAAATTAAGACAAACACAATACATATACTTTTAATGTTTCTAAAACAAAAATGTAACTAAAAACAAAAAATACACTCACACTCACCTCTCTACTCTTCAAGTAGTTGAATATGTCCATAGCATAATGCGAGACCTGGTAGTGATCGTTCCAGTTCTCCAGATCAAAGTCAGCCACGCCCTCCGGTATCTTGTGGGGGGACTCCGTCTCATCGTCTAGGGACTTAGTGTCGGTGTCGTCTAAGTTCACCTTGTCGAGTTTTTCGCTAATCGTCTTGTATTCTTCTTTTGTTTCGTTTGGGCTACTTGGGATATATGTTGGGTTTAGGAAGTGTTAACGGCGAAATTACGTATATTAATAGCAGAAACTAAGTTGCCATTGATGTTAGATTTCACATACAATTTTTTAATAAACAGATAGATTATGTGAGGCAATGTTTGTTGAAATTTAACTTTACTTTTTTTTTTCAACTTTTAAAGTCATAACCAGATGGACGAACATTTACAAAAATTGGAATAAATGACTGCTTACAACAAATAAATGATTTGAATTTGAATTAACAAAATCAGAACAAAAATAATCTGCAATAAGTTGACTAGTATAAAAAACAATAAATTTTAAAATTTTATTTTAAACCTAATGATAACTTATAAAATTATCACAAAACACTGTAAAATAAAAAATATAACTGATGTTGATAAAAATGACACTAAGATTTAAGTATATGAATTTTGTGATAAAAAAGTGAATATTAAAATCACTTCAGTTACTAGTTGAAGGCATCGAATGAATAGTTAATTTTATAATTTTATTTAAACAACTACTTATGTCTACTTTATTTTAAGTTAAAAATATAAAATTTGCATTTTTTCTGGTTTACAAATAGTTTCATATTATGTATTAAAAAAAAAAAGATAACTTACGATGTAATGGCTATTAATTCAAATTTAAAACCATTTAAATTGCAACTATAAAATGATAATGAATTATTTTTTGTGTGTGTACAGAATAATTTATTTATTTATGACACTTTATTGTACAATACCAGTAATAAAAACATATATAATTTAACATGGAGAACATGAATGTGGTAAGTGCACAAAAGGTGGCCTTATTGCTTAAGGCAATCTCTTCCAGGCAACCGTAAAAATAAAGGACATGTAAGGCAAATAATGTGTATTTTGGAAAACAAAACTGCCACAAAATATTTTTTTTATTCAAATGAACAATGAATATCCATTGTAATTACTAGTGCAGTGTAGAATCATCTATTTTAAATAATATCAAATTTCTTAACTATTTGCACCTTATACATATACTTACTTATTTTCCAAAGCAGTCGTATACAGGGAAGGTTCAGAGACGTCACTTTTAGCTGATTTCGCAGAGCTCTGACTTTGATTCTGGTTTTCTTTGTCAAGTGATTTCCTGATGATGTTCTTGAGTATGCCGTTCTGAGCGCGAGTCGCCACAGGCTTCGGTGGATCCTTAGTAAAGTGTTTGTGAACACTTTCCACCACATTTGTTGCAACTTTTTGTAGCTGTCTCGCTTTTGAAGTCTTTCCATTGATAACTGTTTGTGGTTTAATGGTCTGCAATTTTTATATTGTGTAAATTTCTAAGATGTTTTTAATTGAGTAATTATAAAAAAAAAAAATTAATTACAATAAACTAAAGATACTGATGCTTTGAAGTAGTTAAGTTAGATAGGTAAATGAACTTATGTGATCATTTTAGTTACAACATTGAATAGGTATTAACAAATTTAATTTCATTAATAAAACTACATAATAATATTATATTTAAATTTAACATGCAGTTTAGACAGAAATATTTATTTATTGTATTAAACATATAAAGGTACCTAAGTTAATAATTATTATAATATGAGTAAACATGTGTTGATATTACACAATACAATTTTGGAGGGAAAGATCAATGACCTATATTATCAACAAAAAAGTTATATGACCTGATTTACAAAGATTTTACTAGTTAATCGTAGACAATTAGATGCGGAAGCTGTTGAATATTCTTGAGTTACCCACACATGAAAAAATAAAAAAAATATTAACCTTTACAGATGGAAGCATTTTGCTTTCCACTGTGACTTTTTTCAGTGCCATGCTTTTGTCTTTATCATTATTAGCACAGGATTTGTTGAAAGCGTTTGTGATGTCGCCAAAAGCCGCCCTTTTTGCCGTCATGTCTTTCAGGGGACTATCAGCTTTCCTCTTATTTGGCGCCTTGAGGTTGTCTTTGTAGGTCTTTAGAGAAGCCAATTGCTTACTCCTCGTCGTGATTCCATGGCTTACGAGGCCATTCAAGTTTTCGTTGACGCCGATAGGTTTTGATGCCAACCTTGTTGGCGCCATTATTAACTGAAAATAACCAAAACTTATCACGTGTACAATTTCGTTGGCGCCGTCTTGCGTTATTTATATTTAATTTCACAACTAAACGAACCTCCTAATGAAATAAAATTCAATAATCATCTAACGTCTAACGGCTAAAAATGGAGGCAAAACAAATGAAGTTTCAATCATGTCCACAGCGTCGTATAATTTTAAGGAATACTTACAATTGAAAGACGGCAGCGGCCGTTTTATGAATATTTTAAGGGTTTTATAAAATTACACAGCACTTTAAAAAGTTTAAACCACAAAAACTCAATCTTGAATTCTGTAACTCTTGAGTCTACATTTACGTTACTTCAACTCGCAACCGAATAGAGCAATTTACAAAAACCGTTGCTTTGAATGTCTATTGGCAAATGGATGAGCCAATGATAAGCAAGACACTAGATTACGTTCCTTTGTACACGTTCGGGGTGAAATTACATCAGAATGTAAGTTTTAATTTTTTGTGAAAAAAACCTAAACGTATCATTGTAATTAAAAAAATGATAATTATATTTAATAATTATTGTAAATTGTCGTTAAATGTTATAGAAAGCCTGTGAAATTGTGCATAATTTATTACATAATCTTCCAAACTCAAAGATTATAATATACTTTAATAATATAATTAATTGTTAAGAGTTAAATGCTAGTAAAATACATTTTGCGACCATTAGAACATAAATATGTTTTTATTTAATAATTTTCATGCGTGTAATGGTTTAATTTGGAAGAAAAATAAAAAATGTCTATGTCCTGCGGCTGTCAATGACAGCTGATAAGTGATAATAATTCTGAAAATAAATAAATATACAAATATTTATAAATTAATTATTTAGTGGCTGGCTGCATTAATGGTAGAAAATTGGCTATATTTTACATAAAATGCTAGGTGGTGTAAGATTAAAAGTATCATTTACCCATGAAAGATCTTGTTTTGCATACATAAGTCCAAAATATAGCAGTAACAATGAACAAGTAAGTGTAACCAATTAATATTTATGTGTAATTTTATATGTCATTTTCTATAATTACCTCAAATATTTTCCCACATTTATCCTTAACAAAATAATTTACTTGTAATGCAATTTTTGAGGTTAGCTTTCCTTTATTTGAGTGATAATAAAATACAGGTCAAGGCTGTTCACTATAAGCGTATCGTTTGTTTTGTTTATAATCTTTTTTAGTACCCATTTTTGTTCTCATTTCCTTTAACTTTGATATCTGTGAGTTTTATTATTTAATGTAGATGTAGCTATATTATGTGAACAAAATTTTGTATTATATTTTAAACTAGCTTACCGCCCGCGGCTTCGCCCGCTTTCTCTAAAACCTAATAAATTATATACTAAAACCTTCCTTTTGAATCACTCTATCTATTAAAAAAAACGGCATCAAAATCCATTGTGTAGTTTGAAAGATTTAAGCATACAAAGGGACATAGGGACACAGAAAGCGACTTTGTTTTATACTATGTAGTGATGTGATGTTCTGTATTATTATAAGGGTGTGGACGGTAGAAATAACATCTAAAATATGCATATTTTTTCAAAATTGAAGTTTGTTTCAAAACTGTTAATGTTACTTTTTATACATATTATATTTAACTGAAATATAATTGTATTCTAGAGTTCATTGAATTTGATAATGATTGGAATCTTTCATCTAAGATAACTCTTATCTATCCTTAGATAATGCAAGCAATTAAAGTATAAATAATTCATGAATTTTATTATAATTATAAATCTCTGATACTACTTTGGTGATTTAGAAATTAAAGACTTTTTAACGGATTTTAAACGCGATTTATTCATTCTATTATTTTCCCGACGTTTCGAACACTTTACAGCGAGCGTGGTCACGGGGAGACTGAGATGTTGTACGTCTTGATGGTCATTCAAAAATTGTTATTTGTGAACTACCTCCACCTATTCCTCCGTAGTTGGTATCTGGAGTATTTTTCCGGATGTTGGCAGTATTGGCTGATCGTGTCTTCTAGTCTTTTGGTACGTTTGACATGGGATTTTAAATTCTTAATAACAGGATCCCAGGTGTTAGAAAGTTTCAAACCATCTTCTCTATTGAAATTTGGATGTTTTTTAATTTCAATAGCCTCGCGCACAAGTCTTGGAAAAAATTTATTTTCTCTGGCAAGGATTTGTGGTTGGTCAAATCTTATGAAGTGGTTGTTGTCCAGTGTGTGTTCACATACCGCAGACTTCTTGTGACGCCGATGCTTGATATCCGCAATGTGCTCCTTCAGTCGGTTAGCAATGCTTCTTTTTGTTTGGCCGATGTATGAGAGACCACAGTCACAGTCTAACTTGTACACGCCTGCATCTTGTAGAGGAATATTACTTTTAATTGGTCTCAAGAATTGGTTTATCTTCTTATGCGGCTTATATATAGTTTTAATTGAAGCTCGTCTTAGGATTCTTCCAATTCTGTCAGTAACTCCCTTCACATATGGTAGGTAGGCCGGTTGTCTTTCAACTGTGTGTGGCTTCGTTCGACTCCTGTGATGCTGTGGAGGCGCCTGCAGCTTGTTGTTACGTAGTACTCGCTTGACATGCTGCAGTTCCCCGCTGAGGTGGGCAGCATCACAGAGGTGGCGGGCTCTCTGAAACAAAGATTTACCGACAGAAGCTAGTTGGCAAGGGTGGTGGTGAGATTCACCATTGAGGTACCTATCAGTATGAGTGACTTTCCTATACACTGTATGGTTGAGCATGCCATCCCGTCCCCTCATTATTAAAATGTCAAGAAAGGCTAGACGGTTGTTAGTTTCTAACTCCATAGTAAATTGGATGTTTTTATGTATGGAGTTAAGATGTTCTAAAAATGCAGGTATATGTTCAGTAGGGAGTATTGTGAAGGTGTCATCTACATAGCGTTTATACAGTCTCGGTTTGACTGGTGCTGTGGCCAAGGCTCTCTCCTCGAAGTCTTCCATAAAAATATCAGCGACAACGGGTGATACTGGAGAGCCCATGGCCACCCCATCAACCTGCATGTAAAATTCACCATTCCACAATAAATAGCCAGATGTTAGGCAATGTTCTAAGATCTCTGCATATTCTAATGGCATATTGTGTTCACCTAACCTTTTCTTAACAATATTGATGCAATCAGTCACCGGGAGATTAGTAAAAAGAGACTGCACATCAAAGCTAACCATAGTTTCATTGTTTGCGATATTTAGGTCTTTTAATATCTCAACAAAATGGTATGAGTCCTTAACATAAGCACTGGTGTTACCTCTGAGGGGAGCGAGCACCCTAGACATGTGTTGTGATAGTTTTTGAGTGGGTGTATCAATTTGACTCACAATAGGTCTTAATGGAGTATTAGTTTTGTGTATTTTAGGTAAGCCATACATCTTAGGAGGTTTCACGCAAGATGGAATAAGATACTTAGTGTCAAGATTTAATGTCGTTTTGTGTTTATTTATAAGGTCAGTTGTTTGTTTCATTACCTTATTTGTTGGGTCCTTGTCGACTTTTTTGTAGGTGTTTTCGTCCGACAGTATTTCCGACATTTTGTTGTTGTAATCTGACGTATCCATTATAACCGTTGCGTTTCCTTTGTCAGCTCGGAGTACTATTATATCTTCATTCTTTCGCAGGTGTTTTAAAGCGATAGACTCAGAGCGAGAGATGTTAGGTTTCGGCGGTTTGCAAGTGCGTAGTACACAAGATATGTCTTGCCGAATCGCCTCCGCGTCTTCTTTAAGAATGTTGTTTTTGAATAAAGTATCCTCCACATGACTTATTATTTCTTCGCAAGGTATTTTTTGCGGCGCAGGAGCAAAGTTTAAACCTCTATTCAGTACCTCAATAGTTTTGTTATCAAGAATTTGTTTTGACAGATTGACAACTGCTGTCACTTGAGGTTGACATTCAGTGACGTTTGGATACTCAGATGACATTGAGTTATTCTTCTTGGCCAGTAATTTTTCAAATTTTTGCTTTTGTTTATCCGTGCATGATTTGAATTTACTATGTGCACGATTATCTAAGATGTTCAAGCACAGCTGCCAATCTGTATCTAACATGAAATTCTTTAAGTTACTTGCTACATTTCGGATCTCAATGTTGAGCCTTTCAATATCCGATCGGTGTCCAGCAATTACTTTAGATAACAATTTTTGACTTGCCTTGTTTAGAATACTTGCGCTTCCAGCTATGTCCTTTTTCGGTGCTATTCGACAACAAACTGGGATGATATTATGTTCTCGACATTGCTTCATGAAATTCAGGGATGTCAAAAACCTCGAGCGCTTTGTCTTCAGTTCTTCTAAACGGCGAATTTTGTTAGCATTTTCCAGTCCGTACTGGTCTACATAGTATTTTCTAGGGTTTGATTTTACGCGAGTATTATACATTTAGAAATTAAAGACTTTTTAACGGATTTTAAACGCGATTTATTCATTCTATTATTTTCCCGACGTTTCGAACACTTTACAGCGAGCGTGGTCACGGGGAGACTGAGATGTTGTACGTCTTGATGGTCATTCAAAAATTGTTATTTGTGAACTACCTCCACCTATTCCTCCGTAGTTGGTATCTGGAGTATTTTTCCGGATGTTGGCAGTATTGGCTGATCGTGTCTTCTAGTCTTTTGGTACGTTTGACATGGGATTTTAAATTCTTAATAACAGGATCCCAGGTGTTAGAAAGTTTCAAACCATCTTCTCTATTGAAATTTGGATGTTTTTTAATTTCAATAGCCTCGCGCACAAGTCTTGGAAAAAATTTATTTTCTCTGGCAAGGATTTGTGGTTGGTCAAATCTTATGAAGTGGTTGTTGTCCAGTGTGTGTTCACATACCGCAGACTTCTTGTGACGCCGATGCTTGATATCCGCAATGTGCTCCTTCAGTCGGTTAGCAATGCTTCTTTTTGTTTGGCCGATGTATGAGAGACCACAGTCACAGTCTAACTTGTACACGCCTGCATCTTGTAGAGGAATATTACTTTTAATTGGTCTCAAGAATTGGTTTATCTTCTTATGCGGCTTATATATAGTTTTAATTGAAGCTTGTCTTAGGATTCTTCCAATTCTGTCAGTAACTCCCTTCACATATGGTAGGTAGGCCGGTTGTCTTTCAACTGTGTGTGGCTTCGTTCGACTCCTGTGATGCTGTGGAGGCGCCTGCAGCTTGTTGTTACGTAGTACTCGCTTGACATGCTGCAGTTCCCCGCTGAGGTGGGCAGCATCACAGAGGTGGCGGGCTCTCTGAAACAAAGATTTACCGACAGAAGCTAGTTGGCAAGGGTGGTGGTGAGATTCACCATTGAGGTACCTATCAGTATGAGTGACTTTCCTATACACTGTATGGTTGAGCATGCCATCCCGTCCCCTCATTATTAAAATGTCAAGAAAGGCTAGACGGTTGTTAGTTTCTAACTCCATAGTAAATTGGATGTTTTTATGTATGGAGTTAAGATGTTCTAAAAATGCAGGTATATGTTCAGTAGGGAGTATTGTGAAGGTGTCATCTACATAGCGTTTATACAGTCTCGGTTTGACTGGTGCTGTGGCCAAGGCTCTCTCCTCGAAGTCTTCCATAAAAATATCAGCGACAACGGGTGATACTGGAGAGCCCATGGCCACCCCATCAACCTGCATGTAAAATTCACCATTCCACAATAAATAGCCAGATGTTAGGCAATGTTCTAAGATCTCTGCATATTCTAATGGCATATTGTGTTCACCTAACCTTTTCTTAACAATATTGATGCAATCAGTCACCGGGAGATTAGTAAAAAGAGACTGCACATCAAAGCTAACCATAGTTTCATTGTTTGCGATATTTAGGTCTTTTAATATCTCAACAAAATGGTATGAGTCCTTAACATAAGCACTGGTGTTACCTCTGAGGGGAGCGAGCACCCTAGACATGTGTTGTGATAGTTTTTGAGTGGGTGTATCAATTTGACTCACAATAGGTCTTAATGGAGTATTAGTTTTGTGTATTTTAGGTAAGCCATACATCTTAGGAGGTTTCACGCAAGATGGAATAAGATACTTAGTGTCAAGATTTAATGTCGTTTTGTGTTTATTTATAAGGTCAGTTGTTTGTTTCATTACCTTATTTGTTGGGTCCTTGTCGACTTTTTTGTAGGTGTTTTCGTCCGACAGTATTTCCGACATTTTGTTGTTGTAATCTGACGTATCCATTATAACCGTTGCGTTTCCTTTGTCAGCTCGGAGTACTATTATATCTTCATTCTTTCGCAGGTGTTTTAAAGCGATAGACTCAGAGCGAGAGATGTTAGGTTTCGGCGGTTTGCAAGTGCGTAGTACACAAGATATGTCTTGCCGAATCGCCTCCGCGTCTTCTTTAAGAATGTTGTTTTTGAATAAAGTATCCTCCACATGACTTATTATTTCTTCGCAAGGTATTTTTTGCGGCGCAGGAGCAAAGTTTAAACCTCTATTCAGTACCTCAATAGTTTTGTTATCAAGAATTTGTTTTGACAGATTGACAACTGCTGTCACTTGAGGTTGACATTCAGTGACGTTTGGATACTCAGATGACATTGAGTTATTCTTCTTGGCCAGTAATTTTTCAAATTTTTGCTTTTGTTTATCCGTGCATGATTTGAATTTACTATGTGCACGATTATCTAAGATGTTCAAGCACAGCTGCCAATCTGTATCTAACATGAAATTCTTTAAGTTACTTGCTACATTTCGGATCTCAATGTTGAGCCTTTCAATATCCGATCGGTGTCCAGCAATTACTTTAGATAACAATTTTTGACTTGCCTTGTTTAGAATACTTGCGCTTCCAGCTATGTCCTTTTTCGGTGCTATTCGACAACAAACTGGGATGATATTATGTTCTCGACATTGCTTCATGAAAATTCAGGGATGTCAAAAACCTCGAGCGCTTTGTCTTCAGTTCTTCTAAACGGCGAATTTTGTTAGCATTTTCCAGTCCGTACTGGTCTACATAGTATTTTCTAGGGTTTGATTTTACGCGAGTATTATACATTTAGAAATTAAAGACTTTTTAACGGATTTTAAACGCGATTTATTCATTCTATTATTTTCCCGACGTTTCGAACACTTTACAGCGAGCGTGGTCACGGGGAGACTGAGATGTTGTACGTCTTGATGGTCATTCAAAAATTGTTATTTGTGAACTACCTCCACCTATTCCTCCGTAGTTGGTATCTGGAGTATTTTTCCGGATGTTGGCAGTATTGGCTGATCGTGTCTTCTAGTCTTTTGGTACGTTTGACATGGGATTTTAAATTCTTAATAACAGGATCCCAGGTGTTAGAAAGTTTCAAACCATCTTCTCTATTGAAATTTGGATGTTTTTTAATTTCAATAGCCTCGCGCACAAGTCTTGGAAAAAATTTATTTTCTCTGGCAAGGATTTGTGGTTGGTCAAATCTTATGAAGTGGTTGTTGTCCAGTGTGTGTTCACATACCGCAGACTTCTTGTGACGCCGATGCTTGATATCCGCAATGTGCTCCTTCAGTCGGTTAGCAATGCTTCTTTTTGTTTGGCCGATGTATGAGAGACCACAGTCACAGTCTAACTTGTACACGCCTGCATCTTGTAGAGGAATATTACTTTTAATTGGTCTCAAGAATTGGTTTATCTTCTTATGCGGCTTATATATAGTTTTAATTGAAGCTCGTCTTAGGATTCACCGTGAATCTCACCACCACCCTTGCCAACTAGCTTCTGTCGGTAAATCTTTGTTTCAGAGAGCCCGCCACCTCTGTGATGCTGCCCACCTCAGCGGGGAACTGCAGCATGTCAAGCGAGTACTACGTAACAACAAGCTGCAGGCGCCTCCACAGCATCACAGGAGTCGAACGAAGCCACACACAGTTGAAAGACAACCGGCCTACCTACCATATGTGAAGGGAGTTACTGACAGAATTGGAAGAATCCTAAGACGAGCTTCAATTAAAACTATATATAAGCCGCATAAGAAGATAAACCAATTCTTGAGACCAATTAAAAGTAATATTCCTCTACAAGATGCAGGCGTGTACAAGTTAGACTGTGACTGTGGTCTCTCATACATCGGCCAAACAAAAAGAAGCATTGCTAACCGACTGAAGGAGCACATTGCGGATATCAAGCATCGGCGTCACAAGAAGTCTGCGGTATGTGAACACACACTGGACAACAACCACTTCATAAGATTTGACCAACCACAAATCCTTGCCAGAGAAAATAAATTTTTTCCAAGACTTGTGCGCGAGGCTATTGAAATTAAAAAACATCCAAATTTCAATAGAGAAGATGGTTTGAAACTTTCTAACACCTGGGATCCTGTTATTAAGAATTTAAAATCCCATGTCAAACGTACCAAAAGACTAGAAGACACGATCAGCCAATACTGCCAACATCCGGAAAAATACTCCAGATACCAACTACGGAGGAATAGGTGGAGGTAGTTCACAAATAACAATTTTTGAATGACCATCAAGACGTACAACATCTCAGTCTCCCCGTGACCACGCTCGCTGTAAAGTGTTCGAAACGTCGGGAAAATAATAGAATGAATAAATCGCGTTTAAAATCCGTTAAAAAGTCTTTAATTTCTAAATGTATAATACTCGCGTAAAATCAAACCCTAGAAAATACTATGTAGACCAGTACGGACTGGAAAATGCTAACAAAATTCGCCGTTTAGAAGAACTGAAGACAAAGCGCTCGAGGTTTTTGACATCCCTGAATTTCATGAAGCAATGTCGAGAACATAATATCATCCCAGTTTGTTGTCGAATAGCACCGAAAAAGGACATAGCTGGAAGCGCAAGTATTCTAAACAAGGCAAGTCAAAAATTGTTATCTAAAGTAATTGCTGGACACCGATCGGATATTGAAAGGCTCAACATTGAGATCCGAAATGTAGCAAGTAACTTAAAGAATTTCATGTTAGATACAGATTGGCAGCTGTGCTTGAACATCTTAGATAATCGTGCACATAGTAAATTCAAATCATGCACGGATAAACAAAAGCAAAAATTTGAAAAATTACTGGCCAAGAAGAATAACTCAATGTCATCTGAGTATCCAAACGTCACTGAATGTCAACCTCAAGTGACAGCAGTTGTCAATCTGTCAAAACAAATTCTTGATAACAAAACTATTGAGGTACTGAATAGAGGTTTAAACTTTGCTCCTGCGCCGCAAAAAATACCTTGCGAAGAAATAATAAGTCATGTGGAGGATACTTTATTCAAAAACAACATTCTTAAAGAAGACGCGGAGGCGATTCGGCAAGACATATCTTGTGTACTACGCACTTGCAAACCGCCGAAACCTAACATCTCTCGCTCTGAGTCTATCGCTTTAAAACACCTGCGAAAGAATGAAGATATAATAGTACTCCGAGCTGACAAAGGAAACGCAACGGTTATAATGGATACGTCAGATTACAACAACAAAATGTCGGAAATACTGTCGGACGAAAACACCTACAAAAAAGTCGACAAGGACCCAACAAATAAGGTAATGAAACAAACAACTGACCTTATAAATAAACACAAAACGACATTAAATCTTGACACTAAGTATCTTATTCCATCTTGCGTGAAACCTCCTAAGATGTATGGCTTACCTAAAATACACAAAACTAATACTCCATTAAGACCTATTGTGAGTCAAATTGATACACCCACTCAAAAACTATCACAACACATGTCTAGGGTGCTCGCTCCCCTCAGAGGTAACACCAGTGCTTATGTTAAGGACTCATACCATTTTGTTGAGATATTAAAAGACCTAAATATCGCAAACAATGAAACTATGGTTAGCTTTGATGTGCAGTCTCTTTTTACTAATCTCCCGGTGACTGATTGCATCAATATTGTTAAGAAAAGGTTAGGTGAACACAATATGCCATTAGAATATGCAGAGATCTTAGAACATTGCCTAACATCTGGCTATTTATTGTGGAATGGTGAATTTTACATGCAGGTTGATGGGGTGGCCATGGGCTCTCCAGTATCACCCGTTGTCGCTGATATTTTTATGGAAGACTTCGAGGAGAGAGCCTTGGCCACAGCACCAGTCAAACCGAGACTGTATAAACGCTATGTAGATGACACCTTCACAATACTCCCTACTGAACATATACCTGCATTTTTAGAACATCTTAACTCCATACATAAAAACATCCAATTTACTATGGAGTTAGAAACTAACAACCGTCTAGCCTTTCTTGACATTTTAATAATGAGGGGACGGGATGGCATGCTCAACCATACAGTGTATAGGAAAGTCACTCATACTGATAGGTACCTCAATGGTGAATCTCACCACCACCCTTGCCAACTAGCTTCTGTCGGTAAATCTTTGTTTCAGAGAGCCCGCCACCTCTGTGATGCTGCCCACCTCAGCGGGGAACTGCAGCATGTCAAGCGAGTACTACGTAACAACAAGCTGCAGGCGCCTCCACAGCATCACAGGAGTCGAACGAAGCCACACACAGTTGAAAGACAACCGGCCTACCTACCATATGTGAAGGGAGTTACTGACAGAATTGGAAGAATCCTAAGACAAGCTTCAATTAAAACTATATATAAGCCGCATAAGAAGATAAACCAATTCTTGAGACCAATTAAAAGTAATATTCCTCTACAAGATGCAGGCGTGTACAAGTTAGACTGTGACTGTGGTCTCTCATACATCGGCCAAACAAAAAGAAGCATTGCTAACCGACTGAAGGAGCACATTGCGGATATCAAGCATCGGCGTCACAAGAAGTCTGCGGTATGTGAACACACACTGGACAACAACCACTTCATAAGATTTGACCAACCACAAATCCTTGCCAGAGAAAATAAATTTTTTCCAAGACTTGTGCGCGAGGCTATTGAAATTAAAAAACATCCAAATTTCAATAGAGAAGATGGTTTGAAACTTTCTAACACCTGGGATCCTGTTATTAAGAATTTAAAATCCCATGTCAAACGTACCAAAAGACTAGAAGACACGATCAGCCAATACTGCCAACATCCGGAAAAATACTCCAGATACCAACTACGGAGGAATAGGTGGAGGTAGTTCACAAATAACAATTTTTGAATGACCATCAAGACGTACAACATCTCAGTCTCCCCGTGACCACGCTCGCTGTAAAGTGTTCGAAACGTCGGGAAAATAATAGAATGAATAAATCGCGTTTAAAATCCGTTAAAAAGTCTTTAATTTCTAAATGTATAATACTCGCGTAAAATCAAACCCTAGAAAATACTATGTAGACCAGTACGGACTGGAAAATGCTAACAAAATTCGCCGTTTAGAAGAACTGAAGACAAAGCGCTCGAGGTTTTTGACATCCCTGAATTTCATGAAGCAATGTCGAGAACATAATATCATCCCAGTTTGTTGTCGAATAGCACCGAAAAAGGACATAGCTGGAAGCGCAAGTATTCTAAACAAGGCAAGTCAAAAATTGTTATCTAAAGTAATTGCTGGACACCGATCGGATATTGAAAGGCTCAACATTGAGATCCGAAATGTAGCAAGTAACTTAAAGAATTTCATGTTAGATACAGATTGGCAGCTGTGCTTGAACATCTTAGATAATCGTGCACATAGTAAATTCAAATCATGCACGGATAAACAAAAGCAAAAATTTGAAAAATTACTGGCCAAGAAGAATAACTCAATGTCATCTGAGTATCCAAACGTCACTGAATGTCAACCTCAAGTGACAGCAGTTGTCAATCTGTCAAAACAAATTCTTGATAACAAAACTATTGAGGTACTGAATAGAGGTTTAAACTTTGCTCCTGCGCCGCAAAAAATACCTTGCGAAGAAATAATAAGTCATGTGGAGGATACTTTATTCAAAAACAACATTCTTAAAGAAGACGCGGAGGCGATTCGGCAAGACATATCTTGTGTACTACGCACTTGCAAACCGCCGAAACCTAACATCTCTCGCTCTGAGTCTATCGCTTTAAAACACCTGCGAAAGAATGAAGATATAATAGTACTCCGAGCTGACAAAGGAAACGCAACGGTTATAATGGATACGTCAGATTACAACAACAAAATGTCGGAAATACTGTCGGACGAAAACACCTACAAAAAAGTCGACAAGGACCCAACAAATAAGGTAATGAAACAAACAACTGACCTTATAAATAAACACAAAACGACATTAAATCTTGACACTAAGTATCTTATTCCATCTTGCGTGAAACCTCCTAAGATGTATGGCTTACCTAAAATACACAAAACTAATACTCCATTAAGACCTATTGTGAGTCAAATTGATACACCCACTCAAAAACTATCACAACACATGTCTAGGGTGCTCGCTCCCCTCAGAGGTAACACCAGTGCTTATGTTAAGGACTCATACCATTTTGTTGAGATATTAAAAGACCTAAATATCGCAAACAATGAAACTATGGTTAGCTTTGATGTGCAGTCTCTTTTTACTAATCTCCCGGTGACTGATTGCATCAATATTGTTAAGAAAAGGTTAGGTGAACACAATATGCCATTAGAATATGCAGAGATCTTAGAACATTGCCTAACATCTGGCTATTTATTGTGGAATGGTGAATTTTACATGCAGGTTGATGGGGTGGCCATGGGCTCTCCAGTATCACCCGTTGTCGCTGATATTTTTATGGAAGACTTCGAGGAGAGAGCCTTGGCCACAGCACCAGTCAAACCGAGACTGTATAAACGCTATGTAGATGACACCTTCACAATACTCCCTACTGAACATATACCTGCATTTTTAGAACATCTTAACTCCATACATAAAAACATCCAATTTACTATGGAGTTAGAAACTAACAACCGTCTAGCCTTTCTTGACATTTTAATAATGAGGGGACGGGATGGCATGCTCAACCATACAGTGTATAGGAAAGTCACTCATACTGATAGGTACCTCAATGGTGAATCTCACCACCACCCTTGCCAACTAGCTTCTGTCGGTAAATCTTTGTTTCAGAGAGCCCGCCACCTCTGTGATGCTGCCCACCTCAGCGGGGAACTGCAGCATGTCAAGCGAGTACTACGTAACAACAAGCTGCAGGCGCCTCCACAGCATCACAGGAGTCGAACGAAGCCACACACAGTTGAAAGACAACCGGCCTACCTACCATATGTGAAGGGAGTTACTGACAGAATTGGAAGAATCCTAAGACGAGCTTCAATTAAAACTATATATAAGCCGCATAAGAAGATAAACCAATTCTTGAGACCAATTAAAAGTAATATTCCTCTACAAGATGCAGGCGTGTACAAGTTAGACTGTGACTGTGGTCTCTCATACATCGGCCAAACAAAAAGAAGCATTGCTAACCGACTGAAGGAGCACATTGCGGATATCAAGCATCGGCGTCACAAGAAGTCTGCGGTATGTGAACACACACTGGACAACAACCACTTCATAAGATTTGACCAACCACAAATCCTTGCCAGAGAAAATAAATTTTTTCCAAGACTTGTGCGCGAGGCTATTGAAATTAAAAAACATCCAAATTTCAATAGAGAAGATGGTTTGAAACTTTCTAACACCTGGGATCCTGTTATTAAGAATTTAAAATCCCATGTCAAACGTACCAAAAGACTAGAAGACACGATCAGCCAATACTGCCAACATCCGGAAAAATACTCCAGATACCAACTACGGAGGAATAGGTGGAGGTAGTTCACAAATAACAATTTTTGAATGACCATCAAGACGTACAACATCTCAGTCTCCCCGTGACCACGCTCGCTGTAAAGTGTTCGAAACGTCGGGAAAATAATAGAATGAATAAATCGCGTTTAAAATCCGTTAAAAAGTCTTTAATTTCTAAATGTATAATACTCGCGTAAAATCAAACCCTAGAAAATACTACTTTGGTGATTGTTTTGTGTATTTTTTAATATCCAGTTTAATATAAAGAGTTTTCAAGGAAACATTTATAAGCATCTATGTGTATTTTAATAATTCACAGGTAATTTCATTTTAGTTTCATGGTAGCTGTTGTGTTTTTGCTTTGTGCATAACACAAATAAACATAACACAAATAAACCTCTCCTACTTCTCAGCTCTCCTTTGCTTTTTGGTTGTCTGGAAGAAATCGCTCATGAGCGATAAGACCGCCTACTGTACCCTGACCTCTTTTGCTGCTTTTATAATGTCTTTCTGTGAATTTCTGTGTGTACAATAAAGTATTTTTATTATTATTTTATTAAACGGATTGATATGATTCGCAGTGATGTAATATCAGTACATAATATATTATGTCTTTTTCTATCTTTCAAGTTCTAATTTAAATGTGTATTTTAAATCCAATGTCTTGTCTGTTGAAATTATTTCTACAAGTATCTGTAATAACAAACATAGAAGATATGACTGGTAATATTAAATATGTAAATTCTTCCTTAGCAATGATTTTGTTTCAGGAGCATTAATTATAAGTAATAAATCATTTATTTCACATAAAAAAAATACAAATTAAAGTGACCCAGGCTCATAACTGTTTTTCAGGAGTCTGTTTCTTCCATTTACAGTTACGCAACACGAAAAATTCAGTGGCATTCAATAAACTATTCACAATTTTTTTTTCCAGTCACAAACTATACAAGTATTGTATAAAGAGAAGCAGCTCTTACTCTGGGTGGTGTTCAACAGCAACACTCCGGAGGGTTACATATCCTGTAATCCGTTACATTGCAAGCTGCTGGGGTTGGACGAGGGTGCGGAGGTGTTTGTGTCTCCGTATGGTGATGTGAAAGTGCTGGACGAGTTGTATATTGATACGGATAGTTCGGATGATCAGGAAATATTGGTGAGATTGTGTGAATTTATTTAAACATTTAATGAGTGAAATTGGTTGAATGTCAGTTTATCACAACAACAGTTATCAATAGCTATAACATATCAATTTACCTAAGTACAAATCTAACTTGAAGTCCAGATCCTGCATTCATTAATTTTATTTTGATCATTAATTAGATTTAATAATAATTGTTTTTAAAAAATGTTTGTCACTTTAATATAAATTAAAAAATCCCTGCTGACCTTTTTGAAAGATAAAAACGTAGTTGATATTTTTTTTCAAACTTTTGTTTTATTTTTTTCAGGAGCATAATGCTGATGTCTTACAATTAAGAATACTAGACCAAGTGAGGCTTGTTGTAGCGAATCAAAAATCTGTTGTATGGGTCTCAACATCACTACCTATTATATTTGTGCCTAAACAAACTGGCTTGCTTGTAAACCACAGCAGAATTGTAGTCAAAATAGATGCCTTTAACACCTTCCATGCCCGTAGAGACACCATGGACACTTTGCCACAGGAAAAAAAGACATTCACTAACATAGGCATAATAAATCAAGCTTTATTAAAGCCATATCTCAATGTACCAAAGAAACTAGTTTTAAGAGCACTACCGTTGGACAGTGATGCAAAAAATGTTAAGAATTTAATACATCCATACACAGTATTTATACATGAAGACTTAATTGGTGACTCCTACAAAGAATGGACTGTTATATTAGCTACAATGCAGAATATCCCTTCTATAATACAGAATGATAATGAAAATGAGGTGAATTTAATAGATTTGTGTGTGGAAATAGTTCCAATTGATAATGTTGTGTTTCGAAGTCTTTCACATGAAGTGTATAACAGAAATATACCCACAGTATTAATTCCCAAGTCCTTAAACACTATTATAAATATAGAGAACGGATCAAAGATAATTTTTACAATTGTCGGTGATTCAGCTGAACAACCAGACCATATAGATATAATAACATATTCGGACCAACCACAGTCAGAAATGGAAGTCATAGAGCGATTTAAGAAGTGTGTTGTAGAAAACACACATTACGGCAAAAAGTTTTTAATAAACGACGACATGGTGAAACAAAATACGCATATATCGAGTGGGTTTTTGAAGTTTAAGTTAAAGCCAGAGAAGTTAAAGTATACAATGTTGAATTCAGAGTCGTTCAGACAGTGTTCAGTGTCTGCTAAATGTTTAAAAGATACGGATTTTGAAGCACCTAAATTGGCCTTAACAACATTGGAGTATGATGATAGGAACTATTGTAGGTCGATAAAATGTATACAGGGTTTAGTGGAAAAAGTGCTAGATCATGTATATTTTGAAATACATAGAGAAGCGAGTTTTAAAGGTTCATCGGATATTAAGAGTAATGTTTTAGTTACTGGTGAGTTTATAGTTATTACATGTGTTTTTTCTTAAAATTAATTTTATAAAAAATCGATTTTTGATATAATCTAAACCAACACCTAGATGCATCACTTGACAGTTTCTGATCACAAAATACCGCGTTCAATTCATACAAAACTTAACTATATATGTAATTCTTAAAAACTGCTTGTTCGTATTGAAAACGTTTTTTTTCTGTAATAAGAAAAATTGTAAATATTTTGACTTATAAAATATTTCATTCCTATAAAACCAAACCTAAAATTCAATTTTCCAGGTCTCAACGGGCGCGGCAAAACGTCAATATGTCACATGGTCCAAAAGGACCTGACTCTATGGTCTCACATACTCCACTGCAGATCTCTAAAAGGCAGAAAGGATATACCAGAAGTGTTAGCGAAGGCTATACTAATGTGCCAGGAACATAGTCCAGCGGTGTTGATTTGTGATGACGTGGATGCGTTGGTACTGCCTGATGTGGAGGGTGCTTCGCCCCAGGACATTGCGTATTATCAACGGTAAGAGCTACTTTTGTCTCCGCAACTATTTTGTCTCTCCCGTCAACTCTATAAGAAGTTGCGTCGCTACGTGCGCGCACTTTCTTACTAGCCCATAGAGTTGACGGGAGAGACAAAATAGTTGCGGAGACAAAAGTTGCTCTTGCGCGCTAGCTCTATGGGATTTTTGGAATTTTTTGTATGAATGAATGAATAATTTTCAAATTGTTTGTATCTGTGGAATTTTTATCTTATCTTTTGTCAGTTGTTTTGATTTAATTTATAAAGTCATTATAAGTGTTCAATACTTACTAGAGTTGTTTTTATCATGAATGAATTGGAGATGTAATACTCAAATTTAAATTTAAAAGTCCGAAGTAATAATTGTGTACAAGATTTGCGAATCATTAAAAAAAAGTAAAATTTATGTGAGGTGAAATAATCAAAAACTACAAATTTCGAAAATCGAAACCAATTTCAGTGGAAATTATTCAAAGAACTACCATAAAAAGTGGTATGCATATTATTTTGCCATAATATTATTTCAGTTTAGCAGTAACCATCAAGCAATTGCTCCAATCGTGCACAGGCGTGTGTGTGCTAATGACGTCACTTTCGATGAAGTCACTCCACCCCGTGTTGAGAGAATTTGGCGGGAAACCATTGTTTACTGCGCATTTTGATATACCTATGTTGGATCAAGTGAGTACAAATAAATCATATGATTTTCTTGTGTTAAAAGACTTTTTAATTCTAATTTCTATTGACGATCTATTGTCAAATGACACGATAATCTGTCGTCACGACATAGTGTGAACGCGCGCTAAGAAAGATTAAAATGATTGAATTAAAAATAAATTTTAGGGCATTTTTAATCCCGGTTAATAAATTGTGTGCTTTTTAAACGCAATATATATATAAATACTTGGTCTTAATTTTGCGTGGTTGATAAATAGTAAATGTAAATCATTCAGTCGAGTTATCAAATATAAAAAATTTTGAATGTTTAAATTTAACAAAAACCTTTTACATATTATAAGAAGAGCTTTTTACTAAACAAACAATAATTTACACACTGTTTTTTTTGTATATTTTTAGGATGAAAGATCCGAACTATTCAAGCATTTGCTCAACAACAAAATACGGGAAGCGTTCACGATAGAGGACGATGACGTCATCAAGATGGCGATGGACACGGCGGGATCCAGTGTTCGAGATATTGTCGATTATTTGAATAAGAAGATATTTAAAGCTGTTAAGAAAAGTAAGTTATAACAAAAATGTGTTTTATTTTTAAACTAGCTACCCGCGCGCGGCTTCGCCTGCGCTATCTATTATATCTTTACAAATAATGTGCTAAAACTGTTTTCGAGAACCATGCTCCAATGGTGAAAATATAATGAAAATCGGTGCAGTAGTTTTTGAATTTTGCGAACAGACAGACAAAAAGACGCCGCGGAGGACTTTGTTTTATGAGATGTATTGATGTCACAGTTTATAGACTGAATAAAATTTCAGTCTAAAGTCCTTTCAAAAATTTATTTCAAAGGTTTAATAAAATAATTGTAAAAAAAATCTGAATTTTACAAGTGTATCCGAATTGTAAATTGTAATTATTAGTATTGTATGGAATAAATAAATCTTATTTATTATTTCAGAAACATCTACCCCACGGCCACGACTCGTAGAAGATATAACGAAAGATAGTGAGAAAGCGAAAGATTTTGATATTTGGGGCCCTCTGGGGGGCATGGAGGATGTAAAGCAGCAGCTCACTGAGTGCTTGTTTTGGCCCATTATGGTAAGATATTTTTCTTATTTATTGTATGGTATTGAAAGATAAGATAATAACTGAATAATCTACTATATAAAAATAAGTCGGGTTTTCCTTCCTGACGCTATAACTCCCGAACGCACCAACCGATTGCCACGGTTTTGCATTCATTGGAAAGGTCTCGGGCTCCGTGAGATTTATAGCACAAAAAAGGCTGGTGGCGAAACGGAGTTCGCCCGGTTTGCTAGTCTACATCTACACTAATATTATAAAGAGGAAAACTTTGTTTGTTTGTTTGATTGCAATGAATAGGCTCATAAAGTACTGGACCGAAAAAAAAAATTCTTTCACCTTTCGAAAGCTACATTATCCACGAGTAATATAGGATAGGTTTTATCCCGGAAATTCCACGGGAACGGGAATTATGCGAGTTTTTATTTGAAAAAGCGGGCGGAGCCGCCGGCGGAAAGCTAGTTATTAATAAAATTATGAATCTTAAAGAATGTGTATCCATATACCTACGCTCGCAAAATCCCGCAATGTACTCAAGCGGACTAGATTTACATTTCGTCAAATATTCATGTTCTATGTTATATGATATATCCTATAGCCTTCCTCGATAAATGGGCTAACACCGAAAGAATTTTTCAAATCGGACCAGTAGTTCCTAAGATTAGCGCGTTCAAACAAACAAACTCTTCAGCTTTATAATATTAGTATAGATTTACTTTATCCACAGTACCCAGCATTATTCCCCTCAGCACGTTGTGGGATCCTCCTATATGGACCACCAGGTTCTGGTAAATCCCACATCGGTTCATGTTTAGCTCGGTTACCGCACGCACTGCTCGCTGTGAAGGGACCAGAGTTACTGTCCAAGTATATAGGGCAGAGTGAAGCCGCAGTACGGGATATATTCGATAGGTAAGTTGTAGGGCCAGGGATCTTCACTATTCTATAGGTAAGTAGAAAGGAGGGAGAGTGGAATAGGTCAGGGATGGTACAGGAGGGAGGGGGGATATGGTGGGTACATGTGGTCAGATATTGGTTCGTGTCTAGCGCGGTTACCACACGCACTGCTCGCTGTGAAGGGACCAGAGCTGCTAGTAGTTATATAGGGCAGAGTGAAGCAGCGGTACGGGATATATTCGATAGGTAAGTTTTCTTTCTTCACTTTAAAAAAAAAAAACGGGGAAAAATCCCAACCAATATCCGCAGCCCCTTCATTTAAGCGGCTCGATGGAACACAGTGGGGTTTTAATCGGGAAGAATTCGATATAATCCACGGCTCCTTCCCCTGAGGTATCTATGCAAGATTTCCCCGACATAAAAAAGGGGTGGATCGATCGTATAGGATAGTGGTAAGATAAGGTAGTATTGGACACAGTTGCTAGTGCCTACTGCCTTGTTTGGTTGGCGCACGCACTTTGCATGCAACTTTTTATTATGGCAAGAAAAGGGGCAGGGTGGGTTAAGTGGTCACTACCGCCCATAAAAATTAAAAACTAGTAACACACACGTAGTGGTTACAGATGCTAAGTGTAAACAATTAAGATTTGAACATTATTGAAGTGAAACTTTTTTATCGGGGTTGGAAAAAAAATTAGTGTAACATTTTTTCGTTACGCGTGACATTTTTCCGTTACGCGCCATCTTTTTCTTATCCCTACCACGCGTGATTCGACGTATTTCTGTAAAGTTGCATATAGTAAATTATTTTTTGAAAAAAAAGGTCATAAAGAAGTTTCACTTCTTACGTGTGTACACTAGTACACGCACACATTTTTTTTACTGCTTCTTATTCAATATACTTACTTTATTAGATAATATTATTTCAGGGCGGATATGCAACATCCTTGTATCCTATTCTTCGATGAATTCGACAGTCTTGCACCTAGGTGAGTTGTATTTAGTATTTTTAAAAGCTTAAATATTTTTATAATATTGTATTTATTTGTGTTTGTAAGTCTAAAATAAATAGAATATAATAAAAAAACACCCGTGGATCCGAGCTGGTGGCCACTTTGATAACTCCGATCTTTTCCTCTCCTGCTGCTTTTCTTGTTCATTAGTAAAGTGTCTATGACCTATGTAGACGCATGACGTTGGGTCATACGTTCTGATTATATTATTTATTTATAACATTTTCTTTCTTTATAAATACTTATTGGGCTTGATCAATGCTTACCTTCAAAAAATTAAAATCCCTTCTCTGTAAGTACCTAATATCATATTTTGTAAAATTCTTATATTAGTCTTTGTTCACATACGTATATTATTTCACTACCTATTGGTGTACCTTTTAATTGGCGTAGCTTAGTATTTATTCATCTCAAAAATTGTATCACTAGCTGTAAGGTACCTTATTATAAATAAATAAATAAATAAATAACTTCGATCCTTTCATATCCCACTTTTTCTTTTCGTCCCTAAATTCTGTGTTAAGACTCGACAGGCGTCTTCTACCTTTCCATTACTCAATCCTATATTATTTAGACGAGGTCACGACTCAACCGGAGTAACAGACCGCGTAGTGAACCAACTCCTAGCACGCTTGGATGGAGCGGAGGGCGGGTCGCGGGGGCCGGTGCTGGTATATCCACGGACACATAACTGCAACCGTATCCTATCCTGTTTTTTCTTTTTGCCCCCAATTTTTGTATCGTCAGACGTCTTCTTCCCGTCCATTTGTAATTGTTTGTTATATAGGCGTGGTCACGACTCAACAGGCGTTCCAATCTTCTCTATCCAGTCTTTTCTATTCGCCTCTACATTTTCTCTTGTCTACGCAGGGGCATGACTTAACACGCATCCAATCCTGTTTTTTCTTTTTGCCTCCAATTTTTGTATCGTCAGACGTCTTCTTCCCGTTCATTTGTAATTGTTTGTTGTGTAGGCGTTCCAATCTTCTCTATCCTGCCTTTTCTTTTCGTCTTTAAATGTTCTCTTGTCTAGGCGTGGTCACGACTCAACCGGAGTAACAGACCGCGTAGTGAACCAGCTCCTAGCCCGGTTGGACGCAGCGGAGGGCGGGTCCCGCGGCCCGGTGCTGGTATCCATGTACTGCTCTTCTTGTTCATCAGTAAAGTGTCTATGTAGACGCACGACGTTGAGTCATGCGTTCTGATTATTAGTAACTTCGATCCTTTCGCTTCCTGCTTTGTTTTTCCTCTAAATCGAGTCTATATTTTTTCCTCTCGTCTATTTAATCCTTTGTTATCTAGACGTGGTCACGATTCTACCGGAGTCACAGACCGCATAGTGAACCAACTCCTAGCACGCTTGGATGGAGCGGAGGGCGGGTCGCGGGGCCCGGTGCTGGTATACACGTATACATAACTGCGACCTTATCCTATCCAGCTGTTTCTTCTCGTTTATTAGTAAAGTGCCTGTTGACGCATGATATTGAGTCATACGTTCTGATTGTTAATAACTTCGATCCTTTCGTATCCCATTTTTTCTTTTCGTCCCTAAATTCTGTGTTAAGACTCGACAGGCGTCTTCTACCTTTCCATTACTCAAATACTCAATCCTATATTATTTAGACGAGGTCACGACTCAACGGGAGTAACCGACCGCGTAGTGAATCAACTCCTGGCCCGATTGGACGGAGCGGAGGGCGGGTCGCGGGGCCCGGTGCTGGTGGCCACGTCGCGGCCCGACCTGCTCGACCCGGCGCTGCTGCGGCCCGGACGGATTGATCGACATGTGTACTGCGCACTGCCGGATGTGGTGAGTGTTGGAAAGTGTCAACGTATAAATTCTTTATAAATTTGTATTTGTAAAGCATTTGAATGCCATAAAACCAAAAATATCAAATTCAAGTGTAAACGTAACTTAATAGTGTACACACGTAAGAAGTGAAACTTCTTTATGACCTTATTTTTCAAAAAATAATTTACTATATATGCAACTTTACAGAAATATGTACGTCGAATCACGCGTGGTAGGGATAAGAAAAAGATGGCGCGTAACGGAAAAATGTCACGCGTGACGAAAAAATGTTACCTACACTAAAATTTTTTCCAACCCCGATAAAGAAGTTTCACTTCAATAAGCAAGTGCATGCAAAAGGTGACGTTTGTCGAGCTTAAAATTTAATATAAGACTTAAATTCGCATCACGTAAACTGTACTCGCTAGTCACCGAATAAATCACTTTAGTTCTTATCCATATTATATTTTTCGGTGGCTAGAATGCGTTAAAATGCATGGCCACATGCTGATGCTAAAATTATTATGAACCAGGTCGGATGCCTTTGTGCTTTCTAATAGGATATCTTATTTAAAAGCACAGTGATAGCGACTCGTTGGTATAGTGTAAGGGTGATGGAAAATTCAATTAACACCTGTTATACTAATCGTATTTTCTATAACCTTCTCTCCTTAAAAATCTTACATGCAGCAGCGTAGTAGTTACCAAGTAAAAATGTTTTTCTGAAAATTCCTTTATCATTATGTATTAATGAGACACTCAACTTAATGCTATTATATCACCAGGACGGTCGTCACGAAGTACTAAAGACACTATCACAAGAGGTGACCCTCAATACTGACGTGGACTTACGGACCCTCGCTGAGAGGACGGAGGGCTTCTCGCCAGCTGACCTCAAGTCGTTGTTAGTCACAGCACAACTTGGAAGGCTTGAGAGCCAATTGGTAAGTTAGGGATTTAGCTGTTTTGGTTCAAGAGTATGTATAAAGTCTATTTTCACGGTAATTATTTTGGGTTTACTAGTAAAAAAACCGTTTCAGTTTGGGGAAGGAAATTATCTTTACGATATTTTTTTGTGTCTTAAGTTTACGTCATGTTTTTTTATCCCACCGACTAAATATATCATTCCAGTATCACATTAAAAATAGCATTCCATTTATACGCATATAGATTTTGTCCTGGAAACTATAAACTAAGTTTTGAACCAACAAACCAGTTTATAAACTTACTAGCATACCGCCCGCGGCTTCGCCCGCTTTGTCTAAAACCTAATAAATTATATACTAAAACCTTCATCTTGAATCACTCTATCTATTAAAAAAATCCGCATCAAAATCTGTTGCGTAGTTTTAAAGATTTAAGCATACATAGGGACATAGGGACAGAGGAAGCGACTTTGTTTTATACTATGTAGTGATTAATCATAATATATTGTGTAGGTAAATAGTGACAACGGAAGGATGGAATCCATTGTCGTGTCTACAGAGGATATAGAGAGTGCGCTGGCTGAAACTAAGCCATCTTTATCACCAGAACAAAGGGCGTACTATGATGCCATGTAAGTATTGTTTCTCTTCATTTCTAGGGAAGGGCGTACCATCTTAAACCACATCTCAGCTTAACGTCAGGCGAGATTGTGGTCAAGCGCTTCCCTATCGACAATAAAAAAGTCCCTGTCTTGAAGCTGAATACAATGCAACTTTTTCACAATATTAATGCATATATCTGTATCATCTTTTTCATCCTCATCCTCGTCGTCATCTTCATCCTCATCCTCAACTTCATCATCAGATCTGCAATAGATTGACTAACAATCACTTATAATAAAAATTCATACCAATGAACTATAACGTGATCCCGCCTCGTGAGCGCATTTATTCTATTTTTATAAGCTAATCTTTTATAAAACATTTGGATGCTATAAAACTTAATATTTTATATTTTTTCAGATACAAGAGGTTCCGGGGCGAACCACTATCTTTAGACCAGAATGCAATAGCGCAACAAATGTTCAAGCAAAGAGTCACTCTAGCATAAAAAAAAAACTTTTAAAACTTTTTCATACCATCCGATACATACATAAAGTATCCGATACGATGTCGTGTTCGATTTATCGGATGGTGTAGAACGCTTCTATTGACTGACTTTTTCGTGTTGTAAAATTATGTAGATAACTAGATAGCAAATATTCTGTCTCTTTTTGCTTTGACTGGTATGAAATAGCAATATTATTGTGTAATTTATATACAAAAAATCATCGCTTTATGCAATAAAATAATTTACCCTATAAATTTTCATTAGATAAATAAAATAAAAGATATTGTTTGAATACCTTTCATTGGTGCAAGTAACAAAAGCAATAAACATTGGACTAAACTTATAACCATTCCATATTTAAGTGATGTTGTAAAAATTTATGTGTATAAGATATATCAAAATTCAATAAAAAAAAAAGCTGAGCAAAGAAAATAATAAAATACATCACTTTTAGATTTTTTAATTAATTCCTATTTATCTTATTCGACAAACTATGTTTTAAAAATTGATTGAAATAAAATGCTCCATGCTTGACTGATGCTACTTTCGTCTTTCTAATTTTTAAAGATCTAAAAATTTAATATTTATATTCGTAACTAATGTGTTTTAAAAATAATAGGAATAGTATGTTAAAAAAAATGTTTTTATGAATATAATTTGAAAGTGTGTGAAGAAAATAAATTACGCATAATATATTATACGGTTAGTGAAAGTTTTAAAATGAAATTTCTTATTATGTCAAATTGGGTATTGGTAGGTAAAGGTGTAATGATTTTCTTCATCCAGTTTTATGTTTGCATAAAATGTTGTATTCAAATCTCCATAATGTTTGAAAGTTGAATTTTACTCACAGTTCAAAAATTGCGTAGATTTTTTACTAGATGGCGCTGTTAAAGTACGTTTTCTTGTTATTGTTGCAATATACACGCACGCTTATTATATTTATTTTTACCTACACATAGCTGATAATACTCACAAAATATTTATGAAATCAATAATAATTAAATGATAGTAATTGCAATAAACAGTAGTGATTTACAAAGTTTTTAACAATATTATTACATCATGCATTTAAAAGACACCAGTAAAAGAAATACAATGTTTTGTTTTAAATGTTATTATTTAAGTAAGCTCTTTTAAACCTTTTTCTATCATAAATAGACTTTGGAAAGAACCAATTCATATTTAAATGTGATTCCTTTGCGAAAGCGAAGCGAAGCGAAAGCGTGTAAAATGATTTGTATAGTTTTATTTTTCTGTATGCAATAATGTTGTCTTATTAATATGTATTAAGTATTGTGATGGATTGTAGGTGCTAAATAATATCTAGGATTGTTGACTTAATTGTATATTTTGTTGCTATTTTTGTATCGGATTTTTATTTAATCGTTGTGAAATATATTGGGATTGAATGATATATTTTGTTTTATTGTTACCCCCACATAAGTTGCACGTGTTCCTCGTGTAGTTAAATCATATTTAAACCTAGAATTTAAAACAAGAACAAATACCTATTGTTACTAAGTACGACTAAACAGATGTTCAACTAAAGAAAGTTATTAATGACTCAGTATACACACCTTTGCATCGGCATATTATATTATAACAACTCGACATCAATCTCTATGTACCACAGCTATGTACCAAATTTGTCTGTTCCTGCAAATTCTGGTAGCTAAATAATAGATACACATCCATCGGCATAATATTTTTTTCCAAACTCACAAAGACAAATTTACAGATATAACACATTAATTACTTAAAACTTTGGCCTATTGAGATTTATATTTATTCTATATTTTTTCTACTGTTATATTTATTATTACCGCTCTACAAATACACCTTGAATAAATATGTACTAATAATAATGATTATAACTCCACGTTTATTAACAACATATAGGAGGTAACTTAATGCAGATTAAAGTTAAATTAACTTATAACCAGCTATCAGGCCGCCCGCGCCACAAGCGTTAAACATTAACTTGTAAATTCGTCCAATTCATTACAACTTGTTACAAACGCTAACACCGAGATGTTCGCGGTTTACAGAGTTAAAGTTTGCTGGATGTGACACTTCATGATTTAATACCTACTTGTGTTGAGCACATGCAATACGTAACACAAATGTTCACTTAGATATCTATGTTTAATCACATATCGGAAAGTATTCAAGATTTTAAATATTATAAAATAAGAGTCTGACTGATATTGATTTTGGCATATCAAGTGCATTTTATCAGGGGACCTTAAAATACCTACCTACCTACATATATTTAGGTATGTTTATTGTATCGGATTTGTAGGTTTTTCAAATCAAAATTTGCTTTTTAAGCCGATAGCAAATAAAAATTTTTTAATTTGCTATCGGTGCCTATTGGTTATGTAAAAATGACGGATTTTTGGCGCTTTTCTTTACGTACCTACCTATAATAATATCATCATCATCATCATCATCAGCCCATATACGTTCCCACTGCTGGGACACGGGCCTCCTATGAGGGTACAGGCCATAATCCACCACGCTGGCCAAGTGCGTGTTGGCGGATGACACATGTCGTCGAACTTTTTTTTTTTTTTTTTTTTTTTTAATTCTTCGACATGTCGGTTTCCTCACGATGTTTTCCTTCACCGTTCGAGCAGTAGTGATGTTATAACATGCGCAGATAAATTGAAAAATCAATTTATTTCCTGCGCGCTCGCCTGGTCTCGAAACCTGGACTTATCGATTCGAAGTCCGAGGTCTCACCACTGAGCCACCACTGCTCCCTAATAATATCTACGCATTATTTTATAAAGTTACTCCTTTATTAAATGTCACATCCAGGCAACATAACTCCACACCCGCGACTCGCGTCTAGCATGTTGTGTGAAATCGCTCCATCTGAATTATTATGCAAGTTTCGAACTAATCTTAATCAGTCGAGCGCAAAGTTTTTCAATAAAACATCATTATCTCTTAATAATTACGTCTCAGCGTTGAATTAGTTAACGTTCGTTAATATTATTTTAATTAAATGTTGGGGCATGCTGATTTATAATGTTACATTCTTATTTCTGTATGTTTTAGTATACTTATGTATAATTATTGTTGGTATAGTAGGAACAGGGCATATATAAAGGAGAGACAATTTAAAAAAATACCATAAAATATTCATAGTACGTAAGTAGGCATAATATTATTATTATCTTTATGAAAACGTGATAAAACCATTTCATATTATGCGGTCTTATTATAAAGTAAGTAGGCGGGCGTGGGTTAAGAACTAGACACCTATAGTTTTTTTTTAAATTATGAATTGGCAGACTTTTGACCAATGGGAAGCGGCGATGTGGTCTACTTGGATGCACGTCTGCATAGAAGAAGCCTGTTCACCCTCGCTTTGAAAAGGTCCAGATTGTATTGCGCAGGAAATATGGAGCTAGGGAGAGAGTTCCATTCCTTATACTTTGGAAATACTACAAAATATCAGCTATTCTCATACTGATTAATTTTTGTTACAATTAAATGCGGTAGGTAGTATTCTATCTTATTTGGTCAAGATTATGATGGGTCAGTAAAAACACAAAATTTTATACCTTTAATTTTTTACCTTTTTATACCCCTTGGGACAGGTAATTATTTAAATTGAAATACCTAAAATAAAGCCTAATTTGTATTACTAATATAGCTTAATACAGTCATACAGCTTGGTAATTAGGTACCTACCTATATTAGACGCTGACGATGGAAGTTTCAGCGTAATTAGCTAAGTTCGGATTCACAGGAGATTGAATAGCGATACTATCTAATACGGAGATGTAATGACTGTAGACTGTAATCCTATTGGATATGGTATTATTCAATTAGGATTTAGATAAGAGTTGTTTTTAATTCAATTCTTATAAGGCAATATTTTACAACCATCTTTAAGTAAGAAGGTAACCGTAACGATGCACAAATTTACTAAACCACTTAGGTATGTGCCTTAGCTACTACCAAGAACAAACTAACTAAGTAGGTACGTACTCTTAAAAAAAAAATAAATAAATTAATTATATATTTTTTTCCGCGGCTTCGCCCGCGCAGTCAAAGAAAAACCCGCATAGTTCCCGTTCCCGTGGGATTTCCGGGATTGCGTCATTTAACCGGATAAAAAGTAGCCTATGTCCTTTCTCGGGTATCAAAATATCCCCATACTAAATTTCATGAAAATTGGTTCAGTAGTTGAGGCGTGATTAAGTAACAGACAGACAGACAGAGTTACTTTCGCATTAATAATATTAATAAATATAATTATATAAGTATGAATGTCAAAATATAAATGAAGATATAAATGAGTATAACATGCTACTTACTTTCGCATTTAAAATATTACCTACCTATTCGTAAAAATTTCAACAACAGCGATTTTTCTTTTGTGTAACTTTAACTATAATAAAATAAACAAATTCAACATATTTCAGATATTTTTGTTGTAACATTCGAAACTTTGACTTAGAGCAATGAAAACAGTGTAATGAGCTGCATTGAAATGGCTTCTTGAATTTGTATCTTTAAACTTTCTTAGATAAGTACTTAAGTAACTATGTAGTTAGATACTCTATGATAAATAGATATGTGCTTATTTATCATAGAGTTCGAGAAAAAATGTCTTTAGGAATTTAAACTATTGGTGATTAGTGCATAATATGTCGCATGCTTCCGTGAAAATTAATAAACACAAAGTAATGGTCTAGAATTTTATTAACTTCACCGTAATCTAAACATTGAAGCATTTTTATATTAATAAAAGGAAAATCCCAACCATAATAAATTGAAAAATCGTCCTTACCTGCGGTAGGTACTAGGTACCTAAGCTCCTAATTGATAAAGAGGCAGGGAAGCCACATAGTCTGGCATATAGCTGCGGGAACTCTGGTGCGTTCTACAAGAGATCCCGGAGTCCCCGCTACCAAGCTTTGGGTTAGGCCGTCGAGGAGGTTTTAGTGGGTAAGAATCCCACATGCTCTCTTTTTTCCCCCAAAAGAGAGTATCTTTTGAAGCTTTCCTCCCCGTTACCAAAAAAAAAAAAAGGTACCTAAGCTCCTAAGAGTTAAGACACAAGAAATATAGGTACTAGGTACTTAGAAAAACAAGTCTACTTCTAACACAATACTTCTAAAACATAAAACACTATAAAAGTTATGTAGGTAACATTTAAAAATAAACGTTAAACGAGTACTCCTTTATAGGACGGAGGGAGGGAGAGTGCAAAGGTGAAATTAGGCACATTGTGAGCAAAGAAGGCGGTTTTTATTCGACTTAAAGTAATTATTATATTTTTGTGAAAGAGTTTGTTAGCGGACCATTCAAGATCGAGGACACGGACGATTCAGAACAGAGCCGAAATAAACGCATTTTTTTTTTCTTTTTCAAAACATTTTAATTACAAAAAGTAG
This sequence comes from Colias croceus, assembly GCF_905220415.1. Taxonomy (NCBI): domain Eukaryota; kingdom Metazoa; phylum Arthropoda; class Insecta; order Lepidoptera; family Pieridae; genus Colias; species Colias croceus. Next base: position 12,137,576 of record NC_059539.1, read on the forward strand.
GGCCATAATTAATGGAACAACATATATTTTACTTTATTGGGAGAGTACTTAGGTATTCTTCGCAAGTATTTATTATACCTATACCTACTTGCGACGAAAACTAATATTCTCTTAACATATTATATTATTAAAATGTTAAATCATGTTTAACAACAATATTTAATTAACACTAAAATGGAATCAAGATGTGAACTTCACAAATCTATATTATAGGTAGGTAAGTCTGATAATAATCAATTAATGTTATATGTCTATGATATAGCAAACAAAGCTTATAGAAAAATATATCTGTGAATCCGTCTCTGTACCGCGAAGTATTCTTGTTTTCTTTGAGTTTTCTCGGCTTTTCTTCCCGTTTTCTTTCGTTTGGCGTCCTAATTAGCTCATTCATCGCCTCCCGCCCTCGCTCAATGTAATAAAACAAGTTTTTATTCTCAATTTTATAATGTACTTAGAGACCTCTGAACCCCGTATTTATATACCTATAAATAAATATTTTCTCTTTTATCGATCTGTAAAATGCCAAGAAGGTAATGTTACCATCGTTAAGATTATGAAAAATTTAACTTCTTACACAGAATACATACTAATAGTAGCTAAACGCTACTTCTTATTAAAAAATTAACGAGTTTGAGACTGTATTTTAATTTTATTGAAAATTAAAACAAAGTTAAAACAGACCATGTATTTCGCTATCTTCACCTGAGCCGCCCAGACGTGACCGTAAAAGAAAAACGGACGAAGTCTTGCGGAAGCGGGCTCTTCTGATAAGCTGCCATAATGGCGCTCGCTGATAACGTTCCCGCCTTTTTCGCGCGCCAAAACATCGCGCCATTGTCGCCCGAGAATACCAACACAAAGCTGACAAAGCCAACAATGTGGGTCGCACTCATATTCGACGGCAATAAATTCTTCATACTCTATTCACCTCCACATTCTATTTTATGAGCGAATATATTAAAAACAAATTAGCTTACACGCGTCCAAAATAAACCGCTTAAACATTATTAAAATATTAACGATGTTATTACACGTTCAAGTGCTCTCAATTTGATGCTTTAATAAAATTTTAATTGACACATATTAAGTTTTTCGAGTAAATTACAAAAGCGGGGGAGCGGTTTTCCTTGTCTCCCCGAACATTAGCGGGGGAGGTGGGGGCGTACGACAAATTTTTGTTTTTCTCTTGTGCGCGAAACGGTGAATTGTGTGATTCGTGCAACAGAGTGAGACGACGGTACATGCACACATTGCTTTTGTTAAAGAGCAAAAATAATAGAGCGAGGTCGTTTATCTCTTTTTATGGCGGGCGCGGTATCTCTGCGACGCTATTATGGAAGACAATTTTGGCGCGAAAGAAAACTGCTTATTACGTCCTCTTATTCTTGGAAGCGTTTGTGAACGTTTTATAGTGAGAATGGAGGTTGGGAGCGGGGAAACGGCGCTCGGTTCAACTCTTCCCTATTATAAACTGAATGAAGATATCAAGTAAATGAATCGTTGAATTTTGTAATAATATTGGAACTAATTTTGTAGATATATTTACTGGGTTTCGGTAATAAATTTATGCTGGAAAGTGTACTTAAATTAATACGTAGGTAACGGATAAATTCAGATATATTTTTAATTAGAACTAAGTACCTATGTATGAAGTATGAACACAAAAAAAACAAATCAAATAAAAGATTACGTAGGTAAGTAGACTTTTACTACTAACATAACATTGAATCAGCTATAGACAAATTACATTAAAAAAGCAATTTGTAAACACTTTTACAAACCATCTCTTAACAATCCATCAATAAACTCGAAGATAATTTGGAAAATTTACTACAATACAATACCAACAAGTACCTAACAACGTATACAATTTGTTAATGCACAATTAAACTTAACAATAAAAGCTAAATAACTGAACGTCCCTTTAATTCCCACAACAAAGAGTATAATTTCCTCCATTTGTTTGTGTAACCGCGATCACAGATTAAACACCGATAAATAAATACTTAACGTTTTAATTCGTTTACTTCGCTAGCTGCTTGAAGAAAATATATTTAGTCTATGGTTCGGTTGGCTGAAGGTTATTTGGAGTCAAGGAATTGTAATATATATTTTGTGAGGTATCGTAATTATTTTTGAGTAAGTGGGAAATAGGTACCTAGTATGCGATGTGAATTAACGTGGACAGAAATAAATTTTATTTATTTTTACAATACTGGGTTAGCTTTACATTAACATTTTTGTATTATTTGAACTATTAAAGGTAGAGTTCAGTTATTATAACATGATACAGTTATGATTTTATTAACTAGACCTTCAATTTTCATTTGAATATTTATGAATAGTGATTTTTATGAAATTATAATGAACCATATTGAAAAACTAAATTTATAAAAAATTATGTTTTAGGATGTCGGACTCCTGTTAAAAAGTCTCGGGTTTGAAACTAAAGTAACGTACAATAATTAAAAAGTTTTTGTCACGTCATTTTCCTTTGCATTTTCCACATCATGCTCTAATCGGCATTGGAATACTTTATTTTCTATGACATACTTATGAACACGCCAAGAAGATATTCTACTAATTGATATCGATTTCTTTTAACGGTCTATTAAATACTTATTCGTTTTTGATTGATTCTATTTTTATCATACCGGCTCTAAATTTATAAAAATTCAGACAATTTCATCAATAAATTGATTTATTTACATTGAAATGAATGAATTGCAGGGCGACTTATATCCAGGGATTGAAGCGAATACTCGATTCAATCGGAATCAAATTTATAAGAAAATATCGAGTTTTATGAGAACGACGTGTGATGCTTTATGATCCCGAATTCTATTTACGATAATCGATTTCAAAATATAAATATTATACCGTCTGATTGAGTAAAGAAGATTCTTTACTTTGCAAGGATAATACTGGTTGATCTAATCTTAATTTCAATCTCTACTGCCACGGCTACGTACGAAAATAGATTTTTGTCTATACATATTATGAGTTATTATTACAAGGCTCTACCTACTGATTATGTTTAATGTTAGCATGCATATTTTTATTAGATGGACTTGACATAAATTTACATAGGGAACGAAATACACAATAATGCAAAACGCACAGACAATTATATAAGTATTGCTCTTTACAAATATTAATTAAAAGGTATGATATAACAATAGACATTAATAAGGGTGTTTTCCCTAAAACTATTAGCTTTTCATTTGAGCGTCCACTAGCAGCGGCCAGATAATTGAATTTCAGCAGGTCATAACCAGACGTGTCTCTAGCGAAAATTCGCTTCAGTCTTGAAGCGAAATTTAACGACGCTGCAGTGCTAAGAAAATGCAATCACCGCTATATACCCCGATGCAAATCCCAATTTCTGAGTCAAATGCCCCGCTATTCCTTACGCTAATAAAACCTGCAGCGATGCTGTCTCGCTCACTGATGAACGCGAAATGACGTTATGACAGCGCACGCCGCTATTTAACGCCTATTTGCTTCCAATTTCAAATCGCGCGCTCCCTCGCTTCGGCCAGTACGGGCCATAGATAATAGTGTTTTGTTGTAAACATAATGTCTAATTTCATCTTTGTTTATGTTAGTATAAATTAATAATTTAGGTCTGTGATTTAGGTAAATTTTTCCTCTCTCATGATGATGGTAGAGCTCTACCATCATCATGAAAGTGTGATGACGTGGTGATGACTCTACCATATTAAGCGTTTGAATTATTAATCAATGACTTATTTCAACTGTTTGTTTACTTAATTTAAACTCCTTATTTACTTAACTTCAACACTTTTAATTGTTTTTTGTGAAGACTTTACCAACCTTTTATATTCTTTTATTTCATAAGCTATGTACGCGAATATCCGTTCCGCCATTTTGGCGACCGGAAACGCGAGGATATTCACTTCGCGCCTTTCTACCCACCATGACAGTTTTCAATATTTTCACATTTATTTACAGCTATTATTTATGCGTAGCATTCTTCTTGAGGAGGCGTGTTATTGATATCGTACAACTATTTTGTAAACCAAATAATTATTATCTATATTGTAGAGCCTGAGGTTCCGCTTGAGTTTTGAACATAAATAATAGAATAGCCTAATTAGGTATTTACACCTACGCTTCATTTTAATCTTTATTGAATAGATCGCAGTATTGAATTAATCGCAGTACCTCTAGAATAGAGTCTATTCTAAAAGCAGTCATTCATCAGAAATAGCGACACACTTTCGACAATTAAGTACTCGGTTTGGATGAAAATATACCTACTTACCTACCTAGGTATATTGCCAATATTTTATTGTATTTGATGCAAGCCTAGCTTCGAGTTGATAATAAATATTCTAAGCTTATATACCTAAGCTTACAAGGATTTAAATACTTCGATGATGATGAGTTCCGGGTGAAAACAACATTCTACGTATCATCGCCATACATGCAGACAACATTCCAAAACACATATGAGATGCTCCCTTATCAAAACAGTTGTACCTACCAACATAAAAAACGTTTCTATACAAACAGCGTTATAGACATTTGCATTGGACTCAGGCTTTGAGAGACGATTATAACATTACAATGCGGCTTGAAAGGCAACCGGGAAGCTATTCAAATCGACTCTTTCGCGTTCACCAAGCCGTAGTGGTCACTTTGTGAATCATCATTCGCTGGAAAGTGGACTGGATGAGACATCCTGTTTATTTAGTGTTATAATTGAGATGCAAAGTTATTTTACTATGACTTGTCAATTGGGTTTGTCTATAAGATAAAAGGGTAAGTGAAAGAAAATCCTACAAATAAGTATTAAGGTAAACGCAGGTATTAACGACCCCTCTAAGGCAATTTCAAAATCAACCATATTTTTTAAGTATACTGGCTCTTCTAAAGATTTATAATTTCATTTTATATGCTAGTGTTATGTATAAAAAATGTATTTATTGAAGCAAATACATTCTAATAAAGGATTATCTTGTAAAAAATAATTTACAATGTGACTAAGTCGATTGTTGCTATTACCGACCCATAAAAACGGCTGTGAAGCTATTAACGATTTTTATGCAGCTATTCCCGATCGTATGTGAGAGGAAGCCTTTTTCCAGCAATGGAATGTATAGAAGCTAGTGATGATGATGATTACCGATCTTAATAAAATGAAATAAAAATGCAAATATATTCGTATTTTTTTATTGTAGTTAATTTTAATAAAACAAATGAGTACTTTTTAGTAATGAACTAAATAATTATAAACTTTTAAATTAATCAACATAATACTATTAATATATGTACATATATTAAATTAAGAATTTCAAACTCTAGGATATTTCGTTATGCTATTTGATTGATTGCTTCGGCGAGTTGTGTTTTACTGAATACTTTTCGCCGCTTTCGTGGCTCCATATTTCTGGAAAAAATATACCTAATTATATGTTTTATGTTAATTTAACCTAAAAAAAATTTTTAATAGGCACCTATTATGTCATAAAAGTAGGTAATAAAAATATATTTGCACGCTCAATTACGAGCAGAATGTTTAAGGATCAATATTATCTGTATTTACAAACATCTTTATTCTACATTCTGCAAATAAAGCAATTTGAATTTGAATTTGTAGATGAGAAACTAAACAATCTATATTCGATCGGTAATAGCTTCCTATAGTTGCTATTGCCGACCCACATGGGTCGGTATTAAAGTATGTAAGTATAAACCTAAATTGTATTACCGACCCATAAAAAAATGGTTATTTTAATTCATTTGACCATCAGACTATAAAATAGATTATAATTGATTAATGTCATACAAAATATGAACAAATGCATATTGTTTAAACAAAAAAAAAAACAATGATTACTACTGTAACTATTCGATAGGGATCCTCGAAAATATCATAACTTTGTATAAATTGACAACGCTAAAAGACACAACACTAGACAAAAAAGTTTAGTCGCTAATAGATTTTTATGAAGACTCATAGCTTAGATTTAAACTGGTCCATAAAACCACTTGTGTTAGTGTGATATAATAACATAAAAGAAAATAAAACAAAAAGTTACGTTGCTGCCATTGCCGACTTACGGGTCGTTGATACCTGCCGCGACTTAAACTGGTGCAGCTAACACCGTCCCATTTTAATTTTAAGTTTTATCGTTTCAAATTACTTTTTATTAATAAAATGTTGTAAGAAATGAAAAGTTGACACTTAAATGCATTGACATTTAGTAATATAAATTAAAGTATAGATGTAATTTGTTTGTAAATGTCTTAAAAAGATACTCACAGTACTTACCCGAAGGAACAACGGAACAGTACGACACGTCCTGCTTCCACGCTACCCCGCAGCAACTTACGCATTTTAACTCTTTTTTGCTCAGTTACTCACTCTAACGTTAAAGTATACGATGCTCAAGTAATACATTCGTGTATAACTTTGCCTACCTATAGCTAGAATAGTTCTGGAAACGTTTAAATTTCGAATTACTTTTATAGGTCGGTAATACCTTCAGATTTTCGATGGGTCGTTGATAGCTGCGTTTACCCTATCTAACACACAATATTGGCTGCGATCCCGGCTAATTATGCAGCCAGCAAGCTCCTATTGGAATCAGCCAAAATGATCTGAAAATCTTAGAGGCAGCTTCTACAAGTCAGTCATATAAATTACTTTAAAAAAATCACTTGAATTTTAAATTAGTTGGGGGATAGAACATTTTTGTTTTTGGAGTGTAGGTAAGTGAAGTGAAGTCCCATGTCCCCTAGTGGGGTAAGGGGCAGATGCATTATACATCTATTTCACTGATCGATTTTCATTAGGTAGGGACAGGTAGGTGATCGCAGCCTTCTGTGTCCTGCCAGACCGAGACATTTTTTTTTCTTCATCTCTACCGGGAATCGAAACCAACCCAGATATTATTTAAAGAAGTAGATACTTAACCATAGATACATAGTGCAACAAAATGCATATAATCAATGTGACAATTGTTCATTATTTAGTGCGAATTAGCGGTTATTGTATTGTGTGAATGGCCCATGGTAGCGGTTTGAGCTGTGATTTTCGCGGTTTTGTGGCTAAATGGGCATAATGAGGCTTTAGTGAGCTGGCCATTCTCATACAAGAGTAAAAAATAATGATGAATGTTACAGAGAAAATATAATGAGAAAAAATACGCTCATCAAAGAAATGCGACTTAATTAATATGGCTAAAATTATGTTACTTGAAAGAAACGGAAAGAAAGCCATGTTCTTTTTCTTTAAAAAGTAGAGTCAGTGTCTAGGCACGGACTATTTATTTATTTTATTTTATTTATAAAATGATACCTAGCTTGTAAAAAAACCCTAATACCGGATCGCATTGCAAGCCAGCGCAGCGTTGAGCGAATCTGCGTTCAGCATTTACGAAAGTGAACTACATACCTAACTACCTTTACGTAATTTTTTTATATTTTTGTCGTCCTATTAAAAATGAAATCCAGTCTATCTATTTTTCTGTAGCATCTATTTCGGCCTATCAAATTAAAAGTAAGTATGTACCTACCGTTCCAGTTCTCTATATCTTCGTCCCCTAAATCTGTAGAAGAGTATGCGCGACTTTTATACAAGCACGTTATCCGATTAGGCTCTCAGTAATCTGGCTTTTGCATTGTGGCTATCGATTTTATATTAGCGTCTAAAGAGATCGCGGGATTTCTTTGTGTGGACACTTTAGTTGCATTTGGTTTGGGAATTTAATTTATACTTAGGTACCTATATGATTATGTCGCAATAAAGGTATGCTGACAAAACTCTGGTGACCGGTATTTCAGACTACTACCTACCACAGATTCCTTAATAGTTACTGTAGTATCACCAGTCTCTTACAACTCTATCTTTTCCCAAATATTTTTTATTAAGTTTTATTAAGTTATTCTAATTTCTAACACATTAGTGTTAAAAAGACTAAATCAAAATATTTTTTATAAAAAAATAGATCTTATTATTTCTTTTTATACAAAAATGTATGTAACACTGAACCGAAACACATGTTTATTTGAATTATTTTTTAAAAGTAAGTTGGAGCAATAATTGACACCAACATTTTCTTAAAAAAAAAAACAAAAACATCACAAAGATAAAGCACCAAACAGAAGCGATAATCTGTAAGTAAGTCACGCCCACAGCTCATAAAGGCGTCCTTTATCGAATTACGACGTTTTGCGCCCCGCTATTATGCGAAGAATCGTCACAAACGAAGCATTGTTAACTACACTAGCTACCATTGTCTGTTGTTATCGCCCTACCTCACTTTTTGCTCGCACTCTTCCGTTTTGCAAAGATGTGGAGTGCAGAACTGGCAGGAGGTAAAAAGTAAAAACTGCCAATACATTTAAAGAAATTGTTTTGTACCACTTATGCTAAATGGTTTAAATAACTTTGCCATTGGATTTACTATGCCGTTGTATATTTTATTTGTATTCAATTATTAACGTAATGAAATGTAAAATAAACAAATTGTAATTCCGGACTGTTTCTTTGTGTCTCTTGCGACATTTTGGAAAAAAAATATATGTATACAAATTGATATACATTATTTGACGATCCGTAAACTAGATATAAAATACCTAGTTCACGAAAGTAGTACATATTTGATATTTTAGATAGGTATTTATTTACCAAGAAACAATTAGTGATTGTCAAGATTATCAAGAGCTCTCAGAGGTTACATTATATGTTGTATTAATCTATGCGACACCGCATAATTAAATTATTGAAACATCATTGGCAACCTCGCGCCCTTACAAAAACTTATCGCGACATTTGTACAGTTTTTATTTCGTTTCGTTGATAAATAACCAATTTAGCCTTTCTATTAAGCCCATAAGGTCGAGTTTTCTATCGATTTTGTTTGTGAAGAAAATATAATGTCCTTTATGCCGGGGTCGGGCGGAAATAAGCTTCTTTGTGACACTATCGTATCGAATCGTCGAGAATTTCCTTTCTACAGATTATTGTAGTGCAAATAAAAGCTATCGCCTTTTTGACCTGACTATGACTTGACTTTATCAGTTTTAATGTGGGGTTGAGGTGGCTCCAATTACCTTGTTTTGCAAGGGTGACTCTTGTATGATATAATTTATGCACTAGTTTAGAGTTGTTGATATTGTTGACTTGAACCTGCCTTTTTTCAACTTAACATTGTGTTGTTTGTTTCCCAAAGATAAATAAATATATAACTTGGAAGAGGAAATAAAGATCTCTGTTTATTGATAAGGTCATCTTAGATCTAACATATTTTTTTAAGCTGTAACTTTTCTATTTTTACACAGCAGTTTTGTAGTTAATTAGGTACCTACTTAAAATAATCTACATGCTACAAAACTCTATTTTTCGATGGTAGCTCGTAGCTATTTCTAGATTTGTCTGCGTGTATAACTTCTGGGCACACTTTGTCTATAATAATACAAATAGTTCAAAGGGGGGTTTTCGTCCATGAAAATGTTTATAACCTAAAAGAAAATCTGTTTCTTTTTCAATTTTTTCCTTTTACCTATCGTCCCAAACTCTATAATTGCTCCACATTTATATAGTTATTTCTAAACTTTATTCAACAGCTCCAGTTTCCAATAAGAATTACAATAATAAATCAACAATGCGTAGGTGTCATGGCGGATTATAATGGCAATTTTTATACACACGGCACTGAATGCGAGATGCCTGGTAAACGGCGCCCGTCCTGCAAATTTGCTGCCTTTGTGCGCGCACGTGATTCGAATCAGATAGTAGCTTATTATGGACTTTGATGGCTATGTATTTGGATACTGTGAATATTTGATAGACTGTATCGATGGGTTTGTTTTCTAAGGCCCAGTTTTGAGTTGGTTCTTGCTGTGTTCATATTAAGTAAGCAGATATAATTTGTGATTTGTAAAATCGATTCGTCGACGATTAAGCAATTAATTTTTGAAGTAAAAACTTCTTAAGCCACATTGAGCACTTTTTGGTAGGAGAAAATGTTACGGATTCGCGTCACCACCGAAATTTTAAATTCAAATACTGAAATTCTAAGTTAGAAGCTACGTTTAACTTCTATCGGCAGACCTTATGACTATTGACTGCTTAGGTTAATTCCAAAAAGAGTGATGTTCATTTTACACAAATTTCTCGACTTGCATCATACAATCGAACCAAAAAATATCTCCTAGATTAATTATGTTTGTAAAATAGAAAACAAGTACACTACTACATTAACATAAACATCATATTTTTCACCAGTTAAAAAAAACGGTACTAAAATAGAACATTAAGAAGAATGAAAGAAGAATAGAGCTCGATATATCCCTTTTCCATTTACTCATGTGATCGTGATCACTTTGAGCGCTATTTGTTTGCCTTTTCCAAGAAATCAATGGCCAACCCTTCCACAATGTACTATTCTATTTTATGGCCAGTTATTTTCACTGCCGTCAATATTATGGCCGATTATTTTAGCAATAGTTTATTTTTACTGTTACATTATGAAGAGATAGTTTTTAACACGGTTTGTATGTACCTATGTATGTTTAAGTAGGTAGGTAAGTAATTTTCACCTATATTAAATTATTAAGTATAAAGAGTTATGGTTTCTTAGTTTGTATGTATGTTTGATTGTAGGAGGCAATCTTCAGAAGTACTAATCTGATTAATAAAATTATTTCACTCACACTATTCAGGAGTGACTAAAACAACAATCTAGGTATGTACATTAAATTATTGTTGAACAGAAAATAACGGGAAATATCATAGTATGTGTATGTAAATCAAGTTAGAGAATAGCGGGGGATGTTATGCTAGAGCATATATAAGGTATAAGGTAGACCTTATACCTAAAATCTAAACGATGCGCTATAGGGAAACGACGATAGAGTTCACAAGAAATGCTGTCCTTTATTAATTCTAAAAAGTCCGTGGTACTTTGTTAGCTTTTACGTGTAAACTACAAAGTTTTTGTTAAATTAAAGAAAGAACGTATATATGAAGAGATAATCTAACATGTATGTAAATTGAATATAAATATTTTTTATTAACCATCGATTGCTATAAATCTTTAAAGTACCTTCCTGCCTCTAGATTTGACGACACCATTTTGCCTTCAGGAAGGTATTTGATAGACCTCTGAAATATGTATGACATGAAATTGTTACGCTACATCAAGGAGAGGTCCGGTAAATTGCAGGCTGAATTGTACGATACGTATGTCTTCGTACATTTACATGAAATTGACGTATTCATGATTTGAGATCTCGATACTGGCTCTCGAAAGTTCTAGAAGGATTCGAACGATTTTTACGTTTATCACAGGTTTTATTCTTTTTTTGCGTTCTTTTTGTAAGCGGACTGGAAATCTTAATGTTGGAAAGAGGTTTTACTAAAAAAACTTTTAGAATCAGTTAGCCTCAGATTACAAAATAAAAGACAGATGGAGCGTTGCCGAACTAAACCGAATGATTTATCGTCATTTTCAATAAAGCTATGTGTGCTGTCATTTCGCCGCTGCACTGAACGTACACGGTCGCTTCTGTGTGCGTGTAATGTTACCAGATATTGAAAAATTTCCCAAATTTTTACCCGACTACGGAAAAAAGAGGGTTATGTTTTTCGAGTTTATGTATGAATGTATAATATTTCTTTGACACGCCCTGCAGTATAAACCGTTGGACCGATTTTGAGTTGTGAGGTTACATTGCAATCATCTGAATTATTATGTTAGTGGCGGTAGTGACGTAGGCTATATAAATAAATTAGCAGTCAAGTTTTAATTTTTATTTTAATATAATTTCGGGTTAATTATATTTTTTTTATAACATTGTAAAAATTCTTTTATTACATAAAGTACCTGCCTACTAAAGTTATATATGGACAAAATAATTGTATTCAATTTTTTATAATTAAATAAATTAGAATTACATAAAAAAAGATTCAATATTAACTATAATAATTATATTATTTTTTATTATTCAAAATATATGAATGCGAATAGCGGTAGTTTTTAGTCGAGAATACGGGACGTTTTACTTTCATTATATACATCATGGAGTTCACATAAATTAAATCGCTAGCGAAAACGACTATGACGTTTTTAAGCTTTATAAAAGTCACAAAATAATTTATTATGCTTATTAAAATAATCTAATAATGATCATGAACCTAATAGTGCACTATACACATAACCATATTCACGATTGAAAAATACAACAGCATTACCCTGAAGATCTTTTAACCATTTCACCGTTTTACCAATAAAAATGGCAAATACATTTTCAAAATACTGGCAACATACGTTGAAGTTTTGTATTCCTTCATATCTGTAAAATTATGATTCGTATTATAGAAATAAATCAGCCAAATAATCTATAGAAAACCTGTGAAACGATGTTTTATCTTTTTTTTAGTTTTCGGGAACAAATTTTACAGCGTTTTATTAACACAAGACAGCATTTTTTTAATAAAATTGAAACCCTTTTTGACGTGTTGCATGACACTATATGCGCTATAGCACTGGTGCAGCGATGTATTTGCTTTTGATTTCGTATTTTCTTTGACAAGGGCGACGGGCGGTTGTCATGCTCCATCTGTACTTTATTTTGTAATCTAAGCAGTTAGCATGATATATAGGTAAACTCGTATTGCAGAATGTATTTTCTTGTAAGTACAAGACTTTTGATATCTGTCTAAAAGCTAAACACGTGTTTTATTTAAATTCTTTCATTAAGGGCTGATTTTTCAATCCTTGGATAAAACTTATTCGTCGAATAATGTATAAAACTACCATTTTAAAAACGTATTCTAAATGCCCGTCTTTGACAGTTTACTTGACATTTTAATATTATCGTGTAATACTTTATTGGACGGATAAGTTTTAACCAAGCATTGAAAAATCGGCCCTAAGTCAAATAGCCTTTCGAATTATGATTAAAACATGAATTTATCGTTCATATCCTCAAAATCAGGTACAAAAATAAATATTTGATGAAATTGCGTTCGTAAAAACCTGCTTAAAATAATGACATTCCAAATCTCACTAAGCCACAGATTAAAAATAAAAAAATAAAACATCACCCGTTTGACTGAGGCGGGCTCTAATTGAAATTCGCTTGCGGTCACAGACAGACAGATTGAAATTTACACAGCAATAATGTCGTTGAAGATGTTTTTAAAATTATTTTACAATTTCACTGTAAGAGCTTTGTGTAATTACTTGCCGTGTTTTCGTATTATACGATAAAATGTATTTTAATTTTAATTGAATTGAATAATGTAATGTGATGAATAATTCTAAGAAAGCGGAACTAGCTACTAGCTCGATTTTGAGCAGAAATAAACCAACCAAATACGATACGGTTTTGCAAGAAAAAGCGGTACACATTTTAAGCATATTATCTATTGTTTTTTATTTTAAATATACTAACGACTAAACCTTCTGATTTTCCATTTTAATACCTACATAATCGGTCCTTCTTTTTTCCTTATTTTTACAGCTAAGAAAATATAAGTGTAATGTGATAATAGGTGACTATAATCAACCCCTGCAGTATGCATCATGTTACGCATAGCTAAAGATTTTCTTGTCTTTTAAACTTTTTTAGGCTTAACATACGCGTAAAGATTTTCTAGGCTTAACATACGCGTAGGCTCTTTTTTATATGCTAATGTCGCAAAACTTTCGAAAATCGTAATTATATTAAACTTTTTTATGGTTCCGGCTGAACTTCGCCATAATGTAAGTATTAAAATAAGTATTGATAATTTTAACATTTTCTCGGATAAAGCGATGAAATCCGCGGAGTTATGGGCTCAATAAACGGCGATCGGTTGCCACCTCCGCAATTAGTAGCTAAAGGGTGTTTATTTAGAGGGAACTCGTTAGGACCACCATTTGTATGGAACTTGTGGGACTGTTTAAAATCGATGTTATTTTTGGATAGTTTTTGTTATTTAGATTGTACAAAAATGATATTTTACACCTCAATTTTCAGTGAGTAAACAACTCTATTTCAGCTCTACATTATTTTGAAAACCTTCAATCTTTAAGTTATATTCTTGATTATTAGTTATATCTAACTTTTTTTCTAGATCAGTCCGTAATCCTTCTCATATCATAAATGGCATATAAAATAAAAACTCTTTATCGAGCAACAAATATTACTTAAAAGAGTAGTAAAATCAGAATATTGTCGAAATCAAAAGTTAAGTTTTAACTACATAAAATCTGATGGATATCAAGACATAGGTATATGTATAATAAAAAGATCTTTATTTGTCCCACATTCCCCATTGCACTGTACTATATACACCCTACACAGGGTGTGAAGAGCCCCAGGCTCCCTAATCGTTTAACCGATTTCGTACATAAACTCGCATTATTGTTTTTTTATTGTGAGACAGTAAAATTGTCACTTTCCAAACCGCTGTGGGGACTCGCCGTATTATGGAGGGTTTGCTGTGATTCCTTTTGAGTTTACTGGCTGACCCGAAGTAGGTATATGTAAGTAGGTATGTATGTATACCTATATATTTTGTTTCATATTTTATCAAGATATTAAGATATTAATTATATAAGAGTTTTTATTTTATCAAGATAATGACTGTAATAAATGCAGTAAAGTAGATCTTTACACGCAGCAAACCATCATGAATTACATAATTATACATATAAATGCAATGCTGTGTAGGTACTTTAGACGGGGAAATGGTTGGTGATCAGTTTCTCCGATTCTCTAAAATTTCAGTCAAGTTTAAGTTATTTATGTAAAAAGTTAGTACTTTTTTTTGTATGTTGTGATGAGACAACTAGAATTTTATTTCAGTTCATTTCTATGTCTCCTTTCTAAAGCTACGGGATTTTTTAAATCGTAAACCTTGAGCTACGAAAGTTAAATACCTAGATATTAAATAACTGTTTACTTATATTCGATTCATCCATAATTTATCCGTGAAAGTTCCATCCGTAGGTTTATTCTAATAGACATCTGTATTTCAAGTAGAATTATTCTTATTTTAATCGATTCAGTATCTGAATTTAGAGAAAATAAAGTGAAAAACACGACCCTTTCCGCGCATAGTCGGACAATAATCTTTTGTTACCGACACATGTTCATTGTTCAGTATTTATTCGCTTATAATTGAGGATCGGATTAGTCCCCTGTTGTTTTCAGACGGGTGACTTTGGAGTACCTCTAACGTAGGGCTGTCACTTTTCTAAATTACTATTTTTATAACGAAAATATGTTTTACTCGAAATAACAAAGGTCAAAGGTTATTTTAAAGCAAAAACACAAGAAGTAGAAAACTAAACAAAACTCAATTTATTATAAATATGATATTTATAGACGACTTAATATGTAGTATATCTACCTATTATTTCTACAGTTTAAATAGTTATTAGACTAATAATTATAGATTATTATCATAGTAGTAAATTGATTACATGTATCTACTTAGCAACATAATACCTATAACAGATTGATAAAATGTAAAGTCAGTCAATGTACATTATTTTAGTCATCACCATATCCCAGCCCATGCTGCTCATCTAATATAGCACAAAACTATAATAACATATCTATTTTATCTCATATTGATGGTAATGGAAAAACCTAATTGACAACCCTATTTCTGAATGACTTTCAAGTACACGAAGAGTGGTTCGCAGCTTCTTGCACACATGTCGTTTTCTATTAGTTTCAATTTTCACCAAACTTGTTGGGATTAATGTTACTGCGTATACCTACAGTAATTATTTTTCAATTTTTTTTTTGTTTAAAATTGAGAGTAAGGAAAGTTAACGAAAGGAATAAAATATTTATATTTCGAAATAGAAATAGAAAGCGTTTTATTTGCTACCATGTATTTCAGACTCTACATTACTTTGCAAATTGTGGAGTCCGTTAAAAACAAAACTATTTATTTCAGAATATAATTCTAGTGTAATAATAAGTACGTATAGGAAACTCAATAATTTCTATCCTCCTCCACAGAATAATAACTAGTAGTTTGTCTCCTCTTAGGTCTTCTTTAAAAAAAGGTTCTTACCAGAAGGACTCTACTGCTCATTACATTGGAAAACTTTAAAATGAATTAAAAAATAAATTTATTATTTTTAGGTAAATTTATGTAGGTAAGGGGTATAAATTAAACAAATTGTTCATTATTGCAGTTTTATTGATAACTGAAACAAGGACGATACAAAAAGTATAAAACTTAAACATAATCTTTTACAATTCAATCAACAAAAGTTTAAAAACTGTTTACGTACAGTTGAAGTATATTAACACAACAATAAATCAACTTTAATTAAAACATAACAATTATTCTATTTACTGGCGCTATTCATTTTGATTTCGAAGATAAATCGAATGATATTTGCTGATATAGGTATTACATGTTCATAAATAATTCGTCAAGATACGTGAAGATGGATGTATCATTCTAATTCTATGTTACTCTTTTATGCGAAAAAAAAAACTGATAAGAAAGAGAAAATGATACTTTTCAAAAAAAGAGGCTCTATGTTTTTCAAAAGCAACATTGTGCAGTACTTGGTGATCAAATATACACATTGAGTGTGGATAATATGTATATGAGGAACCAATATTCAATGTGATATACAAGCAAATAACAATTCGATTGTACCTCAGAAATCCATTAATTTTAAATATTTACAATTGTCATTTAGAGCTCTCTTATGCATATTAAGTATTTACAAAAATACATTCTACTGAAATTACGGAAGCTTAGAAAAACATTTTTTCAAATATGATAAAAGTACTTGCACTACAATAAAATAAAAAAAAAACTTAAGAATTATGTTCAATAGTAAAATATTCAAGTTGCTCACTTACTGACTCTACAAAACTTAATAATGTTTTTTATACAATCTTTACAATTATTATCTTACATGATATGTTTACTATTCGAGAATTACAATTTATCAGATTTCTAAAAAGAAAAAATGTGTGCGTGTACTAGTGTACACACGTAAGAAGTGAAACTTCTTTATGACCTTATTTTTCAAAAAATAATTTACTATAATATGCAACTTTACAGAAATACGTCGAATCACGCGTGGTAGGGATAAGAAAAAGATGGCGCGTAACGGAAAAATGTCACGCGTAACGAAAAAATGTTACACAAAAATTTTTTTCCAACCCCGATAAAGAAGTTTCACTTTAAATATTCTATTTTATAAACAGGTAGGTATGCAATTGACAAAAAAGCTTTTTTAAATGAAATGGGAATCAACTACCTTTCTTTTAAAAATAAGACAAAAGCGTTTTATTTTTTTAAAACATAATTAAATTTAAAATTCCAACATTTCTCTGTTATTTTTATTAATTTAAAACGTAATTGTTAAAGTTTCAGTACATAATATTTAATTTATCTAATTTATGAATATTGCGTGGGATGTTTATAATTAGTATACAATATTATAGATACCTATTTTGCTACTATATACATATATATATGATTCATTTTCATATCTAGGTATTAACCTTTTAACGTTAAAATTAACATTGATATAAATCGGGAAGACATAGGTATTTCGTTCAAAAATAAATTGAAAATATGAATGAAATTATATGGAAGTTAAAAAATTAAAACATAAATATCAAATAGAAAATATAATAGGTAAGCAATTAACATTAAAACAATAATACGAATTACATAAGAAGGTTCTAAAACGTCATTTATCATTCAGTCTTACTATAATAAACATACTTAACATTACGATTTAACAATTTTACACGTTTTTTATCTTGTGTTATTTATACATTTGTTTTCATCATCACTACATAGTATGAAAAATGAAAAAAAATAAATGAAAATACGGTTTTTTTAATAGATAGAGTGATTCAAGAGGAAGGTTTTAGTAATTTATTAGGTTTTAATCAAAGCGGGCGAAGCCGCGGGCGGTAAGCTAGTTAACAGCTAATAAAAAACGCCGATTTTGCTTTAATTTACTATGATGTTGAAAATAGGAAGTTAAAAAGCAAATCTCCGATTCTTCCTTATTGCTGAATCCTGTACGTTCTATTAATCATTGGTTATAAGTTCATTCAAGCAGTCAAAAAAATGATAGCTGTATCAAACAGCTTCGCAAACCAAGTCTTGCCATCTTTATTACATGATACATCTAATTCTATGTCATCATATCAAGCGTCAGTTAGGCTGGTTGCAGAGCTTGACCGACCGCCAGTGCGTACCGTCGGTCCTGACGATACGCATCAACAATGTGTATGAATATGACACTAATGCGCATGACAATACGCGTGCGTATGGTCGGTCTAGCTATGAACAGTTTTATGAATTTTCATACATATGACAAGCGCGACTGACGTACGCACTGATGGTCGGTGAAGCTCTGCAACCGGCCTTAGAAATTAGCACGATTATAATAACGGATGACCGGAAAAATGAGCTAATACCTATTATTTGCCATTGCCATAATTGTTGACCATAATACAGCCGCGTTTCCACTAGGGAACATTTGCTCTCAACATGTACGACAACGTTGCACAACAGAGTGCAACGTTGCCAGTATCACGCAACAAGATGAATTATTGTTGATTGATGTTACCACTGCTGTGGCCGCGGCCGTTGCAATGGAAACTAGTAATTCCTCTAGGCCCTAGGGATGTCAACGACTGACATAGTAGTAGAGCCTAGATAGAGAATGTTGTTAAACAAAAGTTCCACACTAACTTGCGACATCTTGGACGTCATGTTGTGCAATATATATCTCGTGCCACATGCTAGCTAGTGGAAACGCAGCTTTCATTTATCATGTTTTTGTCTATACGCCTGGTAACCTAGTCTATCTAAATGCTATCCGGAGTGCTGCTATCCCTCTCCGTGGATGTGGAGGGCCGCTCCCAGTGCGAGTAGGGCCGCGCCGGGAGGGCGACCGGCCTTCATATAACGTGCTGCGGGGGCTCTTCGTCCTTCATGAGGATGTAGGCCACTGGCCGCTTGACGTCCGGGGGAGGGGAGGGGGTGCGGCGCGGGGGACAGCCGCAGGGGGACAGCGCGCTGTTGTACAGGGCACTGCTGTATAGGGCCCCGCCGTACAGAGCCTGCAAGGTTACACCGTGGAGTCTTCTTGTGTGTGGTCATGTATCGAATTTCAATGTCTATCTAATGTCAGTCTAAGACTAGTGAGATGTGCTTGGTACTTCTGATGGTTTTGTTACAGTTACATATAAAATCTGTAATAATGTCTCAAAAAATGGGATCTCACCTGTAAATGCGCCAACTCCGCCGCCAGTTTTCCATCATCGGATGGTATCTTGGCGAACGGGTAGAACGGATAGGGTAACGGTGGAAAGAGTCTTCCTAAATCTGGTTTATCCTGCAGTAAATGGTGTGGTACAGGTAGCTGGGGCACTGGCTGTGGTAGTGGTGTCACCAACCGTGGTACTGGCGCCATCAGCCCGGAGATGTTGAAGCCAAATTTGGGCTCTTTCTTGACTAAGGCTTTGGGCTTCCGCCGCGGCCGGTATTTGTAGTCGGGGTGCTCTTTCATGTGAAGTGCTCTGGAAGGCAAGGTTTAATAAATTTCGTTGTTTTTATGAAATTTCCGAATTAATCTTGTTGAGAGATTCATTTAATTATGGGAGCTTCAATCATATAAATCGAAAATTCTCCCAACTGAAAAGAAATATAAGGTAGGTACTGAAAGATAGATACTAGTAAGGAGTAGGTAATAAAACGAAATGTCACTGAATACGTATGGCCTTAAAATTAAAGAAACAAAATCTTAAATCTAAAGAAACAAAAACACATTTTCCAAGAATTTATACATTTTAATTTTTATAAAAAATAAATCGATATGAGAACATAAGCAGAAAATATTCTGATTTTCTTGAAACCTAGTAGGTAGTCTATTTGACTGATAAGCAATAAGCATCTAATCTAGGCGACACAACAAATCATTATTTATCGTAATCAGCATGCAACGCCGCCGAACCTATCTGCGTATTCCATATCCAATTTGCAGCAATTCAACGCTGTAACTCGATTCAATCGAGTTTTAACTTTATAACTCATACATAAGTTTTACAAAACGTCACAATGAAACGCCACCGGGCAGAATAACATTATTATTTATGCAATAAAGCGTACAATTGTCGCCCGCCGCCCTTAAAACAACAATGTCAATTGAACAATACTCGGATTATTGCATTGTCCTGTCAGAATCTATGTTATTCAGCGCCCATCACTATGTCGGGAATACGTGTAATGTAAACGCGACTGTATACAGTTGAAATAAAGTATACATTCGTATGAATTGTTTCGCAGTTGGAACGTTTAGTGTTGGCCGGATTGCCGACAGTGTCCGATTATGCGAGCTTTGTGATAGAATCGCGATTGTCAGCTAGTCGATTGTAATTATTCGAATGGAGTACTGAGGGTTGATAGTTGAGGTTTTCGAATACTGTTTGCTGAATACTGCTTGAATAATAAAAGACTAATTTTATAAGGTCATGGGTATTTGGCACGCATCAGATTTAATGATCTCCAAAGTAATGGGAATGATCATGCTATAATATAATATTTGCACTTTGCAGCTCTGTAATGGTCACATTTTATGTATATCAAAGAAACATAATATACAAGATTGAAGATTCATGGAAGCGTTTAAATATTGTAGTTAGATAATAATAGTACCTATAGATAGGTATGGTAAAGCGCTTTTTATAGATAGTTTTATTGAAAAAAAGAAACGGAATCAGAAAATTTTTAACATTTAAGAAATGTAGAGTAGATAACTACGTTGAGGCTAGAGCAGTCAAATTTTCGTTTTAATTAAATAGATTTTCTTAATAGCTATCTAAAACTAAACACTTTTCTTGCAATCAAGACGTAAGTAACTAAGTAAGTAATAGAAGGAAATCGAAATCATACTTTTATAGAATGATGTTTTTCGTTAATTTTATTTTGTCGACTTATAGTACCTAATCAGTAGTTATTCTAAAGTAGGTATATCTGTCACTCTTAGTTCCAAAGTACTTCCAAGAAGAGCAATAATTCTCCGTCACCAATAACCTTCCATCTTGACCTCTACAAGCCCTACAGTATCAACAACCACGGTATCAATTTCGACACAAGGAAAAAATTGTCTTTCATATCGAGAATCGTATCAATGTTTACACAATTCGATTAACTCCGCCAAAAAACTGTCGGATAAACGATATCTCTTTTTATATCGATATTCGTGTGTTTTTCTTGGCTATCGTGTTTGTCAAACAAAGTAATGAAGGAATTGATAGTGCGGTGCATTGACCTCAAGTTTTGGGACCAATGGACACGGTGGCTATGACTTCGTATTATTGCATTCTTGGAACTGTGCTTTATCATGGGAGATGGAATAATACTGCAGTTTAAGAAAAATAATGCTAATTTCTTGATCAACAACAACATCAAATGAATTTGAACTAAATAACTATCCGTGATCCTACCATTATTTTGTGCATTTAATATACAATTTAAATAATTTTATAGAGCAACAGTAATAATAATGAAAACACTTTATTTTCAATGCACAAACAACAATATAACAATTCACTAAGATACGTACCTACTTCGGTTTTAATCACAAATTGTAATTAATTTTGCCTAGCACCTACTGAATATTAAAGCTCAGTTAATTCTGCCCTAAAATTCCCGTAATCATAAAATTCTACCTTCAATACAATCTTACACGTATCCCTCATTCGTCCTTTAACACAAAATTCACGAGTAAATCCATATCCACACACTAGCGATAAAATTGATATGACAAACGATGAAACACATAAAAAGCTAAGACATTGTTGTTTGTCTGTATTGGAATTGTGTCTGATCAAACAGGCCGATAAGCAGGCAAACAGGGGAGCGCCTTTGACCATAGTGACCGATAGCGGGACACGTGGTTCCCAATTTGTTATTCAGTGTTTAAAATTTGTATAATAGGTGAAGAATAGAGTCTTAGAACTGGGTATTAAAAAGGAAATTGATATCGAAACGGTACTTAAATGTTAGGAAAGTTAAAGAAGGACGCGTGACATATTCTTGTTTCTGTAAAAATGTTTGTTGCAATCGTTAATATTTAGCTCATTAATATTGTTTTGTTGTTATAACAATCTGTATTAAAAACCTATAACTATATCGTCCTCAAAATGTGTTTTTATTTTGTTTGATTACATGCGACGTTTTACAATTTACAGAAAGCGGACACAGACTGCCACATTTCCACATTTTGATTCTGATGTAAACTTATTATTTCACCATTTCAATGATTATTTTATTAATACATAAGTACTTGGTATTAATTATGTTGAGTCAGTAAATATAAATTTAAATAGGTAGGTATCTACGTTAAAAAAAATTAAAATCGAAATTTATTTTACATATTATGTTTCTACATAAACCCGAAGGTAGAGTTAGTGAAAAGCGCTAATAAAATATGTTTTAAAATTATTTTTTTAAATAATAATAGCAATATTTTAATCGTTTACATGTTCATTATGTGTCCTTATATTATGATGACAGTAAATTACTGTACAATTTCCTTACAAAGCTCATTGAAAAGTTGCATTATGGGAAGTTACAGAACACTCATACTCTAGGGTCACCACACATATGAAATATAAAATATAAATATAATCATAGAATTACTTATTGTCATAGATTTGAACTCATTTTCATTTATAAAAGTCAGCTTAATGGAAAACTAATACCTAAGTATATACTGATAAGTGATAACCAATTGATACACAATTAATTAAAAAACGACGATTTAGCTATATTTTAACGTACTCTCTTACTTAAAGTATAATTTGGTTTTGAACAGCTATGATTGAATTTTCTAAAAAAATCGGGCACTCCACCGAAAAAAACACGAATTGTTTTTGACGTGACAACGTCTTATAATTCGATAGCGCGGCTGCACGCACGAAAAAACATGACTCATGCGGCGTTACCTCGCTCTGAGGCGTTCCGTAAGGCTTGAAGTGCGAGCGAGAGCGCGGAACGAGCGACAGAGAAGCACAATCGGAAGTTGTCACGTTCAACTATCGTCAGTAAACCGACTTTACAGACAACCAATTTTTTTTTATATAATTAAATAGCCGTAAAAAATACCATCACCAATAAGAACATTCACAAAATGATCATGATATCGAAGTATTCTATTGTATTTTTTTGTAATAGTCTCCGTATGAACTGTTAACACCAACGCTACGTCTGAAAAAACTTCGACAAAGAAGGAAGCCCACGAACAAATCGACACAGACTATCCAAGCAAAGCTATAACTGCACACAAAATCCATTTTAAAACCCTTTAGTAGCAAAAGACGCGACATATGATAGGTAGAGAAAAACAAAGGCGTAACCCTAGCGCAGACGGGAGCATAAGCTTGTTTTTATAGCCCTGCCGGCCCGTGATAACGTGCCACCCCTAACAATGCCAGATATTATAGCCGTGAATACTAGATAATTGTCTTTGGGGCGCTTTTTGCAATTGATTTGTTATGATCTTTAGATAGCTGGATGCAATTAGATTGCGTGGGGTTCGTTTGTTGAATGGGAGTTGATAAACTATTCTTGGATGTGTGGAAAGGTTTTGAATGAAAAGCTTCATACTGAAATGTGGTAAATGACTATTGATATTATAATGATTAAATAATATTAATGTGATATTAGATAATGTTCGTCAAACTTGATTGAACAAAATTTGATTTGATTTGAACTTGGTAGTTTTATTACAATGAAGTTAGACATTTTATTCTTAATAAGACCCTGAAAACCATGTAGCGGTGTAACTTATAAAATATATTTATTCTCGATTCCATGTACAAAAATCCACGTTAATATATTATTATCTCGTGGTTATTACCATTATATTAAATAAATCTAATGATTTTTTGATTTGCATTCAGAAATAAATTAAAGTATTATGAACCTAAATGCAAAATTTGAAACAATTAGGTAGGTTCAAATATTAAAGGTAAATTGAAACCACATCAAAGAATTTCATTTTACGTTGTTGGTATAGGTAATTTTCATTGTTGGTATAGGTAACAGTTAACAATTCCTCAAATAAAAGATGTACCTAGTTATTTAAAAACCAAACACTCCAAGATAGTGCAAAAAAGTGACAATACATTTATCAAACGGCCCTAATTCAAACAGAGTGAGTGGGATAAGGAACACAAACATCCGGAGTAGTGTCTTATTTGTTCATTCACTGTATTGTGGGTTTATATTTTTATATGATTAACTATAGGGACCGCCCGCGACTTCGCTCGGCCTTGATAACTTAGCGATATTTGGGAGGGACGATTTTTGTTGGAAACATGGGTAATTTGTACGTTTTGATTGTGGCTTCGCTAGATTAGTTTGAGTATTCAAATAAATTTTCTCTTGTACATAATCTTATAGGTGTCTAAATAATATATTTTTAGCGTATGTTTCACATTTAGAAATGAATTCCAATGAGTAATTATACGAAATCGTTAATTCGTTAGAACGCTGCATATGCAATTCAGTAGAACTCCCTACAGGTAGGAAACAATTCTTCATCATAATCTACTTCTAAACGTATTAGTATTTTTAAGTAACTATTCATTTTAAAACTTAAGACTCAGCTGATATACATAAAGAAAAGTAGTTAGGCTAAGAACTATCATTGTAAGGTCAAAATTTTCGATGAAATAGTTGTATCTACATCTAAATCTAATATACCTACCGTCTATATATATATCATGAATATCTCTGACCTCATAAAAAAAGCTTTATTTACCGCTATACAATTTTGTGTAAACTCAAGGATGGGGTAAAAATATTATAAAACGTACAACTCTACATTCAGAAACATATTACTTATTGGATACTTATTTATAAGAAAATTTGATTTGATATTAAATATTATGAAAATAAACATTATTGTTAAAACTCAAGAAGTACCTACATATAAGGCTTATTTCGAGTTATCCTTACTAATATTATAAATGCGAAAGTAACTCTGTCTGTCTGTCTGTCTGTTACTCAATCACGCCTTAACTACTGAACCAATTTGCATGAAATTTGGAAAAGAGACATTTTGATACCCGAGAAAGGACATAGGATAGGTTTTATCCCGGAAATCCCACGGGAACGGGATCTATGCGGGTTTCTCTGTGACTGTGCGGGCTATGCCGCGGGTAAAATATAATATAATAATAATAATAAATATTTTATTTATTTCTCCTCACAATTCCCAGTCACAAAATTAATCTACATGCATACAAAAAATTACAAACAATAAGCTGGAGTTGGAGGAGCTGGTGTCTGAAATGGGTTTTAACCGGTATCACAGATCACCAGGTCCCCGCCCTCGGAACCAAAAAACACTTACAAAAATAAGTTTCACATACATAATTCAAGAGTTTGTGCTTAGGTAGTGAGAACGACATAAGTTTATTGTTATTTAAAATTTAAAAACAAAAAAAAAATAAAATAATATACCTACATATGTGTTTGTGTGTTGTGTGAGTGTTGTGTGTGTGTATGTGTGTGTGTGTTGTGAGTGTGTTTGTGTGTGTGTGTGCGCGCGTTTATGTTTGTGTGTCATAAATATTTTCCAATTCATCCATTTGTTTATTTATATTTTAAATAAAATAATTTACACTGAAAGCAATTTTATCATTTTACCTACTGTAATAAATAATTTATTATTATATTATTAATATTAATTTCATATTTACTAACATCACAATTTAAAGCAAGTTTTCGGTAGCAGCATAATCCAATTTTTGAATCCATTCCTTTACCACACGTTTACATTTGTCAGTTGTTAGTGAAAAAATTGAGAGAATTTCGTTTAATTTATTGTAGATATTAGGGCCCTGGTAACAAAAAAAGCGATGTGAAAATTTTGTACTAAACTTATTTCAATTTCAAAATTATTTCTTAAAAGCTAGTACAAAATAAAAATAATTGAACTGACATTTATATCACATTTATAAGAAGTATATTCCATTGTAATCTAAACTGCATAAACCCGAAAGAAAATTGTTAATTGAAAAATTGTTAATGATCGTCACATAAGTAACGTCGCGATAAATTAATTTGGCTCTACATTATTGCCAGTTTATCTAAATTATATTCAGGATGATTTGAATTTTTGACCGCCTCCTTGGTACAGTGGTTGACGCGTGAGCGTAAAACCGAGGGGGCCTGGGTTCACTTTCCAATGGAGACGAAGAAAAAAAATTATCTCGGTCTGGCAGGACACAGAAGGCTGATCACCTAACTACCTGTCCCTAAAGATAATCGATCAGTGAAACAGATGTATGAATAATTCATCTGCCCCTTACCCCACTAGGGGACACGGGGCTTCACTTCTATGATTTGAATTTAGATAGATAAATAGATATCTGTTCACAAAGAAGACCAAGAACAAAGTTCGTCAAGTGGCAACAAATTCAAATGCCTCGGCCCTCTGTTTAACTAATTTAAGGGCTTATCTACCACTTTTTGTCTTCCTTGATAACTAACAGGTGTTCGTTTTGTCTAGTGATAAAATTATCCCAAATTAAATAGTGGAAACCGTTGTTTGTTGACCTTGTTCAACCTTTATAGCCCTTTTTGTTACTAACAAGCTAACCTAACAGGCTGTTAGGTTTGTAATTAAATTAATTTAAAAGAACCTTGTATGTTAGTAATTAAGAAGTATCTAGTTAAGATTTACCTAATTGTGGGTAGTTGATAATTTTTTAGATTACCTATTTATTTATTTATTTATTCTTTATTGCACACACAAAGTTTGACAAAAAAATGTATGTTAGGCCTAATTATAAACTTTTCGGTATTTTTGCATAAGACTTACCTAGTCATAGAATAGTTAATAGAATAGACATAGTAAAGGGATGAAAATTAGACCTTGAATTCCTAGTTTTATATAATTTGGAAACATGTCTGGTTTTAAACTAAAATTATCGTCATATAACTAAGTACCTACCTACTAGGTGTTAAAAGATATGGATTAGTATGCAAACTTGCAAAAAAGATTTAAAGAACACAAGGAAAGGGCAATTCCTAAAATAAAGCTATTTTTTGGTGCAATTGATCATACACACAGATAAATAAATACCAACAAAATTAGCTAAGGTAGATTTCAATTTGTTTAAAATAACATTAAATAATGTTTAGTAAAAAGCTTGTATTAGTATCTCTTTTTCTTTACTGACCGTGATCCATTGACTAAAATCTAAGTGAAAAAAGCATTAAATATTATTAAATAGAGATTATAATTGAACACAAATACCTACAGTCAAATCATATCAAACATCATTGATAAAAATAAGTAAATAGGGGAGCGCCACTAAATATTTTTTCTCTTTTCTGATAAAGTATTAAAATCTCGCCTGTTAACAAATTTAGGTACCTACCTACGTACCTATTTGAACAATACCTTTCTTTGGATAGTTGTTTAAAAGACGCACGTTTCTTTGAAATATTTTAAATAAATAAATAAATTTTCTTAACATTTATTAGAAACATCCAAACTTTTGCGGTGACTCGAAAATATAACATCTCATAGGTACCTACCAGAAATTCAAAATGTAACACCACCATAATAATACATTTTATGTCTTGTAATTATTTTATGTACCTACTTACACAATTTATAAAGATTACTAGATTTCCGCCCGCGGCTTCGCCCGCGTTTGCAAAGGAAAACCCGCATAGTTCTCGTTCCCGTGGGATTTCCGGGATAAAAACTATCCTATATGTTAATCCAAGTTACCTATATGTGTGCTAAATTTCATTGTAATCGGTTCAGTAGTTTTTCGTGAAAGAGTAACAAACATCCATACATCCATACAAACTTTCGCATTTATAATATTAGTAGGATTGGAGATACGTAGGCGTTTATGAAAGCAATCAATGTATTTCATTCTAAACGATATTAACTATCCAAAAAAACGTTTTTCACATAGTTATCTTTAGATAAATAATAAGAGTTCTAACACTTATTAATAAGGGTATACTGAATATTAAAGAGGAAAAAGCTTATACCTACTGGATATTAAAGAGGTAGCAAGAGGTATTTTATTTGTTTGTGATTCTTAAGTGTCAAATTTATCAAATACTCAATAATAATTATTTAATGTAGAGCTTGCTTTACCTACCTTTTTATTTAGCGTTTTTTTGTTTATAAGTATCAATCTTAATATATATAAATCTCGTGTCACAATGTTTGTCCTCAATGGACTCCTAAACCACTTAACCGATTATAATAAAATTCGCACACCATATGCAGTTCGATCCAACTTGAGAGATAGGATAGTTTAAATCTCAAATCGTTTTAGAGAAAGCGGGCGAAGCCGCGGGCGGTAAGCTAGTTTAACTTAATTCCTACAACATATTATTATTGATTTATCGAAAAGCGTAATTTTACGAGGAAATGTATTAAAAATATCGTATTACGCCCTGAGGTAAGTAAGAAAATATTTTTAACTTCAGCTCAAACTCTTTTTATGTTTGAAAGTAAAAATAATTTACCTGTCGTTTTGAATTTGATTAATTTGAATTTCCAATTCGTCCAATAGGAACGAAAATCTACTTTAGTATTATCTTTTGGTACCTATGCAGAAATAAAAATTGGAAAATTATAATAACTTTGTTTCATTTGAAAACTTAAAAAAATATCTTCTAACTAGATACATAGGTAATATAAGATACATTAAGGCGGAATAAACATAATTTGATTTAGATAATATAGACGTAATATTATTTTATCAGTAAATAGTAAAGATTTTAGGTACCTACTTATGTGGAGAATTATCTCGAATAGGTACCTAAGTAATTTTAAAAATTTATAAGCATTTTAATAGCATTCTTCCGGATCACTTAAAAAAATATTGTAATACTTTGTTATGATTGAAAATGATTACAAACGTGACTTACCTTAATCTCTTCGCTTCATCTATGAACGGCCGCTTCTCCATCTCCGTGAGAAGTTTCCACTCCGCCCCCAAACGTTTGGAAATTTCTGAATTATGCATTTTTGGATTATCTTGTGCCATCTTACGTCTTTGTCCCCTAGACCACACCATGAAAGCGTTCATCGGCCTCTTTATATGATCTGTGGGCTGTTTCCCGAGCGACATGTTCGATAAAAACTTTTTAAACTTCGTGTAAACTTCAAACTAAATTCCATGCACTGCCATTATCGAATTAAAAAAAAGTTAAATGTCAATTGGAATTCGAATTTTTGAAATGAGAAGGAACGTGCCGGTTCCCGCGCGCTCGTGAAAAGCTTCCGAAAGCTCAATGCGCTTTTCTT
Source organism: Colias croceus (assembly GCF_905220415.1). Taxonomy (NCBI): domain Eukaryota; kingdom Metazoa; phylum Arthropoda; class Insecta; order Lepidoptera; family Pieridae; genus Colias; species Colias croceus. Next base: position 12,166,912 of record NC_059539.1, read on the forward strand.
GGCTGTCGTTAGCGGGCTGACAGTGCCCCCTCTCCCCGCGCGCAGTGGCCAATGAGCGGCCGTCGTGGGCGGACGTTCGCGTCGCATTGGCTGAGGCGCTGCCCGTCTCCAACTTGCAACAGGTGACGTGCTTGTTAGCATGTTTATTAGTTCGCATCTTTTTTTAAATCTTGGACGAATCGATTTTTGAATGTTTGCGGTTGTTGCGAATTCTTGTTAGGTCGTTCCAAGGGTCGTTCATTAGTGGCGGATAATAGTTGCGCACTATTATTGTAAGGGTCGTGTCACACTGTTTCTTTCTGCTATGAAATTGAATTCTCATACCTAATAAAAAATTAATTTTAAAATTATGATTTAACATGTATGATTTTAAATAGGTATTATAATGAAAACTATATTAAATTAAGGAAAATAATTTAGTTTATTTTGTATGTTTAAATAAAAGTGGAATGATCAAATTATATCTAATAATTTGCCATTTTTTCATGTAGCTAAATAGCAACTTAATATATAATATAATGTATATTATATAGGTATTAAATAAATTAATCATAGAAAATATTAAATGGATTTTTTATTTGTCTATATTAAATAGATAAGGTCCAAAACTACATTTTAAATACTAGTTTTTAAAATGCTAACAACGTACTACAACTGAATGATAGACAACTATCGATCAGATCGATAGATCGATAATTTATCCATTTTTTTCTTTTCTGATCTTCACGAGTGGAACAGGGACGACAGTGGAGTGGAACAGTGGTATGTAAAAAATATAATTTGTAATGTTAAACGTAAGTATAATTACATATATATTAAAAAAAAAATACCCACCTAGCGAATTATCTCTTTGTTGTACCTATTATGTAGGTAAATATAATTAATATGTAGAGTGTGAGAAGAAGACGTTAATAAATAATCTATGTTTGAGTAGGTAATAACTAATAAATAAGTTAAAATGCACATGTAGGTAGGTACATAAATACAAAAGAAACTGCACTTAGCACTTACCTACACTCTCAGATACAACCAGTTTATTTAGACCTTTCCGATGTAAGGCAGCTTAAATACGTAATGTAATGGAGACCATGATTTAATTTTTGGTAAGTTAAAATTTAAATTTTAGGAAACGACATCTGTTTTTTCATTAACGTTATGTAGGTAGGTCAAAAATCAGGATAGGTTAGGAAGGAATAAATAGTTTTAATATTTTATTATGTCAACGATGACATTTAAATGAGTAAGTAGGTACCTAAGTAGTAGGTAAGTACCTACCATGAAAAAATTTATATTAGTGTTCCGCCCGCGGTTTCACTTGTAGGCATTTTCTTGCTCTTTTTTTTTTTGACAAAAAATATTCCATATCCCAAAAGTAGATATACCTACAGTTTTCTTTCCAAAACCAATTATATAATGAGAGTAAAATGTTAATAAGAGACAGAGTTAGGTAAATTTACATTTAAAACAGGTAATAGGAGAGATTTAAGAATAGAAGTAAACGAAATTTACAAAAAAATTATACAATTTATTTAAGTACACAAAAATTATAGTATTCTGTATTTTATTTAAGTAGGTATTATTGATTCACATCTTTTGACTGGCACTCCAACAAGGGTGAAGGGACTACTGAAAATCAGCGCTTCACAACATAACGTGTAGCACATGCTGAGTAGCTACCCTTTTTGGCACCACACTGATCAGCCGTAAGTACCTACCTTTTTAATGTTTTTTCTTTTTGATTTTTCGTTTATTTTTGTTATTTTTTTTTCTGTTTGTATTATGTGGTGCTAAATAAACATTCTTATTCTTATTCTTAAATCGCAAATTTTTAGAGTTCCATGTCCCAAAAAGGTAAAAAAACGGAACCCTTACAGGATCACTTTGCTGTCCGTTTGTTAATTTATTTGTCAATAGACTTTCGAAGGAACGCATGGAGGTATCTTTATTAAATCCACAAGTCTACGGTCCCTTGAAGCTATAAAAAATCAAACTTATAAGCCAACATAATCAGAAGATACAACCGTTTATGCTGCAATCATTTGCAAATTTCGACATGTGGGAATCAAAACCTATGGGCTACTCCCGTGAACACAGAATCTTGAAATTTGGTACGAAGCAACGTTTTATTGTAGTCACCGTCATTAATAAAGGAAAAATTGCGAAAAACAAAAATGTGAAAGAAAAACTAACTTTATGCAGAACCCTGCAGGGGTCCGACTCGCACCTGGCCGGTTTTTTTTCCACGAATCTGAATAAAATTTCCACTCTAATAATTTTCAAAAACATATGACATTTTTTAACAGATTAACTCTTGACTCTATAAAATCTTAAAAGGTAGAGAAAAATGTATCCCAAACAACAGAGCAAACTTTTTGTTAGCAATAGGTACATTGTAAGTTCTATACCCACAGGGTTTATACAAATTGCTAACTAATATACTAGTGTACCTATACATGTATACCTACCTGTGTATAACACGTAAACACCGCCCGTTTCATATACATACAAACAGGTTTACCAGTGTCTGTTCGTACGTAAAACAATTCTGTGTCGCTACAACGCTCGCACAATATCATGTTATGGAGCGTTTTCGCGCTTCGCTGCCACGCCGCGGGCGTTTTTGCGCGCCAATGCGAAATAATCGCCTAACTACTATACACTTACAATCGAAAACATACTCTATATGTATAGAATAAGGTTGATTTTCCGTTGTTACGGAGGAAAGTTATTACGTTATGGATGAAATAGTTCGTAGACTATTATGTAGGTATATTGAATACATCTTTTATATTTACACGGTTATGTAAAATGGTCTGTTAGCCTCGTTGATGTGTTTTTGATTTTATTATGAATTATGGAAAATTGGGCTCGGGTATGGTTCGGCTTATTTGTTAGGCAACTCTGTCGGTAAGTATCTCACTTGATAGTTGATACCTACTACAGACTATAACCCCGAAATTTATGATAGAGGGATTTGTTAGTGAATCATGACAGACATTGAGAAAAAAAGAAAATGAAATACATATAGTGATACAAATTACCTACAATATTGTAGAAGAGACAATGTATGTTTATGTTATGCTAACACTGAAAACCAAAATGTATCTACTCATAAGGTGTATGAGCTTAACTATACACAGTATATTATAATAATACTAAGCTATAACTAAATACAATGAGGCAAAAAACCAATATCTCGAATAAGTATTAACGAACGTACCTCTTCCTTATAATGCTGATAAGTGATAACACTTTCTCAAAACCTCTTGTGAAAAAAACCATGGGCGGTGTTGATCGCTTGCTACCAGGCGTGAGGCGTCAGGCAACCCACCAGTTCGCTTGCCCGCTTTATAAAAATTAAAACAATAACCAATATATCTATATTGTACTCTATTTTGACTTAGCAGGTCACTGCAAGCATTATTAGAATGACCTTGGGCCATTCGCCCCTCCCCCCTAGGGCACAGAACGTGACGTAGCATGTTGACTTGCCCGGCAGCGATTCTGTCGCACTATTGTTGTTGGTGCTAGCTGTAATGAAATCCATGGGATGACGCAATAATTGTCTGACTGGTTGTGACTTGTGCCCCGCGGTTAACGCAGTTTTGGAAAATATGAATGGTTTGCGAGAGGTGTTTTTGCGACACTTTAAATAAACTATGACACACATAACAGTGTCAAGCTAAGACTTTTTCGTTACTTAAAAATCCAAAATTATTAAACTAAACTATTTTCTGTATCGTTCACAACCTACCTAAATTCCAGGTCTTCCTAATTTTCCTATAATAAATAGTTTTAGTCCATTGAATAAAAGGTTCTAGAGTGCGTGAGTTAGTAACGTAAGATGTTTCTTCGGAAACATGTCAAGAGTTCCTAGGTAATAAACATACTAAAACCCCGGGACACTAGGAAGAGCCCCGGAGTGGGGGAAGGGGGAAAAGGTATTTTTTTTTCATTTTTCGCTTAAATCTCAAAAACGGTTCATGTTAGAGAAAAACTTTCAAGGAAAAGTTGAAAGGCCATAAAATTATCTACAAGTTGTAACTAAATCATTTTTTCCTATATCCTAAAGTTTCTGAGATACATGCAGTTAAAAATGATTTTGGCTCAAACAATTTCCCCATACGATCAAAAAATATTTCTTTCTTCCAAAAAAACTCAAATGTGCAACTTGTGACCGGTACTGATAGATTGCTTTTAATTAGGTCTATAATTGGTAAAATAAACACATTCCTCCATGGAAGACTTTAGGAGGAATCGATTGTTAAAATATTATATTAGGGTAGTTTGAGTTACTGAACATGATCTTTTTATTTTTTTCTTCCAAAAAACTCAAAAGTGCAACTTTTGACCGGTACATATAGATTGCTTATAATTAGGTCTATCATTGATAAAAATACCAGAATCCACCCCGGAGGCCTTTACGGGGAATTGAATTTTATTAGGGTAGTTACGATACTTGAACTTTTTATTTTTTTTCTTCCAAAAAACTCAAATGTGCAACTTGTGACCGGTACTGATAGATTGCTCTTAATTAGGTCTATGATTGGTAAAATAAACACATTCCTCCATGGAAGCCTTTAGGAGGAATCGATTGTCAAAATATTATATTAGGGTAGTTTGAGTTACTGAACTTGATCTTTTTATTTTTTTTCTTTCAAAAAACTCAAATGTGCAACTTGTGACCGGTATTGATAGATTGCTCTTAATTAGGCCTGTAATTGGTAAAATAAACACATTCCTCCATGGAAGCCTTTAGGAGGAATCGATTGTCAAAATATTATATTAGGGTAGTTTGAGTTACTGAACTTGATCTTTTTAATTTTTTCTTCCAAAAAACTCAAAAGTGCAACTTGTGACCGGTACAGATGGATTGCTCATAATTAGGTCTATCATTGATAAAAATACCAGATTCCACCACGGAGGCCTTTACGGGGAATTGAATTTTATTAGGGTAGTTACGATACTTGAACTTTTTATTTTTTTTCTTCCAAAAAACTCAAATGTGCAACTTGTAACTGGTACTGATAGATTGCTCTTAATTAGGTCTATGATTGGTAAGATAAACACATTCCTCCATGGAAGCCTTTAGGAGGAATCGATTGTCAAAATATTATATTAGGGTAGTTTGAGTTACTGAATTTGACCTTTTTTTTTCTTCCAAAAAACTCAAAAGTGCAACTTGTGACCGATACAGATAGATTGCTCATAATTAGGTCTATCATTGATAAAAAAAACAGATTCCACCATGGAGGCGTTTAGGAGGTATTGAATTTATTAGAGTAGTTAGGTAAAATAAAAAGCTTTCGAATTTTTCACATTTCATGGGAGTAGCTCGAAAACGGCTGCGAATAGAAAAAAATGATTTAGGTACAACTAAAAGTTTTTCTCTAAAATGTACCGTTTTTGAGATTTAAGCGAAAAATGAAAAAAATTGACCTTTTCCCCCCTCCCCCCACTCCGGGGCTCCTCCTAGTGTCCCGGGGTTTTAGTATGTTTATTACCTAGGGACTCTTGACATGTTTCCGAAGAAACATCTTACGTTACTAACTCACGCACTCTAGACCCCCCTTGGAGGGACTCATTCAATGGACTATTTAGTAGGTACTTACCTCTAATACCTATGTCTCTAATGAAATGATTAGGTAATCAGTCCGTCAAATAAAATCATCATTTAATATTATACAGGGTGTCCCACTGTTGGTATACTAAGCTCAAAGGAGGTTATAGTTTTGCATAGGTACGCTAAGTACCTACGTAAAAAAATTTCTAATCCATAAAAATGCAGACGCATTTTTTTTTTCAAATAGATGAAATCTTAAAACTCTGTGTACACCCATAACAAGCAACCCGCCTAGCTTTGCTAGCAGCTCGTGACCTATTGTTTAAGATTATGTTTTCATAGACAAAATGCTCACATTAGCGAAGTGGTACCTAACTATATGCCGACTGCGCGAAGTTAGAGAAGAAAACATGGATTTTCAGGAAAAATTTAGCAAACTTTTTTTATATAATTTTGTTGTTTAAGTATTTTTTACGTGATCAGTATATGTAAAACTACAAGTCCCTTCGCGCTAAGTATACCAATAGTAGGACACCCTGTTCCTATATTAATAAGTTTTAATAAGTGAGTACCTACTCACAAGTCACGTACATTTATAGTGACTACAAAGCTTTACTGCTTTAGCAAAATAGTAAAAGTAAATAGAAAATTGCACCTATAGTCCTATAAATACTTACAGCAATATTCACCGCTATGATGATGTTGTAATTTGTAAACTCTATGAAAATCTGGTATGGTTGAAGAATCACATCGAATTAATAACTAATAAATTAAAATAATTGAAATCAAACACTAAACTACTGTCTGTGGAATAGTTAATATAATATGCACATTCATTTGTTAATTATTAAAAAATATTCATCGAAATTAGATTAGCGCGGCGCGGGCGTTCAAAAATCGAACGGTCCGTTTTGCTTTTTTTCAGTTTTTAAAACTAATGAAACAGATTGTTGACCAAAGAGTTATTATACAAAATATTATGAAATTAATAAAATTACAATTTAATACATTTTTATAAGAAAATAAGTAAATATTAAGAATCTATTTAAAGATATTGTGTTGCTTTCACATAAGTGAGTTTTGACAAAGCGCCTTCGCGAATGTCTCGGTATTGAACGGGTGGAAATAAAAATGCTGTATCAATAGAGTCCGATATGCACGGTATATGTAATTGAAGATTGTTCTTAAAATATTTATGTAATATTTTTTTACGCAGTTTAATTCAAGTTTCAAGTATTGCATTTTTGGTTAACTTTTTCAGGAGGACAAGGAGGTTGTGTCCTTAATTAAATCCTGAATATTTTTTTTCTCATAAATATGTGTTTATCATGCTCTCTCAGTTTTAAATAAGATAAGTACCTATAAGTTAATAAATCTAACATAGGTAGGTACTTTCTCATAACCTTTACTTTTCTAACAGTCGAGGCCTACGTCTTAGCTTGAATGTTCTTAAAATATTGTTCGATTCTTCTTTTTTTTAAATAAATATTTTTAATAATTTTGTCCCCGATAATAATTAATTAGCAGTTAGATAGGTATTACGTACCTAATAATAAATTCCATTTATCACTAGAAATTATTATAAATCCCCGGACATATCCTACACCGAAGTACCGTGTGTACACACATGGATGGGATCCAACACAAGAGGTTTTATTATACGAGCCGGGACTTATTCTTTTCTATTCACTCAAAGGGATAGCTGTTTGTTCGCTTCATTTTCATATCTTTATTTAATACCAGTATTACATTTTTCTTTGTTTAGCTGTTTGATTTGCGAGGAATTAGATATTTATTGAGATTTATTGATTAAATTTTTAACCGACTTCAAAAAAAAGGAGGAGGTTATCAATTCGGCCGGTGTATATATATATATATTTTTTTTTATGTATGTACACCGATTACTCCGAGGTTTCTGAACCGATTTACGTGATTCTTTTTTTGTTCGATGCGGGATGGTGTCGAATTGGTCCCATAAAAATTTTATTCGGATAGGCCCAGTAGTTTTTATTTTATGAGCATTTTTGTCTGTAGGTATTTGTAAATTTTGCAAGTGCAAGTTTGAAGTCTTTAAAATAAATATAAAAAAAAAAAAAAGTTTGAAGTCGGTTGTTTTTAACGCAGTTATCACTTGTAGTTATTGTAAACCTAGCCGTGTACGATAAAATTTTTTGAGACTACTTTGAAAAAGGTAATAAAACACAAACTAAAATGTGCTTGCTGCATTGAGATAATATTATTTCGTATAATATTACACCACGAACAAAATCTGTGCGCCATTTTTTTGCTCTAAGTTTTCGTTAACAGTTATATTCTCAAAAAAACCCCTACCTATAGATAAAATGAAAGGTTTTTTCTTGGCAAGTTCCTGTAAATAAATCTACATACACATAGATTGTTGGGAGTCGTGACTCACCGCGATTTGAAGCATAAAACGGAGGCTTAAAATTCGCAATAACAATAAGTTACGGCTTATTGAGACTTTTAGTGTTCACGACTTTTGTTAACATTGTTGGTTATAAACTTGAAGATCCTACATGTACCTTAACCTATTTTAAATCCTACCAACCTATTTTATTTTATGCTATGTAATAAAGGAATGTGAATTGTTACGTTGTGATTGTATGATTGTTTCTGTAAAATGTTATTGTAATTCGGTTGAGATTCTGAATTCTAATCTATAGGGAAAAATTCATATAGAATACTTGCATTTTATATGAATTTTTCCCTATTGTAATAGGTATATTTATAATTAAGATTTTCAATGATTATGGCGATATCTGAATATTCTACAATTCCTGTTCCTGAAAGGATGCAGTTCGCCAATGAACAGTCGTATACAAGCGAGGAATAATGGAAGGATACCAGTAATTAACTAATTAGTAATTACTATAGCTTAAGATACAATAACAGAAAGTAAAAAGTAGAGTATATATCCTAGAATGCCTTTTTTGAAAAAAAATACCTCCTATGGTGAAATCCTAAAAAAATAATATTTGATATTCTTACAGAGTATACGTAGTATATTATTATTAGTCTGTGTTACAGATATTTGGTTCTTCATTTCTTTATTATTAGCTAAAGCTTGGGTAGTTAAATTGTCTGAAAATATAACGTAACAAAAAGTCGTGCTGTCGTGTCGTAAGGTATAAAAAGCATCGTCTCCGCGACGACAGGCCAAACGAGAGCTTTTTGTATCTCACATTATAGCTTTATAGGATCTTATTTTCATAAATATAGCGGTTTAAATACCCCCTTTATGTCCGCCGTGATTTACAAAGTGTTGCTAGGCTCGCTGAGTTTACGATTGTACACATAAATTTGCCGGTTTTTAGCTTTTCCCGCGTTTTTCATATCGTTTTTATTGTGTTGCGACTTATGGTTTCGTAAACTTTTGGGAGTTTATGTTTTGATGAGGCAGTGGATTTAAAACATGATTTAAAATGAATTGAGATTTGAGTAAGATCATACGTCATGGACTTATGATATCGCATTATCCTTATTATCCAATTTAATTTACTTTTTTTAATCACCACACATAAAAATAAGTAGTTAGGTGGGCAGTCTAACAATAAACTTAAAAACTATTTATAAAAAATAGGTAACTATTCTATTATTTATAATTTTTACACTATATACATACTTACTATATATTATATTCGAGTGTATTATTGATTATGAGAATAATTAAAATCAAACATAAAAACAAAATACTTTCCGTAATTTATTTTTAACCACTGTAGCGCCATCTACTATGAATTGTATAAAGTAATTTTTGTGTAATGCGCCATCTGGTGATAGTTAAACGTCAACAGTTCAAATTTAGAAACCGAAACTTTTAAGGCCCAAACGTGATACTGTCATGTATTCATAGATGTCGTTGAAATAAAAAAAAGGAGAATTATTTTTTTATGCTTTAACCTCCTGAGACCCAGGATTTTTTTTTCTTTCTTTTTTAATAAAAATTAGCTGTATCTGTTCTAATGCAATTATAGATATTAAAAAAAATGGAAAAAAAAATCTTTCGTGGAAAACTTGGATTTTCTTTATGTCATTTATATATTACAGGGGGTCCCAGTTCCAAGTGTAATAAGTTTATGAAAATGAAGAAAAACTACTTGTTTTTTTAGTTATTATATATTTTTAAACTTGAAACCTAATATTTATTATTCTATCTATTGTTCTGTATCTATTTTTTGTAACTTGGTTCAAAGATAGGTATTTTTAAGGGTGAGAAATAACCAGTTCAAGTATTTTGCACCGGCGCGGCGGTGTATTTATATTGTCACGTCCACCCATAGGTCTTATTTCTAATCCATCCTCTTGGTCAGCCTCCTCTAATGCTTGGTCCACGTCATGTGCGTCCCCGAAATGGTCTGCCAACAACTGAAGATGACATATATAGTGACGATTCTGTACTGACGTGACTCATACTCATTGGACGAATGGAAGAAGACTCATTTTCTGGTGTTTGGGCGGCTTCATCGGTATCATTTGGGGGATTATCTTCATCTCAAACATTTATTTATTAAATTAGACTTCTTCTAAAAGCACTTTTGAATCGTCATAACAGTATTAACATTTACCACCGATTCGGAAAGCAGTATCTATGGAGAAGAACCGGCAAGAAACTCCATAGGTCCATCATATAGGTCAATATTTGACTCATCCAGGTGTTGGTAGATCTCAGTATCTTATAATCCTTGAAAATTATAATAAAATCTGTAACATAAACTAAATAATGTCATATAGGTAATACATGGGGCCCTTGTAACCAATACCAATTTGGCAAGAATTGAGACCAAATGTCTTACCAGTATGACATAAAAGAAAACATTCATATTTTTCACAAGTTTTAGATTTATCTTACAAAATAACTATTGCGGTTGCAGAAATAATATCTATTATAATTAGATATACAAAGATATACTGCAATATACTAATGGTTCCACTAAAAATGTAAGATTACTGACCACGTGTTTGCCGTCGCACAGCCACCGTCAACTTCGAAATGAGAATACTTCAAATCACTGTCACTTATAAAACCAAAAACCGTTTAGTATAGCGGATGACATACCACTACATCGATTTGAGGTATTATTTCCGCATATACGCAAAAGATGGCGTTGAAATATTTTTTTATTGTTTATGTAATATATATATGACCGCAGGCCCCAGGAGGTTAAATGAGTCGATCAAGGAGTCGATACATAATATCAAACTCCGTAAAGTCCATTCTAACAGAAATGTGGGAATCGAGGTATTTTTAATAACTTAAAAAAACAATATGTTTGGACCTTTATAATTTATGATGGATATAATATAATACATTAGAATCATTTTTACGAAGAAAAAGAAATGTATTACTTGATGATTATGTCACAAAATTAGATTTAAATCTGGACATACAGGCGTTTGATATGTACCAGCAAAACTTACCGGGTTTTGAAAAACATCGTCTTGGACTTACAGGAATTTGAAAAATCTCTAATGGACTTACAGGGATTTCATAGAACTTAATTTTGGGACGTACTGAGGTGGTGGAAATGGGTAGATAATTCGTCGCGTTGTAAGTATTGGACATTAAAATAAAATATGTACATTAAAAGATACAAATTATTATTATTATTAACCTTTATCATCCCACCGCTGGGCAAAGAGAAGGGTCAATAAATCAAAACAGTTGAAAAAATCTCAGTACGGCCCTGGGCTTCATGGCTGGGAATAACTACTGTGCGTGTGCTGTGCGTCTAGTTTCATTTATCTTTTAGCTGTTTTCTGAGCCTTGTCTGTTTTAGCTTTTGGTATTGTTTTATTCCTTGCTTTGTCTTGAACCACCACCTCTATAGTAAAACTGTTTTCTTCCATCATTTATCAATTAAAACGATTTATAAGCATTGGTCACACGTGTTAGCTTCAACAAAATTGAGAGAAATGGCAGCCATTTTAGTGCTATACTGCGCTGTGATTGGTCGAAATGGACTTACCTGAGTTTGATAAACCACTGTCGACGGACATACCGGAGTTTGAAAAAAAACATTTACTTTAAACCTTATTTTAATAGAGATACGATTGACTTACCTAACTTTGAAAAGTACAGACTGGTTTAGTTTTACAATTCAAAATTGGCGCCATTGTTATCTCAATTTTGGCGGGGAGTGGACTTACCGGAGTTTGATATGTATCGACTCAAATAGCTTTAAGAAAAATGCAGTCTACTACCCATTTTTATTTTTGATGCTTTTTAAACATTTAATGCTGTTGTATCAATATAATACATATATGTAAATTATTAAATTTTTACTTAGATATTTCATGATCATCTCAATTTTTTCTTTATAGTTATGTTTCAATATATTTATATCTACCTACTGAATGTAAGACTGAATGCAACAAAACGAAGCCTATGACTGTGTTATGACTTCGCTCTTTCGTCGAAAATGTTAACAAATAAGGAAGCAGACTTACCCATCAAAGAGTAATTTAATTATTCCGATTTATCAATCCCTATCAACAAAGCTAGGCATATTGTGATCAATCGAATGAATGGTGTATTGTGGTGTGGTCTATGGCCACACCTTGCACAGATAACATAATACTAGTACCTTGGGTCTGTCACAATACTTATCTACATCTATATTCTGTAATGCGAAATGAATGGAAGCTAATGTATTGGGATTTATCCATTTTATTTAGGACTAGCTACGCTCGGCGGTTTCACCCGCGTAGCTCTGCTTTTGTTGGTCTTAGCGTGATGATATATAGCCTATAGCCTTCCTCGATAAATGGGCTATCTAACACCGAAAGAATTTTTCAAATCGGACCAGTAGTTCCCGAGATTAGTGCGTTCAAACAAACAAACAAACAAACTCTTGAGCTTTATAATATTAGTATAGATGTGTTACTGGCACAATCTACAACTATAAAATCGATATCAATAAGATAATATTTAAGCACTTTTATGTACCTAGGTATTGAAAATGTTTGGCAAAATCTAAAGAATCGGTTTTACCTACTCTAATTTTATGTGGAATTACGAAAAAATAAAGCAAGCATTCTTAACCTTTTTGAGAAAGTTTATTCAGCTTATATAAAAAATGTTTGACTTTTATTTCCTATTTATAAAAAAAATACAAGTACATACAATATAATTTAGAATCCCAGAGATATGAGGTAATAAAGTGAGGTAAATGGTCGTGTATCACAGCAATATCCAGGTCACTGCCACCAAAAAGATAAGAAATAAAAGCACCATGTATCCGCAGCTTTACTAACCTCTGTCTCTGATCCTGCCATTCAGACTTCCTCCGATTATCTCGCAGAAAGCAATCGCTTGATAAGGCTAACTGTTTAATAGATCACTGCGCAGGCGCGCCTTACACAAAACATACCAGTATCATTTGACAATTTGCGAGCAATCACGGCATTGTCGCCGCTCTTTATTCAACATCAGATAATACATGAAAATTGTCATGACCATTGTGTCCGCGCTTTTGTTGCTTTAATGACTGCGCTCCGATTTAGTTTGCTTCGAAAACGGTCATCAGTTTACATTTGTACGCCCATCCGATCGGTTCGGAACATCAGACAGTTCAAATAGAGAGAATAAAACGTTATAACTCATAGCTTTCGTATCTTCTAAATGCAGACTCTCAAGCTAAAATTGGTGAAATCTTGGCGTGAATTAAAGATCTGTAAAACAATGGTCATTAAGTCCTTGGAACGTATTTTGAAGCTGTAAAATATGTAATAGTTAAACATGGCATATCCATTGGACGCTCAGATCAAACCGATACAGAAGTTGTCGAAGAATTCCAACCCATACCACATAAAGCGGCCGATGAACGCATTCATGGTCTGGTCGAGGTTGCAAAGAAAGAAAATATCGATGATGAACCCGAAGCTTCACAATTCAGAAATATCAAAGCGTCTGGGTTTGGAATGGAAGAGTCTAGACGAAGCAGAGAAACGGCCATACATAGATGAAGCTAAGCGTTTAAGGCTAAAGCACATGCACGATTATCCAGATTATAAATATCGGCCGAGACGGAAGAACCGTCTGGAGACTACGTACAGCACGACAATCTACTCACGAGATTCCTTCGTTGAGATGGAACCGAGATCTGATTACCAGATGCCAATAAGCTATTCAGATCCTCAATACATGTACAATAACATGATCTATTCGCCGATCAGTCAGCCTTCTTTCGTGCCAGTGAGGAAGGAAGAAATACCCATAGATGTACGACCTCTGCCGTCCATTGAGAGCATTTCTCCAAGGCCCTTTGCGGTGGTGAACCAGCAGATGATGGTGAAGGCGTACCAGAATCTGCATTATGTGCCTGATGAAGTGGCTAGGATTTCGTATTATCCATTTAGTGTTCAATAGATTTAGTATGGTATATAGTCTTTAGATTTGGTCTAAGATCAGAAAATGGACGTTTTTTAAAGACTCTTTTCGATGAAACATACTTTTGATAAATCTGCATTATAATTTGTAGGAAATAGAGATTGGAGATTATATTTATATACGTATTGATTAGTTCTGTGATCTTGTAAAACTAGATTCTTCCTTATTTATTCGCGTAGAAATAGGTTTTTATAATGTTAGGAAAGTGTATCAATAAAACTTATTATAATTTATTTACAGCTTGTTATTTTATACCTTTTCAATTATAACTTAAAAAAGTAAGTGAGCCTATCAATTATCATACACACTGATTGTGTGCATCATTTGATTTCTGTGAAAATTTTTGATAAACAAATATCTTAATGCTATCGAAATAGTTTGGAAGTAAGTATTTGGAAGTTGGAATTCAACCCAGACACATCCGGGGTGATTGGCTAGTATAATATCTAACTTAGAGGTACATAGATATCTCGATCAGAATAAAAACAGTCGTTTACAAGAAAAATGGTTACTTCCGTGAACGGTTGGAAAACATCTCACCCTGTCATTTCCCGAATGATTGAGAAATAATACTATCACGATGACGCGAAGGTTTGCACGGACAGATTGACAGACTGGTAATTGATTGTATGTTTACATTAGGGAGCGGATCGCGTGGGATTTGGTATCTTTCGTTATATCTATGGTAGGTCTTATAGGGTCTTTATATAAAGTTGTAATGTAGCTGTGGTAGGTCTTATTAGGTATTTTAGTAGAATCTATACTTATATTATAAAGTTGAGGAGTTTGTTTGTTTGAACGTGTGTTAGATAGCCCATTTATCGAGGAAAGGCTTATCATCATGGTAAGACCAATAGGAGCGAAGCAATGAGGGTAAAACCGCGGGGTATAGCTAGTTTATAGATACAAACGTATTGTAATTTGTAAGCCAAAGCAGAGTAAGATAAATCTTGATAAAATATAGAAATACTCATACAGATAACAAACACTAAATATTCACCAGTTCACAAAATTTCACAAAAAAATATTGGTATTTTTTTTACATTACCCATCAATGAAATCACTCATCATCATTCTGAAATATCTATCCCTAGATTTTTTAAAGTCTTCACTAGGAATCGAACAGAGAATCTTCGACACTAAATCCAATCACCGTACCACAGCGATGAATTCGCTAAATGCTCCCTTAAAATTAATCCCGTTATATAAAGCAGTAATTAACACTCAATCAAGTAACTATTGGTTTAATCGAGAAGGTTTCAATTAACTTTGTAACTACTTTTAGTTAGATTCAAGCGTTTTTGTAAACGTGGCGGCTTGTAATATTTATATGGTGCTGTTAATACCATTAGATAAAGAAATTAATTTAAAATTGAAAGTTTGATATTTGAATGAATGAATGAATGCAAACTTCTTTCCACTATATAATAAAATCATCAATTATGTGATTGTGATTATGTTTGTTGGTCTCGTCAAAAATTAATGAAACGATATTTAAAATTCTTAAATAAAAAATCTTATAAGATTTAATACTTGCAGCGTTACCTGCGTTAGCATCTGTGATCTGTGTCAGAATAACAAACGGACTCCCAAATTACACGCGAACACACACAACAATTATTATTATCTATGTACATAACGATTATTACATAATACCTATTTACCTAGTCTATCAGACACAGGGTTTAGGTTCAAATGAAATCGAGGACTAGAATACAAAATACGGGTATAAATTATTATTAATTATTGAAAGAAATTACCTGAGTTCTGAAAAAACAGCTCTCGTAATATCCCAATGAAAGCTGGCTATAATTAAAGAAACCTCACGTTTCTTGCAAATTGCCAGTCGTTCAACAATTTAACCCTTCTTGTTTGAAGTTATTGTAAACGGACTGAATTAGAAATATCAATTTCTGAACTTCAATGTAAATAATTATAAGTATGGGGTTAGTAAATTGGATATTATATAAAGTACCGATTTGATTATTTGCTGAGTTTTGTTGGGTTTACATTTTCAATTTTGTGTTTAGGTTATTTGGTGCTAGGTTGTTTATTTTTCTATTTTGTTTAAAGAAAGTCAATTATACTTATATAATTATTTATAACATTATTACTATTAGTATAAACTAGGCGACTGTTGAATACCAAAGTTACATATATTAAAAATAATAGTACCTGTCTCTGTCCCTATGTCCCTTTGTATGCTTAAATCTTTAAAACTACGCAACGGATTTTGATGCGGTTTTCTTTAATAGATAGAGTGATTAAAGAGGAAGGTTTTAGTATAAGTATAATAATTTATTAGGTTTTAGACAAAGCGGGCGAAGCCGCGGGCGGTAAGTTAGTATCTAATAAACAAATATGAAGAATGACTTCTGTACTGTGATTGATGTTCTCAGTATAAGAGAAATGAGATGAGGTCACATATAGGTACATTAGCGTATTATGCGTGTTAAAAGCTTTATGCTAATAAATAACCTATCATTTGAATAAATATTACATTCGGATTCATACCATTTGATAAGCTTTTCTTATGTCTTCGCTTTAGGTACATAAAGCATGTAACAAAATGTCATTAGTTACTGCTTTGCGAAGAGATCCAACTTACACGTCACGGGAACGACACGACAGCGTCAGCTTATATCGTTATCATCTCGCATTCAGGCACCAACAAAGCGCAAACACTTCACGCCACTTTAGGCTCTATTCCAAGGGAATATGGGCGAAAAACTCATTACAGTGTTTTATCAAATGCTTAGCATTGTTTATAGCTTAGGTGCACTTCCTTGTTTTGTAGAGATGTAAGCTTACTAGACAGCGTACGTGAATTTCAATCCTATTGTAAAGAAATAAGGTTTGTTTTACATTATTTTTCGGAAAGAACATACGATGCATTTTACAAGAATAGGAAGTATGCTTAAATTTGAACACGTGCACATGACGCAGACGAAAATGTACCTTACGACAACGTGTTAAAGGTGTTGTTAGCTGCATAATTTAACCGGTTTAAACCCGTCAAGCGTCTTCCACGTAAAATGAATGATGGATGAATCGTATGCGTTTCAGTATAAAGCGTTTTCAGGTTTGAAAAATGAATTCGATTGTATTTTTACGTCGCGAAAGGGGCGCGAATGTAAAAATGTTTTATTGTAGGAATATGAGCAAGATATATGTTCTACTTTTAATATCGCATAAGGTTTTATTTAGACGTTGCGACAGAAGTATTATATAGAATGTAAAGCGTTATGAGTTAACACTAGATATATTAATTTATCTGAGCCACCAAAGCAAATTTAAAAAAAAAACGGATCAGACTAACTAATTAAATAAAGTTTTAAGGTTCTGTCTGTCTGTTTTAATCTCTGATTGATGGAAAAATAAGTGGCTAGGATTGATAAGTTGAGACTTGAGCAGACAAATAGCTTCTTATACCTAGTTATTCTCAAATATTGTAACTGAAAATTTTGGAAATTTATAGTATATGTTTTAATAGCGTTACCCATACTTCTTTCTTCACCAATTAAGGAATTTTTACAACTTTAAAACCGCTCTAGAACAAATAAAAAAAACAGCCTATTATTTTTAACTCATATAATTTGCTATGGTTCATAAAATCAATGCTAGATAGCTCATGCCAAGGGTCCATTAAGAAATTAACATAACGCAATAATCGGGGACAATTTGTCGCGAATAACGGCCAAATAAAGTTCTATTGACAATCCCCTAAATAATGGCTAATGGATTATACAATCGATGTACGCGAAACGGATGTGTAGTTTAGGAGTCGGTTTACAACCCTGCATGTAAAAATGAATTTTTTTTTAAACTTCTTTGGGCGCGTTGAGACTAAAATTTCAAGGTGATGGAAATACCGTCGCGTCATGGAGTGGTGACGATTGTGGTATCTTTGAATCTTGCCACAGAGGTTTCACTTCTGATACGTGTGCTCGGCACGCACGCTTTTATTTGCGTTATTGTTGCTCTTATGAGAATGACGAATTTTGATATTGTTGACAGTATGGACGTGTGAAACGGTGTGAATAACAATCCTTATTATAAAATTGGCATTGTATTAATGACATAATCATCGTTAATTTTTTTGTACTCGCAATTGCTTATTCAAAAAAGTTTAACTGTTACTTTTCCTTAAAGGCTTCTTTATTTCATCAGTTATTATTATGATTATGGTGAGTGTTTAAGCTTTTATTTATTTTATTCAAGGACTTGCCATCGTATTTTACTAGGACCAAAAGCAAAACGTCTCGTGAACAATGTTTTTTGTTCAATTGCGAACAAACACCCCTCGTGTTGGTACAATTTGGCACAAAGTTCTATGCTTACCAAACTAAGTAAAGGAAAAAGTTCGACGATGCTATTTTTCTATTTGTGTTTTACTACAGAAGGAATAAACGTAGGTACCTAATTGATTAAGTAATTAAAAGCATTATATTTTCAATTTTCATCTTGTACGTATTGGGAATATAGATACCTACCTATGCTGATGATAATGATAATAATTATTTTGTTACCCATCTCTCCGCCTACAATCCGGATACGAATTAGCAACACTGACAAACCAAATGGTACGGAACGTATGTTTAGACTTAGCGTGGGCCAAGGGGCAAGGGACCGGGGCCTGGGGTATAAGGGTCGTATTGACGTTAACTTCACGGACTGTTAAACTGGGATTTATTGTTGTTTGCTTCGAGTGGATTTAGTACATAAGCTGTTGACAAATACACTAATAGTGGTCATAAATAGGAATGATTTGGACAAAAATAAAATGAATACTTTAGTCAAGATAGTACTAAATTAAACAATTTGATTTATAATTCAAAGTAGTCAGTACCTACGGTCTATTTAAAACTGACTATCTAAACTCTAATCACGGAGTAATATCAGGTATAAAAAAGTTTGGAAAATCCAAAAGTGCACGCCTCATAATCTCATCCTTTACAATAAAATTGATTATTTATAAAGGTGTATATAATATAAGTATGTAGATACACTTGTTCTCATGTGCCAATGCTCTTGTACCATAGAGATCTAGAGAGATGCCAATCGCTTGCGCTGAGTACGAAACCAGTGTCTCATAACAAATTTACGCACACAACAGTACTTAAACAAAATAAAAACAATACTTCGCGTTGTGTGCGTGTCATCACACAAAAATTTGAGAGCGACTATTCGTTCGCACACTAGATTGTAAGTAACGTACGTATACCACACCAGTCACCACACAGCCGCAAGATATGCGTTTACGATAGGGATTGCTTGTCGATAAAATGAGAAACGTTAAAATTAAAACAACTTATAGGCAATACAGTAACTAGGTAGAAAATAGAAATGGACACCTTGATGGTAGCATTCATGGTGATGAAGTACATAAAGCATTGCCTATTGACTAATATTGTTAAGTAAAATAAGTATTAAATAAGTGAATTTTTTTTAATCCATGTAACGGCACCAGTCTTGTACAGATTAAGGAAAAAATTTAAGTTTTTTGCAAATTTCTCGTAGGTTTTTTAACTTTATTGGAAATTGTTTAGTTATACCTTTAGTTCAATGTTAGTTTAACGTAACCAATGTTAGAAAAAAGATTACAATGCATAAATAATGAAGTTATTTATAAATTAAAAAACCACTTTTTTGCACCAGTGTTGGACAGTGAAAAATCTAATGATGGACACCCAGTTTTGGACAACATCCAGTTATGAACACCCATTTATGGACTGTACCTAATGTTGTTTCTCCAGCTATTTACACTTGGAGAAGACTTATAGTTATCAATAGAATCTTGAAAATGATGATTGGAATACAATAAATCGGGGATGTATTTATAAAAAATAGTACTTATTAATTATTTTTCATACTTATAATATTTTAAACAGTCTGTATTTCCATTTTCTAGGCAAAAATTGGACAAATGCATCGTTAAATACGAGTTATGTCCGTTAAGAAAAAACAATATGGGTTTTTTTTCTCAATAAGTCAGGGATTAAAAAATATAACTAAAAAAAGTACTGCCATACTATCCATTTTGGGACTTCTTCTTCTTCGTCGTATCACTCTAATCAGAGCGAACGTGGTCAACATGAGGTTTGGGGGGTAGATACTAGATGTTACCCGCTTCACGATGTTCCGCCATATCTCTCTGTTTCCTAGCAATCCGCTACAATCTGAATCCGCCAGCAGCCTTAATCTGATCGATCCATCGATATGGATTCCAAATTGTAGCACGAGGCAAAAAGCTTCTTTTAAACTGTTGTCAAGATGGTGTGGATGAAATTTAAGCGTGTGTGCTGTATGATGGTGGAATTTAGCAGCAGACAGCGATCCAAACAGTTCATCAGAGAACTCTCTATGATAGATGCATTACAATACGCATAAGGATGCGATTTCTCTACACAGTGAAAGAGAATGAACGAGTGGCACAGCACATATTAATGACCCATTGTTCTAAAATATATTCTTCATGTTTAGATAGATATTATGTTGTTGGACCCATTGAGCAGATCTTAGGACTTTTAACTGATAGTTTATTGTGCAAAATTATTCTTGGCACTTCAAATCCTTCAGCGGCTTTTATTACTTTGTCCCCATTATAATTAAAGGCATTGATTGCATTACTAATTTGTCGGGGAGTGTAATTTTTACAAAAAATATAAATGTCCATTATAGGAACCAAAGCAAATCCAGTCATGGACAATTGTTGTACAATATTGGAACCATATGTTTGAAATGGTCGTGATAGGTATATTATTAATCAGAAAGAAAAGACAACACAGAAAAGCGCATGAAATTAATATCTTTAAAAAAAGTTTAGGTTTCGACATTTGTCCATAAATGGATATATCCATAGAATTAAATCCAGTTATGGACACTGACGAATTTTATTTAAACAACATAACCTATCATGATACTAACTCGTGTAATATTTCGTACACTTAACTACTATAAATAAAAGTAATATCAAATTTTGCTGAGATTTATACAAAAATTCTTATAAACAAAATTGTGTCCTCACTTCCTTAAGGATTTTCTTAGTAAAAACGGATTTCTTAGAAACGAGTCGCAGCAACTAAACATAATGTTATGCCATCTTCAAACATTTTGGCCGATTATTATGAAGTGGCGTATTTTGATAGCTTATGAACCAAACTTTTATTTTAATTATTGCCAAATTACATAACGTTCATTTTGGTCTTATTGTTTAAATTTAATATTTATTTTGTCCATTACTGGATGCTTGTCCACGACTGATGCCGTTACCTTATAATAATCACTATAAAATTATTGCTCGAGTACCTATCAAATAATAATAATACAATCAGATATTAAGCTAATAGTAATACATTATGATATCAAAATAAGGTAGTAAAATAATACATAATACGATAAAAAATCCGAATCTTATCGACATGTACACACTCGACGCGCATCCTCAAGTAACGACCGCGAGCAGCGGCCGTACTACACGATCGAACGTTTTTGTTAGCTTTAGTATCTTCATTATACATTGCGGTATTCGAACTCCGCGTTTGAATAGAGTCACGTACAGAAGAAGCATTGTAAACTATTTACATAAATTAATGTGACTGTCGTTCTGTCACATAATGAAACCAAGAAATCACTCTACGTAATATTGTTTTTGAAATTATAGTAAGAAAATCGTATAATTTTCAGTACTTACCGATGGTATGTGATTCCATTTGACTTAAAGTTGCTGGTTTCACTTCGGTTTTTACAAACTTTAACGGAACAACGCGGCATTGTCAAATAATACCCGGCCGACGGTCGAACGTCAACTGAATGCAACAAACAGCATGTGTTCTTTTTTTGGGCATATTGCTGCGACACCGGCCCCGCCCCCTAACCATATCTCCCTTTAGTTTCTGTGATCTGTGTCTTGTACTGTCTCAAAACAGTTGGAAAATTAAAGAAAGCGGTACCGTAATAATTGAGCTATTTTTCTTGTGGCCCCACCTAGATGTGAAACTGCGCAGGTTTAAGGGACTGACTACCAACTTATTTTTTTAAACCTTGGCTTATCTAGACACGCGGCAGCGTGTCAAGCCGAGTTCAAGCGAAGAGAACTGGCGAGCAGCAGCCGTGTGTATATTTACACGAACCATTTCGAGCCACTTTTCACCCCCTTATAACTCGAAAACTATTTAAGTTATATAAACCAAATTTGGTACATATCAAGAGGACCTCAAGATAAACAAGAACCTTAAATTTCATAAATACAGATTAAACAGTTGCGTAGATATTAATATCCAAAAATCGCAATTTTTAAGACTGACTGACTTATAGACATATACAAAACCTAACCCACTTCCAGATGACCTAGAAAGTTCAAATTTTGTAATCAACTAGGTAATAGTGAGTGTACAAAGGAAAAAATCAGAAAATACTGAATTTATTTGTATTTAATTTTTTTTTCAATGACATAAATTTTGTTTGTATGGAAAAATGGAAAAGTTTAAAAAAAAAGAAAATAGTATATTCACCTTACTAGTCTTAAAAAATAGATCAAAACTAATCAGTGGCCGAAAAAAATTTTGAAATCCATCAATAAATGACTGAGATATAGATTATTGAAGTTTACATATTTTAGGACGAAACATCTGTAGATTCGAAGCGCCTCTGACATCACACTCACTCGCGCTAGTATCGCTAGGGCGGATTACTTCGATTGCATGATTTCTTTATTCAAAACTGTTATTAAACGTAAAATAAAAGAAAATTGTAATAAAAATATTGCCTTTATTGCTCATACAGTTAAAAATAATATATAATTTTACATATTCACATTTATTTATTCTTTATTTATGAGTGTTTAGTTTAGTTTTAATTTCAGTGTAAATAAATAAATAAATAAATAAAATCTTTATTTTGCTTTAAAGATGGTATTCAATGGTGATACAATTATATTAATAAAGCACAAACATGTTTAGCCAATACAAGCATGCAAAAATAATTACCATAAATGGTGTAA
Source organism: Colias croceus (assembly GCF_905220415.1). NCBI lineage: Eukaryota > Metazoa > Arthropoda > Insecta > Lepidoptera > Pieridae > Colias > Colias croceus. The sequence goes on from NC_059539.1 coordinate 12,189,886, forward strand.
TGGAAGAAGGCTTCGTCGAAGGTAAAATGATTTAATTTGCGTAATATTAATATGAGTGAAACATCTTTAGGCGCGTTTAGAGTAAAATTTCAAGATCGCGTCATGGCAATACCGTAACGTCATGGAGTAAGGCGACGATTCTTCTACAACGATCTTTGCATCTTGGTAATAGTGTGTGTACAAATTCACGCTGGATGTTTAGAAAATCATGTAATCTTTTAAACAGAAAACGAGTTTAAAAAATTGCAGATAATGACGGGGCAATGTGCGCTGACATTCATAACATACAAGAAAATATAGAAAATAATACTAAACAAACCATACAGAGAAACCGCAAGAAAAAAAAATCGTATATAAAAAGTAAATCAATATATTTTATAAAGTAAATCAAATTTGCAGAGTAATTTTCTGTACAAAAAGTAATGATATCCCACCAAAAACATAAATGTAAAAATTGGAGCCGAGTTCAATCGTTGACTTAATTTTCCAAAAAAAGAAATGAGATCTAAATGTGTGCCAAGTTCTACAGAACAATGTTTATTCCAAAATATAACTTTTTTAATTTGAATAATATAATTATTTTCACAAAGCAAACAACTAATGACCTATTGAACCCCATAATTTGATGAGGCTAGTTTTACACACTGTTTATATTTTGTGAGGTTCTAAAAACTAGCCTCATCAAATTATGGGGTTCAATAGGTCATTAGTTGTTTGCTTTGTGAAAATAATTATATTATTCAAATTAAAAAAGTTATATTTTGGAATAAACATTGTTCTCTAAGGGAAAATAAAACAATTGAGTTTTCAGTCAACCTAAGAACTTAATACATCTTTGTAAATAAATTTCTGGACTGTCTGCAGAACTTGGCACACATTTAGATCTCATTTCTTTTTTTGGAAAATTAAGTCAACGATTGAACTCGGCTCCAATTTTTACATTTATGTTTTTGGTGGGATAGTATAAAGAATCGAGTTTATAATGGTGAATTTTGAGTACACTATAAATATAAAAAAGTCGATATTTTTTTTTGTTTATTTAATAACAATTAAACCACATCGAATCAGACCCTGAAAAATGAAAGGGTTCTATTCCTGAGCATACTCAAGCGTAAGAGAAAAAAAAAAGACTCGATTAGTAAAGTATTTCGGTCGCTATCGTGTTAACAAGAAAATCCTCCGCACATACAGACACACGGACGTCCAAGACAGAACTTTTTTAAACTGTTTTTTTTTTAACTGTTGTTGTTTAACTGTTTTAACTAGTTTAAATAACAAAAATGACATCAAAAATATCATGAATGTTAAAAATAGTGTTTTTTCTTAATATGTGTGTGTATGTATTATCTTACAAGTGCAATGTATATAAAGACATTTTAAGTTTGAAAAATCAGATGTTTTGCGCGAAGTGACAGTAGTACCCACCTCAACGCTTCGCTTATGAGGCGTGCAAATGTATTTTCACACCTTTGGCCTTTGATGATACATGGTCAAAATGTACCGGCCTATATTTCATCGAGATTTGTAGAGTTGAACTCTGCAGGTGTTTACTTAAAATTACGCAACTGAAATCCTTCTGGCTTCTATCAAGCTATCGGGCTCAAAGAGCACATGCCTAATTACCTATGTAAGGAAAACAGAAGCGTGGTGGTACTTAGCATTGTTACAGTAGCAGACATAATTTATTTAATAAACTTTTATTCAAATGTAAAGGTAGTATAAAGTGAAGTCCTATGTCCCCAAGAGGGGTAAGGCTATGGGTAAGGGACATGCATTTATACATCTGTTTTACTGATCGATTTTCTTTAGGGACAAGTAGGTGATAAGCCTTCTGTGTCCTGCCAGACCGAGACATTTTTTTTTCTTCGTCTCGACCGGGAATCGAACCCAGGACCCTTCGGTTCTACGCTCACGCGTCAACCACTAGGTAGGTACCAACTACCAAGAAGGCGGTCAAAGGTAGCACAATATGCAACAATTCTTTTACTTTATCGAAACAAATTGTGAAATACTTGAAACAATTCACAACTTTCTGCAATCTTATTCGTCATTTCTTTTAGAACTTATTTCACAACTGAATAGAAATTTATTGTGTTTATCTTGAGTATATTTTGCACTTAGATTCTTTATTGGAAGGTAATACATAAATGTTATTTTCAATGTGTACTCCTTTAACATACTGACATAATATTATATTATGTCTCTTTTTTTTCATTACCAGATGTCCGCCCGCGGCTTTACCCGCGTTTTCAGAGAAAAGCCCGCATAGTTCCCGTTCCTGTGGTGTTTCCGGGATAAAATGTAGCCTATGTCTTATTCTGGGTCTTTAGCTAAATTTCATTGTAATCGGTTCAGTAGTATTTGCGGGAAAGAATAACAAATATCCATCCATCCACACAAACTTTCGCAAGGTATTAGTAGGATTTAAAAACGAAAACAGAATTATATAGAAATAGAAAACCCGTATTACAACAAATATTTCAACGCTTACAAATCTCAATTATACCACAGACTATCCAAGCTCCATCCATAGACTATAAAGCATAGACTATACCAAAGTTTAAAAAATAAAAATATTCCCGCCTAAAGCTTTTCAGTTTTCACATTCAAAACGCATTGAATACATCGTTTTGTGACATGTAAAAAATGTACAATATGATGCACACGGCTTTTTGTGTTCATGTGTAGGTATAAAAAATAAAAATATAAAGAAGCGAAAAGTGATTTTATTATACTAGTTGTGTTCGTCTATTACCTTCTAAATTATAAGAAATTCTTCAATTTTAGCAATGTATGCATTACATCAAATTCGGCGCACGGTTTTACTCGCATAAATAGTAGGTACCTATCTACCTATCTAATCTATACTAATATTATAAAGCTGAAGAGTCTGTTTGTTTGTTTGAACGCGCCAATCTCAAGAACTACAAGTCCGATTTCAAAAATTCTTTCGGTGTTAGATAGCCCATTCATCGAAGAAGGCTACCTAATTAAGCTTATCATCACGCTTAAGCTTAATGATCTAAGCGCTTAAGACTAACAGGAGCGAGCCACGCGGGTGAAACCGCGGAGCGCAGCTGGTATATTATTATATTCTAGAGTCTAGAACCTCGTAATTTACACTCAACAGTTTACAGTTTTAATCCATAATTTTGCGTAACAAACCATTAAATATTTCACCTTACATACAGGTTTCCGATTAAAAACAATGGTCTCTTAATGTCAAAGTGTCATTTTTGAAGTTATTAAAAAAAAAATATGTTTTTCAACAATTAATTGCTTTTGCAAACAAACTTTACTTAAAACTTATGACATAATTACTTGGACCATTATCCAGTGTTTAAGTACCTATTGAGTTTTGTAACCAATTTCAGAATTATTACGCAAGCGACCTTTCGCGCTCATTCTTTGTAATTTGTTGTTTTTTTTGCTTAAAATTATTAGTAGGTACATATTTAAGGAGGGTGAAGCTTTTGTTCTACATTACGTTCCAAAGTGAGTTCTTAATAATATTATGCAAAATAAATTAAAATGGAATTTAAATTAAGATAAAATGAGAATTGAAATATAACTTGAAAAAGAATTTGCCTTTACAACGGATTGAAACCAAATTTAAACCAAGGTTGCGTCTTGATAGTAATGGTATGTGATTGATAAGTTTTTGATAATAAACAAAGTACAAAAAAACTTAATCAATTAGTTCCGAAAAAGAAAACCCATAATGGGAATTGGGGATTATTTCAGCAGTTATAATGGATCGGGGAAGGCATTAGAGACAGGAAATGGTACACAGCATTGTGGCGGGAAAAATGACGTAATGTCATAACATCCTTTATGACCGCTAGAGGGCCGGCCCGCCCTGATGTCATAGAGTATGTAAATTTGCAGAGTTGTCTAGGTTACTTACTAGATAATAAAATAAACCTAGATATTATTTAAATAAGAATTTTATGTGAATATTGATATAATTCGTATGTATGTATTCATAAAAATATTTTAGAGTTCATTAATGCTAATAATTTATCAATGTATTTGCTATCTTCGCAAAAATTACTGAATTGCTTAATTAAAATTACACAACATATTAGTCCAAACATAAAAACGAAACGAAAACGACATAAATTATTGTAAGTTTTATTTATTAGTCATAAATAATTTCACATAAATTGTTGACGATGCGATGTCTAGCTACATTTGCGAGTAGTAGCTGCACGTTGTTTTGTTGCTTGTATGGATACTAAAAATCTATCAAAACATGTTGTATATTCCTATAAATTAAAATTATATGTAGACTAAGTAGGGTACTTAATCAAACCATAATCATAACTAATTGTAATGCAGTATCTACTTTATTACTCTTTGCTAAATCCGCCCTTCACGAGACAAATCATAGCTGGTCATTTGTCAAAAAACCTGCATCCGTTACTGAACACGGCTTTGTGGAATTCGCCACATTTTTTTATTTACCAACCACCCTTATTAAAATGGAATAAGGGTCAGTATAGCATAAAGTGGATGTAAAACAAATATTGTATGTGATAATGGATGAAAGGCTTTTTAAGTTTTGTCGCTAAAATATGGATACGGGTGCGGTTCTTTGTCATTTTGTTTCGTATTTGTTGTGGGATAAATAAAAACATACTGCGGGTATTTGCAGGTAGCTTTTCATCATATCGCACCTTCGGTAGAACAAGGGCACAATTACAGTTTTTGCAATTTTACAGGAGAGCCATTTTAAGATATTTGTAGTACTTAATGTGGTCTAGCTATGATAATAATTTTTTTATGGTTGTTCTGCTTTGTATGACATAAACTATATACTATATTCTTTTAGGTGTATCGTTTACAAATATTAAAAACTGCTAGTTTTTTTTTAATAATATTTTTTTCTTAAGTAGGTGTACATTTGTGCCCTTGTTCCACCAACAAGAAAATTAATTTGTAAATATGGCCATATCTAAAGCTTTAAGTTAATAATTTTGGAATGATAAGATCGTGTTTTCTTGTATAAAATATGTTTTATTTTCTTAAACACTTTAGAAAGCCGCAGTACTTTATCACAAAAATAGAGATCAAAACTTACTAATCAGCCATTACACATCTTCAACAATCTGAAACTATTATGTTTCCTAGCAAAATTCTTTGGAATCGCTTTAAAAATTGGAATAATATTATATTAAGATAACAGAACAAGAAAGAATCATAATTCAATTCCTTGACATTAAATAATTCCTCCTTTTTCGTGGCATTTTTATAAGGCTTATGTATTCTGCCGGAGTGCATATTGATATTGGGCCAGCTTTTTTTGCACGTTTTAAATTCCAGAATGGACGGCATCGGCTTTATGCTGGGTCCCTTTATGTATGATCGATTTTATAGGCAATGTGTTCACAGCAAAATAATACATTCCAAAAACAAATTTGAAAAAGAAAAATAATTATTTACGAATAAATATCTTACTAATATTATTATTTATTATGTAAACTCGAAAGTTTTTGAGGATAGATTTGTGGGTGTGAGGGTATGTTTGTTGTATTTTGATTGGCAGTCCTATCGTTTAAATTTCTAAAAAACTAACTTGTTTTTTTGCTCTCTACAGCAATTATCGGAATAAAATGTTACTTTTAAGACCATGGAGTATAACAAATCTTGGACAGACAAGGGCACAATTGTCTGAACGACTTTGTCCTCCCAATTTTTAAATCGTAAACTAGGCATAAGTGTGACAGATATGGCCTTGTCGTTCCAGAAATCAAAAACATTATAGGGCATATTTACATAAACGACGTTAGCGCTCCAAGTGACAGCTAGCTCAGTCCCCGCCGATGGCACAACTAACCAATGAGACTTTGTCTCGCCAAGAGAGAAACAAAATAGCGCCAAAATGACAACGCCACTATTTCAATCTGGCTGTTTTTTGTAGGAATTAAACGAATGTCTTTGTCCCTCCAGTTGAAAGGGCCTTTTTAAAGCATTTCTGCATATTTAAGTCATTTTGGCAATTTATGACAATTATGCCCTTGTTCTACCGAAGGTGCGATATTATTCAACTTAATATATAATGTATTTTTAAGAGAATTAGGATAGCTTAGTGATACAAATTAAACCGCTTGTCTTCATCGTGTTTCACTGTGCGTTATATCTAATTATTCGAAAATCGAAACACATAAGAACATATTGGCGATCTTTTTTTGCACTTTATCAATTCAATATAAAGTAAACTAAACATACATATGCATCGTATATAAATAGTTTTACTACGGTTATAACTGCAAGCTTTTAGATTTTTCTAGTTAGTGTTGCCCAAATTCAGTCTTGGTCTTGCAGTCTTGGTCTTGTTCTTGCGTTTTTGCAAGACCAAGACCAAGAACAAGACCGCGTATTTTTAGCAAGACCAAGACCAAGACTGACCGTGCAAGACTTGAGCAAGAACAAGACATAGCCTGCAAGACTCTTGCGTCTTGCAGCTAGGACTTTGATTTTTCGAATTTCTTATCAAACCTTCAGTTATTTATTAATCTGCTTGATCTTTACCATGGCTATGTTAATTCAAGCTCACAATGTTCCAATTGTAATACGTTTTTCTAAGATTTAAAGTAAACTTTAATAAATAGTAATACCTAGACTAATAGGTAATTGCAAGACTTGCAAGACTCTTGCTGCAAGACCAAGACCAAGACCAAGACTGAGAGCGCAAGACCAAGACCAAGACCAAGACCAGGTGTATTGGCGCAAGACCAAGACCAAGACTGGCTAAGTCTCGTCTTGTTCTTGCATTTGGGCAACACTATTTCTAGTATCTATTGTGTTTCCTACACGCTCTTATACGTTGGAGCTCTAATTTTTATGTAAGGCGTAATAGAATAAGTGGCAACCATTTCGAACTTTGAGATTTACATTTAATTAAATATTTAAAAAACTCAAATCACTCATTTGATTATATAACAATTTTTTTTTAACAAATTGACATTTATTGTTCCGTAAAATAAGACATTTCTATTCAGTGAATATTGAGTTAAATAGGCAGAAGCACACAATAACAAAACTTTGAAACAGTCTCAGTTTTACATACCTTTTTTCAATAAGACTATTTACCTAACTACACAGACTACACAGAACTAGCAAAGGGTTGTTATACCTTTTTAAAGGATAATGAAAACTCTAAGGACATTAAATGAAAACTCAATAGCGATAACGTCTGTCTGTGTAACGATAGTTTTTCGAAGTTGGGCTTATCCGCGTCAGATCAATTCGACGCGTCACGTCAAACCCTGTATCCGATTTTACGGCAAAAATAATTGTTTATTTTCACCGTCTGTGGAGTTTAATGTCCTGTTTTTGAACGAAAACGTTTTTCATTACATCATAATATATGAGAGAGGATTTTTGAGATAGCTCAGAAGTTATGGTTTACTTTCTTTTTGTTAGCCTTACAAAAAATGTCTTAAATCTTCTCCTTTGTTCTATGAATCCATAGGTATAATCAAAATATCTTCTGAATCGGTTTTTCTTTCTTTCTTTTTCGGTTCAGGGGTTAAACACAACTCAAATGATTTATATTCACATCAAGGAACTTTCAAACATACGTTCTCAAAAACGTCATAATTGCATTCCAACATTACTTCAAACTTTCAAACCGTTGTTTCATTTACATACACGAACTATACCTTATTACGAAACGTCCATTATTTTTTCATATTTAATAACGTCTTCAAATATGAATTACCATTGAACCTCAAAAGCGAAACTCACACGATTTGTAAAGTCACGTTTATAATTATTGGTTTTGATTACAATTCGAGTATCGGTGGCACTCAAAACGCGGGCTGTGGTCACAATGGAAGGTATTGAACGAAAGTGGTGTGATTGCATCTCGATGTGTCGAGTGGTCGCGGTTTCTCATGGGGTGTTGTTTTGGTACGCGCTCCGGAGGGAGCCGGTGGTAGAGGTTGCGTGCTTGGGAATTTCTGAGGTGTTGTTTTAGTTTTTTAGTTAGGTGTTTATTTTTTTATTCTAGACGATTAGTAGTATCTAGTTACCTATATGAAGGCAGTTTTCACGAGTGTGACATTCACTTTTATAAGAGTATCTGTGTTTGATACTGATAGCTATAAAATATTGTTGGAGGAGGAATTCAATTCGCAAAATAAAACAGTCGTAGTCTTTTTTTTTGTTAGAAGTTTAATAACATTTTAAAACATCGTTAATTTCTCTTTTCGCATTTTTATTTAGCAAAAATAATATCTTACTTATCATGACTTGTGTTAAGTCGCAAATTCATTAACAATTTAAAAATATTTATATCCCTCAAACATCATGCTCACCCCACTAGTGTTGTGCCCGCGGCGTCGCTCCCACGGCGCTAGTGATGGCTGATTATCGTTCAATTGCCCGAAATAATTCGATTTGCACCCCGACTGACCTTACTAAAACTTCTTAAGGACTTTTACGATTCTTTGGTTTTTTTAATACTTGAGATTCTGTGTTTAGGTCTTTCTTATTTTAAGGTCTAATGCTTTAAAGGTTTTTACATATATAGAAATATCAAATAAAGTATTTGGCCTGTGCTTTTTTACTCAATTTCTCTTTGGTATAGTTGGTTGGAAATCTAGTTGGACACAGTTTCTATAAATTCAAAGTTAAAACGTCGGTCTCTCCTAATTTAGATACAAACTAAATAGTTAATTTGTTAATAGAATTAGGTATGAGCAGAAATTATCAACATAATTAAAGATATGTTTGGAATTAAGTTTGGAATAATAAGCATGATTTATTAGGTTACATATTATTAACGTTAAAATCGAATCGATTAATTTGCAAAAATCTTAAGACCCCTTTGTATTCAATGGGGAAATATTTTTTTAGGAATTATTGTTTTTTGTTTTCGTCAATAATTCTCATAATGGGCCAAGTTACAACCTCTACTGAAAACTAAGAAGATTATCTTTAAAGCTACGCCGTAGCCGTCGTAGCACATAAGTTATACTTTCAGTATATTATAATATCTCATAAAATGTCAACAACTTTTATCTGTCTAACCAAACCTCTTGCCTCTACAAAGTGCGAATCACAAAATCGATAATAATATCGATTACACGATTACTCGAGTGCTCACTCGATTCAAGGGCTCAGGGCTTTGTTTCCTTACCTTTTGTTGTTCCCTATTCGCATCTGATAACATTTGACTTGAACTTCAAGATCGAGATAAGCGAATTTTATTGTTTCAAGTATCGTGAAATGAAGTTATTTTTATTTGACGTTGAGGGTAGCTTTTGTTTTGTGTTTGTGAGCGAATGTGTACTCTATTGTTTAGGGAATAGAGTGTAGTTTTAGTTTGGTTAGGGTTTTATTGCTAGCTGATGGTCGTGAGTGAAATCATAGTATTTTTTTACAAAAGTCATCAACTATGTTAGGTCGCACTGTTTTTCTTCTACACTATCCAATATTTATACATGAAATAATTAAACTATTAAACACGTTACATCGTAAATATTGAGAATTCTCTATCTCATTTTAACTTAGTTTCCAAAGATTGAAAACTGATTTGGTTTATCATAATCAAAAGCATAGTTTTGTTTTCGATATGAATTAACTTAATACTCTACCTGTTCGAGAAAAAAGCTTTTTATAGATAAATGATGGATTAATTATCTAAAATAAATAGAATATTATCCATTCCACCCAATGAACCTTAAAAACAATATTCACCATTACAAGTATACCAAAATTAAACTAATCATACATTACCATTTAACAAACCAATTTCAACCTCAGGTCTCGAAGACCAAATTCAGGAATTTGCAACACAAATTCACGGTGACATATTTGTGACCGCGACGTATCTATCCATGCGGTCAGTTGACACCCGGATACCCGAAATCCGCCATGTTGGAATATGTTTGATTTATCTTAGAAATTAAATTGGAAACTTAGTTTATGTTAACAGCGTGTGTCGAGTATGTATTTCGATTTATTTAAACAAACGCTAATAAAATACATGAAAATTGGTTTATAAATTTAGTTCAAAAAATGTATACCTATGTAACCATGTAATGATGTAACAGATAGATTTAAACTAAATAATTCTTTATATAATATATCTTACTACATAATATTATACTTATAAGTTATAAATAATCTAGTTGAGAAAACCGTATTTCAAATGGGCACAGAATAATAACTAGTAGCTACATGTGCCATGATAATAGTTTTTTTTCCTACTAGAAATACTGGCCAAGTTTAAGTTGGACTCACACACCGAGGGTTCCGTATAAACTTGTTAGAAAAGCTATAGTAATGTTATTTATTTGTCAATGTAAGTACAAATTATGTATTTTTACTCATATTCTTTTGATTTACTAGTTCAAGCCGGTCTTTTCGACTTGTTTGGAAATACCTCCGCTGCCTGTACCGTCTTGCAAAAAACATTTTATATAAAATACTTCTCTATATATCTATTTATTTACTTATTTACACTTTAAAATCATATCTATTTAGAAACATGGTTCAAAATACAATATTTCCGAGAAGTTACTTGATATACTTCTTGTAGCTATTCTAATACTTATCAAAAAGAATTAGAATCCAAATACATAAAGGTCGCTTTTCATTACTCTTTTTGTTTATTATACATTATTTTACACTACAAAAAAGGAATTGATCCCACGTCCTTGCAAGCAATGGTCACCAATTGATCCCAACTACTGTTTATGACAGGCCAATTGTAAAACCACAAATAATAACAGTGTTTAGTAAGCATTATTTGTGAAATTGTTTTCGCGTACGCCTACAGCAATGAGTTGTTATTAGGATATTTGGGGCTCGAAATTGGCCGATTTCACACGTTGTAATTATTGGGTTGAGATAGTTTTTTGTAGAGAATGAGTGGTTTTTGGTAGCTATAGTTTGTTTTTGTTTAACAGATATATTATGATCTTTTATGTATTTGATGTAAGTGTGATTTGTTAGGTATGTACCTAACAGTAGTGGGGTTTGGAAGATTGAAAATGTATTTTATTTGGAAATTACATAAAAACTATTAAATTTAGAAGTGATCGATACTAGTTTTAAAATATAAACGTGTTCGTTATCTACCGTTTTAGAATCTGCGAAACGATCATTCATTGTTTTAACTTTTACATAAGAACTTTGAAAGCTCAAACCTAGGATGGAAAAAATGTGTAGAAATTGAAGACAAAGCAGAATAGTTTTTATTCTTGTTACCTTTTTATTTTGTCAAGAAAACATTAGTTTATTTTATAAACTTTAGCTCGAAATCAGGCCATGTGCATATAGACGCGTAAAAAAAGAACATTTCTTTGATGAAATAATATTTCACAATATAAATGGCAGTAATGAGAGAAATTCAAAAGGCTGAAATGTATCGCCAACTAGAATAAACTTAAAAGTATACAAAATCTTGGTGTCTAATGAGCATAATCAAAAGGGACAAGGAAGGCGCGAGAACGGAAGGGCTCAGGGCTGACAATGACTGAACTGGCCGCGGGCGTACACTAATTGTCTAAGTGCATAATGAACTTGTTTGTGACAACCCTATCTTGCACACTGTAGAACTGAAATTGAACCTTATTTAAACTATATTAAGGTCGAATGTCACTTGTATCGTGGACATGCAAAACTATGTGTTATAAGAGGCAGTTACGCAAATTAGGGTTGTAAATTCGTTACTTTAAAGTTGCAATTTGCATACATTATTTATTGGTGAAATGTCATCTTGCCACCCTCCACATGTGTACCTATGTTTTAAAGTCGAGTTAATTAGAAAGTTAGTTCGCAAAAATCACAAGTTCGCGTGAAGTTTGTAATGAACTTTTATAAGTTGTAATGAGGTACCTACTGTAGTTTCACGACTTCCTATATTCCATAGACGGAGTATTTTCTCTATGTTGTTTCTGTAGCGATCTTTTTAATTTTATTGCCTGTCACACGAGGCAGGTTGTTGAATTTTTGAAGTGAAACTTCTTTATCGAGGTTAGAAAAAAATGTAGTGTAACATTTTTTCGTTACGCGTAACATTTTTCCGTTACGCGCCATCTTTTTCTTATCCCTACCACTCGTGATTCGACGTATTTCTGTAAAGTTGCATATAGTAAATTATTTTTTGAAAACTAAGGTCATAAAGAAGTTTCACTACTTACGTGTGTACACGCACACATTTTTTTTATGAGTGAAATCAAACATATTTGTTTTTGTTTTTAGATTATAATATAAGTATGTAGTAGGTATTAGGTAATGATAGGTACCTAATACGATATTTATTGTAACTTGTCTGAAAAATTAGTATGTACATGTAATAATATGAAAGTAGGTAGGTATACCTACATTCGAATGCAAAATATAAACACCAATCAAATCTGCATAATTCATGTTTTTCAGTCAATATTAATAACAAGGTGCTGACAGAATAACAGCGTTACAGCCTCAGCTGTAACATTCTTGCTGAGTCAGTATTATTCCCTTTCCCTGAGGTGATACAGATATAATATAATATTATTACGTCTTCACATATTGTTTTACCCAGTTATACCTTGTTTTTTAAGTTATAAGTATTTTCTGTTATTTAATGTACTGTATCATTTTTTGGGAATAAATGTGTTTCTATTCTATTCTATTCTATTCAATGCTTCATTAGGTAAAATCTTATGTCATAAGATGCTATTTAATGCGATTATATAAAACAATTATTTTACAGATCCCAAAAAAAAGGCGGCAAGATGAATAAAGACAACAGATTATAATATCGATTTTAACAAACAATACCTTACCAATTGTTTAAACTTTGTTTAAACAATAGTAATAATCTAAACTGTCATTTTGACAGTTACCGTTATTTTTGGCGCACAAACAATTATTTATTGCGGTTATAAGCGTCCATTGTTTTTGAATTTAGAACGTTTCTATATGGACAATTATCTTTCGTCTATTGTTTCTGGTAATTTGTTTAGTTTTATGGATTTTTCTGATGAGGGTGTTTTTTGACGAAGCTCAAATATCTACCTTCGCAATTTTAAACATCACGCTTTTTAAGAAAATGCTTTGACGTATCATAGGGACAATAAAAAAACAATAAGAGAGAATTTTGACAAAATAATAAGAGCGAGATATTATTAGATATAGTATCTATTATATTATCTGTGGTATAGATTACTTATAACACACGAAAAAGAAATTAAAACATTGTCTTCAAACGTGTCAGCAAAAAGAAATAATGATTGTATATTCATTCAATGCTTATTTAGATTCAAATAATTACTGACTGCGGACTACGGAAATTATAAGTTTAAGAAAGGCGATTTAGCTCTGTCCGTCTGTCATTCGTTCTTATCCTATCACTTTTAAATTAATTAAAAGCCAATATCAACCACAACATAAACAATGTTCCCCCAAGTAATATAGTAAAAGCATAACGTACAAAATAACATTATATCTCATATAAATGAGCACCGCACCTAATTACTTACACTACAATGCTGGAGGGCGTCTATGAGCCACAATTATATATTTCCCTCTCTTTCCAACTATATGGTGTGTGAGCGAGAGGCAAAATGAAAAGCTAGTTAGTTTTTCGCTCAGTTCGCGTTGAGAACAATGCAAGTCGCAGCCTTATTCGCTCTATCTTCCTATTTTAATTTATTCAAATTTCCCTTGACACCTCAGTCGACATATTATCATTAAAGTATTTTTCAAGCCCCCAGCGGACAGTGGCATGGCGGTAACTGTAGTTTAACTGGAGGTTTAAATAAAGATCAAGTAATCTAGTGATAGGTTATAAATTATAATATGCCTTTTTGTACTTTTGATTTGTATTAGGATTAAAAAAATCTGGTTCAAGGAAGATCAAAGAAACAGATGTGATGCATCATGCAAGTCTCAGAATACTTAATGGTAGCTAACACAGTTGCAGACTCTTGAACTTGGTAGAGCCAACTCGATTCAATGTAATAAACTATTCGGTTCTGCTCTTTATCTATGTTTTCACCACAGTCACGTTAGATTTCGTAGACGCAAGACTTGCGCAAGACAACTATTACAAACTACTACCTACATACAAACACCATTACATTTATTGTAAGCTCTACGCTCTACGCTATATATTCCCGTCCGATTAGGGCCCTTCTGGCCTCCTCCACTCAAGCGACAGCTCAAGCCGAGGTTCGTGGTCCCCGTCAAGGGGGGACGCCCTTGTGCATGTCGCTACCAGGGTGAACCTTCAGTTCACCCCCGCGTCCGCGTTAAAATGTAGAAGCCCTTCTGGCTAACATTGAGAAACACCACACAAAAAAAAAAAAAAAAAAAATACGCTATATATTATGTCAGTTACCTGCCTATTAAAGCTAAAAAATATAAAACCAGTCATGCAGTTTAAAAAAAGCAGATCATTATTGAAGAATTTTTGATCTAAACGACCGTTTAACCCTAACCTAACCGTCGTTTAGCACAAACAGCCCCACGCATTATTTTTCAGCTAGAATGGCTCCAGTGGCTCCAATGATAACACGTCGTAGGGTAATCTCAATAATGTCGCATTGTCTGCGCCGCATTTTTTATATTATCCAATTATCTTAATGCAGATGTGGGAAATGTGCTGTAGTGGTCTGGGCGGCTTTAAGAGTATATAGAATAGTATATATGCTAATAATAATCATTCATATTATGCATACTAGCTGTGCACCTCGGCTTCGTGTGTCGGGTGGAAGATTGGTACAGTACCAACTCAGAAACCGTAGGCTTAGATATACTTTGATGTATGTAGATCGTCATGATAAAATGCATAGTTTACGATTCTATTGAGGTTTAAACGACATACAGACAAACATTAATTTCTATAGGTATAACGATGTAGGTACTTGGGTGTGCAGATGTAGGTATTATTAAGCTATTTGTGTGTCAGATATTATTTAAGTAGAAAGTTTATTGTTAGTTTTCGTTTTAGTAATTTAGATCTGTGGCTTATGAATAATGTATTGAGTTGGTATTAATTTTGACGTAGGTAGAGTTAAAACCGAGTTTTTACGTGCAATGTACGGTGAGTTTTTTGTCTCTTCTATTGCATATATAAATCATATTATATGTAAAAAATATTTAATGTGAAAACATATTTTAATTTCTTTCTAGAAATATAAAGAGAAAAGTGATTTAATTTGATCCATTGGAATCGTCTCTTCTAAAAACTACTGATTTCTCAATAAGTTTTCGTTTCAAATTAGAATTTACATGAATATTGGATGGATATTATAAACAAACAGCATATTATTAATTTATCCTTGCGTAAAGAAAAAGTATCTATTAGTAGTACCTAATCTGATTATGAGTAGTTTTCAAAATGATCGAGAGATACTCGATCCATAAGGTCTAGTTCCAAAGCACTCCGGTAGATGGCGCAAGCTGTATCATTTTTAGAAGCTGTTACTAAAATCGTTGGTAGGTAGGTAAGTATAATAATAATTTAATATTAGGTATTAAATATATCTATTCAGTATTTCTGAAAATGTTTTTTTTTTTGATCGAGTTAAAATAGCATTCATTGTTTCTAAAAAGTTATTATTTAACTGTTTCTCAATAACAAAAGCTCTTTAATTTTTATAATACTTTTAAAGCAATCTGTCTTTGTTCATTTAAGACTGCAATAAAATTAATATTTTTATGATATTTGTAGTTAGCGGCACACGACTCAGTAATTACCTATGTGATTATGTTTTATTGTTGTTTTTTTTATTTATTTTTTTAACAAAGAGCTTGCGACATTCAGGTATTGAAGACTTTTATAATGTTTTTAAATGGCTTTTTATCGTTTTAGTTTGAGAGAGATTTATTTCAATAATATTTTATTAATGTCATTTTACTTTTTAATGTATCATTAGATCGAACGAAAACTAAAATAAAATATAAATAAACGATAGGTAATAATTATGACTGGTAGAGTGAGTATAGGTATAGTAGATATGATTTTTTTTCGTAAGGTGGGTTATCTAGTATCTATCTTCTTACCTTAATAAAAATGTTATCTATCTTACCTTAATAAAAATGTTAATGAATAATTTTCCTTGAAGCATCCTATGGTTTGCTCATTTGATAAAATTTCGTTTGTAACTTATGAGAGAGTACCTATTATTACAAAATTTGTCAATTTTTTGACCGAAGTAAAATAACACATTATTTGACGTAATGGTAAGGAAGCTATTTGAAAGAATCATAATAATGTAGGTAGTACCTAATAATCAATAATAGATAATCTATCGAAATAACAAAATTTAGAGAAAACTGTTCAGTAAATATTCTCGATAGGTAGAGCAACTAGGTTTTTTTAACACGGATTTGAAGTGAAACTTCTTTAGGCGCGTTGAGTGTAAAATTTCAAGGTCGCGTCATGGCAATACCGTCACGTCATAACCTTAGCAACACGTCATGCAACGAACGAACGAAACGAGTATTTAGTTATCTTGAAATCTAAAGAAGTTTCACTTCTGACACGTGTGCTCGACACACACGCTCTCTTTTGTACAAGAGCAATAACACAACTATTTAACTTAAATCACAAGGAAAATAAAATGACACCAGACAAGCTTGAGTTTTTATTGCATAACATAAAAATTTTGCACAATCAAAAACAATTATCACAATACCTTTAAATTGCTTTGTCGTGTGCCGCCATTTTAGACAATACAGCGAACATTATTAGGCAAGGATACTTTTTATAACTTTCGTAATTGTTACACGTAATGATTTACACTTTTTGTAATCTGTGGAAAAGAATTCGAGTTTTAATTTTTTTATCTGTATGTAAACATTTAGAATCTTAGAGTATATATACTATCTATAGAGTGCGAACAACCAAGTGGGAACAGTAGGCACAGGTGGGAACAACACGACGCTCCCGCCGCGAGCGCTCGCAGTCGTGGTTGAGTGCTCACGAAGTGCGTTGCTCTGGATTTTTTTCATATTTACGAATAAAAGTGGTGAAATGTGCAGTTCTATCTTGCAAAAACGATACTAGAAAATACACAAAATTGAAATCCACTATCACATTTCATCAGTAAGTCGATTGTTATACATAATTTTATGAAAATAAATCTAGCATCGCGGGGGTGAAGAGTAGGTGGGAGGCGGACACGCGCAGGCTCGCTCGCGCGCCTCACTGCCGCCACGTGATCGTAGTGATGTGACCTGACCAACGCTGTACTCGATATAAAGTTTACTAGAAGAACTATATTTTAACAAATTATTTATTTAACTTTAAAATTAAAACTCTTTTAAAAATGTATTATAAATAAATTTGTGGTGTGTTTTGTACGATACACTTTCTAAATTATGAATGCGAATGTATTATAGTGTAAATGTAAAGTATGTAATGTTACGATATATTTTCTGAACCGCTAAATTGATTTTGAAGATTTTGATAGTAGAATGGATAAAATTAAATAAAGAAATTATTAATATTATTTATTATATTATCATTTTAAATTATTAATTATTCCTTAATATTTTTTACCATTTTTCAAACATTATTATTATTGTTTGATTTATTATTAATAAATAGCACTAAACCCGATCCTTTATTTTATTAACTTTATTATTTAAAAAGTACTCACGTTTTTCTTATATTCCAATCAAACATATTTTTTTAAAGTACTTATAATTAATACAAGAAAATTTCTTATATAATATTTAATATTCAAATGGAATAAACAAACTTTATTCAGTTGGTAAACAAATTTAAAATTACATATTTATACTTTATTCATATATTTTTCCTTTAATAACTTATTGAACATAAAATTTACTTATGATACATATTTATTTACATAACTTATCGATAGTTTAACACGCAATTGATATCTACCCATCCCTATTTGTCACACACACATCTATATAGTATCTATAGCTCATCTGCCTACGATGCGCACTATGCAATTTATGCAATACACTCGCTCTATACTATTGTAATATATACTCTAAGTTTAGAATGTTATGAAATAAAAAAAGAACGAATGTTATTCGAATTTCAAATGTTATTGTAGATTACCATATTTCGCGCCAATACAATAAAAATAATAACATACCAAGCTCATCATACGTGACCTTAGAGTATATATACTATCTATAGAGTGCGAACAACCAAGTGGGAACAGTAGGCACAGGTGGGAACAACACGACGCTCCCGTCGCGAGCGCTCGCAGTCGTGGTTGAGTGCTCACGAAGTGCGTTGCTCTGGATTTTTTTTATATTTACGGATAAACATGGTGAAATGTGCAGTTCTATCTTGCAAAAACGATACTAGAAAATACACAAAATTGAAATCCACTATCACATTTCATCAGTAAGTCGATTGTTATACTTATTTTTATGAAAATAAATCTAGCATCGCGGGGGTGAAGGGTAGGTGGGAGGCGGACACGCGCAGGCTCGCTCGCGCGCCTCACTGCCGTCACGTGATCGTAGTGATGTGACCTGACCAACGCTGTACTCGATATAAAGTTTACTAGAAGAACTATATTTTAACAAATTATTTATTTAACTTTAAAATTAAAACTCTTTTAAAAATGTATTATAAATAAATTTGTGGTGTGTTTTGTATGATACACTTTCTAATATTATGAATGCGAATGTATTATAGTGTAAATGTAAAGTATGTAATGTTACGATATATTTTCTGAACCGCTAAATTGATTTTGAAGATTTTGATAGTAGAATGGATAAAATTAAATAAAAAAATTATTAATATTATTTATTATATTATCATTTTAAATTATTGATTATTCCTTAATATTTTTTACCATTTTTAAAACATTATTATTATTGTTTGATTTATTATTAAAGAAATAGCACTAAACCCGATCTTTTATTTTATTAACTTTATTATTTAAAAAGTACTCACGTTTTTCTGATATTCCAATTAAACATATTTTTTTAAAGTACTTATAATTAATACAAGAAAATTTCTTATATAATATTTAATATTCAAATGGAATAAACAAACTTTATTCAGTTGGTAAACAAATAAAAAAATTACATATTTATACTTTATTCATATATTTTTCCTTTAATAACTTATTGAACATAAAATTTACTTATGATACATATTTATTTACATAAATTATCGATAGTTCAACACGCAATTGATACCTACCCATCCCTATTTGTCACACACACATCTATATAGTATCTATAGCTCATCTGCCTACGATCCGCACTAGGCAATTTGTGCAATACACTCGCTCTATACTATTGTAATATATACTCTAAGTACGTGACGTACTGGTTGGCATATTTTTTTATTTGCAAAAAAAAAAAAAACAATTTTCGCTTTACAATAAATAAAAAAACGCTGCTATCAAAATATTCACTCTACCAAAGAAAGCAATGATATTTGATACATAGTTTTATTTCTAGATGGCGCCACTAGTATTATAAGTGAAAAATATAATACCTACGTAGGTATTATTGTGTTCTTATAATTTTAACATGATGAAGTAAGTAGGTACTTTCCTTCTTGCAAAAAAATATAATAGCGTTTTAAAGGGACAAAATATTATTTGTAAACAAAAAACAATGTAAAAGAATTAGGTAGGTACCTACCTACTAGGTTTATTTTTTTTAAACTCGTATGTTACCGTGTAGGTATATTACCGGACCTCCATTTTTATTACTCTACTACTTAAAATAATATCAGCAGTTTTAGAATAAATTACCATTTTAAACATAAAGCCTCATAAGGAAAATGAATACAAATGATATCAATTTACCATTTCCCATATAAATAAGACGGTAAAATCTTTGAGAGCGACAAATAATTCAAAGAACGCTTGTACGAAGGTACCATAAAATGGAATGAGAAATATAACTTAGATTTATAATTATTTTATTGCACTATTAAAAGCACGCTTCGTGGAACGCTTAGCGAACAATAGATTAGGATGCTGTTTCGCAAAACCCTTACCTTTTAAACCCTATTTCCATCCTATAAAGCTCAATTTTCTATAACAAGATATGATACTTAAGTGCTTTTAGAGTTGTAGTGTTCTATATTTAAGACATGGTAGTTACGACGTTTTGGTTTGAAAACAGTTTCGAATATTTTTATGGTCCTCGATCCGTTATTGTTTTAGCAGAAACAGCACTGTTAGCTTTTAAGTTACGGGATTTATTACTTTTCAAGAAGGTACATATTTTAATTATTTGTGTATCTGCTGGCTCTATATTTATACTAATATTATGAAGAGTTTGTTTGTTTGTTTGAACACGCTAATCTCAGGAACTACAGGTCCGATTGGAAAAATTATCTCGGTGTTAGATAGATATCGAGGAAGACTATAGGCAATAGGTATATCATCACGCTAAGACCAACAGGAGCGGAGCAATGCGGGTGAAACCGCGCGGCACAGCTAGTTTTTTATAAAGCTAAACATAACTATGGAAGTTACTTACCTACTTCTAGAGATCGTTTGATTGTGTAGTACCTACTAGGTAGTTTAGAAATAGTTTGGTATTAATGATTGGCTCTTCATGATTATGATTGGAATACAATAGGTACTTAACAATATTTTCTTATAGATATACCTACGTTACTTTTATAAAGAAAAGCTCTACAACAATGCGAATATTAATATGTCTGCCTATCTGTCTATCACACCTAAAGAACTAAACAAAATTATTTTTAATATAAGCTGAGTTTGGAGAAATCACAAATGTAGGTTTTACTTACCCCTAAAGGGTAGAAAAAAGTGATGAAAGTTTTTGATCAATGTTTTTACGTGGTTGAAATATTATGTAAATGTCTTATTAGATTAATTTCTAACTGGAACGCATAGCAGTGAATCTCCTAAATTTATATAGGTAGGTATGTTGAAAATATTATTTAGGTATCGATATTTTCATTACTGGTTTCGAATCCGTGTCATTTCTTAAGTATAGGGAGCCTTAACCAATCAGCCACTACAACTGAAGAATTGTTAACTTTTTCATAAATACATTTTCTTTATATAATAGATAGGTACCTAGGTACCTAGGCATATAATATGAACCTAAATCCTTATCAACTCCTCTAATCAAAAGACGTAAGTTTGATGTAGAGTTTCTGTGTCAATGCACAGTCAATCTCAATATTGGGAAGTGGGAAATAAACATAACATTTCATTTACCTAACGTAACAAATTTAATTATTAAGATATCTGCGAGCTTTCTTATTTAGGTACATACCTAGGTACCTAGAGCCAAACTTGTAAATTTTTGTTTCTGTTTGTTTAATTTAATAATAAATGATATCTACCTATCTACTGTGTTGTTGCTAAGTAACAAGTATAGTTGCTAGGTACAATAAAAATATATAAATTATAAGTATTCAATATAAATATTTGTATTATAATCTCGCTGTTATAAATTGAAAGCATTTACTTAAAAGCTTTATTGTATACAATCGTTGAGTAAACCAAAGCTCTACCTATAAATAGTTTCATTTAATCACCCGTAACATTATAATACGTAATGCAATCCATACAACAATAGGCAAACATGTTAGACGCCGCCATTTATCGACAAGCAGCGCAAATCCCAAAATAAAGTATTACATTAAAAACATCCATTGCGTTTCATAAACTTCAATAAGTAGCAATAAAAAGGTCTTCGATTGAAGCACTAAAGAAACTTCGGGACGAAGTGTGAAGCAAAGCTCGCTGTATTCCAGCGGTTATATCATGCATAAGTCGCGTCGATGTGCCTCGCCAGCTGGCGGCGAGCGAGAGGCCCGTGCGAGAGGGACGGCGCGCGAGGTGGGGCGCCGCCGCCATTGGCCGCGTGCCGCCCCAAGCCGCGCCCGCCGGCCGATACCCGCGCGGCCGCCGCGCTCTCTCGTCAGTCTACCGTTCGACTTCGACGCGAAACAATCGCCTTCTCAGTGCCCATTCACCTTTGTGCCATACAGCCCATGCTATAGTGCTCAACATGTCCACACTCAGCCATCACCCGTACGCGTTCTCGATGCACCCGGGCATGCTCCCGGAGTACCCGAGCGCTCCACAGCCGCTGCCGGCCTCGTCGCCACAGTCGGAAGGCCACATCAAGCGACCGATGAACGCTTTCATGGTCTGGTCGAGACTGCAGCGCCGACAGATCGCAAAGGACAACCCCAAGATGCACAACTCAGAAATTTCTAAACGGCTAGGAGCCGAGTGGAAGCTGTTGACGGAGATGCAGAAGAGACCGTTTATCGATGAAGCGAAACGTCTGCGCGCTCTACACATGAAGGAGCACCCTGACTACAAATACAGGCCGCGCAGGAAGCCAAAACCGCCAACACCCGGCGGCGCACCCGGCGCTGGCGCATTCCCGAGCTTTCCTTTGCCTTACTTCGCGGGACCAGCTCCGTCCGTTGGCCATCTCGATGCGCTATCTTACTCCGCAGTGCCACCGTACTTCCCACATCAATTGGACCACCTACAGTTCTCAAAATTGATGGCACCGTCCGCCGAGAAGATGCCGACGGCGTCGTCAGCGGCGGCCGTGGTGTCGTCGTTCTACTCGTCGCTGTACACGACGCCGACGGGCCCGCCGAAGCCGTTCTCGTCCCCGCTGTTCCCGCAGTATGGCGCGCCGGGCTCGCCCGTGTCGCCCGCCACGCCGACGCAGCACAGCCCGCACGACGACCAGCTGCGGCGGCCCGTGTCCGTGATCTATTGAAGGCCGGTGCACCTTCCCTGAACCGAGTGTCATCAGTGAAGCGATAGACTATTCGAGAACACTATTTATTGTTTTCTAGTTAAGCTTAGTTCAAGTGCGACTCATATCAAGTGTTGTAAATACGTTGGAATCGTAGCCCCGTTAGAGGTAACGGTTTTATTTATGTAGCTGTGATTTTTGTTTCGACGCATTCGTACGTAGATTAGTAACAGTTTCGTCAGCTCAGTGAGATCGGTACCAAAAAGAGATTAATCTTGTAGGTGTCTATAGTGAGCCTTAAGACTGACGACGCCCGAGTTTCTTGTCACTCTAGCATTCCTTTGTTAAGTTTTATTGTTTTAAGATCTTCAGTGGGGTCTAATGGATAAGCTGTACATTATTTATTGAGACCAGTTTAATTGTGAAGAATTTATTTGTATAATAGTTGATTGTATAAGTGAATACCGTCTGTAAATATTAGTGTTAAATCTAAATCGATGTCATTACCAACGATGTATTATAGAGTAAAAACTTTGTTAACGCCATAAAATAAACTAAATTGTTTTTATTTTATACATTTTGTTTTCTTTCCCCGACCGTAAAAAGGTTCTATTTTGTTAAAAGTATTTGGGACTTTTTAAATTGCTTTACACTTTTTATTCAATTTATTTTTGAGATAGAGTTGCCTATAATTATGGCCAATACTCTACCTGTAATATACTTACCTTAATATTGAATAACACTTTGGTGTGTAGTTACAAAAAGAACATACCTACCTACCAGCCATATCATTAAAGATTTTTGAGATTTGAATGAAATGGATCTTTGAATTATTATTTTGATAATAAAAATTAATATCCATAATTATTAAAAAAAGTTAATAGAACAACATTATTTACTTATTTTAAAATATTTCAATACCTACGAAGCTTCTGTTTAATTTAATTGAGATAATAATAGTTATTTTTCTTTCGTTGGAATTAATAAAAGTGCAGGTTATCTGACGCCTTAGATCATTATCCGACGCAAATAAATTGCATTTCAACTCGATGGTAAAAATTTAATAGATACAAATTACAATGAGGTGTATTGTATTTATAACAAAATAATTTTGAAACATTCACAAAACTTTGGAATTACCTAGTAGGTAGGTAATTTGAGATTATTAAATTATTATTTACCAAGACTGTCTAGGTATGAAAGAGTCTGCTAGAGTCTTATATTTTCACAAGTTTATTATAGGTAGTACCTAGTACCTAGTACCTACCTACTAGGTACCTATCATGGATTTTTCTAAATACTATTTTTAATTATAATCATTTTATAATAGGACCTACGGACCAGCAACCACTATTTAATAAAATTTCACTACTTCAGTTATTATAAAATAGGTATACCTAAGTAGAGCTGATCTTATATTATAAAATTGAGAACTTGCCGGCGTTTCGACAGAATTAAAATTAAACAGAATTTAACTCTACACTGAAATCGGTCCAATCGTTTTGTAGTACCTATCATGGGGGCGAACATAATTTTGATAAATTAATTAAACATAGAGTAAAATAACTAGTGAAATAAGTTTAAGTAATAACATTTTGACACCGATTAATAAAGGTACGTTTGATCTGAGGCGGATATAATTTTGTATATTTAATATAAAAAAATGTACCTTCCTACCTATTTATGTTTGTGTGTTTGTTTTATTGCACCGGTAGAGGGCGATAGGAAGCCAAAATATACTTGTAGGTATTACGCGCTGTTACAAAAATTCTTGTTTCTTTATTTTGAAAATTACTGTTCATCTATTTATGTAATTTCTGTATAGCTATAGACACAATTATAAATTACAATTATTTGAGACTTATCCTTATATATGTAACTGTAATATGTCGAAATTGATAATGAACAGGTAGCGAAAGACCGAATAAAATACAGGAGCTTTTTCTTTTATGAAGAACTTTTAATAGTTATTCTTATAATTTGTTTTTTTTCGTCTGCAGTCAAAATAATAAATTCTCGGTAAAATAAAATTTATAAAAATCTGGAAGGTACCTAGGTAATTTTTGATCATAGGCGAAGAACAATCACTACATAAAACAATGTCCCTTTGTATGCTGCAATCTTTAAAACTACGTAACGGATTTTGATGCGGTTTTTTTATAGATAGAGTGATTCAATTTCCTATTTTGTTATTGGTATATAATTTATTAGGTTTGAGACAAAGCGAAGCCGCGGGCGGTAAGCTAGTAAACAATAAACGTAACAACTGTCTTTACCAAAGTTACCTATAGAGTCGGTAAAGATAGAGCTTACCTATGTCGTAAATTGTTCAAGTATTTTATAGCTTAATGCCAACAAACAAAAATATTTCCCCCCCAAAAATATGTATACTATAAATACCTACATACCTAATCTAACAACCATTTTGTCAAATGATTTTTTTATTCAACACAAATATCAATTCGGAGCAGTAGCTTGAAATACACGCGTTCAAAAAAACAATATTAATTACCTACTTTTTTTTTGTGGTGGAGAAATCTTCCAAAGATACCCACGGCCCCCGGGGAAGGAGCCGTGGGTTATGTCGGATTCTTACCGACTAAAACCCCACTGTGTTCCGTCGAGCCGCTTTAATGATGGGGCCGCGGGTATTGATTAGAATTCTTCCGCGACAATATTACCTACTTACTTATTTATTACTTAAAAGATAAACCAGTTAAGTTACAATTCCATAGTCGTTTTAATAATTATTAAATAAAACAATGTACCTACTATACCTAAAGCTAAGTTCCCTGGTCCCTGTCGATTAGTTGACGGTCGCCGGGGGCTCTGCCATGACACGGGATTCAATTTAATAATTACGACCCCTTTCTTCCGGTGGGGGTTGCCTTTTATTTTAGTACTTCACACTGGTGGCTAGGGAATACGCGATTTTGTTTTTTATGAAGTTATTTATAATATTAATTTATAAAGAATAGAAAAGTTTGATCACGAGGCAGGATTCGAACCCGCGGCTTCGTCATAAAGCATTTGAATGCCATAAATGATAAAACACAAAATATCAAACAACAATATCATTTTATAAAAAAAAAAAATAATTAGGTGTCTAAACCGTTGGTTTAATAGTATAAGTTTTAGTATGGTTTAGTTCCATCATTTGATACTAGATGACGCTAGTTGTAGAAGCTGTGTTTTTGAATCGCGCTTGTGTTATTCTTTTGTAACTAGATATAAGCAAAATGGTACTGTAGTTCCGCAACCCTCTCAAATATACGGTCAGAGCGTTTTTGAGTGTTTTATTTCCGACTCTGGCTAGTATGTACTACATTGCTGGTGGTACATAAATTTGGTCCTTCGAGCCGGATACTGGAGACCAGGTGGTGACGTCAGCGGCTATTGGTGGGAGCGAGAGGAAGAGCAACCGGGACGTCAGCAGCCATTGGAGGGAGCGAGAGAGAAGCAACCGGGACTTCAGCGGCCATCGGAGCGAGCGAGAGGTAGAACAACCGTGACGTCAACGGCCTGCGGAGCGAGCGAGAGGTACAACATCCGTGACGTCAGCGGCCAGCGGAGCGAGTGAGAGGTACAACATCCGTGACGTCAGCGGGCAGCGGAGCGAGCGAGAGGGAGGACATCCGTGACGTCAGCGGGCAGCGGAGCGAGCGAGAGGGAGGACATCCGTGACGTCAGCGGGCAGCGGAGCGAGCGAGAGGGAGGACACCCGGGACGTCAGCGGCCAGTGGAGCGAGCGAGAGGGAGAACATCCGTGACGTCAACCGACTCCGGAGTACAGGTGCGAGGGAGAAGGACTACCAAGTAGTGAGTGAAGTGAAACAGTGAGTACTTTGAAGATTAATTAATTAATCAAAATTGGACCTTAAGTCCAAGAAAATAAGTGAAGTGACGGGGAATCCATGCCCAAATTGAATTAGAGTTACTTTAAAACACTTAGAATATTTTCAATGTTTACATTGACTTAGTTTTTTAACGAAGATTTGGACTTAGAATATTTTCAATGTTTACATTGACTTAGTTTTTTCACGAAGATTTATGGACTTAGAATATTTCAATGTTTATATTGACTTAGTCTTTGCTCGTTGTATTGAATAGACACTTGTAAAATTTTGTAAAAGAATTTACCACTTAAAATATTTTAGAGTTGAGGAGACAGTTTATACATGTGAGTTAGTTTGTTTTATATGCAATTTAAATATTAAGTTAAATTTATTTATTTCAAATAAGTTTGAGAATATAAAGTCTATTTATCTTATTGTTGTTCGGAAGTCTCTGAATATTATAATGGAAGTATTTAATAGAATTCAAGAAAATAGTAAGGAGCTTATCTCTAAGGGTAAAGTAAATTTTAAAAAATCCCCTAAGGAAAGAATTACTGTTTCGTATGTTGAAACTCGTTTGGAATCATTAGAAAATCAGTGGCAATCATTTTGCGATACTCATCGCCAAATTATTAGCGAGATATCTAAGAGGGAGTTAGAATCTTCTAGCTATATTAAAAATTGTATATATGATGAGACCGAAGTACTTTATGTAGATTACAAAACGGAATTGAAAGATGCTTTGAATGAATTAAAGGGTAATAGTCGGTCCGGGGTAAAATCAAGTGATTCCAGAGAGTATCAAGAAAAATGTGTCATAAAATTACCAGAAATTTCTTTACCTAAATTTTCCGGAAAATACACAGAATGGCCTACTTTTAGAGATCTTTTTGTATCTTTAATACACAATAACCATAAATTAGATGATGTACAAAAATTACATTATTTAAAGGGACACTTATTGGGAGAACCGGAACAGCTCCTCAGACATACAGCAGACCAACCGATAAAAACTACACGGCTTCCTGGACTCAGCTAGTCAACCGTTATGACAACAAAAAGTATTTGTCAAACAATATCCTTCAACGTTTCATGAGCCAAAAAGTATTGCATCATGAATCGTCATGGGCGATTAGAGAATTATTAGATAGTATGAACGAATGCTTAAGTGCTCTAAGTAACCTAGGAATTGATATTACTAGTTGGGACACAATCGTCATTTATATAATGAGTCACAAATTGGACCCTGAGTCCAGGAAGCAGTGGGAGTCCAAGGCAAATGATTGCGAAGACCTACCAACCTTGACTCTGTTTAGAGAATTTTTGGAGCATAAGTTTAGGTCATTAGAGTTTTTAGATACTAAGTCAGTAAACGTAAAAAATCCTCGTTTTAGTCCCAAAGTACTTTATGTGAACAATACTTTGACGAATAGTGTTGAATCGGGTCAGTCTTATGTGGCGAAGTGTCCGTATTGCAAAGGGGCAACTCATAAATTATATAATTGTAAGGAGTTTGCGAAGTCGGACTATGATGTGAGACATAAATTTATACAAAATAGTCGCTTATGTTTTAATTGTTTTGGTAGCAACCACTCCGTATTTTCCTGTCGCCAATCCACCAGATGTAAGGTTTGTAAGCGTAAACACCATTCATTGCTTCACCCCGAAGAGTCTAAAAATGTTGAGTCCCATCCAAAGAATGTGGTTGTTTCTTCAGCAACCACATCTGAACGCGATGTTGTGACGTGTTTCTCGAATGTCCATAGTCAGGTTCTTTTGGCTACTGCAGTTGTGGAAGCGGAGTCGAATACAGGTAAGGCTTACTTTAATTTGCGATGCTTATTGGATCAAGGCTCAATGGTTTCTCTCATCACAGAATCCACGGTTCAAGCTCTTGGGCTAAAGAAAATTCCAAATAAGGTTCGTATTTCTGGAGTAGGAGGTCAGGAAGATTCTTTAGCGTCAAGATCTATGGTAGAAGTAAAAATCAGATCAATTTATAATCCCAAGTTTACCATGGTCGTTCAAGCGCACGTTCTCGGTAAGCTTACATCTTTTCTTCCATCAAGGAGTCAATGTGCAGTTGTGGCCAGAGCTTTCGCACTTGCAATTGGCTGATCCAAAATATGAAGTCCCAAACAAAATTGATCTGTTGCTTGGAGCGGAGGTGTATGCCCAGGTACTGGAGGACGGCATGATAAAAGGTCCCCCTGGATGTCCGTTAGCACAGAAAACGCATTTAGGGTGGATATTATCTGGGCACATTCAATCAGAAATATTAGATTCTGAAACGCACCAACAACCGAGAGTGATCGTCAGCATGCACGCTGGATGCAATGAAGATGAACTACTAAAAAGGTTCTGGGAAATAGAAGCAGAGCCATGTTTGGCAAGCCATAAAATAATGACAATCGAAGAAAAGGCGTGTGAAGATATTTTTGAGAGGACAACTAAGAGAGACAGGGAGGGAAGATATATTGTCGACTTACCTTTCCGCCCCGAAGAGAAGCATGAATTTGGAGATACGCGAAGTGTAGCGGTGCAAAGGCTAAGGAGTTTAGAGAAAAGATTTAAGAACATCGAACTGAAGAATAATTATACGCAAGTGTTGAAGGAATATTTATTGCTGGGTCATATGGAAAAGGTACAGGAAGACTCGGAAGAGACGCGGAGACGTTCGGTATGGTTACCGCATCATGCAGTAGTCAGACCAGACAAAAGCACTACTAAGACGCGAGTAGTATTCAATGCGTCAGATAGAAGTGCTAATGGTATTTCGTTAAATGATACCCTGATGGTTGGGCCAAGACTACAACCAGAATTACGTCATATAATCATGAGATGGCGTCTCCACCCGATATGCCTAATAGCCGACATCATAAAAATGTATAGGCAAGTAAAGCTGAAAAGGGAGCATACAGATTATCACCGAATTGTGTGGAGAGACGACAATAATGAAATCCAAGATTATCGTCTACTTACCGTTACCTTTGGCACTTCCAGTGCACCTTATTTAGCTGTCAAAGCTCTCCAACAGGTAGCAGTCGATGAGGGTGGGAGCTACCCCCTAGCTGCTGCAAAACTAAAAACAGACTTTTACATGGATGATCTGTTAACCGGGTGTGATTCTGAAAAAGAAGCATTACGATTATATGAAGAAATGAATGAATTGTTAAGTAAAGGAGGTTTTAAGCTACAGAAATGGAGTAGTAATAGCATGGAGGTAATGGAAGGTTTTGAAGGAAATATAGAACAGGACAGGGAACTTAAGGAGGATGACGTGACTAAAGTAGTAGGTCTCTTTTGGAATCGCCGTACCGATGACTTTAGTTATAGAGTTCAGTTTTTATCAGCGTCGCTTCCTGCAACCAAAAGAGAAATTATATCAGAAATTTGTCGACTGTACGATCCTCTTGGTTGGATCGCTCCATGCATCATCACTGCAAAAATATTTATACAAAAATTATGGATGACTGGATTTGGATGGGATGATAAATTACCGTCTGAACTTATTAGTGAATGGATAACTTACCGTGAGGAATTATTTCAGCTAACAAATTTCCAAATACCGCGATGGGTGCAAACCCGAAGCAAAGATACAGTTGTGGAGTTACATGGGTTTAGCGACGCTTCACATGCCGCCTATGCTGCTGTGGTTTATATTCGTTGCATTTCTGAAGATAAACAAATTAAAACTCATCTGGTAGCTGCAAAAACTAAAGTTGCCCCGATCAAGCAAATCTCCTTACCTCGACTGGAACTCTGCGGTGCGATGTTGGTAACTAAATTATTAGTTGAAGTAGCTGAAGTTTTGAACATACCAATTTCACAGTTGCATGCTTGGACAGATTCCACCATCGTCCTGGCGTGGCTTAGTGACCATCCCAGTCGGTGGAAAACATTCATAGCCAACCGGACTTCTGAAATTCTAAATCATTTAGAACCTTGTAAGTGGTCGTATATACAGTCCAAAGAAAATCCCGCTGACTGCGCGTCACGTGGAATACTACCTTCTGAGCTAGTTGATAATAATTTGTGGAAGTACGGTCCGGATTGGTTAAGTAAGATTGATATTCAGTATGGTAAACCGCTTTCCATATGCACTAAAACTGACCTGGAAGAAAGAAAGGTTAAAGTACATGCTGCAACTAAGGAGAACTGTGAAGATATAGATATATTTTTAAAATTTTCATCTTTTACGAAGCTGGTGAGAGTAGTCGCCTACTGCAGAAGATTCCTGAAATTGAAGGATCCCGTTGAAACTCGTACGAAATTTCTACCTTACCTTTCAGCTGAAGAGCTCCGAGATGCCACCATGTGTTGTATCCGTCAGCATCAGCTTACCTGGTACCCTGAAGAAATGAAGAATCTGAAACAGAAAAACATCATTAAAAAGAGTAAAATTGACAATTTAAATCCATTAATAGATGAATTAGGAATTATGAGGGTCGGAGGAAGGATAGAAAATTCTTACCTGAAGGATAGCAGCAAACATCCGATGATTATAAACGGTGACTCCTGCTTGGCGAAGTTGATTATAGCCGATGCTCACGCCAACACCATGCACGGAGGTCTCCAGCTGACTATCAACTACGTACGTTCAACGTATTGGATCACCAAATTGAAAAATCTTGTACGATTTCACATACACAAATGCGTTAGATGCATAAGAAACGCGGCGAAGTTTAAAACTCAATTGATGGGCCAGCTGCCTGCCTGCCGAGTTACACCTCAAAAACCGTTTTTATACTCCGGTGTTGATTACGCTGGTCCCATTAATATTCGCGTTTCGAAGGGTCGTGGCCATAAATCCTATAAAGGATATATTTGTCTCTTTGTTTGCATGGCCACAAGAGCCGTTCATATAGAAGCAGTATCCGATCTTACTTCAGAAGGTTTTTTGGCAGCTTTCAAACGTTTTGTTGCTAGACGAGGTCGTTGTATTCAGTTGTGGAGTGACAACGGCACCAATTTTGTAGGTGCTTCTAAGGAGTTGCGGAATTTGTTTGCAATTGAGAAATCCCAAATGCCAGTTGACATTGCATCATCACTGGCTAACAATGGTACAGAGTGGCGCTTTATTCCTCCTCATGCTCCAAATTTCGGTGGAGTGTGGGAAGCAGGCATAAAGAGCACTAAACATCATCTGCGTCGCGTAATCGGCGATTCTACTCTTACTTATGAAGAGCTGGCGACGGTCTTGGTGCAAATTGAGGCGTGTCTCAATTCGCGACCATTGTCCGTGGCTAGCTCCGACTCAGGTGATCCCAACCCGTTAACACCGGGTCATTTTTTAATAGGGGAGCCATTGATTATGGCTCCGGATAATAATTTTGAATACGAGAAAATTTCCAATTTGCGTCGTTGGCAGTTAACCCAAAGGATGGTCCAGCATTTTTGGAAGCGTTGGTCCCAAGAGTGTCTAACCCAATTTTTTCAAAGGTACAAGTGGAAAGGCAAGGTTCCCGATATCAAGGTAGGAGACGTGGTCTTAGTTAAGGAGGACAATTTGCCTCCTGCGAAATGGATGTACGGATTGGTGGTAAAATTACATCCGGGTAATGATAAGGTGACACGTGTTGTCACATTGAGATATAGGGGTTCTCACATACAAAGACCGACTTCGAAACTATGTGTGTTGCCCGTTAGAGAAACATAAATGTAAAAAAGAAAATATATATGTATTATGTTAGACGTACATAAGTAAAGAATAATTGTTACTTTAAAGAGATGTATGTATTTGCTTCTATGTATTACTGTATTTTTTGCACACTTGTATTTTTTGTATTGTGAAGGACTATTCGTCCTTGGCGGGCGGTATGTCTAAACCGTTGGTTTAATAGTATAAGTTTTAGTATGGTTTAGTTCCATCATTTGATACTAGATGACGCTAGTTGTAGAAGCTGTGTTTTTGAATCGCGCTTGTGTTATTCTTTTGTAACTAGATATAAGCAAAATGGTACTGTAGTTCCGCAACCCTCTCAAATATACGGTCAGAGCGTTTTTGAGTGTTTTATTTCCGACTCTGGCTAGTATGTACTACATTGCTGGTGGTACATTAGGTACCTACTAGGTTTACAAAAAATATGTATTGATTATCGTATAATTGATCTTAAAGGAATAAAAAAATTTCCCAATTATAAAGTTTATTCGGAAATTTGTAAAGAATATAAAAAAAAAAAAACTTGAACAAACAAAAAAAAAAGTGTAAGAATATTTGGGTTAGAGTGAAATCCTAAACACAAAATTAATAACAACGCTGTTTATGTTCAATTCTATTGTTTTCCTTATCATAATAACACATCTTTATAATCATTGTTTAGCTTTAATACACACAAACCAGATTACTTTAAGATAATCTGTATTTATCTAATTTAATCTAAGGTAATTTTCAATTACAAGCTACTGTTTAAACTATTGTCTTTTATTTAAATGTCGTTCTGCCTATCTACAAGATCAAATTTAGCTGCGTGCTATGTTCCGAATATTATACAAACCAAGTACCTACCAACCTATTTATATTTTACCGCCTTGGTATATAGTGGTTGACGCGTCACCGTGTGAGCGTAGTAGATCATGGGTTCGATTCCCGGTGGAGGCGAAGAAAAAAATGTCTCAGTCTGGCAGGACACAGAAGGCTGATCACCTACTTGTCCCTAAAGAAAATCGATCAGTGAAACAGATGTATGCATAATCCATCTGCCCCTTACCCCACCAGGGGACGTGGGACTTTGCTTTTGTACTTGTGACCCACCTAACTAAACATTTTGTTACTTCCTTATGCTATGTCTTCCTACGTAATACGATGATTTTTTCATGATAAATAAAGGTGGATACCGAATAAACACGTAGGAAGGTATTACCTACTCATTCATGTTTTAAATGTTGATTTTTACCTTATTTTTTTGTATAAAAAGTTCTACTTAGATTCGTATTTAACCTACGTTCTATTTCTATAAATCTAAAAAAAAATTATGTTAGTTTTGGAAGCGAAACAATATCCTTACAAATAAGTGAAAAAAAAAATAGAAATTAGGACGCTCATTTCGTGGCCCAACCAAGGAACTCAACTTTTGAATTAATCATTAGTTCGTTAGGTCATTGTTAGGAATTAGACTTTGAAAGGTTTTCGGCGATTTCTTCAATTTGCCGAGTGGATTTGTCTGTTTTGAAATTAAGCTATTGTTCCCGCAACGAGACTGCAAAGTTGGGGATAAGTTGTAAATAACATTAATATTTATTGAAATGAGGTCTCGAGGTTTAAAAGAAGTAACTCGTCTTGGAGTTAATAATAATGTACTGTTTGAATTTAGATAGGTATTTCTTAATGTAGGTAACTCTATTTGATTGTTTGGTGGGCTCCTACGCCAGCCCCCCTAGACAAGTGGCTTTCGTTTAGCGTAACGTTTGATAGAATAGATTATGAATGTATATAATGTAATGATAATGAATGACATAAGCTGTAGATAAATGTATCGACAGCTTACGTCAATCTCATACATTCATAATCTATTCTATCAAACGTTACGCTAATAGAAAGCCACTTCTCTAGGGGGGCAGATCCGTGTTACGGTTTATGATAAATTTGGTTAGGTACATCTTGAGGATCTTTGCGGAAGAAAAATAAAAGATATAACTACATGTACCTTATAAATTAGAGGCAGTATAAGTATATAATTCAGTTCAAGCTCTTTATATTTTTAAAAGAGAATATGTTTTAAATAATGAATAGGTAGGGACATATTACGAATACAAACAGAATATGTATGTTATAACAGTGAACAATGTACATAAAAACTCAATGATTAACATAATATTATAAGCATGCATGCACTTACAATCTCAAACGCTTTTCACAGTAAAAACCAAAAAGACTACATACAACAACCCCCCCTCCAATTTACCGCCTCAATACCGGCCCAATGATTAATGATAGAAAATGATCACAAAGACCCTGTCAAGATTAATTAAAACCACTGTTCCCTAAATAGTTAGTTAGCCACAGAAGCCTTCAAAAGACTTAAAACCTATTGACATCTTACAAAACTGTTGATTCGCTAATTCAGCTTTTGTTTGGTGTATTTACGAGTAACTTACCTATAATATTAACAAGCTTCATTCATTGCTTTATCTAACCTTTCAAATAAAAATATCATCATTGGATATGATGAATCCATTTAAAATCGTAACTTATATTCGTAACGTTCTTATATTTAAACCGGCTCATCACCTACCATCATCATCATCATCATCATCATCAGTCCATTATGTTCCATTATGTATCTACTATCTAAGAACCTAAATCGGAAAATTGTTCATCTAGTTTTATATTTACAGAACCGCTACAACACACAAAAATCTGTCAATTCGTTTCGGAGGAGTTTATTTACAAACATTCAGATTATAATGACGTAAAAGATCTTTGATGTTAGTCAATTTAAAGTCGGTAGCAAATGTGGGTGTATGACCCCATTTGAGAAAAAGCAAAACTCGACTGCACACAAACTCCCACGTTTGTTTATATTGCAAGTTTTAATGTTTTATCTATACTAATATTATAAAGCTGAAGAGTTTGTTTGTTTGTTTGTTTGTTTGTTTGAACGCGCTAATCTCGGGAACTACTGGTCCGATTTGAAAAATTCTTTCGGTGTTAGACAGCTCATTTATCGAGGAAGGTTATAGGCTATATATCATCACGCTCCGACCAACAGGGGTGGAGCCACGGGGGTGAAACCGCGCGGAGCAGCTAGTACCTATGATATAAGAATTAATTTTAATTTATGGTAAAAATAACATTTGCTGTTATACTTTATTACGTTAAGCAAGATAAAAAGATATAAGTCATTATTTAACATCAAAACTTAGCGTTAGGTTACCTACAAACATAAACAATTTATCAAAGACAATTCATATTGTAGAGAAGTGCGGTTATAGGCTCCTGAAAAAGGTCCAGACTTACATAGATACAAGAACACACAAAACAAAAATATCCGCATCAAAATCTGTTACGTAGTTTTATAGATTTAAGCATACATAGGGACAGAGAAAACGACTTTGTTATAAACTATGTAGTGATTCACAAAAATCGATTCCAAACTTACCATACCTACTGACCCAAATTATGGAACTATTTGACCGACAAATACTCAGATCAGATATTATAATATAATCGATCCCACTCCCAGGTCACCAGTCACCATCAATCGAATTAAAATGAAGTCGCTATAAACCTCAAAGATTTCCAAACGCATAACATATTGTAATTTATTTTGTACGAGGGATTACTACCCTTCAGTAACAAGAAAGGAATATCTATTATACACATATACAAATAACGTTTTATTCATTTTATTGTGTATTTTCTCGCATTGGAAACCCTTACGACGTAATACTATTGATTTTATAAGCACTTTGTGCTGAAACTTTTGAGTTGCGAGTGGGTGATATGTGAATGTTATTTATTGTGAATAATTATATTGGTAGAATTGAGGTTTTAAAAAATACGGAAAAAATCGTTATGCTACATTTTTGCACGGAGGTCGCTATAGTAACACTTAGACAAACTTTGTGTTAAAATCCTCACGTCTTTCTGTTAATGCTTTTTACAATCGACATATAAATTAATAAATTAGTGTTCTTACAAATAAGAATTAGACAAAATTAACTCCAGCTCGAATAATAATATCTTTATGAGCACGTATAATGTTAATACGCTACATTGTTGTCTTAAAAACATCGTGACCAAATTTTGACAGAGATATATGAACGAGCCGATACACTAGAATAATTAAAAGGTAATTCACGCCAACAAAGCCGTTATACCGACAAACAACAAAGAACTATTAGGCTATTGCTATTATCTATAGAGCTGGCAATAAAAATCGCGAACGTATGTATTGGCGCTACAACTATAGCATGCAAATTCGGACCATATGCATTCCAATTACGATCTACATTCAATCAAGTTTCATGCAGTCCATTAAATTAACCACTAGAGCAAAATTAAACCTTATCTCCGTCTATTTTGGGTTGAATCTCGTTCGTATCATCAGTTTTTCGGGTGCTGACCTCAACAAAGTATGAATATATTAATTTGTAGTGGCGAGTATTGTACTGTTTCTATTATTATGTCGCGTAATTGTTAAAGTTCTGTCAGTAACATTGGGTTAATGGTGTTCCGGTGTTTCAATGGTTATTTACCCTTTTAGGATGAAATGTTTCAATGTGTTTCAGATTGTATGGAACTGTAATACACTGCTCGAAGTTCTTTGATAGTTCACAGAGATGGGAAACAATAGCTTTGTGGTTTAAATGATCATGTGCCATCGAGTGGACTTGTGAATTAAGGACCTATATTAAGGACCGCTTAGTACAATGTAACTGATACACTATTGACACATTTATTTAATAATACATATACATAGTACCTATGTAAAGCAGAACACATCAGGAAGCTGTGAATTCGAAATTTCTTTTCTTTATCTTTCGATCTTTGATCCAATTTGGTTGCTGTGAAAGCCAAACAAACATATAGTTACTTGTCATGTGATTTAAAAGATTATAGAGTTCTAGTTGCTGATAATGTTAATTTTTTAACCATGTAAATAAAACATTGATGTTTATCAACCAGCTCGATCATTATTACTTACCTAATTTTAGCACCCTATGTCCTACCATGATACCTATTTTACGTGTGAACTATTTTAACTCTACCAAAGTACAGCTAATAAGGGGATTAACGAATTGTTTAGAGTCACCCGCGCATTACAATTATGTTACAATCCAATAAATTTGCGTAACAATACTGTTTTGGCAATAAAAAACACCACACGTGGTTTCGCGTATAAATGTCAACCGTGTCTTGGGCAATTTATCTTAATAACAATCATTTTTACAGCGTTTCCCCTCTGTGATTAATGATGGATAGATTCCTGAATAATTACGAAGACTTTTAATATTCAAGTGATTCCGTTTATATAGCATTTGCGATTCTATGTCTAGCGGTATAACGTCTATATTGTTTTGATTGTTTAAGATGACCCTTGATGTGGTGTGCATGTGAAAAAGACGTATGTAACAGAGCCGTCTTTAGAGAATACTCACCCCAATTTGTTGCTAAAATAAAGGTTATTTTCAAATGTATTGTGCAAGAATGCCATACAAAAGCGTGAGTACCATTGAATGCAAATCTCAACTGGAGTTTTGAGGGTAGTATGCGTTATTAATTTGTTATAATTGTCCCCCGTATTTGCTCGCATGTGGCATTTTTATTACGAATTAGTCGCAATCATTAATTTTGTTTTTCTTTTCAATGTAAGTGTTTCGAGTGCTCGTATTATTTCATTTGTGTGCGAAATATGTATTATATTTTTACGGAGTTATTGTGGTATCGGTTACAATAGATGTAATGTATGAAGCCACTCGTGTTCCGATCGCCTTTGTTAATAACTGCGGTTAAATAACATCAATGATTTTTAATTGTATACAACGATATTTTGTGTGTTCGCTTATTCATATTTTGTAGTCCATATCCAAGTGATTGTTCAGTAACGATTTATTATTTAGATTATCTGTGTCCAACGTCCATTACCGAATATAACTAAC
Source organism: Colias croceus (assembly GCF_905220415.1). NCBI lineage: Eukaryota > Metazoa > Arthropoda > Insecta > Lepidoptera > Pieridae > Colias > Colias croceus. The sequence goes on from NC_059539.1 coordinate 12,227,997, forward strand.
ATCATCTTCAATCACTTCCAATATTGCTGCGTTAGACAACCTCTGGCTCTACAATCAAGACTATGAAAATGGTTAATATCAAATTAAATTACTACCTACCAAGAAGATGTTAAAAAACATCCTCTGGCTCTATACAGTCTACAATCAAGACTATCCTAGTCCATACTACCACTATTGTGTTAAGAAACAATAACCATTAATAAGAAAAAGAGCTTACTACTATACTACGGCCCAAATTAACATTATTGTGTAAGACGAAAGAGCCTGGGTCCATCTCAATCACTTAATACTTACCATCTCCTAATCTGTACATCACAATCCGACCACGTGCTCGTTTATAGCATAATCGTTAAATTTATTGCAATTTTAACGCGACTCCATAGAAAACACCCTCCGTTCGAGATATTAATTTGCATAGCTATTATTTGGAACCCTCAGCCATATGTAAATTGTTGTTTATTTGTCAAATTGCGTTTGGTCTAAGCTTAACATTACAATATGGTTCTGCGCTGGGGATTGTGTCTCTATAGAGTAGGTACTTGTGTTTTATTGTTTTTGAGTTAAGTTACTACTTACTAATAAATTTGTGCAATTTTATAATTCGTTATTCTGTCTTTAATTAAAGATGTCGTGTCACCTGTGCTATTATTATTCGCAGTGGCTAATTAGTTATTGAGACTATAACCATATGAGATATTATTATTACAGAAAAGACGTATGCGCGCTAATAAATCTGCATCTCTACTTCTTAGTTCAGATGATTTTTTCACTGAACAGGTGTATAAATGTTATAATAATTATTGTAGTATTTATTATTATATCCTACCAAAGACATCAAAATTAAATCAAAAAAATGTTCATACACCTTTACTGTAAGTTTAAAATTGTCTTGGGTAGGTACCTAGATTGACACATTAAACAAAAAAAAAAAAAAAAAACTGTTAAAATGTCGCTTCTTATTCTTCATAGACGAACAGATACCTATAAAGTTATGATAGTTCAATTTACCTTAGCCTAAACGTTTTCCTACCATTCATTATCAGCAATGCTCGATATTAATTGACGAATGTGTACTGGTTTGTGCTTAACGACGACAAATTGTTCCGTGCGGTTTGCCGCCAAGGGCCACTGAAACATTCATTAAATGGGGAGATTTGAGACGTGCTCCTTTACGATATTGGTGATTAAAACATGGATCAGTAGTATGGTATTATTAATCTCTACGTCTTCTTCTTGGGACAGCATATTAGTGTTTGGAAGAAGTGTTCTTCTTCAATAAATATATAAACTATTCAATAAAAAGAAGATTATGCCTTATGAATCAATCTGGTTGGACTTTGGAAGTGCCAGAAACTAAAACGAAGAACGAATTTGTTAATAAAACAACAAAAAATAATCAAACAAAAATTATTTATTAGATAAAATATGGACTTCTCACTCCTAATATAGCTTTTGCTGTGTTTCAGGAGCTTTCCCGATAAATATGATGCTGTATTTGCTGGATGCTGCGAAGACTCTGTATTTTCAAGTACCTACCTAACATCTCATAGTTGGAAGATGCATTCATCAATTGATTGCGTGATAAATTTTAGGGTACTTACTTCTTATGTACAATAACAATTTTTTTTAATATATTGATTGCAATTCACACATCCTCACGTCCAAACCCTCTCACCTTTTCAATTCATTCCTTTGCTTCCCTTCCTCTCTTACAGTCCTCTTGAAAATTATCCTTGTATCATATACCATTGTTCCCAGGTATCCATATTGTTATGATATTAAAAAGATATACCGAGAACATTAAGAGCTATTTATTGGAGTCGTTCGCGCGAAAACTGGCGGTGCGTTCCGGTTCTCAAGTGCTCTATTCATTTCTTTGTGCTGACCAGCCAAGGGAAATTAGACCTTATTCTAAATATATAGAGTTGAATATGATTATGGTTTGTTTTGTAAAGGTCTTTTACGTTATAAGTGGCCGTATCCGTTTTGGTAATGATAATATACCGAAGTGCGGACGTATTTTAAATATAATTCATTGTGCAATCTTATTTTATAATGAAATTAATAAGGATAAGTGGTGTTTCAGTGTTGTTATATTTTAGCGTAAATTGAGTAAATTATGCAATAGATATTGATATTGTTGAATTGTTACGTATTTGCCTTTGATTAGGTACCTACTTACGCTGTAGTGTTCGACATATACTTAATATATATTAGGTATAAAGAGGAAAGGTTTGTAATTATGTATGTATGTATGTATGGTTTTTACGCATAAACTACTGGACCGATTTCAAAAATTCTTTCACCATTAAAAAGCTGCATCTTCTAATAACGCGGGCAAGGCCGCAGGCGGAAAGCTAGTCAACTCTACATAAATATTACGTAGGTATTGTATTAATAGGGAACTTTTAAATAATAATTTTAAATAGGATGCATAAAAATTGATACTAAAAATAGTTATTTTTCTTCTTGATAAAAAAAAACCTAAAAAGCTCTATATGAAAATAAATCAATTTACAGTGATTCATCAGTATAACACATGAATACATCGTAATCGACAACCCCTAAATAGTAAATATACATTAAACGCTTCCATCCCTTGAGACTGGACCAGTGACTTGCTTCTTACACCCTCAGGGATGTTTCACATGAACTGGAAGGTATATTTATTCAACTCGACTTCGTTTAGAAGCGGTTATTAAACGTAAAAATACAGAAAATTTATAATGTAGAGAAAAAGTTGATTTTATTTTACTTAAAAATAATATATAATCCCACTACTTAATATTATAAATGCGAAAGTTTGTGAGGATGTGCTGCATATTCGTTTATTCGTGTTTGTTACTCTTTCACGCAAATACTACTGAACCGATAACAATGAAATTAATCACACATATAGGGATTGGATAAAGACATAGGATAGTTTTATCCCGGAAATCCCACGGGAACGGGAACTATGTGGGTTTTTCTTTGAAAACGCGGGCGAAGCCGCGGGCGGAAAGCTATTAGAATCTAAACGAGATTTATAGATTAAGAAGTTATGTCTTCAGAGATACAGAAACATACATACAAATAAATCTCTTGAGCCATATTATATGACTCAACCCTCAAGCAAAGGGCCATCCATAAGATTAACTGACTACGCAGTGTGCTATGAATAACTTAAGAGCTATTTAAGTATCACGCCTTGCAAATTTAGTAAAAGCAAATTCTGTAGCCTTTGGCCAGTTATTTTCTTTTAAAAGGGATGAGTAGTTTTTATCAGAAAAGAAATTTCATCATCATGTTCTGTTCCCACTGCTAGGTTTGTTTGTCTTTTAAGTTCTTTACAACGACGTTTTCCTTGACCATATGTGCAGATATGTGTAGTTTTTAACCGACTTCAAAAAAAAGGAGGAGATTATCAATTCGGCCGGTATATTTTTTTATGTATGTACACCGATTACTCCGAGGTTTCAGAACCGATTTACGTGATTCTTTTTTTGTTCGATGCGGGATGGTGTCGAATTGGTCCCAAAAAAATTTTATTCGTATAGGCCCAGTAGTTTCCGTTTTTCTTGTCTTACCTTGGTGGATATCTATACTAATATAATAAAGCTGAAGAATTTGTTTGTTTTAACGCGCTAATCTCAGGAACTACGGGTCGGATTTGGAAAAGTATTTCGGTGTTAGATAGCCCATTCATCCAGAAACGCTATGAGCTATATATCATCACGCTAAGAGGAGCCACGCGGGCGAAACCGCGGATCGCAGCTAGTTTTAAATGAGACTTTAATGAATGAAGCTTTAAAAGCTGCGCCACTTCATGCTATTAGTTTATAGCAAAAATTTGTTATATCTACTATAATAAAGAAAAACTCTAGTCTCTAGGTATGCTTTAGCTATAAACACAGTCTAAAAATTTAATATTCATCAGGCCTTTCCTGTAGAGCGTACTAAAGAAATACATATATTTGAAACATAACTTTTTAAAAACATTACTCTCTATTGTTGAATTCAGGTAAATTGATTCTCGAAAATCATTCACAATTCAGAATAGTTAATAGAAGTTACCTATGGCCTATTTACAACGTGTCCAATAATGGAAGTCGAAAAACATTACTTCTTTCGTGCAGTCGGGTAATTCCAAAGCAAAAGGCATTAACCACTGAACATATAGGTACATGGATGATGAAATATAATACGTTCCTGTTGTTGACAACAATAGCGAATGGCCTATTTATAACGTGTCCAATAATCAGAAGTCGAAAAACATTACCTCTTTCGTGCAGTCGGGTAAATTCTAAAGCAAAAGGCATTAACCACTGAACATATAGGTACATGGATGATGGAATATAATACGTTCCTGACTCCTGTATGTTGTTGACAACAAAAGCGTAGGGAGAGGGCCTGGGTTTGAGTCGATCTAAATCAATTTTGTATTAAATTACAAATGTGTGTTTTGGTTTTTAATGCAATGTAATGTGGTGTTTGATTTTTATTTTATTGAGATAATTATTGATTATTGATTTAAAGCTAATTGATTTAAAGGTGTTTATTAATTCCTGGGTTGGATAGAATAAGAGCAATTGACGTCAAATTACTTTGTGAGAAAATAAAAAATACCTTGGCAAATTTAATAAACACCAGCATCATAAGTGGTAAATATCCGACAGAACTTAATAAAGGCATATATTGTTCGTCCTATTCATAAAAATGGTAACAGAAACGATTATGACAAATATAGACCAATAACCATATTACCTACTATTGACAAAATAATAGAAAAGTATATTAGACATTAGTAGCCAAATCTACAGTTTTTATGAACGTAACGATATATTGACAAAAAATCAATACGGATTTCAACCGCATAAAAATACAACACAGCTGCTTTCCACCTTTACAGATAGTCTTTATAAACACCTTGACAGTAAAAAGCATGTCCTAATCGTATTTATTGACTATAGTAAGGCGCTTGACACCTTAAGGCACAGCACACTGATAAAAAATCTAAATGATAGTGGTATTAGAGGAAGTCTCTTGACATGGTGTGAGAATTATCTCCAAGATAGATCATATCAAGTTCGAGTCCTCAATGTTGACAGCTACCCAGTACACGTTACGGAAGGCACGGCACAGGGCTCGGTCCTCGGACCGCTGCACTATCTAACATATGTAAACAGCCTCTCCAATGCATTAAAACAGTGCGAGATCTATCAGTTTGCTGATGATACGTGCCTAGTTTCAACTGGTAATAGTGTAGATGAGGCTCTAACAAAACTTCAAAGTGATTTTGATACTCTCATTAGGTGGTCCCACGACGCAGGATTAGTACTCAATGCTTGCAAAACAAAATTAGTGTACGTTAGTTCAAGTCATAACCGCAGTGCAATTTCACCAAAATTAATAGCGCATAATCATAGTTGCCTACATTCCAAAAAATGTAACGCTATACATGTTTGCTCATGTGACGCTATAGGTCTCGTTAGCAATCACACATATCTTGGCTTAATCATTGACGATCGATTAAATTGGAAAGCTCACATAAACCACGTTTGTGATAAGCTAAGAGCCATATTAGCTAAATTCTCTCTAATCAAATACAAAGTGCCATACAAAACGCTACTGTTACTTTATAAAGCTCTGGTGGAGTCTATAATACTATACGGACTATCAAGCTATGGGAGAACATACAAAACACATCTCGACAGTATTTTTTCACTACAGCTACGTATCCTAAAAGTAATTGTGCCAAGTAATCTAAAAACAACTTACAATGACGACTATAGTAAATTATTCTCTTTTCTAAAAATATTACCTATTCACGAACAAGTTGAATTAGTGTTATTAAAAGAACACTTTTTTACAGATAATATCATCAAAATAAAACACTCTTACTATTCAGCTCGTAGGGCGGACCTCTCAGTTCTACAGTTACCAAGCTATAATAACCTTTATGGAAAGAGAACATTGAACTACGTAATTCCTAACTTAATAAATAGACTACCTAAAACACTCAAAGATACACAAACAAATAAAAATATTAAAATAAAACTAAAAAACTACTATGAACAATTAATTTTTTTTTTTTTTATGCTATAGGATAGCAACCGAGCAGACGCGTCGCCTGGTGTTAAGCGATACACGCCGCCCATAAGCATCCACTCCGCTGGGAAGTGGATGTGTTGCTATCCTTAAAGGGATTTGGAAGGATTTAGGGAGAAGGGGCGAGGATGGGAGGGAATGAGGATAGGGAAGGAGAGGATGGGTAGGGGATGGGAAGGGATGTGGGCCTCCGGACCCCTCACTCACCGTACGGAACGCGACAGTAAACTGTCACTATGGCGCCGATATTCTGTGAGGGTGTGGTACCTTCCCCGGTGCGAGCGTGGCCCAGTTCGTGCCGAAGCATGCTCGACTCCCACTTCCCTAATTATTGAAAAATATTCATAATTACGAACATGTTTAAAAATTATGTATAATATAGGCTAACGCCATAATGTGTGTGTATATGTGTATATATACATAAAATACACACATACAATATCTACTGACGTATTATAATTGTGTAGAAAATTTCATTCAATTTATAAACTAATTAACTGTAAACGAAACACCCTGTGGGTGCAGAGTGCACACCGCAGGCAGTTGCGATAAGACGTAGATCATTCTTTTTTATTCTACCCTCGATTGTTATTTCCTACGATAATTAAATAAAAAATGTATCTAGATGTTGCGAAATATTTTTTGTTAGTGAATGAATGTATGTAATAATGTTGTATTATTGTTTGTCAATATTATCGTATCTTTATTTTGTATATCGACGGCGCTGGCGCGCGGTAAATCTCTAAAGAGATTATGTTTGCGCCAGTTTAACTTATATTTATAATGAATTGTATTATTGTATTGTATAAAAAAAAAATTACTAACTTAAAATATCTGTAATTTATTGTTTGAGTTATACTCAGGAATATAAACAGATTTTATCCCTTAACATGCAAATTAATATTAGGTATTTAGGAAAAATAATCCACGTCAACTTCGAGTATTTTCTAGCCTTAATTAAATCTTTAAAGCTGTTTTGATAAGATTGAGTGACAAACACGTAAACTTTCGCATTTATAAACATAAAAACGCGACATACCGAGAATTTTATCTTATTGTCCAGCATAAAATATTATCCATTCGAGTCGTGTCGGTCCCGATAAATGATTGACAGACAGACAAAGAGCCACTCTTTATGGTCAGCGTCATTTTCTTATCAAAATCAAGATTGTATCAAAAGCATTCATTTTGACATGGTTCCACATATTTTTAACTTGCTTTCACATATGAAAAGTTGGAACTATGTCATATTAATTTAAGTTCGTAGTATTTGTGTATGGTAAATGGTGGTCATTATTCGTATCACTGTAACGACTGTGCCCAATCTGATAAAACTTTTGGACAATGGCAGTGGAATGTCTTAAATTGATTGAGGATTGATATGTTTAGTGCCTATCTTACTTTAAGTTACAACTTACAGTAGCTTTACAATCAAAAGGCCAACTCGGTACTTACCTAGTTACAAACAAAGTACCTAGCTTCATACGTCATTTCATTGATAACATCATCCAGATAACTCTAAAAGCAAACTTTAATATTTATTTTAACAGAAAGTTTAAAAATATAGGTAGGTACTAGGTACTTTTTTAGAATAAATAATTTTTCAATAGTAATAGTAGTACATAGATTTTACTTCCATGGCAGTTATGGGCATATCTCTGTTGGTTTGGTAAGAGTCGGAGCTGATTTACAATGATTTTAAAGCTAATCTGTAACTAAACTTGACCGCCTCCTTGGTAGGTACAGTGGTTGACGCGTGAGCGTAACACCGAGGGGTCCTGGGTTCGATTCCCGGTGGAGACGAAGAAAAAAATGTCTCGGTCTGGTAGGACATAAAAGGCTGATCACCTACTTGTCCCTAAAGAGAATCGATCAGTGGAACAGATGTATACTACTGCCCCTTACCCCACTAGGAGACATGGGACTTCACTTTATCTGTAACTAAACTTGCCATTAGATGGCACTATACCAAAAACTACAGACACAAATATCATTCAATTCGACAATCACGCACAATACGACAAAAGCACGTCAATTGCATGTTATATACCTAAGTAATAGACATTGAGAATCATGTCTGTTAACATTGTGACAAACATATACAAATTGCCTGTAAAGGCTGTTGTGGACACGAAATATGGCTGGTGTAAGGTATGAGCGGAAGCGGGGTTCGAAGTTATGACCGATTAGCGATTAGTCCTAACTGCATAGGTGGGTCCCGGTTGTGCTCATGTTGACATGATATTATTAAAATTAAATTGTAATAGGTAAGTAAGCTACGCATGAATATTGTAGCTTTTTCTTGATGAAATAATTTTTGAAATTGATCAAACAGATTTTGAGTTTATTCGTTAAAAAGAAAGTTTAGTGCAAATCTTTCCTCTATATAATCTAACAGTTAAGTGACTGCTAGAAAAATATTGTACTTAAATTAACAATTACGAGTAATTTACAGTTATTTATAATAAAACACGTGCAAGGCAAAATGAAACGTAAATATTAAAGCAGGAACATTTTTATCATCTCTAACTCCTCAATAAACTTCACTACATAGTATAAAACAAAGTCGCTTTCTCTGTCCCTATGTCCCTTTGTATGCTTAAATCTTTAATATTACGCAACGGATTTTGATGCGGTTTTTTTAATATAATTTATTAGGTTTTAGACAAAGCGGGCGAAGCCGCGGGCGGTAAGTTAGTTAACAATAAAGTACAACATTCAAACAATCATTATTATTTCATTATATAAAAAAGTTCTCTATCATTCTCAAATATACGGAGTTTTACACGCTCCATAAAGTTTACCGAATTCGCAACCTTCTATGACTTGTAACGGTTGCCTATCATTACCAACTACCCACCAGCCAAAACATCAATGTGTCTAATTGCAAATGATGACACTAAAAACTCATATTTTTTCGCGGTAAATATTAAGCAAATAATGGATTAGTATGTCTGTCGGCTTCTTCTTTATATTTTACAATAACATTGTTATCCATAATTTATAGATTCTCTGTAAAGAAGGTTTTATCAATGTCTTTGATTAGCATTCGAAAAACTCAATGAATTTAAATTGTAGGTAATTGAGTTGAATGTACTTACGTATTTTTTGCTTATCAGTTTCCAAAGTCTTTATAAATCTAATCCAGGACAAGTGAATATGCATATAATAATATAGGTATATTATATAAATTACCGTTAAGATATAAATTGATTATAAAAAAGCAACATATTAGTTGTCAAGATGTGCTGCTCATTTTTTTTTCAAGATTAGGATATAAAGAATAATAGGAGAAGATTAGGAAAACTTCATTCTATAAAATAGGAGGAAATGACGTGTCTAGATAATATAAGGAGATTAGCAAATACATCACAAGGATGTTAATTCTTCTCATTATGAGGCTAGAACCGGCGCCATTTGTGAATGATGTGCAAACATCAACTATTATATTTGATAGCTCTACCCCGTAAATAGTACCTGTATTTATTTGAATAAAAAAAGTATTAGATTAAAAAAAGATTAGAGAGATTTACATTCAATTTATGACTTTAAGTCTGTTGAGTTGTTACAACGCCGTGTTTTGATAAAGTTAGCCAATCAGTAAGAAAAAAAGTGACTTGTCCTATTCTGATAAATGGTCAGTCTAACTCAACCAGTAAATTATTCGCAACAAACCAACGCAAAACAAACTGAACGTTTCGAAAGAAATCCTGAAGTGTATTGTAAAGAATAATTACAGCCATTTCAAACATTTTTCACACGTCTCAAAGTAGACAGGCTGTAAATTAGGTTTCAAGTTGTTACTATGAGTGTAGGTTTTAAATCTATAACAATAGAGTTAGCAATTATAGACGTGTCGGAGTTTGAACAAACAGACAGACATATGTTTATAGTATTAGAAAATGAAAGTAAAGGAGTCGTCGTCGCTCCGGCAAGGCGAAGACGCAGGTTCGAATCCCGCCTCGTGATTGATTTTTTTCTATTTATATTACATAAATAATATTATTTTCTGTTAGTAGGTATAGTTTATTTTTTAATTATAAATAGAATGTCCTATTACGACTAAAGGGCTCTTAAGTTGTGAAAGCTTTTGGATATGTCATATGGCACTAAAAAGATGTGCTGCACTTATTCCCTGCGCATGTTTTAATTTTATTTTACATTAATATTATATCAAAAATAAACAAAAGAATTACCTTGAATTTTAGTTAGGTATCTAATATTTTTAAGAATTATTATAGTAGCTAAGGATCTACATTATTTTGTATTTTAATCACCAAAAAACCCAGATAAAAATTGAACAAAATTCGCCATAACACGGCCTTTAATTAATTTAACACTTATAATGCTGCAGGGGACCATAATGACCAGACAATATTTTTGGATCTTATTTTTAATGGGATAAAGGCGTTTATCGCAAATATCCTCGTAACTATAATGGGATATCGTTAATATTATGTGCAAACAAACAGTTAAATATTTTTACGGCAGATCGCTCGTAAAAGTTGATTGAAGTCCAGTTTGATAACTTTGCGACAATGGAATATATTATTAGCCCCTAAACGTGTTATGGGTGTACTTTATTATGATTTAAGTCTAATAAAGGTGGTTTACATTGAGGAAATACTTGGGCAAATTATTTTTGGGATAATAAAAACATTGTATTTAAAAAAAACTATGATGATGATTGTTCCTTTAATTCCTCGTGGAGCATAGGGCCTCAAAAAAAACTATACTACTATACTAAGTCTATAGTGAGCTAAATTTCAGTTATGCAGAAGTACTTTTATTGTCTAGAAATAGTGCGTTAACACTATTTTATGTACTCCAAAGAACAATAAATTCAAGTTTTACTATAAACGAGTATAAATAACGTAATCGACAAAATGACTCTTGATTCCTTTATTTCACGAAATGCAAAGTCATAGTTGGATAATTTAATTCTATTTAAAGAACTCAATGATACAACATGTCACAGTGCCGTCAAAAACATCAAAAACACGTCATAACTGTTTAATATCGGAGTAACCCTACAAATCGATACATATTGTCCAACTATGGGAATTTCAATCAGCCGAAACTTACAACAATAGCCTCCCCTTCGAGATGGTAACTGGTTCCACATAATACGTATTTAAAATACATGTGTCCATATACATTATTGATATTATATGATAGTTTATTTTGGACATTGTGTCTTAGAAGGCATTCTTTCGGTTTATCGCGGAAGGGTTGCGCCGTCACAAAGCGTTCTAAGGATTTTGGTTGAAGTTGTTAGTTCGGGTCATCGCTCGCGATGCGATTTGGGACAACTTTTGACAAGCCCGTCATGTGTCGTTACAGTTGATTGACAAGTTTAGTATGTCTCGATGTTTATTTAACGTATTGTTGGGGAATAATGAGTGCAGGTTTTATTTTTCACAGCGGTTTGGGTAGATCAGCTTAAACTGTAAATGGTATGGTCGAAGTAAGCTTATGGACATAAACATACTCATGTATGCTTCTATATTGATACTGAACTGGCTCCAAGTGTTATAGGTAAAGGAAAAATGTGTGCGTGTACTAGAGTACACACGTAAGAAGTGAAACTTCGTTATGACCTTATTTTTCAAAAAATAATTTACTATATGCAACTTTACAGAAATATGTCGAATCACGCGTGATAGGGATAAGAAAAAGATGGCGCGTAACGGAAAAATGTCACGCGTAACGAAAAAATATTACACAAAAATTTTTTCCAACCCCGATAAAGAAGTTTTTGAATCGTTAAGTTATAGCAGTAAGCTGATAATTAGATATTTAAAAGCTCTACATCTCTATACATATCTATTATTAGCTGAACCAGTGCTCTTACCACAAGAATTAGACCTAAAACATCGTTTACTTTTTAACAGACCTAGACGTTCCCAAAAACGATGAATGGTTTTCAATTTTTAGCACATTTTTAATAATTTATTACCCACTTATGCACTATTAAAATGGACGAAATAACACGCATTAATAATTATTGGTGACATCAATGAAAATATTGGACATAAGTGCTGATTTACACAGGGTCAGTAACTGACTACAAATTCGAGGCAAATCAGTGCTGACCCGAAAAAAAAACCCTGTGTAAACAGATTTGAAGTCAGTACAGAGGCATGAAGTCTAAGTAAACAGTTAAAGTCAAAATTCGGCGCCGAAATTCGGCGCCGCGACTGACTTGTCTACTGACCCTGTGTAAATCAGCACTAATTTCCTAGTATATCGCAAAGAAATATCAAAAGAAAAAAAAAAACATTTGTAAATGATCCAATACATAATTATAGTGTAAATTACACAGTCAGTTTGAACGTGTTAATTCCCAATAGTTCAACTGAACTCGATAATCGTACTAATTCCCAAAAAAGTCCGCTACACAATTCCGTAGCTACTTAATTACCCAAAACAACATCGTTATTTGTTCAGTGGTTTCTAGGAAGACAACGTTATGGTTTACTTGGAGATTCGTTTAGCGGTTTCTGTAAACGAGGATGGGATTGGTGATAATTGGTGGGATAAAGCGTGTTTGATGGGATTCTTTGTTAGTTACAAATGTAGATTATTAGTTAGTTACAAATATAGATTATAAATTATTTTTATTTTGTTATCTTGGCAACGTATACATTTAAATTATGTAAAATAAGAAATTATAAGGTCTAGTAAGTGTAGAGCATAGAATAAATTCTTAATATACTTAAATTATTTCATTAATAAAATTGTTGTTATATTGCTTTTAAAGTAAACAATTAAATAAACTGAATGTATATCTATAAGTTTCTACAAAATATATATAAAAGGAGTGCTTCTAATGAAAATGTAGTCTCGTTTAAAACACCATAAGAATAAAATAACATAACTATTATCTATTTTAGACATTAAATTCAGCACAATATCGATTTTATACCAAAAACATGGCGGTACTTCTGTTGTAGAGCATTTGTAGAGAGATTAAATCTTATTGAAAAAACTTGACATTTCGTACAAAGTTGTTAAGAAAATCATGTATATACGAAGAATTTGAGAGGGCTTCGGTTAAAAGTGTTAATTTGCTCAAATAATGATCATGGACCTACTTAGTGGGCGAGGGACGCTTCTTAGAAGGGCTCTGTTTATGAAAATATAGAACTTCTGTAGTACGCGCTCATGGAACAGGAGTGGGGTGGAGTTGTATTCGTTTTTTATTGTGACTTTTTTATAGGATAAAACGATTAGGAAAGTAAATTTATAAAAGTAGGTATTTCATTTGTAAAATATTTTCAACGCATCGAAATATAAGGTAAAGGCTCCTAATACGGCGGTAGTCAAAATCGCTTCCTAATACGGTGGTATTTCTTTTTTCGAGTTTTATTCCTGTTTTATAAATTTTAAGTACACCAAAACGTAAGCTATTTATTCCAAATTTATTACTCCATGACTTATCTAACGTTTGCAAGTATAGCACATAGACAACACAACAAGATCAATCAATCTGTGTAACGGCATCGACATGAGAGGTGTTTCCATACAAACGCGAAACAACAAAAGTAAGTACACTAATATTTATAAACTAAGTTTTTCGTATTAAAAAGCCGTTCAAGTTTGTATATGTATTGTTTATTGCATTTTCCTACTATTACACTCACTATTTAAATAGCTTGTTTCATATTTGTAAGTCATTTTCTACCCAAAAAATAAGAAATAAAATACCGCCGTAATACGATACAAATTTTATAGATTAATCCTAATACGGTGGCATAACTCCGAAATAGGAAAAATACTGGGCATGTTTAATTGTTTATAACTTTAATTTTATTTACTTATTGAATTAATTCCAAGATTAGTTGGAATAATTATTAATCTGATAAATTAGAAACCATATTCTGCGGTATGTTTTCTTAATTAGAAATCCAGTTAAATATGAAAATGGTTGAGTACAAAATGTTTGTTTCTTAGAAGGGGTAAAAATAGGAAGGTGTATTTTAATGTATCACAAATCATTTATTTTGTATAACTGTTGATTTGAGTTTTACACATCTGAGCCAAAAAACTGTTATCATTTGATTAACGCGAGGTATTTCAACGCGAGGCAAGATTTTAGGATGTGAAGTGTGGGGGGCCGTTCGCGTGACTCGCGCTCCTCGCGCTCCTCGCGTCGTTTGTTTTTCGTAACGTGCGCTATGCCACAGTGTAAAATATATCAAAAGTAAATTGTGATCAATTTTTATTATGTAAGCAATGTAAAAGTGTTTGTGTCAGATTGTAAATATAAAAGTAAGCATTTACAACTTTATAAACTGAGATAAGTAGGTACTAGGAATTTATTAATTAGCACAACATAATTATGGAAGTACTTGGTGTAACTAATAAATATTACTTGCTGCTACCAGTAGAAGCTTAGAGTATTATAATATTAGAATAGTATAGAGCGCGTGTATTGCACAAATTGCTTAGTGCGCATCGAAGGCAGATGAGCTATAGATACTATATAAATGTGTGTGTGACAAATAGGGATGGGTAGGTATCAATTGCGTGTTGAGCTATCGATAAGTTATGTAAATAAATATGTAACATAAGAAAATATATTGTTCAATATGTTATTAAAGGAGAAATGTATGAAGAAAGTATAAATATATGTAATTTTAAATGATAATGTAAAGTCTTCTATTAATTATAAGTAGTTTAAAAAAAATGTATAATTGAAATATCTGAAAAAACGTGTGGACTTCTTAACTATTAAAATTAAGAAAATAAAAGATCGGGTTTAGTACTATTTTTTAATAATAAATCAAATAATAATAGTATTTAATGTTAAATAAAAATAAGAATTAATTAATAATTTAAAATGAAATAATAAACAATATAAATATATATCAATTTTATACCTACCAAAACCTTCAAAAATCAATTTAGCGGTTAAAATATAATATCGTAACATTACATACTTTACATTTACACTATAATACATTCGCATTCATAATATTAGAAAGTGTATGATACAAAACACAACACAAAATTATTTTTAATATATTTTTAAAAGAGTTTTAATATTAAAGTCAAATATTAATATGTTAAAATATAGTTTTTCTTGTAAACTATCGAGTACAGCGTTGGTCAAGTCACATCACTACGATCACGTGGCGGCAGTAAGGTGTGCGAAGGGTGCGCGAGCGATCCTGCGCGTGTCCGCCTCCCACTTCCCCTTGTATTTATTATCTAATATCTATTTATTTAATCAGGCATAGTATGGTGCTGAAACGAGACATAGAAGGAGCGTAAATAAACAGAATGGAAGCAACCTTATAACTCAATAAATAAAGTATATTTTTAAATGTAGTTCCGTTTATAGTAAAAGCCGCTTTGCGTGTTTTATTGTTTCGTCTTTCACATTCGTTACAAAAATTGTGATCGAGTAACGTCTACTGCACTCTTCCTAGTTTATAATGTCAACTAAAAAAAAATGAGACACGAAAAAAATCTCAATCGTCACCTAGGAACGTATAACGTAGAACCTATAATCCCATATAATAATTACCATTCCGTATTCACGGTTTCTGTATTCGAGGCATATATTTTATGGAACATATACCCCGCCAATAAGGAACTTTTACTGTAGTGATTAATAATTATTATAAGTCAATAATCATTATTATTTGACTATTATCAATTATTTTTTAACTAATAATCATTATTGTTTTTTTCCTTAAAATAAACAACTGTAATTAATAATAATACCCCAAAATTATGCAAATAGTACACCAATTATACGTAATAATAATCCATCCTAATATTATAAATGCGAACGTAACTCTGTCTGTCTGTCTGTTACTCAATCACGCCTAAACTACTGAACCAATTTGCATGAAATTTGGTATAGAGATATTTTGATACCCGAAAAAGGGCATAGGCTACCTTTTATTGCGAAATATGTACCACGGGCGAAGCCGGGGCGGACCACTAGTATTATATATATAAAACAAATTATTATAAACTAAACTCTTATTTCACAGTAACGCAGCTTTTATCGTTTTGAAATAAAAGCATACGAGGTGAAACTTTATGACCAACTGATATTTTTATTCTGTGTCATCAAGTAACTACGTTTTTATCATATTACTCAATTTACATACCGTTTCTTATAGTTTACTCTTTTTTTTGATACTGACACTGCTTTCTTCCGAATTTTGTTTGTTTTGTTACCCATTTTCAATAATTTATCGTTACTCAAAACGTTAAATCGAGCGGAGATAATTTGACACAGGTCCTACGTTAGCAAGCGCCTGATCAGGACTGGCGGGGTAGCGGGCAGCGCGGTTTGTAAAGAAAACGCTGGGCAACGTTAAGTTCTGAGATATAATATGTATTTAATAATTACAGGGCTTCAGTAGAAAACCAAAATTTAGCACGTTTTCTGCAGTACATCAAAATACATATCCTTATATAAAAATTATTTCCAAAATCAGAAATTTCATTAATAAATAATTCGTTTTCGATCTTTATTTTAGCCTATTTTTATGATTTTATATGATCGACCAAAATACACGTGGTTGTGTAACAAATTAGCACACTTTTTAGGAAATATCTTGAAGTGTATTGATTATTTTTTCTAGAAGCGTCATATAATTGCAAATACATGAAAAATTTGATCTTGCAAACCAATTTTACTCCGCTTCGCTGAAAGGACTCCCCTTAAGCATTTACATTCTCTTGTTTATCGAATTTTTGATGGGTCAGAATTAGGATTATTAAAAACACGAGTAGTTTTCCTATTACGGTGGTAGATATTTCCAGGTAACTCTGTATTAGGTTATATATGATCTCCTATTACGGCCCTATTTCATAGAACTTAAAATTACCAGATTTAGGGTTGCGTAAATAAATAAGAAGTTTTGTGTCTTTTTTTGTGGATTCTTATTTGATATGCGTGTTTTTTTTCCGATAAAACTAAAAGCATAAATGAAACACATTAAAAGTGAATCAACGTAATCAAACCAATGGTTAATGAATAAAAAACTTACAATTTACTTTACTAACACATTCCTATTATTTAACAAATATTATTTGTACGGAACTTCAATGTATATAATATCTGACCCTCCGTATTAGGAGCCGCCTACCGCAGTATTAGGCTCTGACCAAAATCATACCTCCGTATTAGGGAAAATCGACATGACTATTTAAATATTTTTTTAAAATAAGAAATATTATGAAAATAAACATAGACTCAACAGCAATACAAAATTTAAGTTCCACTTTTAACGATAAAGTGGTTTGGCACCTTTAGAAATACTTACAAATGCTTATTTTTGATACTTACTTTCAAATGTTGCGAAATACCTCCGTATTAGGTGCTTTTACCTTAAAGGCAAAAGTGTAGCTTAGAAGTGTAATTTGATAACTGATAGAATAATAATCTGTTTCTATGTTTCTTCTTATCATAATTCATAAATATCATCAATATTACCTATTTGGGTCTAAATCAAGATTCGTATCGTATTCGCTCGTAAAACCTTTATTTTTAGTAGAAACTAAACACATATAAAAATATTATTTATTTATTTCAATTATTATTCTAAAATAGACCTGATTTTTTTTATCAATTGAAAATCGCCTCCACCCCATCCCCTGTTCGCAAAGAAATGTTCCTGGCACAGTCCATTACTTAAACAAATCCCGGTGTGTGTACATCGTCCACTTTACACCCACGTCCCACGAAGGGCGCAACCCACGGGACGAACTTGTATGTCGCTATATTATTTGTCGTTAGAATTATTATATATATACAACTTATTGTAACAATGAAACAGCTTTCTTTGTATTATTTATTATTTCGTTTTTGTGTCTGTTTTAATAAGAAACTCAAATATTTAATTATTCAATTACACTTCTTCTCGAGATTCAGAAAGCCAGTAGGTAGCTATCTACGGAGAGCTCGACAAGAAACTCCATATTATAATTCTGATATAGGTCACGGTGTGTAAATAAGAAAAATAATGAACAGGCTATATATACGAATTAAACACATTGAGACTCGATTTTAAAAATATTAATTTCAACAGCTTATAAATATTTTTTTCAAACGTGAATTTCAATAGCTTTTCCTCTCTTCCTTATTATCCTTAGCCCTTAGATCGTATTACCTATATCTTTGTTTGTATTACTATGTTATTGAAGTAAATAAACATTATTACTTATTTTTATTAGAATCTAGATGATATATATGATGGGGAGCATTTCGACAGGAAGGCTTTGAAGCTAACCAGCTGATTGTGATCACATCGCGTGTGCTTGTGATATTCTGTGGCTACGTTTTTAACGATCGCGTAAAGGTGCGTCTATAATGTGGCTTACTATTTGTTAATAATACGAAACATAAAGTGAAAATTATAGTTATCGATTAGGTTAAACAGATAGGTGAAGGTGAGCCATGTAACACTATTTTATAATTCCCTGAACAACAGAAGCTCTTGGAATTAACTGTGTAAGTACCTAATTGTGTATGTGATGTAAGATATTATTTGAAGATGTAAGATTCAAGGTCTCAGAAAAAGTCAAAATTTTTGTAAATCAAAAGTGGTGTAAACGATAATTAATAAGTAAATAGCAATGCACCCCGGCTGTCCTTGATGTACACTGTCGAAGATTGGTTGTACCAGCCGAAAAACCCTCGTGGGCTCATGCACAACATATTGCTGAAAAAAACAGGATCAAATGCAAAGTTTACGATTCTATAATGGACATTGGACATACAGACAAACATACATTTTTATATATTTAGAAACATTTTATCCAGCTTTAATGTTAGTCAAAATTAATAAATTATAGCGTATTAAAGCCACATGGACGCATCTTAACCCCACAGTGTGAATGAGTATTCATCTCTGTGTATCAACTCTCAAAAAGGAAATCACGATGTTTTTCTGTCACATATTATGTCATTCTTACTATTAACGTAACAGTTAAATATAACAAGCTGTTTAACAGCTACAGATATGGATTGTGTATTGATTTTATGAATACATTGGATGATAATCTTTTGAAAATTATGTAAGTACCAATACACTAGTACCTTTTGTAGGTTAAGTTTATAGAGATATTGAAGTAAATAATACGAAACCAGACTTACGTCACTTACCTAATACCTAAGTATTTTTCATATAATACCCTGTAGAGGCTATCCTCTGTAAAACTTATCTTCTGAAGGAAGTCGAGTTGAATGGATAAATGTTTGAGTTTGAAATACACAAAATATATTACCTACGTCAGAAAGTACATTACCTCATACATAGAACATTAAATAACAGATCACCCGGCCCTTCACAAAACCGCAAACTTAAAAACTTAATATCCAAATCCCCTAACATTTATTGAGCACTTATGAGTTGTTTGGAAACATACCTCTCACATAAACACACAATCTTTACGATTCCAAGACAATGGCGAATAAATAATACATCTTATAGAAATTTGCACGCTTTCGCAAAGCTGCGAGCACAATTGGCTAGGCTTTTGCCGCGGCTTTGCACGGTTGTAGGTCTCAATATTTTATGCTGGGTGGATTTCGTCACAATATAGCTGCAGTCGGAATGACAATTAAAACAGCATGCAGCTGTTACCACAGATAATGCTACTATCTGCTCCTAAATTTTCCGATAAATATTGGGATGAACAATAGTCGATGACACTTTCATAAAAGTGTCAAGATTTGATGGTTAATTGTCTTTAAGTTATTCCTCTTATTCTCATCAACCATAGAACTTAAGTTTTAATGCATCAGTTAATATTGTGTTACACAATCCATACTAATATTATAAATGCGAAAGTAACTCTGTCTGTCTGTCTGTTACTCAATCACACCTTAACTACTGAACCAATTTGCATGAAATTTGGTATAGAGATACATATTTTGATACCCGAGAAAGGAAATAGGATAGGTTTTATCCCGGAAATCCTACGGGAACGGGTTTTTCTTTGAAAACGCGGGCGAAGCCGCGGGCGGAAAGCTAGTTTAATATAAATCAAGTTCACTGGTACAAAGATATTTTCAGTTACTTAAATAGATGTCGAATGTTGTCTGGATAGCACAGGCAGCGCATTTCCAATACCCGTAGTTTACCGCAAACTATATACAAATGCTAAAACATTTCATAATCTTCTCAGCCGTAAATCTAGAAGGTTCGACAAATATCCATGCGGTTTGGAATACTGGGATTGTTTGAAGATATAATAGTGGCTTCACTCCTCATTGTCAGTTTTATTGGTCCTTTTGCTTTGGAGTTGGTGTATTGATCTGAATCATTGGTAATAGAGTAATAGTGGAAAAGTATTGGTAGACGTTGGTAATGATTCTGTTTCTGGGTGATTACGGGTTAGGGCATTTGTATGAATTTTTTTCTTCAATGCTTTCATAGTAAGAGAAAATAATAGACTGAATCGGTTAATCAGGAACTAAATCTTTTCTTAAACACCACCGTTTGAGACGTCTGTTTTGAATATTTTAGCTGGAAGACCAACTATACACCGACGCGTGAAGTCGCCATTAAAATTCGTTCGTATAATGATAAATTTTTAGTCGATCCATGCACATTGAGGTAATGCCGAGTTAAAAGACACGCGTGAGAAACCTCAGCTTCACGTTCCTTACATCCTAAGTTATAGCTTGGAGCAAGTTTGACGTTGACAAAAGAAGGGACTTCAATGCAACAAAGAACACTCTGAGAGCCACAACTAATTGTCTTCTTGTTTTTGACTTTTTACGAGAAAACCGCATTTTGCCATTGTGATGTCGAAACAAACGAGCAACGGGACGGTACCTCGTAAGGATATTGAAATATTGTCTCGTAAAAATCTTCTTGGAGCCAAATCGTTCAACTTAACCGACTGACGTTTGACGTATGACTTCATTTATCGGACTTCGATATAGTTTTGCAAAGTTCCACCTACAATCCTGGAACTGTATTCCGATCCTTATGACGAACAAGATAAGGTTTAAAATGCTAAAGTTGGATTGAAAGGTTGGGGAGTATAAGTTGTTGTGGAATATGATTTTGAAAGCGTTTCGACCGCAAGGCAATGAGATCGCTCAGTTCTGCAAAACAAAGATTCGGTTTATAGGTGTGTCCGTGATTTACTGGATCAGGTGGTTTGGCGCGTCATGGTGGGAGTGTTATATTTATTTGTATTGGAAATCTTAGAAGATATTAGATATTACAAATATTAACTCCGAAAGCTAAGCAGGATCCCATGACGTGGACCTATTTTATAATGTCGAGCTTAACTAGTATTCCATACCGCCTTTGAGTGAAAGTGACTAGTTATCGGTTTCTCTCTGAAAACACTGTGAAAGGGAATGTCCCATGAATATTTCCATACTCAGCATGTCTTGTTCTTAGACTGTAATTTGACAAGTATTTAAAATTCAAACGGTTTCTAAATAACTCTTTTGTGCATTAATTTGCTTCATAACTTTGATACACATTCAGCCGTACCGTTTTAGTGATTAATTATGAATTTATTAAAACTTTTATCGTGAATTCACAATGCATTATTCCTGTAGGCAAATTTAGACCTTATCTCCAAGGTATTGAATTCAAATTTGCTTGCTACGATATCGGTTTATACGACATTTAGGCGCGTTAAGAAAAGCTCATAAAAGCTTAAGGCCGTGTACGCGGTCCGTGCGCTGTTTGGCTCAAATATGTGATTTTTCAAACCAGATTGCCCATCAACCACTTATCTTACAAACATATGAATTACTAATAATTTTAGGAAATTTTATTGTCTATATAGTTAGTTAAGAGTTGTTTTCAATTAATACAGTATTTGTGAATACCATCAAGATAACTGAGCCGATGATTACTTGATTTCACTTTTAGTGTCAATTTCGAAGCTAAAAATATCTGAAATTGCTGACAGATCTAACACACATTTTTTTTAACTAACTGCAAAAATCCTTATTAAAATAGTTAGTTAAAAGATTTTTTTATTTTGGACTCCTAACTTACGAAATTAAAATCCGAACAATGTGAATTTTTTTAGAAATTATAGTCGACAAAATGATTATTTTCACCAAGATATTTGACTTAGTTGAATATAATTTATACATATTGCAATAAAAGAACGTCTTACTTATAAGATTAAATTTAAAAAATCAACTAAGGTACCACTATTATTTTTCTACAATTTTTTTTAAAGTACTATAAAACACTGCGCGCGACCCGATTAAAATCAGTCGGCAGCGAGCCTTCCCAGAGAGAGGACATGTTGCTCGGCGCTCTCCTGTGGACCTATGCTGTTCATAGTAAAAGGATAGCGAAAGCCGCGATCTATCGTAATAGATCGCGGACATTCTGACTTGCGTTAAATTGAATAAGCCCTCTTAAACTTAGTATTTTTCGCAGGATTTATACCGACAGACCACGGGATTGCATTTTTGTTCGGCTTTTGTGAGAGAACAAGTGCTAGTGAAGTTTCACCCGTTAATTAAAGTAATCATTGTTTTTGAGAATTCAATACTGTCGATATTTCTTTCTTAATTGGGCTTTTCACGAGATTATTGGAATATTTCGTAGTTCGGAATATCGAAGGTGGAGATGGATTTTTTATATTAATATTTATTTAGAAGTATGCACACACACACACACAATAAAAACACAAAATCGTACATATAATTATGAACACCGTCTCTAAAACTTATAAGAGTACGTAGGTTTTTATTTAAAGAGCAACCTTTTCTTCTTATTGGTAAAAAAGAGTTGGTGTGCTTGCTCCTCCTGATGCTGCTCCTTGACGTGACGGTATTGCCAAGACGCGACCTTAAAATTTTAATCTCAACGCGCCTAAAGAAGTTTCACTTCAAATATCATGGATCATAATTTCACAAAGATCATTTAACTAAAAATAACGACACATTATACCTAATAGACTTATAGCTTTTCGCCCGCGTCTTCGCCCGTGTTTTCAAAGGAATCCCGCATAGTTCCCGTTCCCGTGAGATTTCCGGGATAAAACTTATCCTATGTGTTACCCTCTATATGTGTGCTAAATTTCATTATAATCGATTCAGTAAAGCGTGAAAACCATACATACATACAAACCTTTCCTCTTTATAATATTAGTATAGATAAACATCTAAACACAGTGAGTATAAATTCGTTGAAAACCCATCACAACGTATAACATAGCAGCGTTGCTTAACCTGGCACATGCGTGTCCCAAACTCATTTATAACACATGCAAATCGCAGATATCGCAAGAAACACGTAAATTTGCCACCGCTGCAAGCTACACACCTGCTGTGCTTAATGTGATGTGATTCACTAGGTGAATACGATGGGTTTGTTTGGCATATTAGTAAGTATATTTTAGATGTTAGTCAAAAATTTTACGAACTTTGACGTTTTGCTCTAAGGCCTAAGCTCTCATAGTAAATATAAATCCATTAATGGTAAGCCTCTTGTTCGTATAGGTATATAATATCATTGGTGGTAAGTATTCAAAATGTAGTTATTTATTGTGGCTTGGATGTCAATTGGTTCATGGTTCATAGATTATACCAAGCTATTTATTCGTAAAATGTTATTACAATAATTGCTAAAGATTCCATATCTTGATAAAGATAAAGAAGAATACATACTTAATCTTTTTAAGCCTTTACTCATAATAATAAATAAACCACAATTATTTTACAATAAAAAACGCCTTCATTATTTTTAAACTACGCAACACATCAAAAAACACGACACCAACCCCTAAATTATTAGCACTTCATCCCTATCAAATCTCACCCCAAAATATCCAAAAACAGATATGTTCTGGCTTATCAGACCGGCCACAATCCCTGACCCCTTAGTATCAGACCAGTCGAACAAAGCGGGAACAAAACTATAGCCAGCAGGGGTCAAGGTATCTGGACGGTCTAACAATTGTTTCACAGTATAAAATAATACAATAAACACAATCGTTTTGTACACGCCCGTCAGTTTTGATTATGCATAGAGTAAGCGAGGTGTAGAGACTGTTTAACATTAAAATTTGAATAAATTTCAATTTTTTCATTTCAATTTTTCAGTGTATTAGGAGGCAGTAATTGTCTTCACTATTTACGTATGTAGAGTGATCGTATATAGAGTGTAGAGCTACTATGATTATTATGATTATGGCGTTATTTTCATTTTAAAAACTAAATTCGTCGAATGCATGTTTCGTTGCGCTATGTTCAGTGGAACGCATATAAGTTTAGATTTTTAACTAACATGCAATCAGAAATCTTCTCATGTTATAATACTTTTTCTTTTGTATTTTCAGTTAAAAGCAAATTATTTTGACTGAGTAAGCACGTAATAGCTACAACATTAACTGAAACATAAGATATACACTATACAAGTTAATCAAAATACTTTTACAACTTACACCGTAAGCATTATAATTTGCATCAAAAATAATTTTAAAACGTTCTCGTTTAAACTTCTTGAAAATAATAAAAACCTCTGTGCTTCCCTACTCTGTGTCTCAGTTAATATGTTCCCAACAATTGGCCTGTCGGTCCGCGTTAGTGTCTCAAAAGGATTTAATTTTACATTCATGACGTCACACACGCTAATCCTCACCATTGATGTATGGTTCGCAAAAACGTTCCTGAGGTCAGCTGGGACAAATGCACAAACTTTTTTCTTTGTAATTTTTATTTTTGTGAAATGAGCACTTTAGTTTTATAGAGATTTGCTTGCTATAACATATAGAACATATACTGAGTCCTTATAAAAATAATGTGATGATCCTGACTAGTATTATAACATTTGTTTGTATGTTTGAATGCGCTTATCTCGGAAACTACTCGTCCGATTTGAAAAATTTTTTCGGTGTCAGATAGCGCATTTATCGAGGAAAGCTATAAGTAGGTAATATTATCATCTCGCTAAGACCAACAGAAGCGGAACACTGCTGGTCTAAGATATACAAAACATAATATGTCCATCAAAATGCAGCAATTCGGATGTATATGTAAACATAACAAACATTCTAATATATAGAACTGCATAATAAAGTACTACTGTCATAGAATATACACTGTATTATGTGTATTGTGTATTAATTACTGAACTGGCTCCTATTTTGCCAACAGTACTCTGACGCTATCTTATCTCCAAGCTATTCATATGCTATTGTAACACCACCCATCTCCTTTGTGCTTGCTAACTTTGAGTGACATCCCTGTAAGAGTAAGTAGATACTGTAATTGGAAAGGGGCCGTAATTCCGATGGATGTTTAAAAGTGTTAATTGAAGCATATGGTATTTCTCTAGAGGACTGGTAGAATAATGTGGGGGTGTTTGTTTTATTTCATTTACACCCATATGTGCCTCGAAGGACCAAGTATTGAAAATTGTGTAAAACAAAAAAATGTGTGCGTGAGCTAGTGTACACACGTAAGAAGTGAAACTTCTTTATGACCTTATTTTTCAAAAAATAATTTACTATAAGCAACTTTATAGAAATACGTCGATTCACGTGTGGTAGGGATAAGAAAAAGATGGCGCGTAACGGAAAAATGTCACGTGTAACGAAAAAATGTTACACTTAATTTTTTTCCAACCCCGATAAAGAAGTTTCACTTCAATTATAATTAATTATTGTAAGATAATAATAATATATAGAGATTCATAAGTGTATTTCTGATTAAAAGGGAAATTTTGGAATCTAAATGTCGATCGGAGTTCCAGGAAAAATCTCACACAAATAATATCATAATTTGTATCATGCAATGTGTAATATTATCGGAAATACCTGTACTAAATTAAATAGGATATACAAAACGTTTTAATTATGATAATAACCTTGTTATCTATATAAACAATAACACCACAATGTTGCAAGGTAATTCATATAACCAAGACATCAGAACACAATAGATGCTCCGGCCGGGAGTAAGACGTTAGAACAAAGACGCTCATTAATTTTCTGTTTGTGTTCTTTCACAAAGAAGATTCCAAAGGCTGGCCAGTTCTTGCGTTCACAATGGTCACCACCATGTCACTTATATTGTCATACAAATTGTATCGACACGGTATGTCAAGAAATGCGACGACTGAAAGACAGCCTTTGACTGTTTGTTGCGTTATTTGTTTTATTTTGTTGAATTGTTGGAATTAGTTTGTAGGAAATGCTGATATTTTAAGAAGCGTTAGGTTAAATACTATGATGTATAAAGGGTTAGTGTTATTATTGTTGTATGCAATTTTCTATGCGCTACTGCCAAAAAGTAATAAGCATAAACTTTTTACTTTTTAATAGCTGATTATTTCTATAAACATCTTTCTTCGACAATATTTTAATGGTTCATAAATAACAAAATTAGTGACTAAATCATAACATTTGATATGACGGTTCTCAGAGAATTCTTATAGCGGCTAATGGCGACCTCTTGACCTTATTCTGCATGTATTAAAAGAACATCATATAAATGTTAATTTTGAAACAAAATATTTTTATGAACACATAACGTAGTTAATTTGAAGAAAGAAAGTTTGATTTTAAATAATTGTCAATAAAGAGGTCATTACTCAACCTATTAATATTAATGTTATTGTACTAACTACTAGTCAAAAATAAGTGCAAGTGGAGTGTATTTCGAATTTTCTTATTTTTAGTTATATAATTGTAGGCAAATACGTTAATTAGCAGCACGATTTCTTTATTCAATTCACGAGTACCTATTGTACAACTTATTGCACATGTTAAGTAATAAGTTGTACAATAGGTTGTACATTCTATATAGATTAGAGACATTTTAAAACACTCCTGCGTATCGCATCGCATATTTGATGCAATTGAATGCAGTTAATAGATTCTTAATTTCTTCTACACATACAAGTTGTTTAGTTCGCACATCAAAATGATTTACATTACCATTCTCTACATCACGGCACGGTTTTCCCATTTACGTTCTTTAGTTCTACCATTAACATTTAAACCATTCTCTGTCCCATTTATGTCAATTATACTTACGCATTGTCAAAAACAAAACACGTAAGACTACTGCCACGGTAGTTCCAAACTTCAGTTCACAAAGAGACGAAATGCGTGACCACTTCGCTATTTGTCACTTATTGTGAACGCTAGAACAAAATAGTAATACGCCGTCATTTTTTAAAACGGTGGTAATTATTATGAAATGACTTCCAACAAAACGTATTGAAATGGTCGAGTGAATAATTGGTTATGTATTATGCGGTGTTTACTGCTTGATTGGGTTGCTCAAACTCAAACTCAAACATTTATTTATTCAATTAGACTTCTTCTAGAAGCACTTTTGAATCGTCATTACATATTTTTAACATTTACCACCGATTCGGAAAGCAGTATCTACGGAGAAAAACCGTACCGTACCGGTTCTTTGGAGTAACGTCACACATGTTCAGTTTGACTTGATATAGGTACCTAGTAAGTTTTCATAGATTTCAATTAAGTCATTGCTATGTTTATCATTATCTACAACTGCTTTAATAAAGGTTTTTAAGTTAATTGAAAAATCATGTTTTATCATATTAGGTATATGATATCATCATGTGTCATGCTCAAATAAAATGTTTCAACAGTTCTATAACGCTTCCGTTAATAATAACTATGATTTTACATCTATTTGAATACAATTTTACAATGTTTAACTGCTATTTACTCCTTGTTTGAGCAACCAATCTGTTGTAATTATATTTAGCAACCAAAAACATTAAATGAATCAATCGAAAGCGAACTGTGTTTAAAAATGTCAATGAATCGAAGCAAAGTGGTGCAATAATCAAGCGCGTACCCTCGACGTCCCGGCGCGGCCTAACGAAGCTTGAACCGTATTGTTTATACAAGTTGCCATGTATAGGTCCAACCCTCGTGCTGTCGGTTTAAAACACATCATTATACACGCTTTACGACAGTTTAGTAATAGACGGTTCGATTTTGTGGGCTTGCTTGTCTTTTGAAACTGTCGCAGTAACAGTGTAGGTTGTAGAGCTTTTATCAGACGTTCTCATTATGGTATGCGGTACGTTATGAAGTAAATATTGCAAAAGATTTGTAATACTCACCTCTGTGTTTCTAATGTAATTTACAAATGTGATTGGTTTACTGAAAAAGTTATACAAAAATCCAATGAAAGAAACATAACAAAGGCTTAACAATATTATACATCTAACATAATCACTTACAAGAAACCCTAGAAAGTCAACAAAGGGAAAAATGGAAAAGCGATTTTCGACATAAATAAGATGGAATACAGATATTATCTCGGTACGGGGACGATTACACTCAACCCATGTGGGACCTAATCCATTTTGGGGGTGAAAATTCAATCCGATGTCTCGATGGCTCTTCAGTGATTTTTATTTGTTAGGTCATGTATTTGTTTAACAGTCCATGGGGATGAAACACTCGTTTTAATTTCATGACTGGTTTATATTTCGTTTGGATAGACGGGCATAATGAATTGAAGCAACTTTAGGATGCGGATGTTGTGATTGTTATGATATTGCGTTACGTGTTCCATTTGTGAATATAATTAGTATTATTATAAATGTAGAAGAATGTTTAGATGCTACTCATAATCATACAACGTAGTACATTAATTTACATTGAATTGTGAAACTGGAGTAATTTTATCAAGATTTTCACTAGTAGATAGACGTAGTTAGGTATAAGTAGTTATTTAGGATACTTCGAAGAAGAAAAAATTCATTAGGTCGAACAAAATTGTGAGTTTGTTGACTTTCGTTTTATTAAGCAAATAGTACCTACATTATGTTTTGGAAGTAATAAAAAAGTTACAAAAATTTCATGAATACGAACTCAAAAAGTGTAAAACTTTTCCAGAACAATCATTGAAACTCAAAACTTCTCCGCCAATAAATGCCGCTAACGTTTAATTTAACCACAAACAGAGGTAGAAATAATACAATTTTAAACTAATTTATTCACACTCCAATAGATTTATCACCATTATTCCCAACAGATCGTTTCCACGCATCTAATTCCATTCATCGAAAAGCTTATGTAAAATTACTGAACCGTACCAAACATATTGCGTTTAAATTCTATTGTACACTCTAATCCCGTACGAAAGAGATATCCGCCCCCTCTAAGTGCTTGTTTAATTTTATTGGTGAATTAATTGTCCAGTGCTGTAGAGTATAGCAAATAAACTGCAGCTCAAACAGACCGGTTTATGCTCAAGTGTCATCTGCAGAGAGATTCGCGTTAGGGTCTAGAGAGCTTTGTTTAATTAAATTATAATGTTGGCATGACTGGAATACGGCGCGAAATTATGAGATTTCGATTTACGATTCGCAATTCTGTTTTCATTACGTAAGTGTTAATTGAGATTGTTTTTTGTAAAAATCGCTTTAATTAATTTTGTTTACTGATATTCTTTTGCGTTTGTTAGAGATGTTTTCGTAGTGAAATTTACTTCGTCCACAGTTTATGGGGTCACGTGTGAACTTTTAACAAACGAGCAGGTGACAAGTACCGCACACAAGTAGTCTATTATTGCTGTGCATTAACAGAAAATGTCTTCTCATCAACGGTTCATCTAGTTCGGACTTAAAAAATTGCGTTATATCAGTCATCTATGACAATACTTCGTTAACTCTCCGTTGACTTACAGTCACACGAGCACAATGACACAATCACAGTTTAAGTAAAACTGTGCACGGAATTGCAGCCCCTACACCTTAGATCTTAAGACCGTCAATTGTGTGAATAATATAAAAAGATGGTCCAAGGATTGGTCTTGGGGTAACCCCGTGTTTACATATACATATAAATCTTTGAACAATAACAATGAGAACAAACGCTCTCACCTCAGTTATAACTTGTAATATGTTAATTTATATTTAATATAATAAATTCGTGAGTGAATAGGGAATGTCCGGGGACAAGAGATATTGTCGTTGGAATACAATGTTTAAGCAACCTTCAATTGCTTTAATCCATTTTATTGCGTGTCACGAGTAGCTTTTTGTGGCACGATAAAGTACAGTTGTTAAAAAAGTTCATTTTATTAATAGTCTGAAGTTGCTTCAACATAGTCTGTTTAGACGGAAAAATTTTATATGGCAATAAAATACAGATAGTCTGCAATATAATCATGTACTAGATACATTTTCTTTTCTGTGTGTTTTAAATTAAAAAATTATAAATTATCATCTAGTACACGGCTTAACTATCACTTTTCTAACTTATCAATTTCCTTAAACTATTTTTATTACTTAGTCAAAGAGATAAAAATAATATCACATAACTATCTTAAAAACTGCTCCCATTTTTTCCGACCGTACTCCCATCACATTAAACTCTCATACCTGTCCCCTAAATCAAATTTAATTGTCATAGAAAAATCACAGCGCATGTAAATAGGCTAGCCTAGGCGAGATTAGCTCTCTTTGAATAGCTGTAATTAGAAGATTTATATGCAAAGCTCCGTTGTGGTACTTTATAATGGTGAAAAGATGGTGACCATACGCTAATGCTACTTGGAGTGGCCCATTGTAACACCAAATTTGTGGGTCACACCCATAGCAATAGATTTATGACGCGTAATGATTTAATAAGTACATGAAAAAGGATTAAATTTATGGCATGACATATTCTCAAGGATAAACCGTTGGTCAAGCATAATTTTATTGCATCCGTTATAGAAATTGTGGAAACAGATGCTACGGAACGTGGAGGCTAGAAAAATTAAAAATTTGGAATTGTAAAATGAAATCATACAACATTCAGCTTTTGATACATTTTAAACAAAACACAATTTTGCACATACTGCAGTCATGATTCCATATCATAGCGATTCAAAATTTTCCCAGAATCCGTTATACAAAAAACGCGGTACGTTGATTGACAGAGATTTAGGTATTGTTGCGAAAAGCACAGTTCATAGGTCGGTCCGTGTGCGCCATCTTCATTGTGACATGAATAGGCGATGTCAAGTCTTGAAGACTAAACAAAAGCACCTTTGTCAGTTCGCCTTTTGTCGACTTTGATACTGTCCCGATTTCTCAACAGAGATCTTGTATTGCAGTTTTAATTTACATGATGTGCAAAAAATTGCATTGCTTTTTTAGGGCTCGCCCTTTGTTCTGAATTACTATATTGTTTGGACTTTGACCTTTGTTTCAGTTTGTGTATATTTGGATGATATTGTTATTTCGTTCTGTTCTGTTTGCTGGCAAATCAGTACTAGCTGTAAATGAAGCTGTTTCGTAGGATGTAAATGAACATACGAAATTTTAAAATTCAAAACATATCGTGATAATGTTTGATAACATTATATACATCTAGAAACATAAGAGATTCAACTCTTTTTAAGATTTTTTTTCTCTATTTGTCAACTGTGATTACAAACATTGGTCCCAATTTATCGAGAATTTGAATACATCCCATGTAAAAAATAATAAACAGAAAACTAACATTTACCCCGTTCTAGAATGAGCTATTTTATTCTGAAAAAGTAAAACATTGCCAAACAACTCCACTTCTTAAAGGTAACGTATTTCTTCCAACTTTAGATTACGAGGCAAACTTCAGCAAGCGAAACCAATGCGCCAATGTTTGCTCGGTAAAATTAACAGAAAAAGATTCTGAAACAAAACGAGAAACGGATGAAAAAACTTTGCAAACTCGTTGCGGTCCTAGGTACGGAACTTTAGCACTGAAGTTTTGCACGTGAATTAAGGATTATCGTTTTTTAGCTTTTTTCTAAGTCTTGATAGCTAAACGGCTGTTGCTAACAGTTTCTGTTGGGGACCGGAATACTGCATGAGGACGTTATTTTATTCGTTGATTATTTGTTGAAACTATGTAAGAACTTAATACATACTAGTTTAGTATTTCATTAATGTAATACTTGTTAAAATTTTCAAAGTGTGGCTTCAAGACTATTTTATTGAACTGAACTTTAGTTTCAAAGCATTTTTTTTTTACTTAAGAGCGCTTCCCTAGCGCTTGACCACAATCTCGCCTGATGGAAAGCTGAGATGCGGTCTAAGATAATACGCGCTTCCCTAGTAGGTACCGGTTCACTCTTCGCTTGCTTCGCATAATAAAATACCTACCTACTTAATCTTAAAAACTTACTTAAACTGGGCAAAACTAAACCAAAACCTGTGCCAAAGCCCAAAACATCAATCCTAAAGAAAGAACACCTTCTCGAATACATACTTAGGTACCCATATTTGTTTATATACCCTATTATATGAAACAATTTTTATTCCATATTGTCTAGAAAACTATGTGAAGATATGAAAACCCGCAAAATAAACCTAACGACATAATATCTTCATGTACTTATATCTGTCTCCACAAAATCACTCTCAAACCGACTATGGTCAACCATTTTAATGTGACCCATTGAAATATATGGAATTTCTCTAATAGTATTGTTCGAATACTAGCGATAGACGAATGGAGGGCTCAAAGCCACTGGTCTAGGTTCAATGTATTTGTCTTTAGGCCCAGTATGGACGTATCTGAGACAGGAAATTAGGTTTGGCTGTTTGAATATGGCGTACCTCGTATCTGCTGGATGGTGTTATGCAAAATGTGTGGTGAGTGAAAATTAAAACCGATTTTATATTGAATGCATTTTTTTTTATAGGAGAAAAATATTTCACATAAACAATAAACATAGTTTATGAATTGTAATTGCAATAAACTCACCTTACGTTAAGTAGGACTTCGAGTTATGTACTACATTCCGAAGGAATTCTTAAATTATGGGATCCTATAACAATAAAGGAAGACACAATCAAAATGTACATAAATGTTAAAATTTATTTAGAATTCTGTACATAGTGCAATGAGCGTTTATATTTTATACAATACTATATTATTATGTGTAACTTACAACAAAAACTGAATTAAATCTAGATGAAAATTTTAAACATATTACATTTAGGCAAGAAGTTTGCGTAACTATTAAAAGTAAATACCAGTTTTCAAATTAAAAATATAAATGTCACACTTCTACATAAAGCCATCCTCCAATCCCATATTCGGCCATCGTCTTTTCACATGGGCTTTGCGATAAACGTACAGATGAACAGAGCCACGTGAAGTCGCATTCGATTGATTGATTGAAATGTGGACTGAGATGTTACGGTTTATATACTGTATGTATTTTATACTGTGGCTACGCGGTTACATTTACGATAGATGTTTTCAGGGTTTATACGTGTTGTTTTTCTTTACTTGCAGCTGATATTTTTATAATAGAAAGTAGAGAAGTTCTTATGATATGCAGGAAATTATGACTGAGATTTCTGAGTTTGTATGCGTTATTAACTTATCTTTACGGTCGTGATAGTTGTAACTCAAAGGTTGTTATTAAATTTAATTCATCAGAGCAAGTGAACTGAGGCCAGCTTTACCAATGCAGAGTCGTCGTTCGTTCCTAACTGAAATTTGGAAGAGATTTTTGTATTACAGATAGATATTAGATAATACAAATATATACACTATACAGCCTAGCGGATTGTAGATTTTTCATATTTGTTGAATAAATTATTTCTGAAACTTTCAAGCTTTAGGCATCTGTAAAATTACCAATGTTGCTAGAGATTATGAGCTGTGATTTACATTTTGTCAATTAAACATTCATGTTCCGACATATACAAGAAATTTACAATAAAATAATTACACTTACCTACTTAGTTAAAAATGAAATAATCATCTTGTTGAGTTTACAAAGTTTTAATTAAATCAAAATCGAGTCTTAAAGAATCTGTTACATAAAAAACATAAACGTTTAATTTACATAAATAAAATATCACAAGTTACAGAAAATAACATCCAAAAACATCTTGAAAAGTCAATCCCCAAACTAATTGCGATTTAAAAAAATTAACGCAAATTTTTAATTTTCATCTTTCGGCAGTCCTTTGTAGCTAATGATTCAGCAAGGATATTGTCTTGACATGTTACTCAACATAATTGGGAGGCGCTAAACGATTTTATAATTTCACGCAGATTATACAACCATTTGGTTTTGATCGATGTTTCTTCACGAGAGAGGTACCTGTGAAATAGAAGAACATTATTGTTAGAAGGATTGGGTAGATTTTTTGGAGAGCTTTTTGTAGTTCGTTTATTAAGGGTTTAACTGTCTGTGTCTTTCAGTTGAAAATTTCTAATCTAACATAGTTTACTAACATCACAGAATACTTATATTAGCTAACGCTACTAACGACGAATCACAGGTGAGTACCAAGGTACCTACCACTATCAAGGTACCTACTTACTACCTTAACCAGGAAAATAGTTTCTATTTTATTTTTTCCTTTAAAAAAATGTAATTAGTCGCTACTAATTGACATTTGAAAATACATATATATTTTTTTACTGCATTATATAATCACACTTTGTAAAACAATACAAAAAATCTACAAACTGCAAAAAAATATATTTATTGTTAATAAACTCATTAACATTAAATTAATCAAATCATTGCAAACAAAACAACCAGACGTGCTGGCGCGTAATTAAAAATATCAATTTCAAGTTTTAAATATGGAATTATCGAACTAGTGATGTCCGTACAAGCGTGAAACGGCGCTCGTCAACAATCACTGTCTCCGCGGGATGTCCCACGTGGCCGGCGACTACCGGGGCGAGCAGCGACGCGAGAAAATCGAATGATTGACAACAAATACACTACCAAACTAAAACCAACCTTAACCTGTAGTTATAAAGCTGCATTTACCTTGTCAAATGGTAAATGTTTTGAGCATGAACGAACTGAGATCCCGAGTTTTCCGCTAATTATGATGCTAATACGGTTTCATTGCGCACGCTCACTGAATTTTTAATTTAAGAGGCTCATCTCGCAAGACTTCGAATACCAACAAATCGTTATGAATTATGATCCTCCATACAATGGAGCTTTGAATAGTTAATGAAGGCGCCTTTTGGATTGAGTATATTTGACACTTGATAACTGTTATGCAAATTATTGTACTGACAGATAACGGATGTGAAATGTTATTACATATTTCATTTGATATTTCTGATCGAATCGTTTTATTTTAATTATATAATTAATATTGAAATTAAGGCCGTGTACGCGGTCCGTGCGCTGTTTGGCTCAAATATGTGATTTTTCAAACCAGATTGTCCATCAACCACTTATCTTACAAACATATGAATTACTAATAATTTTAGGGAATTTTATTGTCTATATAGTTAGTTAAGAGTTTTTTTCAATTAATACAGTATTTGTGAATACCATCAAGATAACTGAGCCGATGATTACTTGATTTCACTTTTAGTGTCAATTTCGAAGCTAAAAATATCTGAAATTGCTGACAGATCTAACACACATTTTTTTTTAACTAACTGCAAAAATCCTTATTAAAATAGTTAGTTAAAAGATTTTTTTAATTTGGACTCCTAACTTACGAAATTAAAATCCGAACAATGTGAATTTTTTTAGAAATTATACTCGACAAAATGATTATTTTCACCAAGATATTTGACTTAGTTGAATATAATTTATACATATTGCAATAAAAGAACGTATTACTTATAAGACAAAATTTAAAAAATCAACTAAGGTACCTCTATTATTTTTCTACAATTTTTTTTAAAGTACTATAAAACACTGCGCGCGACCCGACAACATCACTGCCTTCTCCGAAACATCGCCAGGACTGGAGAATCTTCGCCGAACACATGGCTGAACATTCTCCGTCCTTTAGAGTCGAGAGCCCTGCAGACGTCGACCGACTCGCCACGGACTTCAGCGCAGTCTTGTCCAATGCGCTTCGCGAGTCCAGACTCGACGCTGCATCCACTCGCAAGAAACCCCAGCTCCCTGCCTACATACAAGCGATGTTAGAGGAGAAGAGGAAGCTGCGAAGATTATGGCAAAATCTGCGATGCCCGACCATGAAGACGCGGTTGAACGCTCTGGCAGCCAAGATTTCGGACGCACTGGAAACGGTAGCAGTCGAATCTTGGCACACCGCCATCGAGCGAGCCGGCGATGACTGGTCCGGCATGCACCGCCTTTGCCGCCAGCTCTCAAGGAAGCCCCCTCCGATTAGACCCCTCATGGCCGGTGACGGAACCCCACGTTACCGCGCCGAGGACCGAGCGGAGATTTTTGCAGACTTCCTGGAGACGCAGTTTACGCCTAATCCGACCGCGAATGTGCAGCACGTAGAGACCATCGAGCGACAGGTGAAGGATTACTTCGAACCGCCGATACCACCGACAGAAGACCCCGTCGTGTTCTCTCCTGGACGAGTCCAAAGGATGATTCGACGAACTAAACTACGCAAAGCCCCCGGTCCGGACCGAGTCACCAATGAAGCCCTGCGTCACCTTCCTCCGCGAGCCATCGCGACGCTGACGCGGCTCTTTAACGGAATCCTCCGTACCGGGCACTTTCCATCTCCGTGGAAGCTCGGCCGAGTCATCCTACTTCCCAAACAAGGTAAAAATATCTTGCTACCCGAGAGCTACCGTCCCATCACCCTTCTGTCGTCAACCTCGAAAGTCTTCGAGAAGCTACTGCTGCTGCACATTACGCCCCACCTTCAGCCACGCGACGAACAGTTCGGTTTCCGCGCCGAACACTCCACAACTCTACAAGTGGCGAGAGTACTGCACCACCTCGCTGCCGCCTACAACAAGCGAGAACAATCGGTTGCAGTATTCCTCGATATGGAGAAAGCGTTCGACCGCGTATGGCACACCGGACTCATCTACAAGCTGTCCACGTCTACTACTCCGCGTCGAGTAGTTAAGACTGTGGCCACCTTCCTGCAAGACAGACGTTTTCAAGTGGCGGTTGAAAATGCTCTGTCCACAGAGCGCCCCATCCGAGCCGGTGTGCCCCAGGGAAGCTGCCTGTCGCCCGTCTGCTATAGCAGATACACGGACGACATTCCAGTCGCTGGCGGAGCCATCCTAGCGTTGTATGCCGACGACGCTGCGTTTATTACCACCTCGCTGAACGCCAAGCATGCATCGGTAAAGATGCAGCGAGCACTGGATGCACTTCCCTCATGGCTGGAGGACTGGAGACTCAAGGTCAACGTGGGGAAAACTCAGGCGATTTCCATCGGGCGGGCGCGCCTTCTGCCGCCCCCGGTGTCTCTCATGGGCGAGAACGTCGAATGGTCACCGACGGCCAAGTACCTTGGTGTGACCATTGACAAGACACTCTCGATGCGGCCCCATGTGAAGAACGTGGTTGCCCAGACGCGCGCCGTGCGGAACATACTCCGCCCCATGCTGGCGTCTCACCTGCCTCTCCGTACGAAGCTGTGCATTTACAAGGCCTACGTTCGCACGCGACTCACCTATGCGGCCCCTGCGTGGTTCGCGCTGACCAGCGAGACGGACCGCAAGTCGCTGCGAGCGCAGCAGTCGCTAGCGCTCCGCACCATCTCCGGAGCACCACGCTTCGTACGGAATCAGGTCATCTCCAGGGACCTGCGCATGGAGAGCCTGGACGACTTCGTTCGTCGCCTGAGTTCCTCTATGTTCGCGCGCGCCGACGGAGCGCGATCCCAGCATTTGCAGGGCATCGCGCCATACCATCGGAGACCGCCGGACATAAGAGGCCTACCACGTGACCTAGTCTCCTAGGACACGACCGCTTCCTCGCCGCTGGCTGATGGGCGCCCCCCGGCACTTTGCCGGCGGGCTCGACCTCGCTAAGTGGCGGGTGGCTTCACCCACGGACATTCCTCCCTGCAGCAGCTAGCAGATCGCCCGCGATACCACGCGGGCTCGATCGCACTGCAGCAGGACACCTCCCGGACACGACACCTCGGACCATTAGGTCCCACCCAGTGCCCCGCCTGTAGTTGCAGGCGGCGTTGCCACCACTGAAAGGGGCCGTCGCCCCGAACAGTTACCCCGAGGCCTGTGAAGGCCTGCGTGGATGACCCCGCGAGAGAGATTAAAATCAGTCGGCAGCGAGCCTTCCCAGAGAGAGGACATGTTGCTCGGCGCTCTCCTGTGGACCTATGCTGTTCATAGTAAAAGGATAGCGCAAGCCGCGATCTATCGTAATAGATCGCGGAGATTTTGACTTGCGTTAAATTGAATAAGCGCTCAGGTTAGCGAGAATGATTTGGGATAAATAGGCATAAATTTAAGGCAGTGATAGCCTCCTTACATCTAATAAGTAATGTGGTAATAACATTCACTATAGTATCATTTATTATTAATCATGACGCTTTCATATCAAAGGCCTTTTGTTTTGAACATTAAAACACCATAGACAACATAATGCTTAATCACGAACAGTGAGCATTCACGTCTAGAGTAGAACAAAAGTATTTGCAAGTAACGCACTTATTAAACTAACTGATTACTATTTTCATCGACACAATACAAAATAATCAAGAATGGAGGGGGCTAAGAATGCTATTAACGGTACAATAATAGGGTATAGCCTGCCGTTACAACAGGAGCAATCGAGATAATTCTAATTACACACACTTCTATTCGTTGTAGTCGATCGATTCTGCGGCATTATGGCGAGCGACGGGCGGTCTCGATTGTAGCGGCGCATCACTACCGAGCGCGCCAAAATTCAAATGTCATCGTTCCAATTCGAAATTCAATTAGATGTAATTAATGCGCCGCTCCGGTGGCGGAAGGTGTTTGAAAACAATGATACCAGTATAGGAACACGTCGGCCGCTCAAAGCGGTTTCAGAACGCAACTCATTGCTTTTTTTTTCAGAATGGCTTCGCTTTAATGTTCCTTTCAAATGGCAGTGATTGATTGTATTTAAAATTTGGAATGATTTTTATTGCTGTAAATGTTTTTGATTCTATGTTTAACAGTGTAATGTTTTGATTATTTACTCGTGAAATCTAACCAATTTTGCTTGTTCGCTTTTCCAACATTGTTTGTTCATTCAGAAGAATTGATACGTAAGTTTATAACAGTTTGGTGGTTTTTTAGCCGATTTCGTAAAAAAGGAGGAGGTTACCAATTCGGCCGGTATATTTTTTTATAAATCTTGCTTTCATTTCTTGTAATAATTCCTATTTCTAACTTGTTCTGGCTTACCATTAGTAAATTAACATTTTATTTTATTCATGGATTGAAGCATAATTCATTGAATAAACCGTACATTTATGCAAATAAATAAACAACATTTACTCGCGCAATCTTCATACAAAATTAAAAAGGTCACAATGCTATTGTTTTATTTATATTTCCAAGGCTTTTATAATTTTTTTTTTTTTTTCATTTAAACTACTCTCGTTATTTGTTATAAAAAACGATAAAATAACTATACCGTTACTGTTACACAATCGCCATTGAAGACAATGAGTTATTGTATGGAACAAGTATGGAAGCTTGTTTACATCATACGACTGGACGATATTTTAATGATTTTTCAATAAATACTTGACAGAAGGAACCTATAGTGCATAGTATTGTTACATAATTAATTTTAAAGTTTTAAATAGATCTTTACACTTTTATATCATGTAAAGCCTCTATCGATTATGGAGAAATTAGGTACTTAGGTATACCTAATTACCTACCTATACCTATATCATAATTACTTATACCTATATCAATCACTTTAGGGTGTTTTATCATGTTGAAGTTCTGGCAAATTAAGAAACAAAAATGTGTGGTAGATAATAAAATATAAATGATAGTACAGAAGCAATTTGTCCGAAATTGGTGGGTAAGATGATTGATTGATATAGAAATTGATACTAACAATAACAAAGTTATTTAAAATTATATATGTATATGTTTATCAGCAGGCTTCCATAACACAAGCGCAAGCTTAGTACGGGATCAGATCATGCCGTATGTGAAACCTGTGCTGTAATATTTATTTTATTTATAATCTATTTTCCATCTTAATACCCAGGTGCAGTTGCAATCTATTATATCAATCGAATCATATAAATTTTTATTTATATAATTTACGTCAAACTGTCCTACCTTCCGATCTCTTCACGACACGACATATCGCACCCTCTAAAAACAAATCGGTAGCAAAGCATATGTAATTATCCCGTGGGCGACTTATCATTGTGACCAGACAATCGGGGGGCGGGGACGCAGCATCCGTCCTCGTGCTCAGGTGTTAGGAACATTGTTCATACGTTTTTTGGTCACTTCAATGTATTGTAATGAACTGTGTAATATGACATCTACATGAATGTATTTCTACAGTGAAGGTTTGATGAAAATGTAAGAGATAAACTCAAAAACTGTTTAACTGAGTTAAAAATTCTGTTTTTGTGGAGCTGATATATAATAAGGAAAATAATTCTTTTATATCAATACGTTTACGTTTAAACTAGACTACTGTTATTCAACAAAAGTATAAACTAAAACATGTTTGGATTGAGTAGGTAGGTACCTACTTAGACATATATAAAGGTTGTATAAAGGGAAGAATTTGAGTATAAAGATTATAGAAAATTAATATACCTAAAAGGAGAGAAGATTGATTATTATAAATGTGGCATCTCGTTTTTATTTAATGATAAGGTCTTACTAATTACGTTATTTTAATCAGAAATCTTTATGAAATTAAATATTGGGTGTTATGAGTTATATACATGAACTGCTTACCTAATTTTTAAGTTTCTTTTAGAAAATGTCTCTCCAACACTAGTAAACACATGACAACATATGCGAGAGATCAATACGCAGCAATCTCTCACCCTTGGAGCGACCTCACAAAGCGGCACTTGCTGTACAAAGTCACACCTGAAAAGTGCCTTATTAACAGCTTTCTATGTAGTGTGGCTTATCAAGCCAAAGCTGAGGTTTTTGAAAAACTTCAAAGGTTGTAGGAAAATGTTTTCAGCCGGGCTTTCGCCTTTTTTCAATGGCAATTAGTTAACGTTTCCGCCGACGCCTGCTCTTACGCGTTATGCAATTATGCCGTCGAGTAGTTCGTTGGGCGATGTGCGAAATTTGGATGTGTTAGAGTTGCTACCATGTAGTAAATATAGTACTATGTGGGCACATAATATATAGTTTAATTACGTTAAAAGCTATGTAGGTACTATGTTTATGAGGTAAGTCTCAATATGTCTTGCTGAGTATGTTATGATTATGATATAAAATGAAATAAATAATTGTTGTATAGTATCATTAGGTACTTTTAATTGTAAACTTTAAATTATAATGAATGATCGTGCAAAAAAGCATTCATTAATTATAATGTGATGTTACCGGTAAATAAACTATATGAATAGTGTATTGAAATATCATTGTAGATATCATTGTATTGTAATTAATTTTTAATGTTTACTTTGTAGCTTCCTCAATAATTGTCTTAAAACAACATCATTTCATCTGTGACCGACATGGGAAATATAAAATATTTCAATTTCAACCTTATTTCTCCTAGAAACATATTATAATTTTTTGCCACATCCAAACCGCCGATCCTTCCCACATCCATGTAACTAGAGGGTGTCTTAACTCAAACTAAATATTGATATAAAGCTCGTGTTAATTAAGCTTTTCACTCGTTTAATTTTTTACTCAGTTGAGTTTAACCTTTGGTTAGTGGCAATTTATTTAACGATTAATTAGCAATCGCCATTGTATTGGTTCCATTAAAATTTTTACTTAATATTATTTTTAGAGCAATTAAAAAAATAAAAACACTGTATGCCGTAAACTACACATTTATACACAAATCATAAATTAAAGCTCAAAGCTGTTTATAACAAATTATTGAAATTAAAATTTATGTTAAGGTTGTTTATAAAATTAAAACTTTTTTCAAATTCTTATGAAAGCCCAACAAACACCACAGATTTTAAAAACTTTAATGAAAATGAAAATTATTATCATTGATTTTCCTTTTCTCCACTATAAGCGGCATAACCAAGTATGATATGATTATCTTATGGTAGCCTTAATTTGACCTGTAAAAAAAATATTATAGATTAGGTAATGAATATTTTCCACTCATAAAGATTTGTCTAAAACAATTTTACAAGAGAAAGAATCAAGAACACAATTTCGAACGAAGTAACGTGAAAAACAAATATTAAAATTTATAGAGTATTTAAGTAAACAAGCTTTCGCAATAATTTAACTTCAAAAATATACACTTAACACAGTTAAAATTTATAATTGGCGCCTTTTATAATAAATTTTGTATGTGAAATATGTATTTTAATTAAGCAGTATTAACGTTTTATTAATTTTTCTGTACTGAAAATACGCGCTAATTATAATGTCGCCTTAATAATAATTATGAATATGTACAAGAGTGAAAATTAATACCCTATATTTAACTTTACAAAATTACAGAAATTATAGTTTATTGGGTTGTTTATCTATCTTAATATATATATATAGATATCTCCACGGGCACTATGTTGATCAAACGTGCCATATAGTTAGTAATTATTTGATCCGTTTTCACTTGTTGATCCGGTTGGTATTTGTGGATCCATTGCCACACCACCGTCCGTATGTGGATCCGAACGGAGCCACAAGTGTCACCATCAGTAATAATAATAATTACGTGCTTTTTATACAAATCCACCTTTTTTGCGTTTTAGCTCTTGTTGATCTGATTCAAATGAGCCAATCAGAGCCCACCGAGCTCAGCCATTGGTCGCTTGCGGCCTTAGCCATTTGAAGGTTTCAAGACATTTATTCCCGTTATAGAAACGTATGTTGCCGTTCGCCTTCCATAATTTGTTCGGATCTTCGGGAGGGCAAGATAGCTAGCTCGTCTATTAGGATAGTGGCGATTTGATGTTGAGATTATAATATTTGTATTTATGTTTTTATGTAGCGCTTTGCGGATGAACATACACGTATTATAAAAGTATAATAGTTTTAAATTCATTATTTTAGTGTCGTCGTAGATTTTATTTGTAGAAGTTAAAAAAGGATAGTTAAAGATAGTTTTAATGATTTTATTTAGTAAAATTTGGAGTGGCGCTAATTTATTTTTGTAAGCACTCCCCCATACTTCTATTAAATACATTAGGTGCGGCTTTACTAAGGTGTTGTAGATGGTGTGGCGTTATTTATGAGGAATGCAAGAAGTAATATTACGCAGAGATCTAAGAAGTGCTGATAATTTATTTTTTAGGTGGTCGATGTGATAATTCCATTTCAGGGAGCTGCCGATTCGCAGATCTAGGTTATAATTTTGTTATGAGCTTTGAATTTAGATATATTTATTTTTAGTAGATTGCATTGAAACCATTTATTTAATTCATTTTGTGCTTGCGCTATCATGTCATGTATAGAGGGACCAAAATAAAACAGACAAGTGTCATCCGCATAAAGTGTTAGGTGACCTTTAGCTTTAAATCTTGTAAATAATTATTATGAATGAATGAATGAATGAATGAATGAATGAATGAGAACTTTATTGTACACACCAAATTACAGACATTACATAAAAAAGAATACACATAAATTGCACAATGGGCGACCTTATGGCTACAGAGCCATCTCTTCCAGGTAACCCAACCAAGGAAAGAAATGACAAAAACAACAAATACAGGTAGGTGGTGTATACTGAAGCACTGAAGCAATAAATACATAAAAATAAATAAAATATAGTAACTATACATTTTGCGACATTAATAAATGTATACAATATAAATATATACATAATAATAATTATAACAAATAAATACAGATAAGGGAAAGTACATAAATATATAAGGTCATCACTTAATTAAAGAGATGTAGTGATTAAAAAGCAAGTTTTTGAAAGCATCGATGGATCTCGCTTTGCGTATAGCTATTGGTAAGTCATTCCATAGTCTAATAGCCTTCACTGTAAATGAGAAATTGAAAAATTTAGTTTTATGTGTGGGTACATTAAAGAGATAAGTATCACTGGATCTCAGATTTAATCCGTGATTACTTGCGTACTCAAAGTTGTTTTTTAAGTAGGGTGGGGTTCTGGGATCGAATAATATTCCGTACAACAGATGCAGCACATGAGCATCCCGGCGATATCTGATAGGTAGCCATTTCAACCTGCGACGATAAGCAGAGACATGGTCATACTTACGCAACCCGAAGATAAAACGGATGCATAAGTTCTGAAATCACTCAAGCTTATCAAGCTGGATTCCAGCTAGGTCACAGAAACTGACATCAGCGTAGTCGAGGATGGGAAGAAGGAGTGATTGCGCTAACAAAATTTTGGTCGGAATCGGAAGAAATATTAATAATAATATAAATTAATAATTATTAATATTAATAATAATATAAATTATAATTATTAATATAAATTAAAAAAAAGCAATGGGCCTAGGCCTATGGTGAGGGAATGCTACCGTGGTTATCTATTTTAACTATTTGTGATCGATTTTTTAAATATGATTTTTGCTTAACCATTAATGTTAATGGATGTTAATTTCTTCATTAAAAGTTCGTGAGAAACGGTATCAAAGGCCTTTTGTAGGTCAATAAACACTCCCAAAACTATATTGTTTGCGTCAATGTTCTGTTTTATTTTAATAGTTAGGTCCATAGTCGCTGACAGAGTGTTACTTTTTGGCTTAAATCCGTATTGACGCACTGAAATAAAATTAAATGAGTCTAAATATTTTTCTAATCTCGTGTGTAAAATCTTCTCCAATATTTTTGACAATACTGGCAAAACCGAAATTGGCCTATAGATAGGAGTTACCTTCGATATTTTT
This sequence comes from Colias croceus, assembly GCF_905220415.1. Classification (NCBI taxonomy): domain Eukaryota; kingdom Metazoa; phylum Arthropoda; class Insecta; order Lepidoptera; family Pieridae; genus Colias; species Colias croceus. Next base: position 12,272,780 of record NC_059539.1, read on the forward strand.
AATGAGTCCGGAAAATGTCTTTGACTTATGGCTTGGTTAAAACAGTCGCTTAAGGTGACTAGTAGAGCAAAACGCGAGTTTGCTGCTAAATTATAATGCGTTAAAGTATATGATTAGCTGCAGTAAAAAATCTCAGATAAATATATGATATTCTTCAGGAGATAAACTAGTTCGATAGTGTGTTGAAAACACAATACAACTTATTTTACTCGATAGAAAAAAATCTCAAAGGTACCTCTAAAAAAATCTTTTGATGCTTAAAAACCATACTAAACTACATGCAATCATTCTGTTTTTTCGGCAAATAATTCTACAAGCAACATACTAATATAATACTGTGTTATTTTTTTAGTCCAATCAATAGATTTCGTGTAAATCGCAAATTCTTATTCCCAAACCAAAAACGTACGCATGTGTGCGTGAACGCCTGTGTACCAACACTACCGGCCGAGGCCCGTTCGTAATGATTCGCGTATGGTGTCGGGCTGCAGCTGTGGCGCGGCGTGTGTGTGTGAGTGGAATGAAATGCTTGCTCAGGGCAGCGCCTTAAGCTATGATTTAATTTTTCTATGATGCATTTAATTGCTTTTGTAGTATTACCATCAAAACCTGTACTACAGTTTGAATTAAGATTATTTATAATTATATATTTTTACTAGCTTCGGTAGGTCTGAACTTATTAGTGAGGTAATTTTTAAAATTTCGTAGTTGTCTTTAGATTTCCTCTCCTCTGAGTTATAAGATGTCGATTCTGGGAAACCAGCAAAAATTACATTTTTTTCGCGGCTCTTTCTGCCCGTAGTTCCTTGATTAAGTTTTAATTTATATGAAGTTGATTTTTAGACGTAAAACCCGATGGGTTGGCTGACTGATTTATTGATTAAAGATTTAATTCCAGTGATTTTATTTTACTCTCACCCTTGTTTATCTGGGATTCTAATTGAGAAATAGTACCTACTCTTCAATATATTTTGTTCAGTAATTATCATACATGCTGATGACTAATTAATTTCATTGATTTGATTCGTATTTTGGCGAATTAAATTCAAGGATTGTTCGTTGGACGATTTAATTTCGGTAATTTGTGTTTTTACCTCAGAAATGTTTTCATGAATTTTGTTTACTAGGTATTTGTTCATTTGAGCATAGGTACATATTTTTCAAGTAATGTACTAATACGGCTCAACTCCGACCGAATATCCTTCATATCATCAATAAATCTGCAATCTTGTTCTAGCGGTTGTTTCCGTTTTCTGTAAGTAATTTGAGTATCAGTTGGCGTAGAACTCGTAGAAAACGAACTTAGCTTCGATAGATCGGGATGCGATCCACCGGCAGTACCCACTGCATGTTGGCGATCTGCGTAAACTCATATTTACTCCGCAATGGATAATTTGTGCAGGAATATGAGTCGTCATTTGTTTGACCTAAATCTAGCATTTTAATTATTTTATCAGATTGATATCAGGATATCAGAATCAGGGCAAAGGCGAACGCTACACGTCAATAAATATTATGATAATTATCTTGATATTTACTGATGATTTAAGAGGTAGGTTGTTATTTGTAGGATGCATACTACTTGAGAATTATCACCGTCACTGTATGAAGAAAGGTTAGTCCTAATATCTATCTTTTTAGGGTTCCATATTTTTAGTTTCACAACGTTTTCTATAAGTTTCAATTGAATTACGGTCGACTTTTTCAACTTCCATAAGACTCAGGAGATTTTTTGCCTGCCCTAATTTCATATCCCCATGTCAATATCATGCAAGTGCATATAAATGGAACAGATCAACAAACGACTAATGATTTGGTATATAAAACAGAGTCAAAAAGTGTTTAAGCATTTCAAAATTAGAACCGTTACGAAGTCGAGTTTGTCTAGTCTAGGCGGATTTAGCAATGTATGGAACATTAACTAACTATAATATGTTTGTGTACGGAGCCAACAAATACTGTAGAGTTTACGAAAAATTAATCTACGTTACTTAATATACAGTTTCGTTTTGTCGGATCAAATAAAGCTGTAATTTTGATAATATAAATGATAATGATCAACATACGACTTTGGATTTGGTATATAAAACGGAGCCAACAAGTGTTTATGGGTTTCTGAATTTCGGCCGTTACGGAGTCGATTCAGTTCGAGATCTTAGCAATAAAAATGTTGAGTATATCAATTTCTCTATGAATACGTTTGGCAACATCGCTCAAATATTTGCGCCGTTGCCACTCCGGGCAAGATCTATGCAACCGGAGTCGAGTAATATGGGGGAAAAGGTGGAGTCGGCAATGCACGGCAGTCGGGCTGGATCAACTTAGTGCCCAAGTTGGTATTTATATATATATATATATATATATATATATATAAATCTCGTGTCACAATGTTTGTCCTCAATGGACTCCTAAACCATGTGCAGTTTGATCCAACTTGAGAGATAGGATAGTTTAAATCTCAAATCGTTTTAGAGAAAGCGGACGAAGCCGCAGGCGGTAACCTAGTACTATTATAAAGCTGAAGAGTTTGTTTGTTGGAACGCGCTAATCTCAGGAACTACTGGTCTGATTTGAAAAATTCTTTCGGTGTTAGATAGCCCATTCATCGAGGAAGGCTATAGGATATATAGGTTATATATCATCACGCTAAGACCAACAGGAAAAGAGCCACGCGGACGCGAGTGAAACTGCGGGCGCAGCTAGTTAAAAATACTTTTAATAATTACAATCATCTTGCAGTTTTCTGACCGTTATTTTAGTCCGCTTTCTCTGGATACTTTATAAGTTTTCCCATTCAAACTTTGGAGCTGTTGCGACCTATTTGTTTATCAATATATAAGTATAAAATATTAAATAGTAAGTACCTAATAACATTGAAGTGTATTTTATCATAACTCATTTTTTACATGTCAATTTTAAGTGCAGTAAGCAACGGCAGCATCTTTTGCCTATTCGTTTTTTTTAAATATAAATTCCCCATATAGGTAACTTTGTAGTTTGTACATTGTACGAAAACACTTTATCGTAGTAGGTAAGTACGGAAGTACCACAAAAATACCGCACCCATAGCACGAGACGCAAAAAGAAATTGTCTGTAAACAGAAGCATTCTTTTTTCATTAATTAAAACTCGGGAATACATTATGAAAGCCCTAACACTTACATCGCAAAAACACCTCAAAAGAGAGATCTCATTAAAATCGTATAAACTACCATGAACCAATTGGCAAAGCATCCTATACAGTTAAAACAGACCTTTCAATTGAAGAACTTCTAATTAAACTGTGCACTTCTCATTTCGTCGGTTTATCTCAAAGGCTCTCACGGGATTCTGGTGCTTTTGCGTTGGCTATAAGAGGCATTATTGTGTGCACGAATCGGTATAATTGTAAGACTATGTGGGTGCGAGATCCTTTGACTAGGGGTACCTAATGTTCGGACTTTGTGATACAGATAGTGTTTTGTGTATTTCTGTTTTCGTTGATTGTAGTTTCACAAAGTCTTTGTGTATTTTTATTGCTCATCTTAGTAATTCTTCATAGATGCGTATAATATTACCTTATGATATAGGAAATATTATTCGTGATCAGAGCATAATATGGCTTTAAATTATCAACATCTTAATATATATAAATCTCGTGTCACAATGTTTGTCCTCAATGGACTCCTAAACCACTTAACCGATTATAATAAAATTCGCACACCATGTGCAGTTCGATCCAACTTGAGAGATAGGATAGTTTTTATGAAAAAAAACGTAAACATGTAGGTACCACGGGCGAAGCCGGGGCGAAAAGCTAGTACCTTATAAATATCTCGAAAAGTTTCAATTTCTTAGCATCAATATAACTTAGCAAAACTTACACTAAAATAAACATCCAAATGTTGTGCACAAAAAGGAATAACAACCTATCTCTTAACCAACTTCAAAAACTTAGATTCCCATATTGTAACAAAGTCGTCTACATCATGGATACCCCATCAAGGGACTTTGAACTCAAGTGCATCGTCAGTGAGGAACAATGGGAACTCAAAAAGGCAATTGATCTCAAAGACGATTAGCGGCTGAGGCGTTAAGGAGGAAACGAAGGGCCAAGAGGAAAAATAATAAGCCGGTAAGCACCATAAATGTCGCGTTATGTGTTTAGGGAAAATGCCTTGATTTTATGGTTGCAAAATTTAAACTTTTCTTGATAGGCTTCAGTATTATATCATTTCCAAATCAGACTGCAAATCATATTTAATAGAAAATAACATTATAGATATTATTAATTACTTCTAGGATATACTTTGAATTATCAACAAAAATGAAACCTAAAACTTACCATTCTTGTAAGAATTAAAACATTTTGTAACTCTATTATGCGAAGAGTTACTGATATATTTTGTAATAAACAGACCTGGAAAGTCTGAATACAAGAGAAAACTTTGATAACGAAATTTCCATTTAAATTGAACAATGGACAGGAAAGTTGTTACAATTAGAGATTATAACGCATAAAACAATAAACACGAACAAAAGAAAGCAAATTATACGTAACTTGGGAAACTCCGGGATGTCCAGGCGGTTACGTAACCGAAAGAAGTAAAAACAAGAAACAGGCGAAAGCCTAAAGTTCAGTATTACTTAACATTGTTGTCACACTTGGAAATGTTTAGGACAAAGAATGTTTAACTTTGATATTACAATAGCTGTTGAAACATTGCAGTCGTAATTAATAAACTCACTCAACAGGAATGAAACAGTAATTGGATATATTGCTAACTAGCTGTTCCCCGCGGTTTCACCCGCATCGCTCCGCTCCTGTTGGTCTTAGCGTGATGATATAAAGCCTTCCTCGTTAAATGGGCTATCTAATACCGAAATAATTTTTCAAATCGGACCAGTTCCCGAGATTAGCGCGTTCAAACAAACAAACTCTTCAGCTTTATAATATTATTAATATAGATAACTTTGAAAATATGCAAATAGTGTTTAATCCCTGATAATATCAATACAGGAATCAGAATTGTATCGATTCTTTTAATTCGTACGTAATATTGAATAAAAGATGAATCTGTCTATATTTATTTTTGAGGTAAGAAAACGAATCTACGTGCGTGTGTGAGTGTGTGTGGGTGTATGTGTGTTCGCATGTTATTGTTTGTGTAATGTACGTAAGAAATTAAGAAATGTGATTTTTTTATTTTTATTTTATTTAACATCTTCATTTTACTCCCTACTATTTACATGTTTTTAAAATGTCTTCTGCTTCTGTATAACTAATTTCTTTAAGCCATTTTAAGGTATGTTTTTTACATTCGTTATATCGATTTCCATATATATTATCATAAGTCGTATGTTGATCTGTTCCATTTATATGCACTTGCATGACATTGACATGGAGATATGAAATTAGGGCTAACAAAAATCTCCTGAGTTTTATGGAAGTTGAAGAAGTCGACCGTAATTCAATTGAAACTTATAGAAAACGTTGTGAAACTAAAAATTCGGAACCCTAAAAAGATAGATATTATTTGGACGAACCTTTCGTCATACAGTGACGGTGATAATTCTCAAGTAGTATGCATCCTACAAATAACAACCTACCTCTTGAATCATCAGTAAATACTAAATATCAAGATAATAGGCATGACGAAAGATTTTGAAATCCTCTTCCATAATGTGTGTATACGTTTACTATACAAGAAAAATCCTATATTTCGGTAATATACTTAAATTTAACGAAGATAAAAGCCATTTTTCAAAAAATATTTATCAACTGTGCCAAAACAGCTCGCAGGTGTCATGGCGTAAGCGTGACGTCACTCTTTAGTAAATACGTAATTATTTGTATGCATTGTGAAGAAAATTAAAAAAATATTTATTTAATATGTGTTATAGAAACGAATTTCAAAGTTTATAAGTGGTGTGCAGTATTGCAGTGTGAATCCACATTAAAATAATGCTCAAAAATGTGTTAGTAATTATTTCAAGCGAGAAAATAATAAGAAATGATTGTATAAAGTTGGTGCGGAGAACCCCGAAACCGTGATTTATATTCGTATTCGTGAATTCGCAATTATATTTCTATTCTGAGTCGATAAAGCATACGTAAAACAATAGAAAATAAATAAAAGTGCGTATTCTCAACATATTCATGATAACAACAAAATACATCTGACGTGAGTTGTTTACTTAAGCGTGACGTCACGCGTGTTTTAGTCAAAATGGCAAACTGCAGAATTTCAATGTTTTATTTTATTGATAATCTCATTAATCTTAGTGTTTTTAAGATTTTTAAGTCACTATATTGAAGTTATTTATTATACATTTTCCCTTAAAAACACTAATACGATCATTTATGGATACTGTCGTCATGCCTATTATCATAATATTTGTTGACGTGTAGCGTTCGCCTTTGCCCTGATTCTGATATCAATCTGATAAAATAATTAAAATGTTAGATTTAGGTCAAACAAATGACGACTCATATTCCTGAACAAATTATCCATTACGGAGTAAATATGAGTGTACGCAGATCGCCAACACGTTTAACCAGCAGTGGTGCAGTGGGTACTGCCGGTGGATCGCATCCCGATCTATCGAAGCTAAGTTCGTTTTCTACGAGTTCTACGCCAACTGATACTCAAATTACTTACAGAAAACGGAAACAACCGCTAGAACCAGATTGCAGATTTAGTGATGATATGAAGGATATTCGGTCGGAGTTGAGCCGTATTAGTACATTACTTGAAAAATATGTATGCTCAAATGAACAAAAAGTAAACAAAATTCATGAAAACATTTCTGAGGTAAAAACACAAATTACCGAAATTAAATCGTCCAATGAACAATCCTTGAATTTAATTCACCAAAATACGAATCAAATCAATGAAATTAAGTCATGAGCATGTATGATAATTACTGAACAAAACATATTGAAGAGTACTATTTCTCAATTAGAATCCCAGATAAACTAGGGTGAGAGTAAAATAAAATCACTAGAATTAAATCTTTAATCAATAAATCAGTCAGCCAATCCATCGGGTTTTACGTCTAAAAATCAACTTCATATAATTTAAAACTTAATCAAGGAACTACGGGACAGAAAGAGCCGCGAAAAAAATGTAATTTTTACTCGTTTCCCAGAATCGACATCTTATAACTCAAAGGAGAGGAAATCTAAAGACAACTACGAAATTTTAAGAAATTACCTCACTAATAAGTTCAGACCTACCGAAGCCAGTAAAAAAAATATATAATTATAAATAACCTTAATTCAAACTGTAGTACAGGTCTTGATGGTATTACTACAAAAACAATTAAATGCATCAAAGAACAAGTAGATAACTGCGTTAAAAACAACCGACTTCAAACTTGCACTTGCAACATTTACAAATACAGACAAAAATGCCCATAAAATAAAAACTACTGGGCCTATCCGAATAAAATTTTTATGGGACCAATTCGACACCATCCCGCATCGAACAAAAAAGAATCACGTAAATCGGTTCAGAAACCTCGGAGTAATCGGTGTACATACATAAAAAAAAACATACCGGCCGAATTGATAACCTCCTCCTTTTTTTTGAAGTCGGTTAAAAATTAAATCATACATATTAAGCGACTGTTTTAACCAAGCCATAAGTCAAAGACGTTTTCCGGACTCGTTAAAAATAGCGAAGGTAACTCCTATCTATAAGAGTGGCTCAAAATTTGAACCTGGTAACTATAGGCCAATTTCGGTTTTGCCAGTATTGTCAAAAATATTGGAGAAGATTTTACACACGAGATTAGAAAAATATTTAGACTCATTTAATTTTATTTCAGTGCGTCAATACGGATTTAAGCCAAAAAGTAACACTCTGTCAGCGACTATGGACTAACTATTAAAATAAAACAGAACATTGACGCAAACAATATAGTTTTGGGAGTGTTTATTGACCTACAAAAGGCCTTTGATACCGTTTCTCACGAACTTTTAATAAAGAAATTAGCATCCATTAACATTAATGGTAAAGCACTAGATATGCTGAAATCATATTTAAAAAATCGATCATGAATAGTTAAAATAGATAACCATGATAGCATTCCCTTACCAATTACATGTGGCATACCACAAGGTTCGATTCTAGGCCCATTGCTTTTTTTAATTTATATTAATAATTTCCAAGATTTAAAGCTAAATGGTCACCTAACACTTTGTGCGGATGACACCTGTCTGTTTTATTTTGGTCCCACTATACATGACATGATAGCGCAAGCACAAAATGATTTAAATAAATTAAATAAATAAATGCAATCTACTAAAAATAAATATATCTAAATTCAAAGCTCATAACAAAATTATTCCACCACACGCTCCACTTAAAATTAACGGTGTTGTATTAGAACATAAAACCCACGAGAAATGCCTAGGTTTGCGAATCGACAGCTCTCAGAAATGGAATTATCACATCGACCACCTAAAAAATAAATTATCAGCACTTCCTAGATCTCTGCATAATATTAGTTCTTGCATTCCTCATAAATTACGCCTCACCATCTACAACACGTTAGTAAAGCCGCACCTAATGTATTTAATAGAAGTATGGGGGAGTGCTTACAAAAATAAATTAGCGCCACCCCAAATTTTACAAAATAAAATCATTAAAACTATCTTTAACTATCCTTTTTAACTTCTACAAATAAAATCTACGACGACACTAAAATAATGAATTTAAAACAATTATACTTTTATAATACGTGTATGTTCATCCGCAAAGCGCTACATAAAAACATAAATACAAAATACAAATATTATATTTTCAACATCAAATCGCCACTATCCTAATAGACGAGCTAGCTATCTTGCCCTCCCGAAGATCCGAACAAATTATGGAAGGCGAACGGCAACATACGTTTCTATAACGGGAATAAATGAGTCGATACATATCAAACTCCGGTAAGTCCACTCCCCGCCAAAATTGAGATAACAATGGCGCCAATTTTGAATTGTAAAACTAAACCAGTCTGTACTTTTCAAAGTTAGGTAAGTCAATCGTATCTATATTAAAATAAGGTCTAAAGTAAATGTTTTTTTTCAAACGCCGGTATGTCCGTCGACAGTGGTTTATCAAACTCAGGTAAGTCCATTTCGACCAATCACAGCGCAGTATGGCACTAAAATGGCTGCCATTTCTCTCAATTTTGTTGAAGCTAACACGTGTGACCAATGCTTATAAATCGTTTTAATTGATAAATGATGGAAGAAAACAGTTTTACTATAGAGGTGGTGGTTCTAGACAAAGCAAGGAAAAAAACAATATCAAAAGCTAAAACAGACAAGGCTCCGAAAACAGCTAAAAGATAAATGAAACTAGACGCACAGCACACGCACAGTAGTTATTCCCAGCCATAAAGCCCAGGGCCGTACTGAGATTTTTCAACCGTTTTGATTTATTGAGCCTTCTCTTTGACCAGCAGTGGGATGATAAAGGTTAATAATAATAATAATTTGTATCTTTTAATTTACATATTTTATTTTAATGTCCAATACTTACAACGCGCCGAACTATCTACCTATTTCCACCACCTCAGTACGTCCCAAAACTAAGTTCTATCAAAGTCCTGTAAGTCCATTCGAGATTTTTCAAATTCCTGTAAGTCCAAGACGATGTTTTTCAAAACCCGGTAAGTCTTGCTGGTACATATCAAACGCCTGTATGTCCAGATTTAAATCTAATTTTGTGGCATAATCATCAAGTAATACGTTTCTTTTTCTTCGTAAAAATAATTCTAATGTATTATATTATATCCGTCATAAATTATAAAGGTCCAAACATATTGTTTTTTTAAGTTATTAAAAATACCTCGATTCCCACATTTCTGTTAGAATGGACTTACCGGAGTTTGATATGTATCGACTCAAATGTCTTTAAATCTTCAAATGGCTAAGGCCGCAAGCGACCAATGGCTGAGCTCGGTGGGCTCTGATTGGCTCATTTGAATCGGATCAACAAGAGCTAAAACGCAAAAAAGGTGGATTTGTATAAAAAGCACGTAATTATTATTATTACTGATCGTGACACTTGTGGCTCCGTTCGGATCCACATACGGACGGTGGTGTGGCAATGGATCCACAAATACCAACCGGATCAACAAGTGAAAACGGATCAAATAATTACTAACTATATGGCACGTTTGATCAACATAGTGCCCATGGAGATATCTATATATATATATATATATATATATATATATAAATCTCGTGTCACAATGTTTGTCCTCAATGGACTCCTAAACCATGTGCAGTTTGATCCAACTTGAGAGATAGGATAGTTTAAATCTCAAATCGTTTTAGAGAAAGCGGACGAAGCCGCAGGCGGTAACCTAGTACTATTATAAAGCTGAAGAGTTTGTTTGTTGGAACGCGCTAATCTCAGGAACTACTGGTCTGATTTGAAAAATTCTTTCGGTGTTAGATAGCCCATTCATCGAGGAAGGCTATAGGATATATAGGTTATATATCATCACGCTAAGACCAACAGGAAAAGAGCCACGCGGACGCGAGTGAAACTGCGGGCGCAGCTAGTTAAAAATACTTTTAATAATTACAATCATCTTGCAGTTTTCTGACCGTTATTTTAGTCCGCTTTCTCTGGATACTTTATAAGTTTTCCCATTCAAACTTTGGAGCTGTTGCGACCTATTTGTTTATCAATATATAAGTATAAAATATTAAATAGTAAGTACCTAATAACATTGAAGTGTATTTTATCATAACTCATTTTTTACATGTCAATTTTAAGTGCAGTAAGCAACGGCAGCATCTTTTGCCTATTCGTTTTTTTTAAATATAAATTCCCCATATAGGTAACTTTGTAGTTTGTACATTGTACGAAAACACTTTATCGTAGTAGGTAAGTACGGAAGTACCACAAAAATACCGCACCCATAGCACGAGACGCAAAAAGAAATTGTCTGTAAACAGAAGCATTCTTTTTTCATTAATTAAAACTCGGGAATACATTATGAAAGCCCTAACACTTACATCGCAAAAACACCTCAAAAGAGAGATCTCATTAAAATCGTATAAACTACCATGAACCAATTGGCAAAGCATCCTATACAGTTAAAACAGACCTTTCAATTGAAGAACTTCTAATTAAACTGTGCACTTCTCATTTCGTCGGTTTATCTCAAAGGCTCTCACGGGATTCTGGTGCTTTTGCGTTGGCTATAAGAGGCATTATTGTGTGCACGAATCGGTATAATTGTAAGACTATGTGGGTGCGAGATCCTTTGACTAGGGGTACCTAATGTTCGGACTTTGTGATACAGATAGTGTTTTGTGTATTTCTGTTTTCGTTGATTGTAGTTTCACAAAGTCTTTGTGTATTTTTATTGCTCATCTTAGTAATTCTTCATAGATGCGTATAATATTACCTTATGATATAGGAAATATTATTCGTGATCAGAGCATAATATGGCTTTAAATTATCAACATCTTAATATATATAAATCTCGTGTCACAATGTTTGTCCTCAATGGACTCCTAAACCACTTAACCGATTATAATAAAATTCGCACACCATGTGCAGTTCGATCCAACTTGAGAGATAGGATAGTTTTTATGAAAAAAAACGTAAACATGTAGGTACCACGGGCGAAGCCGGGGCGAAAAGCTAGTACCTTATAAATATCTCGAAAAGTTTCAATTTCTTAGCATCAATATAACTTAGCAAAACTTACACTAAAATAAACATCCAAATGTTGTGCACAAAAAGGAATAACAACCTATCTCTTAACCAACTTCAAAAACTTAGATTCCCATATTGTAACAAAGTCGTCTACATCATGGATACCCCATCAAGGGACTTTGAACTCAAGTGCATCGTCAGTGAGGAACAATGGGAACTCAAAAAGGCAATTGATCTCAAAGACGATTAGCGGCTGAGGCGTTAAGGAGGAAACGAAGGGCCAAGAGGAAAAATAATAAGCCGGTAAGCACCATAAATGTCGCGTTATGTGTTTAGGGAAAATGCCTTGATTTTATGGTTGCAAAATTTAAACTTTTCTTGATAGGCTTCAGTATTATATCATTTCCAAATCAGACTGCAAATCATATTTAATAGAAAATAACATTATAGATATTATTAATTACTTCTAGGATATACTTTGAATTATCAACAAAAATGAAACCTAAAACTTACCATTCTTGTAAGAATTAAAACATTTTGTAACTCTATTATGCGAAGAGTTACTGATATATTTTGTAATAAACAGACCTGGAAAGTCTGAATACAAGAGAAAACTTTGATAACGAAATTTCCATTTAAATTGAACAATGGACAGGAAAGTTGTTACAATTAGAGATTATAACGCATAAAACAATAAACACGAACAAAAGAAAGCAAATTATACGTAACTTGGGAAACTCCGGGATGTCCAGGCGGTTACGTAACCGAAAGAAGTAAAAACAAGAAACAGGCGAAAGCCTAAAGTTCAGTATTACTTAACATTGTTGTCACACTTGGAAATGTTTAGGACAAAGAATGTTTAACTTTGATATTACAATAGCTGTTGAAACATTGCAGTCGTAATTAATAAACTCACTCAACAGGAATGAAACAGTAATTGGATATATTGCTAACTAGCTGTTCCCCGCGGTTTCACCCGCATCGCTCCGCTCCTGTTGGTCTTAGCGTGATGATATAAAGCCTTCCTCGTTAAATGGGCTATCTAATACCGAAATAATTTTTCAAATCGGACCAGTTCCCGAGATTAGCGCGTTCAAACAAACAAACTCTTCAGCTTTATAATATTATTAATATAGATAACTTTGAAAATATGCAAATAGTGTTTAATCCCTGATAATATCAATACAGGAATCAGAATTGTATCGATTCTTTTAATTCGTACGTAATATTGAATAAAAGATGAATCTGTCTATATTTATTTTTGAGGTAAGAAAACGAATCTATCTTTGATTCTCAACCTATATCGTTTGGAAAGTCGCGAGTTGATTAATAATCACAATAACGTTTTTACCATGTTTTTCTGTACAACGTTGCGCCATTTTTCATACATTGCTTGGTCACTATTCATAATGATACAATAGACGGTAAATGTATATATTTATGAATAAGTGGTAAATCTAGTATAATAGCTGATTAACCACTGTTTATCACATCATACGACTGTCAATGTTAAACATTAAAGAATGGGAAATTTAAGAAGCTGTATGATGATGACGCATCTAAATTCTTGGTTCACACATTTATATCGTACCTATACTTGATTACTTGGCCAAGTCATGTAATATCGTTTCTTGAAGTATTTTAAACTTGAATATTTATGATTTATTTACTCTGCATTCCATTAAACAAATGGTTGTTTGCTAGTTCTAGATTCTAAAATAATTTTTCATTTGACGCACCACAAAAATTTTGTTCAGATTTCAGAATGTATAATTAAAACTTAATTTTGCGGATATATTAACTAATTTGCTTTTAAGATATTCGAATAGTTTAATATAAAGTTAATTCAGCAATGTCTGTTCAATATTTCAGTGGTTATTTCCTTTTATGAATAAAGTAAAGTTGCATGCAAATTGATTGTCCAGAGTTGGCAACTCAGCCTCGCATTGATCAGAAACTTGAATACGTGAATGCGAAGCGTAATGATACAGTAAAATCGCACCAATTCACAATAACAACTGACAATAGGAAATTTATCGTTTATAAAAACATCACCGATTCAATAGACACGTCAATAGTAAAGAGCGTCATTTGGCTGCGTACGCGCAGCGTGAGTGAGCTACCAAGCCATCGCCAATTCCTTTCAACCGAACTTGCCGCGTTTAAGGTTCAATTTCATACATCATTATGGACAAGTTTGATTTATGATGTGGCGCGAACACCCAGCAACAAAAACCTGGCTGAATAGAACAAGGCACATAAATGAATGTGTTACAATACTTCTAATTGTTTAAAGGTTCTATATTTGACAATGATATACACTCTGTGAGGGATGACATTTGCTATAATATCTCTTAAGCCAAGGGCACAGAGCTTCAAATTGAAGAGACATCAGTGGTTATTAGGACCATTGGTAGTCGTACCGGTGTAGTGTAAGTCATATCTCTTACCATCAAAGCTTTCGCCGCGCGTCCAAAGTTAATTTTTATGACATCTCAACAACAATAGAAAGGCAGTATAAAGAAAAGACATTCCATAGTTTCTATTTCTTCTATTATTGTGCGTGCCTCCTTAACTGTTGTTTTAAGGACCTTCAGTTAAAATCACTATTGTGCACCATCTCTTACGGTCATGCTTGATTTTATGACGGAGCTATAACTATATTATTTCCTCCATTGTTCCATCACAAAGCGTGTTTGGAGACAGTTCTTTGGATTTGCTATTTAACTGTTATTTTAATTGTTTACGCGAAACAGTTGGGAACACCACAAGGTTGGTATCGAGTGTGAAATTGCTAATTCATTTCAAATCTTGGGCTCTTTGTTCCAAGATTGATTTTCTGTTAACTAAGGTAAAATGTCTTGCTGTTTCGGAACCGCACTAATGAGAGCCGTTAAAGGCGGATTGTTTTGAAATAAAGATGTTATTTAGTGTATTGTTTGAAATAAATCAATATAATTATTGCTATTTAGCGAGAAACTGTCAGTTTTGTATAACAGAACTTTTTGGAACGTTCAATTATTCTATTGTTATGATAATATGATTTCTTTGTTTTTGTTTTTCTCTATTATTAGTAGGGGAGCCCAAGAGGGGATTTTGGGATTTACTCGAGCGCGTCAGATTACTATAAGGGACGGTACCTTAGCTATTCATTAGTACCTCTAGTCAATATGAGCAGTTATGGTTGGTGGGTGCGCTCAGGGGCCCCGCTGGAAAATTTGAATAATCCATAATTCCCTAAGGTTGAGCTCGAATCGTCAGATTAGCGAAATGGGGACTTCTTATATTGTAATTAACCCCCCCATATATTAATCTGACGCGCTCGAATAATATTACTTTAATTTTTTACCCTTTCTTCATAGCGATTAAATCGCCACTTAAATCGTCAGATTAACCCTAGAAGCCTAATCTACGCCTGCGAGGCGTACACGATTTCGAATATCGGATGTATCTTTCTAACGGTTAAAGCTAGCGCGTCGTACTCTTTAGTTATCTCAGTGGTCGACGGGAGCTAGAGGACGGTGCCTGTATCGTTATGGTAAGTTTCGCCATTTTTGATTTATCGAAGTGTTGCACGCCTGCGAGACGTATGTTTAGGCTTTGTGTAACTTTTAACTAAGATTAAGTGCTTTTACTTTTGATTGTTTTCCGTGTATTTTATATCTTTTTTCAGCATTGTTTCAGTTATAAATATGTTACGGTCCAATATATTAAATAAAGACGACATTATCACAATTTTCAACGGAGAAGACAGTCCTCACGAGGATTCAGATTCCAAAGTTGAGAATGACCAGATTATCGACGACGTTCAAAGCGAAGACGAAAATTATGAGGTGTCTGAATTTGTTGCGTCATTTCAAGAATCTGGGCCCTCTGAAGAAACTAATCCAACCATGAATGTCAAAATTAGAGTATACATAAATGTAAAAAATCTGTGTGTGGCGAGCACAAGGTTGATTTATGTGTAATCTATACCTAAAGTTAATCTAGTCCTCTAAAGACTGGTTAGTTGTAATGTTTGATCTAAAAATATATAATTAGCGTAAAAAAATTGATACTCTATAAAAATAATATATGTTTTAGTTGATTTTAAAGATGTTAATATTTTTGTTCCAATTTATGCACATTGTTTTTTATGTTGTAGCAAACAACTGTAATTATAGTTATAATTGATAACAGTGTGGTTTTATTTTTAGTTTATTTCCCAAATTTAAATTTCCGCTTTATTAAAACAATAAAAATTAAACAATATACCTAAAATAAGGGCTTTTATATGTGTACGCCTCTCAGACGTATATTTGGCTTTGTGTACGTTCTATATAGATTAGGCTTCTAGGGTTAACGTATACTATTTTTCAGTGACGTCCTGGAGCATGCAAAATATCAATATCTAACGCGCTTGAGTATTTCCAAGCCAATTTTTTTCTTTTTTAAATTAAAAAAAAATCAAAAAACCCTTCCCCACCGCTAAAAGTGAAAACATTATAGGACCTTTTTTTCTCGCTATGGTCTAATCTACCAATTCTAATAGGTTCCCGTGACGCTCGAGTAAATCCACATTTAGCATCCTGGGCTCCCCTACTATATGGTGTATAAGCTAGATAACAGATGTACGACATCATTTCCAATGACTTTATTAAAATTCTAGTGTTTAAGAAAATATAAGGTGTTACAAAACCATTCGCAAAACATTATAAAATTCTCCATTCCCCTTTATTTGCTATAACCGATGAAAATAATCTTGAACATCATAATTCATAAGCAAATTAGAAGCGTCAGACCAAGTATAATAATTCACAACCGCAGAGCCAGACTACAGAACTATAATAAAACTTCAATTAGCAATGAGTCGCCCCAATGGAAGCAGTTGATACCAATCAAAACTTCGGGAAACTTCGATGAGTTGATTTTAAACCGAGAAATATAAAAAACAATCAATTAGACGAGCTGTCAACGACAGGCGAAATGCGCTAAGGGTTTCTTTCCAATGAAGGAAGCTAAGGTTTAAGGATAATCGAAAAGATCGTCTCGTTTTAACTGATTTCCTTGGAAAGGAGAATATAATTGGCGAATATTAGAACCTTTAGCTCGTCTTTGCAGTGGAGAGATACCTTATTATCTTGGAAGCAATGATTAGGGCGGTTGGAGTTTTATTTGAAGCAATTGTCAATATTAAATAAATTGTTAGCGCCAAGTATATTGGATTGGATTTTTATGATTGTCTACACTGTAATGGAGATACGCAATGCGGCAGGGTGAATCATTGTGAATTAAGTTGTGAGACGAAATGTGTTTCTTTCGCTTTGTGGATTTTAGTCTCGAAATTACCCAATATTAAGGGATTTTTAACTGTCCAAAAGCTTAAGTACCTACAAGAGTACGATTAATTGCAAATCTTAACAAGTTATATGCAATTGAACTGCCCATTGTTGTTCTGCACCAAATAATTTAACCAAAATCGTCATCAAATCAAAAAAACCCATCAAACAATCTGGATTCACACCCTAATCTCGTCGAACTAATTGCACAAAAAGCTCCCTCGGTTTGTTACAAAACAAACATACAAACACAAAGAACAGATTAGGGAAGATTCCGATCGTATTTAAGATAAATAAGTATTTTTGCTAAGTGTACGGCGGCTTTAGATCGAGTGATAAGGGGCAGCTGTAGTGACGTCATTGATATGAAGGTAATCCCGGTTTATTTGAGTTTTTGTGAGATCCCCTCGGTGGTGATTGAAAGTTTTAGGTCTCATTGCCTATCTTTTACCCGCCACAACGATTTCTTGTTTCTTAGGGAAAATCTATTTTGTTAATTTACCGAGTTTTGAGATTCTAGAAGCTTCCCACACGGATTGTAGTAACCTATGTTTGTTTCTTCGTTTGATGAATGAATGAATGAATTACTGAATACCTTGAAAGTTATTCTTAAGAAATAGTTACATAATTATTGTAGACATGTGAATTGTGTACATCTCTAACTGTTTTGGTAACTTCATAGATATCTACATCTCTACACATTGAGATAATATTACTATTTACTACGTATGGAGGAGACACCACGAACAAATTTTTGCTCTAACTAAGTTTTAAAAATTATTATCTAGTTAGGTACTTACCGATGAAAGTTATATTACTTTGCACTTTTCCGTATTATTTGTGCAATATCGTAACACACACGAAGGCATATTTGATGCGTTTTACTTTAAAACAAATAAAAAATGACGTGCAGTTAAGCCATATGGCTTATGGTGAGCGGAACATAAGTGATGTAGGCGGTGTCGCCTCCATATGTAGGTATATCTCAATGTCTCTACATTTTTTTTTATGACATGAAAAATTATTCTTTTAGGAAAGGGGTAATCTATGTATATTTTTTATTATTGTATTTAATTCTAAATACATTGAGAAGTTATACTAAAAGAAATGTGCGTCATGTTTCCTTTTATCTATTTTCCAAACGTGCTACATTAAATAATATCTATTACCTACGCCCGTGCCCCAAAAGTACCTATATTCATAAGAAAAATACTCATTTTTTAGTCCTTTAAAATTTATAAGCCGTACGTTCAGTGAACAAAAAAATGACCCAATTTATTTCATAATGTCCGGACAATAAATTCAAACGTTTTATTATAAAAGTTTAACAATACGTGGAGGATTAACCGCTGTACCTTCGTCGCTTAATTGGTAACAAAGGGCGGCCATTTTGGATTATAATGTTCGATATTTAAAATTTACACGTGGAATATTTATTGTTTGTGGATACAGATGATGGAAGTATCCACCTTTAATTTTTACCGCTTGTTTTGACAATGTTTGTTCTAAATTCGATTTTGACAAGTGTAAGCCATGCCTTTGATGATAATGAAGTTGTTTAAAAAAGTTGTCAAACTATTTTTCCGGGGCATATTTTCCTAAAATACCTTTTTTTTCACGAGAGGGGCGAGACTTTTGCAGGTACTTAATAAGTTACGGTTCGATAGCTTAATAAGTCAGTTGAAGTCATTTTTCTAAAAACACACAACGTTTATAAAATAATATTTGTTTATAATATTTGTTTCAAGGGCGATTTCCTCTCGAATCCAATACACATGCCATCTCTCTCGCACACGAATAAGCTGCTTATTGTATTTTTATAGTTATTTTGATCGCACACACGTTCATTGTGGAGATTATCCGACATGAATACAAAATAGGTATTATGTACAGCTGTATTCAAACAATTGTTCCGAATTGCAAAACGCTGAATGCTTTTATTAATAACTTGTAAATCGCGGAATTGATGGACTTTTGTGTTGTTTGTTCATTGTTCATTTATTTGTTTTGATTTATGAGTTGACGGGATGGTGATGAATAATTTTTGTGACGTAGGAAGCGTTAGTGGTCCTCTGTTTTAGTAAGCTTTGCTGGTAAATAATAGTTTCTGGTTGAGGATTCAAAATTTAAAATGTAAAATAAATAGGTAAAATTTTGTATAATTTATCTCGTCCCTTTAAATGCAATTTTTCTATGGATTTGGTTTACATGCCTTTTATTTAGAAATAATTTTAATTTGTCGTTTCTCAACAAATCGTTTCGATGATACAAATATTTGTAATTTTCTCATATTTGTTAACCCATAACGCCACAAAATTACACCCTTTCTCTCTCTAGCTACCGTCCCATCAGTCTCCTCAGCTCTCTGGGGAAAATCTATGAGAGAATCATCTCCAAACGCCTCTGGGACGCAGTCATTGCCAAAAAACTGCTCCCAGACGAACAGTTCGGCTTTAGACGAGCTCACTCATGTCCTCACCAAGTACACCGCATCACGGAGTACATTCTCGCGGGCCTCACCCGCCTCAGACCCCACAGAACGGGAGCGGTCTTCTTTGACGTAGCGAAGGCGTTCGACAAGGTCTGGCACAACGGTTTGATTTACAAACTGTACACTCTCGGCGTGCCAGACAGTCTCGTGTTCATCATACGAGACTTCTTGTCCAACCGGTCCTTTCGCTACAGATTAGACGGCACGCTCTCGTCTTCACGTCCCATCCAGGCCGGAGTCCCTCAGGGCTCCGTCTTGTCGCCCCTCCTATTCGCGCTATACACTAGCGACATCCCAAAGCACGATAAAGTGCAATTATCCCTCTTCGCGGACGACACGGCACTCTACGTGTCGAGTCCATACCGCAAAAGAATAGCTCCACTCCTACAATCCGCGACCGATGCATTAGGCAAATGGTTTCGCAAATGGGGTATCACTGTGAACCCCGACAAGAGCGCCGCCGTGCTCTTCAGGCGCGGCGGCCCCGAGGCCATAGATAGTGTCAAACTCTATGGCCAAGCCATTCCATGGCAAAAGCACACTAAATTCTTAGGCGTCACTCTAGACGCACACATGTCATTTAAAGCCCACATTAAGGCAGTCCGTAAGAAAGCCAGCTATGTCCTTAGCCGGCTCTATTACCTTATTAACAGACGCAGTAAAATGTCCCTTAGAAATAAGGTGACACTTTACAAAACGGTGGTCCGTCCAATCCTCACTTATAGTAGTGTAGTTTTCGCGCATTGCGCTCCCAGCTCCATACACAAGCTCCAGACGATTCAGTCGCGGTTCATGAGAACAGCGACTGGAGCGCCCTGGTTCGTGCGTAACGTGGACCTACATAGGGACTTAGAACTCCCCACCATAGCCCAATGGATGAAGCAAGCGTCTAAGCGCTACTTCGACAAGGCTAAAAACCACCCTAACCCATTGGTGACAAAGGCCATCGCATACGTCGCGAAACCCGATCCCACTCATCGTCGTAGGCGGCCGAGACATGTCTTGGACGACTCCGACGATGATATTACCAAAGCTAACGCACGGCTAGACTCGGCGATTGAAGCCCAACGTCGAACAAACCGCGACACCGCACACACCACAGCAGAAAGCGTACACCGTCTTCGCCGGCGAAGACGAGGTCCCTTGTTCCGCGTTCCCGCGCCCACCCGGGTGAGCGCCCGTCCGATTAGGGCCCTTCTGGCCTCCTCCACTCAAGCGACAGCTCAAGCCGAGGTTCGTGGTCCCCGTCAAGGGGGGACGCCCTTGTGCATGTCGCTACCAGGGTGAACCTTCAGTTCACCCCCGCGTCCGCGTTAAAATGTAGAAGCCCTTCTGGCTAACATTGAGAAACACCATACAAAAAAAAAAAAAAAAAACCCTTTCTCTCACAGCCATAAAAGCGGACAATACCAAATTAAATGTTAAACCCGCACATCAAATAAATAAAAAATACTTTACACGCATTGAAGTATAGACAATTGTAACCGATAAATCATAGATGACAAGAAACTGATTTTTTACAACCCTAGCACTACACTGCCAATTCTGTACTAACATGATTCTAATTACAATAGCTATAAGTGCGATATTCGTAGTGTCAAATGTTATAAATAAGGTTGTCACAACACCGCCCCGTCGTTCAGTTGGTCTGGTTTAGCGTAAATTATGGGACAACCCTAGACAATAGAAAAAAGCTTCATTCGCTAATGGATTGTGTTCTCAAAAATTAATTTGGGGTACTCGACAAAACTGTACGCACCCAATAACGCAACCCTAACGATAGGGATGAACATTGTATTTTTAATGAGTGAATGGTATTGAAGATTACATTTATTCGCGTATAAGCGTTGAGAATGATCTGAATTAATGTTGGAGGCTTAAAATAAGCCAATAAAGTATTGGCTTGACTTGAATTGATTTATAATGTAAGTATTTATTTTAATTAATTTGCTTTTATTGTGTTAGGAATTTTCATATAATATCACGCCTGTTTTAGGGTTTATCACTGCCTTCCCTATGTAATTGAAAAATAGCTCCTATTGATTTCCAATCAGTGTTCAAAAATGTCACAAAAATAAAGAACAAATAAAATCCTAGTAAGAAAATGCAACAATCGTGAGGAAAAGGGCTCAAGTGTTGTATTTTGAAATTTGTTCTGTATAGATTTTCTTAGAGACTTGCTTACTCGGAATACTTCCTTTAAATCCTTACTTATACCATCCTGTGAGTCGTATTACACATTAAAGTGGAGAAAATAGAAGCCGCATAGCTCAACTGTAAAATCGTAAGTAACGTCAACCCTAAGAGTCATGTAGGGGTGTCAAAAATCAAAGTATAGGGTGAAGTGGCATTGTTTAACCCCATTCAACTTTCTAATTTATTAACTAAAAGGGTTGCTATCGTAAAAATAATTTTATTATTCGTAACGACGTCTCGGCCTACGTGATAACAATTGCTGTCTTATAAATAACATTTTCAACCATCCAGCGTATCTTGAACTCTTGAGTCTTATAAAGTCCAGGTAACATAGACTGTTTAAAATGGTCGAAGTCAAGTGCTTCATGTAATAAATTTTTATGTACTGTTAAAGGTTGTAATGAGACAATGAGAACCTGTTTTGTTCAATTAGAAATGATTTAATGTAATGGGAATCTTGCGCATAGACAATGTTGCGAGGACAATAAATATTGTAACGTTTATCTATTCTTTATGGTACCATGAAAAAGGACTTCTACCACATAGTGGAAAGAAATACAACCAGTTTCTCAAAGTTCTGTATATTATGTTCTTCAGCACTATGACCAATGATGTTTGAACATTTTTGGCCAAATGCGTCAAAGTCAATGGCTACCAAAGACTTTGTCAGCCATTGCTAAAACTGGCCCCTTTTCTGAGAAATTTCTAATTTAAAAACTACACAGTCACTATAATAGTCAACAAACACAACAAAGTTCGTCCGCCAAGAAATAAATTTCCCGAATCTGACCGATGGATTACATTTCTGTAGTTCAGCGAAATCTCGTTTTAATATAAATTCAATAAATAAAACCCAGGACACAATAGAACGAATCGAAAAGCTAACCTTTCAAGGAATAACAATATATAACTTTTCCACGTTGAATGGATGTCGGGAAGTTCGGTAAACTAAATTTTACTTCGTATTCAAATGCGGTCTATTATAAGAGGGGAAAACATTATCGAAATCGCGACAGCACTCCGTGGAGGCCGCGTGTTGATTCTATCAAAAATCTACTCGAAAAACGGCAGTTAGGGTAAGATTTGTGCAGTAGACATTGTTTGATCTAATATTTGTTTTGTTGTACAAAAGTTAAGATACATATCATAAATAAGGTTTAAAGCAGGACATCAAAATAAATTTACTCGAAGTATAAGTAGGTACCTACTCATTACTCATATTATGTAGACAATATAACTTCGCTTTAATCTTCAAGTGAAACTGTTAATCCTACCTCAATTAATTCCACATCGGACCTTTCATACTTCATACTCCAATTATATAATTTAGCCAACCTAAGAAAACACACCCAAAAATATGTAATACATTGTCAGAAATAAGAATAACCTTACTCAAGCCCTACGCGGTTCCGAAAAGGTCAGGTCTCAGGTCGGTATTGTGGTGAATATTTTTTATGCAGATATGTTGGAAGTTAGATTCGGTGGACATTTACATCTACTAGAACTTAATAGAATATTAAAGGTCGTGTTAACTTACGACGTTGATGGAGAACCATTTGTTTATATAGGTAGTAGATCTCGTAGAAAAGTTGAAGGTATATTTAAATGAAGATCAATAACTGAAATGTAGTTTAGATAGATGAAGAAAATATAAACGTACGATTTACGATGTGGAAAACTATCTAAGTGAGATGAAAGAAAAGGTAAAATGTTTACTTTAAATCCACGAATAAGTGATGATACTAATGTAATAAAGAACTATAGTTATTTTTATCCTGAAGGTAAACTAAAATGTGGCTTGTAGAACAGCCAATGAACTTAATAAAAGAAAATGAAAAATTGAAAAATTTCTTTATTAATTACAAGAAATGTTACATAATATAGTTACATGTGCTGCATTGAACCCCACACTAGGATCCCCTGTGTTGTGGGGCTCAATCTCTTCAATCTCAAGAATGACGATAATTAATTATAAAATCTCCATCTGATCAATGTCAATTAGAAAATAAAATAAACAACAAGTAAAAATTATTATTAAAAAAACAAAATACCCGACTGCACACTAAAAAAAGAGTGATTGAAATGAATCTAATGATACCGCATACATATTTTTTTAAAGGGAAATTTAGAAAAAATATTATTATGTCTTTATCCCGTGGGACTTTTAGGATAAAATGTATCCTATGACACTCCCGTAATCAAGACAAATCTAACGATACCTCATACATCAAAATCCATCAAGCCGTTTAGGCTACAGGTGGTCACAAAGGAAAAGACATACATACATACTTACATACACTCGAAAAACATTACCCTCCTTCTTTGGCAGTCGGGTAAAAACAGTATAAAAGTATCGTAAGTTGAAACGATCAAAATATGTTCAATTTTAATAATCCTTATTTATAGAATGGATGATAAATAAATTCCTCGACACTATTTGTAACCGATACATTATTCAGCCGGGCTTAGACATGCGCCCGCGCAATCATAGTGCATTGATTGTCGATAATATGTTACGAGGGGAGGCATAACACGCACCTGCCGTTAGAAATTCTTTACGGATAAGAATAACACTGTTTTGTAACAAAGTAATGGATGTATTGTATAAGGAGATTTTAAGAAAAATGTATTTATTTTAATAGATCATGGGATTATTAACGAAGGTAATAAAACAAAGACGCGCACTCACCATAACTGTCTTATTGATTTAACAGGCCCCGTAATAATCTGTCTATTCACAAATATTAAAAAACAAGACATTCCAAGAACCGCAATTAGGCACAGTGGACAGCCACAAAGACGTGAATTTATTGTCCACCACAAATGTTCCTCGCACAATGCACTTAAAACACTAAAATTCCCAACAATACATACCCTTATTCATGACGCCTTTACAAGCTTGAATTCCTGCTAAATTCTCCCGAAGCGCCCGCAGTGTCACCAAATGCGTGAAATTATCCAACAATACACAGTAATGATCCTTCACGGTTCAAAAATAAAAATAAATACGTGAAACATTATAATGCAAAGTTATTTCCACCTCTGCCACACGATTGTGAACCATATAGCTTCACCTAAACAAGCGTGAACTGAAGTCAGATATCAAAAATGCAGCAATCAAATTGTCGAGTAACAAACTTGTTTTACCAGTCGGTAAATATTTTTTATGAGTTGTGACAGAGATATAAGAGTTAAAATAAAACGATGTTCGAATAAAATCAGCTATGCGGCAGTAGATGCAAAGAAAACACCTTTACTCAATCCGTGGGGGGCTTTCGACTGATTGTTTCACGGCTCTTTTGGGATATGGTTAAATTCGTACATTGTAGTTTGTAGAAACACATTTTCAACTATTGTCACACATAAATGGTTGGCTTCTGCTAAGTTACAAGTCTTTGTATTGAGGTAAAAAGCGGAAAAGTGCCGGCGTGCCTGCGGGCGCAATTTTTGGTCACAAATTGTTTCTTTCTTATATTGTTCACACTTTTGTCTAATAAGTAGAGAAAAGAAATGTTACAGTAGAAATAAAAGACGTTTAATGTTTTTATTTATAGCGTGAAATCTTATTTCTTTTTGCATCTGTGGTATACGAGGTATGATTTATACGTGAGCATAAATTCAAGGCATCTATTTTAAACAGAATCGCATGCATATCGCGGGCTTAATGTCGTCGTGTTGAGATTCGAATTATGCACGTAAATGTATATTTATGTTCTGGTTAAACAACTTTTGATGTACTCCCACTCCCATGGAATAGATATGAGTTATCGCTTCAAAGGATTAAGACAAAAAGTTTATGTTCGTGTATTAATAAATCAAAATAATCACCAGGAAGCGTTTGTGTATTTAAATCCAAAATAAGGAATAATATTGATAAATTTAAAGCTGCATGACTTTTCAGTTCACGTTATGAATAAAATATAAAGTCTCTAATTGTTAATCAATAAAGTTACAAGACGATCCCCGGCGACATCCCGTCTGCTCCGAACGGCGTGGAATGCGGTCCAGGCAGGTACCAATACACTCCAGATTGCTCCATTTCAAAATACCGCTCACCCAGTAATACATCCATTACTGACATTGTATAGGATCAATACAAATGCTTTAAATGGGAGTACGCAATGAATAGCGTTATAGACGAAATCGTAATAGAAAGTGAAGTATTTTTACGGGGTACGTATACCTGTTTGAATTTAGGATCAATTGTATCATTGAACTGTATTGCTTACGGAATATTTCTTATTGTTAAATAATATGCGTAAAATTGTACAGTTCTACATTATGTTAGTTTAATAATATCATAAAAGTGAAAGTCTGTTGTGTGATTGTTTTTCTTTCACACAAAAACATGCATTTTTATAGAGCCGTACAAATATTTTTACTACGCTTTAACTTACTCATTTAAAACGAAAGATGTCTAAAGTCTAAACACAAAAAATTTAAAATTATTCTACCCTAGATAGTTAATTTATATTAAATTTTTTAAAATTAATAAAGACGTTCAAAGTGCAATAAAATAGATTTTGAATTTATTACTATAATTTGTGATACAATATTCATTATCCAATACAGTTTTTATTGTTGAAATGTGAATAATGTTCCATTCCGATTACAATTAAATTAACAAATAACGGTATAATTTCAACTTTAGAATTATTTATTCAAACATCACAATATAATTATAATATTTCTGATTCAAAATCAAATAATAACTTATATTCGAACGATAATTTATTGTCAAATCATAATATATTAATATTCATAGTTTAGCAATCGCTTCGCAATCTCATCACTTTTATTAAGACTAAACGAATAAACAATAATTTAATAACAATAATTCATGTCTGTAGAACTATTATAAACGGAGAATATTTCGGTACGACAACTTTTGTCTCCGCAACTATTTTGTCTCTCCCATCACCTCTATGGGCTAGTGAAAGTGCGCGCACGACCGCACGTAGCGACGCAACTCCCCATAGAGTTGTATGATGGGAGAGACAAAATAGTTGCGGAGACAAAAGTTGCTCTTGCGCGCTAGCCCTAATTAATATTTATTTAGCATGTTTGACTACTGTAAAGGGTATTTAGTTATTTACTATTTAACATTAAAATTTTAATCCTAAAATAATAATTAAGTAAATACGGTCGAATTGAGAACCTCCTCCTTTATTTGAAGTCGGTTAAAAAGTAAAAACACTTTATTGTACAGTGCACACAAAAATGAAATATTCTTAGGAATCATGTCATCGATTCTAAATAACAACGGAAAGGAAAAATGAGAGGAAATCCAGCAGTCTTGCTGCGCACTTGGAAAATGTAGAGCTCATATCGTTAGCTGTGAGCAGTATCCAAAAAGAGTTGCTACTAGCTGATAACCATTGAGATATACATATGGAGACGACACCGCCTACATCACATATTATGTTCCGCTCAACATACGCCATATGGCTTATCTGCACGCTCATTTTTTATTTGTTTTAAAATGAAACGCATCAAATATGCCTTCGTGTGTGTTACGATATTGCACAAATAATACGGAAAAGTGCAAAGGAATAACTTTCATCGGTAAGTACCTAACTAGATAATAATTTTTAAAACTTAGTTTATACATATAGCAAAAAAATGGCGCACAGATTTTGTTCGTGGTGTCTTCTCCATACGTAGTAATATTAGGTATCTCAATGCTGATAACAAGCTTTTTTCCAGCATTGCAAATAAGTTGTTATATTATGCCTATAATGTCGTCTATTTGTAAGTTGATTGTTACTTAATAAGTTAGAGATACATTATAAATATTAAAGGTTTTGTTTACCTGTATAATATAGTTTTAATACTTCATTTGGTTTTTCGAAAGCCCTCTGCTTTTTCAAATCTTATTTATTTTCATTTTAAAAACAGTGCCATTACTAATAGAATCGATTTCGTTTTGATATAAAGTAAGAACTTTCTAGAATGCTGCATATACGAACCATAAATATCACCTATTTGAACATTTATTGATTACACACACATACACTAATGTAAACACATTACTTCATATTAGACACAGTTCGGTCCTGACAGTTTATATAACTAAGAAAACAATTTTATGCTTACTTCTTTACACAAAATAGGCTGTGATCATCCCACACATTGGGTTCCAATAACATTATTACAGAGTCCATTTTTACAACCTTCCTCCAACCTATTATCAAAGACCCTACAAGCAAATATAGCCCTTATGTACACTATAATAAATATGACTCATTTTCATACTGTTAGTACCAATAAGGTTGTGTATTAAAATATATTTTTAAGTTCTTTGTCGTTTGATCAGCATTCAAAGGGGTACAATGAGGCACCGAACGCTTATAACACCTTAGATTTATATAACATCCTGTCACAGGAGAAATGGTTCCAATTATATTCTTCGGCTCTGATTGTGACTCACAGTATTGTGACATGCGAACAAGGGTACTGAAAATGTAAGGCGGGAAAAAAGGGAAACGATAATTTTATGATTTTGATAAATTGTTTGCGTGATTTGGAACATTGTGTTCTTGTTGTCATTTTGTACCTAATACATATTTCGGTGATGACTATTACAAAGTTTTCAGGATTATAGTTGTAAATGCAGATAATAATTTGCCAATTTGTTCTAGCAAAAATAATGTATGCGTGTCGTATGAGATAAAATATCAAGTCAAAAAAAAAGAGCAACTATGGAGTTTCTTGCCGGTTCTTCTCCATAGATACTGCTTTCCGAATCAATGGTAAATGTGAAAAATATGTAATGACGTATCAAAAGTGCTTCTAGAAGAAGTCTAATTGAATAAATAAATGTTTGAGTTTGAGTTTGAGCTATTTAATTGAAAATCTATTAGCAACTATGAAGCAAAATTATCTATTCGATTGATTCGTAGCTCTACCTTTCAGCTTATTAAACTATCAGATTGTATTTAAAGGAAATGCAGACGACCCGAAATTAACAAGGCAAGATTTCCTGTATGCAAAATTTAAACAGTGGATAAGCAGGAACCATATTAATTATGTATATGTATCTAAGATAAGGTATATAGATAAACTTGTTTTCTTTCATTGACTATATGGCATTTAAAATAAATGATTTGCGTATTAATTTAACAAAGCCAGATCAAAATTCAAAACGATATTAATAACAAAAAACCGTAAAAGAAACATAAAGAATAAACCGAGAAAACAGATGATTTATAACAATATAGATAATCAAAATGTCATATTTTTATTCATCAGATAATAGTAAATTGCACTAAAACTTCGATATCTATTCACTATCGCGAGTTTGTCAATAAAGCTTAGTGCTCATTGTTTTGTGTCCATTATCTAGCATCTCACGATTCGTGAAATATTTACAAGAGTTATTACAAAGGTGTGCTGGCTCGCACCGCATCGCGGGCCGGCTTTTGATGTTGTTAAGGCGATGGTTCTTGCTCGACTGAGGGAAAAAAATGGTTTAATTCTCAATAGTATATTTTTTAAAATATATTTTTTGTGGTTACTTTGATTACTAGATTTAATTGGAATGACAGAATATTAACAAATACGTATATGTATTTCTTGTAGAAAATTAGTTCTTTGTACTACTTAAATAAACTAGTCGTTGTGGGTTTGTGTGCATTAGAAATTTATTTATTTACAAGAGTATAAAGACAATCAATTAGAAAAGCAACCTACATAAAACATATACCTACACTCACAAACGAAAATTATTCTAAATATGACTATCCCCAACAACCCACAACCAAAAAGTATCAACTTCGCCTTAACCAATGATAAGAATAACTTAAGAATCACTTATTGTTCGGGCCAGCTCTTTAGATGTGGCTGATAAGGCTGATGTTGACAAAAGAGGCTGCGACCGCCGTCATGTTTTGGAGATCATTCGATTAATATTGTTGTAGCATTATGTTTGTTATTATTCGAGGGGCTATTTATTACGCGGTTCCAATTGAGATGTGTTTTTGGGTTACGGGATTAATAGAATGACTTCATCTTAACTAGAGACGTAAGGGAGTGAATTTTAACTTCAAACACAAAAAAATCTTTAACGTTTAAGTAACTTTTAGGCAGGAATTGAAAAAATAATGTAAATAAAAAGTGAAAATCCAGCCATGATAGAACCAAATATTATATAGCTTTCAATAATTATGATACCCTAATCGTAAACACATATTTATTGCATTTCTTTTCTATAATATTTATATATCAGGGTCTCTTGAAATCATTCATTAAAAACGAACGAAAATTCAATAAATATTCAACTATTCTACATAATATTCCTACGAAGTCGGATCAGAAAACTAAACGTCAGCCGCTCCACAAAGAAAAACAACCTAACATTTATTCCCTTAATTTTAAGCAAGCAAGGTTAAGTCCACATTAATAAGCGTGTCATTAACGAACCCTTTTCACAGTTAATCCGTTACGAAAACAAACCGCCTCTCGGAGTTTTACTTTAATATTTCATATGAATCACAAGATCGCGATGTAAATTATGATTGGGTAATTTTTTATGTTTTTTTGCGTGTAACGTAGTTGAGTTTGGTTTATTTGTTATTTTCTATTGTTTTTAACTTCGATTTGTGAAAAGCTGAGGGATAGTCGTATTACCTAGAATATCTTGAGAAAATCAACTTAAGGCGAGGTCATTCTATTGCATTCCCTTACAGTTTAAATCTAGGTAATTATACATTTTCATTTATAAAATACCTACCTTATTTACAAACGTTTAACTAAAATAAATTCAAAGTCCCTACCCCGTTTAATTATAGCCAAGTCTCTTAATATTGGGATTTGGGATATGGGGAAGGTACAACTACTTATAAATTTTATTCATAAATTTTCTGCATGCAAATAGGTGCTCAAAATCCAAACCTTTTTGTAAATAATTAAGTGTCTCCTAATTACATGACATATATCTAACCAAGGATGCGGTCAAATACCACACATTCATCCATTTTTATTTCTAACACGAAAAGCCACAAAATTTTACAATGTAGCAACATTTGGGGCACAAAAAATTATATTTACACGCATATTAAAGACGAGGTGTCACTCCGGAATGCGCGGGCATCCGTTTTTTGTTCTTAACTTTAGATTAGTCATCTGTAGATGATATATACGATAATATTTAAATGTAATAGATCTGGATATTATCTTTTTGAATCTGTGCGCAGTAAGTTTAAATGCAAAAATTAGTCTATGCTTTTTCTTTTTTGCTGTCCAGTGCCAAAAATATGATTATTAAATTATGTCTTATAATTGGTTTTACAGCTTCCTGATAATTATATGTTCTGTGTAAAGCTACACATAACAAAAAAGTAACTAATGAAAATTTACATCAAAAAAGTAAAAAAATGTCTGTTATATCAATGTCTTTGCAAGCGGTGAAAAAAGACCTTAATCTTAAAAAATAAATAGTCGAGCTAATAATTATTTAACGAATAATTTAAATATAAAATTTTCTATAATAAATAATGTCTATACAATTTATAATAATATGAGTTTAATATCGCAGTGAAATTAGTATCAAACTGATGTACAGCCATTCTTTCCAACAAATTTCACACAATAAATCGCTGTAGCACATTCAAGCAATAAAACAATTATACATAATTTACACTTGTATCAATAAACGCTGAAAATAAGGGCCACAACCGCATGCAGCGTCTAACAGCGCTTTGTGCTAATTGGAACAAGAAAGGCAGCCGTAAATTTCTCGCGGCGATCCGATGATGTGATTCGAGCCTTAATTAAAAACCGTTTATGATGTTGTAAACGTGTCTAAGAGAGTAAAGAGCTAGGAATGTTTAGACAGCGACTTTTATTTTATATTATCACGTGTGTGATGATTAAGGACACGGGTGCTCATTTAACTATGTACATAGTTAGTTAAATATACAAAAATTATCTTATTTAATACCTACATACAAAAATTGTTTATTGAATAAATGAAAGGAATGAAAAATGTATTTAATATTTTTGGAATATCTAACGTAACTGTCATTTTTGCTAAAGTTAAATTGAAAAGTTTACCCCTGTACTGAATTTTTTCATTTTGTTCTCGATAGCTAGTAGATACTCAAATGTAAGTAAAAACTTACTTCTCGGTTTTATATTATTCCATTTTTCGATAAAAATAGTGCATCTACTAGTGTCACACACACATTTCTCCCTAAAACACATTTATTTATTTTAAGATGTTATATAAAACTAAGTGACTCCTTTCAAAAGCCAATCAGACAACAGACAGCCAGTCAATTCATATCATTGCCGCGTCTATTCTCCATAACTCTTCACCACAGAGCCAGTAGCCCGTCATTAGGGAGCGCAAACTTACGACACTACATAATTGGCCGCTATATATCAATCCTTTAGTGCGGTAGCTGCTATAAACTTGGAAATGTAATTCTGTATCGTATTTAGTATTTTTTCGTATATTGGTTTTATTAGATTGATTTCCGTTTGATTGGAGTGGGCGAATGTCGAAATATAAAGTGAACAATATCTAGAAAAGATGTCGTTAAAATGTAACTATGTAGGTTCAACGTACAAGCTTTATTTTAGGAATATAGATATTTTTTTATTATTTTATCTATAGACTAATTTAACTCAAGCCTTGTTGTATTGAGAAATTACAATTTCTAATTACCTGACTATCAAATTATTCCTTCTTGTTTTTCTCTAATAAACATCTCCGTCTATGAAGCTAATAGTATATCGTATAAAAATGATTTTATAATCGATCAAATTACAAATAAACAAATTATACCTTTTTGCAGTCGCTACACAACACAAGCTACCGCTGCCTCCAACGCACATCGTTTTGTTTCCAATCTGTCCTTGTAAAATATCGATTTTTTGTTATTTTTATCGATTATTTACCACGTTAAAGTGACCGGCGGCCAACAAAAGAGAATCCATAATATCTTACCGGATACGTGAACCCTTTTTGAGTGTTAATGCCGTGACAAATGTAGAATTTATTCGGACTGCAGCATCAGGCCCCCGCTGCGACGGGTTGACCTTTCAAAAGCTCTAATGTTGTTTTAGTTTGGTAGGGAAAATTGCGGTTTTATGGGTACAGACTAAGGATACATAGTTGTAAGCATTTTTGATATACTATAATATTATAAAGCTGAAGACTTTGTTTGTTTGAACGCGATTATCTCAGGAACTTCTGGTCCGATTTGAAAAAATCTTTCGGTGTTAGATAGCCCATTTATCGAAGAAGGCATCACGCTACGACCAACACGAGTGGAGCCATGGAGGTGAATCCGCGGGGAGCAGCTAGTTTTTGACATATTGTCATAACAATCTTCATTTCTATTTTCTTCGCGTTGCAAGGCTACCAGACTATTTTGTATTGGCCATAGGCTGGTCCAGGAAAGTGTATATTGTCCAATATCGTCTATTTATCTATTGTGTTCTAGTACCTATAAGTTAGCTGTATTATTATTAGAGCAATTTCTATCAAGATAAGAGTCACTAAACGTGCAAGAGATTAGTCATTCACTTTCTTTTAAACTGCATTTCAATCACAAGTATGACTAGTAGCTTATTACGAGTCAGGTATTGTTTTATATTAAACCTTTCATTCGAATTTCGATATAATGAAATAAATAATAATATTTCTAATTAAATGTCCTTTGAATATCACACGAAATAGATAAATGACTGTCCAAAATCCGCGGGAGATTTTCTCGTTAACACGTTCAGTACGGCATCGGGTCGAAAACACCTGAAGTGAACTATTCGCGCGGGCCGGAGAGAAATTTCTATTGCTATCGCATGGGCCGGGGTAGTTTACTTTAGGATTTTTTGTAGTGAGAGTGTGACAGATATATTGACTGGTATTCTGCCACTAAATAGTACCCATAAAAGGAAAAATATTGTATCGGATCTTAAAGACCTGATACGGCCTGCAAAGAAATTTTGTCCTTGCAGGACGGATATCGGATCTAAAAGACCCGATGCCTGATAACCCGATAGCCGGCCCTTGGTTACAGGTCAGTTAATTAGTGATGTGCATAGTAATTAGACGTTGCGATATTCTATTGATATCTATTATTATATATCTAACAAAATTTTACGATTATGACGCGGCAATGGATGCCGTGGTTGAGATTTTTGATAGATAGAAAAAACATTTTTTTCAAAGAGACAAACAAATTTTGGAAAATAGATTTTACATTTTTATAGTGATTCCAAGAACTTTTTGATTCACCCTCGTATTGTCATAACTGTTATAATGAAGCGCATACTGTTTTTGAGGTAAAAATAAATTGATTTTTTTTAATTATATAGTCGTTTCATTTGACATCACTAGCAATCATATTCACTAGTGCCGGGATCAGGTGTATAAGATCCTATAATTTTACTACAAATTTAACCTCCTTAAATGATATTTTTTTCAAAAACGGGTCTAATGTTGTTATGCAGTGATTCAATAACAATACATTTCAAGAAAGAATATTCAAAAAAGTCTTCAACTGGATGACACATTTGATTTTAATGTCAAAAGGTGTAACAGGTCCTTTCCACCTGATGCCGGCCGTAAATGAAGTTAACCAACAGGTCTTGTAAGCCCTATGCCGGCCCAACGATAAGTAGCCAAAATCGGGCCCCGTCTTGAACGTGTTAACTTAAAAAATTAAGAAACAAGGCTTTCGATGACACTGAGTTATTCATTTTCCACGTCACTGAACAATAAACCTTATTTCTATGTAGATAAAGTAGGTTTTAGAAAATCGATAAATAAAAATAAATTTATTTTTCCAATCCAGTGGCGAATTTTATCGGCAATTCTTAAATTTAATTTGTTCATTTTATTTTGATTCGTAAAGAAACCGCGATTCTCATTATTTATTAACAAATAGGAGAGGTGTCGGGGTTTATTTATGATTTCATTAATTATGTCAAAAATGGTACATTTCGATCGAATTTTTTATTTGTTTCTCATATTTTTATTAAATTTCGGCGGTCTAGGTACAAGTAGTGTTTTACAATCCTTCTTCTCTTCTGTATTTTTAATTCTCTTAAAAACTCTTCTTATAAACGTTGAAAAGTGACCTCATCAACAGTTTTGAAAGTGCGATAGTAGGTAAGCTATCCCATATCTCTATAGTCTATATATAATATTAAAAAAAACTATGATGATCGACTAAGTAGGTATATCATTTTTTACCCACATAAATATAAAAAGTGGGATACCTACCTACTATCACAAATAACATTTTTTTGATTTTGATTTTACGCGAGTATTTAGAAACTAGACTTTAATTACCTACTGGTCTTAAATTTACGATTTATTAATAATTATATTCATTTTAATATTATTTAACAAGACGTTTCGTAGGTACACTACAGCAAGCGTGGTCACGAAGGACGAAGAGACGGTGTTAAAAAGTCTATAGGTAGGTATATAATTTCTAAATAGTATCCTATATCCCACTTATGTTTTCAAAAGTGGGATAGTAGGCTATCCCATCGCTTTCCCACCACGATCAGATACAAGCAGCCGCGTCAAAGATCTGGTATTTTAATTGAAGCGATCTCTATCTCTAATGACACATTGTGAGCCGCTACCACATGAAAATATATTTATACTGTGCCGCTACCGTGTGGTTTAACCGACTTCACTAAATCATGTATTGGGAAATAATGTTCCAATGATAATAATATCACCATTGGGTTAGTTTCTGTTTAAGTATGTTACGGTAAACGCGGGCATCTGTAAAGTTATAATTTTAACCGACGCGACGGTTTCTTATATCGGATATAAAAATAAATATGTATTATGCTATTTAAACAGATTCTTTTAAATCAGGGTGTCAATATGAAGAATTTGTTCATTCTTACAGAATACAAATTTTAAATACTGTAGACACATCATGTATATTGCTCTAAATCGTGCGCTACGAACAACAACTACATGGGTAGATACTAGATAAGTACTATTAATTATTAGTTTATTACTTAACCTTTCAGCGGTCGCACCCTTGCGCCGAACACAAGCAGTCGCGCGCGGTCTGTGATTCCGCAAATTTAAGTGTCTCGTTTGGGAAAACAAATGAATATTTCGACTTCTTGTATAGCACATGATTAAAAAGAGGTCTTAGACATGTGAAATAAAATAAAAACAATTTAATTACTCATTACTTCTTTTATTTGTACTTAATAGAACAAAGGTCTATAAAAACTCAAAATTTTTGACTCTGGGTGGAAATCACCGTTATAAATCAACATTAAACAAAACAAAATGAAATTTTCTTTTTTACAATTAACAATTATAAACTTGACTATAATTATCTTAGAAATAAATCACATTCATCATCAATTGGCACTGTGTAATAGGAACGCTAAAATGACACCTATTTTTGAGATCATTTTACGTAAAGTTCTAGAATAATCTAAATTATAATAAAATGAAATAAAGAAAACATACCTAAAAACTACTTATTTTTGTTTAGAATAACTATAATAAACTATTCGTCATTAGTGTCCATAATATCTACTGGAAATGAACATTCTCGGCATATAAAAATCACATGTTCTAGGCACATGTGTTTTTCACATTTGAAACAACTATACTTTGTTTTGCGGTTCTTTTTCACTAAGCTCAGCGTCTGATTGAACACACTCATCCTGTGCTGGTGAAATTTCAATTGGGTCGTCTTCTTGGTCCGAAACGTCATCGAAGACCTCATCTTCTGATTCCACCTCCTCTAACATGCGAGATATTCGACATTCTAAGTCTTCGTAATTCATTGTCTACAACAAAAATACATTGTTAAAACTATACTTTTATATTATTATAGTCTAAAGCATAAAAAGTAATAATAAGATACAAAAAACATAAAATATTTACCTCGGCTTCGGTTTAATTGCACTGGATTTTTCTCGAACACAATCGGTCGCGCGCGGAATCTGAGACCGCAAACACAAATAAGAAAGCACATGTACATGCAAGGAATGTCACAGGGCTACTGAGAGGTGCTACCTCACCCCCTCGAAGGTATTACGGAAGCGCAAGCGTCTATTGTTTACAGTTTCAGTATATTGACTAAAATAAGTTCGTTGCGGACTCAGAGACCGCGCGCGACCGCTGGAAGGTTAAACAAAGCTTAATAAAATTTTTCAGTATCAATCTGCTCCACTAAAAAAAGTCTAAAGCTTACGTCACAAAAAATAAAGCCGCGTTCATAACGTATGATTTATAAACGTTTATTAACAAAACTAATGAAATTTCCGCGCGAACGAGCACAAAAACATTACACACGGTACATTATTCGTACAAAGAGATAAATGGTGTTAAAAATAATAATATGAAAAGCCATCGTTTGGAGTAAATGCCGATTGTTGTGCAAACTTGCGATCGGACACGGCAAATGGGGCGGAATTAAATGCCCATGTGAACACTGCCTAATGACTTAGAAGATGCACCAACAAACGAATTTGAACCCTATATTTATAAATCATAGACTCAGTTTAGATTGTTTTTAAGTGGCACATATGACAATGTCGATATTGTTATAATCGTTTACCTCGTTTCATATTTTTAGATTTTTTGCCAAATATGGCGGATCTATAGATCTCTTGAAATCATGCGCACATAAGTGGCATAATTTAGAGTTATTGAATTTTATAATAGTTTATGGATATGATATGGGATTTCCGTTTCGGCGTCTTTTAATTTATTATACTTCCTATTTTTTATTTTAATAATTCAGTACAATATAAAGAGCGGCGCTTTTGCGATATATCATTACTGTTTTCCATTTGTTATTTATGGCTTCACTTATTTTATTAATGATCAAATACAGTATGAAGTACAATACAGTCTACAATCAAATACAGTATCAAGGTCAATGCATATCTTTCAAACCTTTAAAAAATTTGTGAAGAGCTTATTTTGTTTGTTATAAATAATTATTAATTAACTACTAAACTTTATATTTTTTGGTAATTAACTTGGCAAAACATAATAAACAAGAGTTGGCGGTTAAAAATAATTATTATTATTTTGTTGCAGATGCCGTTCATACCTGCTGGGAAGAAGAATACCATGGAAGAAGTTTTTATTTAGAAACTAGCTGTGCCGCGCGGTTTCACCCGCATTTATGCGCTCCTATTGCATTGGTCTTAGCGTGATGATAACCTATAACCTTCCTCTATAAATGGACTATCTAACACCGATTTTTCAAATTGGACCAATAGTTCCTGAGATTAGCGCGTTCAAACAAACTCTTCAGCTTTATAATATAAGTATAGATGATAAATAGATTTTATTTAGATTATAGTAGTTATTAGGAAATGGAGAATATTTTTTTGTTTAAAATTAATGACAATTCGTACTGTTATATTATATTACTATCATTTGCAATAAACCATATTAT
This sequence comes from Colias croceus, assembly GCF_905220415.1. Taxonomy (NCBI): domain Eukaryota; kingdom Metazoa; phylum Arthropoda; class Insecta; order Lepidoptera; family Pieridae; genus Colias; species Colias croceus. Next base: position 12,310,863 of record NC_059539.1, read on the forward strand.
ATAAAATAGTCCACATGAATGAAATATTAAAAATTTCAATTAACATATTTTACAAACACTCCAGAACGATTCAATTAGTTATAAATATCGTCCATACAGATTCCTAAACATTCTTATCGATACAATATCTATCTTATTAATCATTCGGTATATCAAAGAGTTGGAAAAATAAAAACAAAATACTAAAAAGTAGACACGAACGAATCTATTCGAAATCTCTAAACAATGTAATTTAAACTCTATGCTTAAGTGATAGAGTTGTTTATCGTTCAAAAACAGGAATACACCTGTTATATGCTTAAATGCATTCCATAGTTTGATAGTCGAAAAGCGATTATAAATTATAATGTTTTAAAAGGTAAGATCAATAGGAAACTAACACCTCTATATTTGCATAGAAATTACGAAGATTATTATAGGAATTGACTCTTAGAAAACCGTTAAAGTTAGGTCAATGCATACATTTCAAACCCTTAAAAAAATTGTGAAGAGCTAATTTATTGTTAATTGTACCAATTAAAAAAATAATTTACCATAAGATAGAGTAGTATCTCTACTTTTCTGGCATTATTATTTTTTACATTGTTTTTTTCCAAATAAACAAAAGGAGTAAATTATGTAACCTTAGTTTTGATTAAAGTCACAATATCTAAGCTTTAATTGATCTCTTTTAAAATAAATATTTCAAACTTATTAAATATCAACAAAGATAAATTTTAATTAAGATAATCATAGAAACATCCCCGCAATACATACTGAATAAAAGTTATAATAATAAAAGGGCTTGGCGTCTGTCTGTCTGGTCGGGACAGATAAAAACCGGATCCCATATACCCTTGTTCACTGCATGTGTTGTTTTTTCATCTCCATCTTAGACAATGCATAGATCATTATAATAACAATACTTTTAAAGTTATTAGGTACATACGATGCTTATTAGACTTTTGAGTTTTTTTAGCATAACAAGGACCGGAAAAATATCTACGTACATAATTGTTTTATGTAAAATTGTGCGTATAGATTTTTACATTGGCATGATTTATAAGCACAGTTCGTATAAAATTTTCCAGCAATTTTATTACCAACTAGCTTTCGCCCGCGACTCCGTCCGCGCGGATGTCGGTCTTCGCGGATGGTTTATTTCTCCATTTTGAGTACGTACCTAACTCTGACAATGACATCTTATAAATATCTATCTGACCCAAATACGGCTAGGCCTATAATAATACGCAACGTGTGTTCGCAGTTCTACAGAACAACGTCTATGGATAACTGAAAAATTAAGATTATTTTTTTTCTACGTATTTTTCCAGGATAAAAAGTATCCTATTTTACGCCCAGGATAATAAGGTATAATTATACCAAGTTTCATCGAAATCGAACCGGTAGTTTTCACGTGATGTCTTCACATACAGACAGACAGACAGACAGACAGACAGACAGACAAAAATTTTTTTAATCACATATTTGGGTTTGGTATCGATCCAGTAACACCCCCTGCTATTTATTTTTTCAATATTTTCAATGTACAGAATTGACCCTTCTACAGATTTATTATATGTATAGATAAAAAAATGTATTTAAAAACACGTTTCTAGTACAACAGACCAATTAAAACACATAAAAGGCAAACAAACATCTTCCATGTAATTACTTGGCATGAATCCGAACAAATACTTCGAGGTCGACAATTTATCTGACAAACTCCAACCGTCAAATTTAAATAACGATTTTTTCATCATCTCCATAACAAACTTACAAAAAACCAACCTAATAGACCTTAAAACGAAAGCCATAGAAGATAAAATCGAGCACCATGAGATCGTAGATACAAATGAAGAAAAACGTCAAGTCAAAAGTGAGACCATTAAAACGTAATGAGTGACCGATCAAGTGGTCCTTTATACAACCACGTGCCAGACCAAATGTGGGCACAAAGAAACAAACTACCGTACGAATGTAACAAAAGACGAAGAAATAATTGTACAATTAATGTCTCAAATCTTAGTGTAATGGCACTTGAAACAGTCGAGTAATTGGAAGTCAAGATTCTTTAAGAAATCATGGTTTTCTAATTGCTTCTTCAATAAGTCAAGGATGGCTGTTAACAAAACGTTGAATACGACCATTTTAATAATATAATTGCGGTAAATTGTTCTAACATTTTTAAAAGCATTTGATTTTAGATTGAATGAAATGATTGCGCAATGTATCCAATTAACGGGTGCCCTGTGTATAAAGGAAAACCAAGCACGTGAATGGTCAATACAGTACGTACGTACAGTAATAAGTACCTAAACACAGAAGGAAATTGACACCTCTTAAAGTATAGAAGTTACACAGATATTTATATATAACATTCTCTAAAAATGCATTAACATTACTAAAAAACATTACATGGGAAACAATACCATTACCTAAAATGAAGGAATGTCTAAACTACTATTTCTTTGATAAAAATGTTAAAAGAGTTGTATTTTTTTTTCAAAACAGTAACCGTATATAACACAGTATTATAAAAGGAATTAAAATCCAATTCATCTCTCTTTGTTATCTGACCACAATCGCGAAAGACAAGGGGCAATAATATTAAAAAAGCAAAGGGTGGTATTTATAATCTTGCCAACCAACCCAATTTTGGATAACAAAAATTCAAACAATTATAACTCTTATCAGCTTATAATAAGCTACATAAGTATTATAAACAATGGTACGTATATTTGTCGGGAAACAAATCCAAGATATCGCATGAGTTAATTTTTCCATTCTAATGCCTTTATTGAATATGTTTTAATTGTAAGGGCGACAATCTGATACAGACTTCTCACGTTTTTGTGACATCACCCTTATTTACCATCCAGTATATCTAAATTAACCTTTTAATAACAACAATGTACGACAAGAGAACAGAACAGCACTCGGCAGCACAACGGTGAACATGGAAATCATTTATGTAAAGCTAAAAGCAATTGTACACATGAACTAAGAAATGGTCCAACAACAGATACGCTCATAATTGGTGATGTTTGTATAACAGGAGCCATTCAACACACAGAAGCCGAAAAGAGATTTAAAAATACAAACCTTAGAAATGCATCTTTACTTGTCTCCGCAAACAAAAGCGTTGCCTTTCAAGTGGGCGAACCGACCAGATATGACAAAGACCTGGCTGCGAGGAAACCAAATATTATCACGCACACCGTCTGACTAACTGTGGCGCAAACATTCATGGAAGTGAATGAAATATTGGTCACCTCGTGGACAGTTCTCATGAATCGATTGTACGTACATACCTACAGGCTACAACAATAGATGGAGTGCACAAAGAAACTTAATTATAACTGACTATAAGAAAAAACTCATCAAGATATTTTCGGATATGTTTTAATTAATTGTAAATATAAAACAGACCCTAATAACAGTAAGTAACAAAATGTAGTGAGCCACATCCATTTTGCATGATAATCGGTCATCTACAAATGATATTATCAATTTATTGTCCGAATAATAATTCCACACCGGACAGCTGACCGTGTACAGATCCTTGAGGGACACCTCGTTAGCGTGCGCCTTGAGACAATTCCCGTTTTGCAAATTCACATCCTTACAATTCGGTAACAATGGGGTATTGTCAAAAATAGCCAATAGCCAAAATGACGGGTTATCTTTGTGCTTAGCTGACTATTATTTGCCTTTGTTATCATCCTCGGGGAATGATCCAACAATGCCACCGTGAAACGTTTTTATAAACGTTATGATATGAATGGATAATACGAAATTCGATTGTGCTGGCACAATGTGCGCAAATCATAACCTTGGGCTTGTACAATTTGGGAATTAGTATGTTATTCTTTGATTTAAGATGAAAGTTTAAAGAAGCAGATATACATTATTTAGTTTTACAATTTTTAGTCATAATACGACACAGATTAAGTAACTTTGCAGGTTCTGATATCTACTTTTAATTTTTATAAAGCCCATATCAAAATTTAATATTTTAAGGACTGGTAAAAAAAACTTAATGATTTACATTTCAGTTTTTCTTACCATTCCACAAAATTCTCAAATGTAAAAATTCATTTGGTAGATTTTGATAAAACACGATGATTCATTTATGGAATAAAAACGATACAAAAATAACCTAAATCCACGATACAAATTGCTCTCAAAAATCTCATCAATATTTCGTGAACTACAATAAAAATAATTGAACGAATACTAAATACCACAGTCGGCCATTGTGATCTCGGATAAAGAACGAAAGATAAAAGAAAGAAAAAGATTGTTTCGTCTGAACAAAGCCGTGTCACAGCCAGCTATACCAGGCCAATGGCGATCGGGAAAAAGGAATAAAAATGTTCGCTATTCGCTTTGGGTGGGTAATTTTATTATTTTATATACGTACCTATCTATTACCTGATAGATAGTGAGTGAGTATATCTTCAGCTTATTTTTCAACGAGTAAAGCGTACTTAACGAATCTTTCAAAATTTAAAGACGTACCTAATAGGTACGTACCTAGGTAAGTTATTTTACGTGAAATAAAAGTCTAAAAGTTTATCTGTATAAAATGTTTTTTGATTAAGTTTATAATCAGATCAATAAGTAAATATATCGATAAATAAAAGGGTAAAGTAATAGCAGTTTGTAAATTTGAAAATAATTATAATAATTATCTTCCCCGCCATATTTTGGGAACAGAATTTAACCTTCATTTATACATTTTGTATCGGCATAACGTATTGCTTTTATACAAAATTAAAATGAGATCACAATCCACGAGAATATGCAAAGCTTGCTAAAATAACAATACCTAATCTTAATACAAATTCAAAGAAAATTAATCGACTTTAGCTCACTGCGCCTAAAATAACACCGCTTTTGTGCCAAGATATTGGATTCGATTGCGTATGCGCTCCTTTGTGACACTTTTTGTTGACTTTTATACATTTTTTGTGTGATTTGATACGCTGACGGATCTCTTTTGTTGATTTTTTATATATTTTTTGACACCTGAATCTAAGAACGGAGTAGTGGCTGATCAATTTTGGCCTATTGTGGAGATAAATTCCGCAGGAAGCTTCATTGTTGGAATCGGTTGCGTGTTTTTATATCATTTCTAGCCCATCGAGTATCTCTCATGCAAAGGGGTCGTGTGATTTTTCATTAAGAAAATATTGAAGGTGTTCGCATTAGATATACACATATCAATAGGTGCATTGAGTACATATATCTTCAGCGAGAGTTATGCTAAAATGGAGTAGAGCTGAATCGACTCGACGGTTGGTGCTTCTGTGTTCAAAAAATTCTCAAGGAAGCAATGGTCGAATGTCTAGCATTAAATTATTTATCTTGGTATGGTTATCGATTTATTAATAATACTTATTTGTATATAGTATTAACCGTAGGAATCTTATTTTTATATTGTATACTAAAAATTAGTAGTTACAAATAAAATAAATTACGCCGTTCCATCAATGGGAATTACACCTTTTTAATTTTCTCATACACTGATAGTTATATTAAAATTAAACACAGTTTTGTTAGTATGTCCCTCTTTCTCCGCAGGGCCTCCAGGGCCGGCTGGGCGGATTGCTTGCTGTGAGGCCCCGCCCTCTCTGTAAGGGAATGTGAAAGTTGGAGAATTCACAAGACATTGTTCAAATAATTTGTAATGTTGCATTTCGTTCATGGATGAAAAAGTAAGTGTAAGAAAATGTGGATGATGGTAAATAATATTATTAGTGTTTTTCGTTAGTTATAGATATTAATCTGGGTATTAAAATGGCTAATAGATATGTTCGTTTTGCAAACATAATATGATGCAATTATTGACTAAAAATACTTATTGCATTATTTAAAATATACTTACTTATTACCTAAATTAAGACTTAAAGAATTTATTAATGGAAGAAAAATATGACTTCTTAAATTGGCATCTGTAACGAAGAATAATCAGATGCAAAATCACCAGAAAAATTAAAAACCTCAGCAGTTACAATAATTATTATTATTGCTCTACCAAATATTTAAATGAATCACACCTTCAAACAGCAGGTATTTCACAATAATAAACAAATGAACGATATTGTAACACGATTAACATTGACTAGTTCACTCTTTTTTGCCAGGGCAGGACTGGGCGGGCCTCTCGCTGTGAACCCGCCCTTTAGGAAGGAATTCGCAACTTTCAAGTATTCTCACGTTATAGAAGTGTTAAATTATAGTGGTGTTCGTGCTATTTAAATGAGCTGGTTAATAGAGCATATTTATTTCTAATATTTATGTGAATAAAAAGCTTTCCGTCCGCGGCTTCGTCCGCTTGGTCTAAAAAAATTACAAAATTTATATTAAAACCTTCCTCTTGAATCACTCTATTTATTTAAAAAAAACATCAAAATCAGCTGTTGCTTATAGTTTTAAAGATTTAAACTTATGTAGGGACACAGAAAGCGACTTTGTTTTATACTATGTACCTAGTGATAAAAAAGCTAGTGACAACGTAACTGATTGCCAGATTTATATAATATACTTATTCTTTATTTCATTATTTTGATGTTTAACATCTAAGCAAAATCAACAGCTATTTAAATTTACATTGATAAAGGTAATGTGGTTCTAAAAATAATTGAATTTAAAGCAGGCAAAGGAGGCAAAGGAAAGTGAAATTACAGTTATGTGGCGCTATATTTTAATCGTTTCTAATAAGCACCATACACATAGACAATAAAGCGTATCCTTACACATTAAAAAAAAGCTGTAACTAACCATTTAAGAGCTCGCAGAAGAGTAGAAATCATACGGATATGCTTCTCTAGTAGCAATCGCTTAACTTTAAACTCGTGTATAAAATATTCACACAACACGCTTTATCAATAAATTAAACACCTATTCATGTAACGGGTAACAATGTCTTACATAACAGCGGGAGGCCACGGGGCCCCGATGGGCCGGGCCCTACATGCTGAGATGATTGGAGACAAGAAAGTTTGAGAAAATAGGCGTTTCGAATTTTGTGGGAAATTTTGGCGAAGTATTTGTTAAGATAGGTATGCAGAAAAGCGATTGTATGTGTTACTCTATGAGTAAAATGCGTAGATTATACCAACAATAAATAGTTACCTATGTACCTATTAATCTTTGTAATAAGGTGAAAAATAATATTTTTTACTTCCTTCCTTCTTTTGTTATGCGAAAGTTCTTTCTCATGAACCAATGTTTTATTAAGTTTAGTTTATTTTAAGGTAAGAAAAGCATGAGAGTCACATACTTTTGTACCTACCATCCACGTAGAATAATAATAATTCAAAATGACTTTTTAATTTCACGTCATAAAATGCACATTCTAAAGATATTCAAATCGAATGCGTGTCTAACAAATGGAAGGTAATAAAGCAGTGTTTAGATCGTAAAATTCTCATGCAATGTATCTTAATTATTTATGCATTCATAGCCAATGTAAACAGGGCTTTATCCCACATTTGTCCAGCTAATTATGCGGTATGGAGATTTGATGTGATCCTTGAAGGGTATGATTTGTGTCCACCGCGTTTTTGAATGTCTTTAAAGGGCTTCTGTAGTTCTCTAGTTTCAATTTGTTGGAGGAAGTGTTGTGTAAACATTGAAGTGGGTTTGGTCAATGATTGCGCTTTTGGGAAAAGAGGAATATACGTTAGAATGGTCTGGTGGTCAGTTCGTTGATAATTTGGTCGAAAACTTTATAGAGCACTAGCTTACCGCCCGCGGCTTCGCCCGCTTTGTCTGAAACCTAAAAAAATATATACTAAAACCTTCCTCTTTAATCACTCTATCTATTAAAAAAAACCGCATCAAAATCCGTTGCGTAGTTTTAAAGATTTAAGCATACAAAGGGACATAGGGACAGAGAAAGCGACTTTGTTTTATACTATGTAGTGATTTTGAATTGTCATATTGTTGAATAATCAGTATTGATACACAAAATACAGGATATGTAAGGAGAAGCTCTTCTTTTAATAAAAGTGCGGTAACAAATAAAGGATTTGCTTGCTATCTGCTAAAGTCAAAATGTTCAGTAATCCATACTAATATTATAAATGCGAAAGTAACTCTGTCTGTCTGTCTGTCTGTTACTCAATCACGCCTAAATTACTGAACCAATTTGCATGAAATTTGGTATGGAGATATTTTGATACCCGAGAAAGGCTACTTTTTATTGCGAAATATATACCACGGGCGAAGCCGGGGCGGATCGCTAGTTTGTATATATATATGTCATCACTATGTACATCAATAGCAAAACGAATGATTGAGATATTTTTACAGAGTACTTACAAATATAATAAACTATAGATCTGTTCACAATAATACAAGTGTATCATCCATTTCATTATTATGCACCGATAGGAAGAAACCGGCAAAACAAGATCATGCGCAGGAGTGCTTGACGCTCAGACGCACGGGGGAGTTCCAATACCGCCTACTTCCTGGATGCTAGCTTCCATGTTTATAACATTTGGTGTGAAACACCTAAAATATTAAAAAAATATTTAAAATGTTCATAGTTGTTTATTATCTTTTATCGGAATTTTGAAATGTAGCAAAATATTGAACGAAGCTGTCGAAATTGTGAATTATTTATTTAAATATTTACATTTAATTTAATTTTAATTTTACGATTAACCTACTGCAACATAGATTTTCTGAAAAAATGGTAATATACTAATAATAAATAAAAGTGTGGCCTATTCTAGGTCTTAAGCTACCTACATACCTACTAAATTTCATTGTAATCGGTTCAGTAGTATTTACGTGAAAGAGTAGGTAACAGACTCCTATCAATCCATCCATCCATCCATCTCTCGTCACAAATTTTCGCATTTATAGATAATATTTGTAGGATAGAATTACATAGTTCAACGTTATAAGACGATATTTATTCGTGTGAAAAATACCCCAACAGCTGTTTATCCTCCATATTATATTATATTATAATACATTTTGAATGGTAACGAAGTCGCGGTAACAAGTTAGTGTAACAATGTTAGGCTTTACGCCTCTCGGCTTAGGCCGCCTTTACACCTGTAAGTTTTACTTACGTAAGTTACTTACGTAAGCTACTTACGATAAATTTTCAAGTGTAAACACTCGTTGTAAGTAACTTACTGTAATTTTTTACAACTTTCGTAAATTTAAAAATTACAAGTCTAAACGTGTTCGAGCTTGCTTACGGAAGCGACTCGCAGCTTATTGAATTATTTTGATAAGTTGAGAACTCACCAAAACAATGTCCTCTATACAAAAACAAAATAGTTAAAATCTGGTCACCAAACGAGGTAGAAGCTTTAATTACCGCTTTTGAAGCACGTCCCATACTGTGGGACTACAAAAAAAAGAATACAAAAACCGCGTAAAAACAAATTCACTACAATATGTTGAACTTAGCGAAATGTTTAATACCACTCCAGATGAAATCATTAGAAAGTTGCATAATTTGAAAGGACAATTTCAAAACAAATTCAAAGGACAAATTCAAAACTTGTAGTATTCATTCTTATAAAATTGAAAAATCTTCCATCATTGGTCATACCATTGGTCTTCCATTGTCAACTCCTTCAAAAGATTTTCAAACGCACCTTGTGCCATTCTTTTTTCTAACCAAGGTTTTACCCAGCATTTCCTTTCAGTACCTATTATTTTTCCGTCGCTTTTTATTGGACAAAATTATATATGCAGCAGCCGCTTGAACGTGGCGTCTTCGAGGCATTTTTTACTGATTTAATGTAAACGGGCGTGTAATAATTTATGTAAGTTTAAACTCACAAAAATTACGTAAGCGTTATTTACTGTAAGTTTATTTTAAGTGTAAATGCAACCGTAAGTCAGTTACATAATTTTTACGAAAGTAACTTACAGGTGTAAAGGCGGCCTTAGAACCAGCGACTCGAAATACTGACTTATGGTCTTAGTCGAAGAGCTAGGTTATGGAAAATAAGTTGAAATTTAGGTATCAAGGTTTAAACTTGTACAGTTTTAAGGAAAGACTAATGGTAAATGTCGATTTTAGGTGATGGTAATTTGGTAATAGTGTAACTTCTTACATTGAGGTCTATTGTATATAATAAGTGTCTCTTTAAAGAGGCGATGCGTTTGCTATTTACATTCATAAAAATATTTAAAAAATCTGCTTGTTTTAGTACGTACAGTCCCTTTAATTTAGTCTAGAATCTCCAAAATCTAATCAAAACAAACTAAATTATGATGAAGACAATGTAGGATTATTACTAATATTATTGTATTATTTCCAACGCTAATCGCGATATACAAAACAGCGCAAAACATAAAATGGCAAGAAATAATTCACAAGCTCTTAAATAACATCACAATGCGTAATCAATAACAATTTGAGTATATGGATGTTGATTTGTTGTCCACGATGTATTGGTCGAGCGAAAAATTAAATTACACAGCCTTTAATTTATGAGTTAGCGCTTTTCCTCTTTATAAATACTAATTCTTTATAGGAACTAGAGGCAAAGAAGCATATTTTATACTTTTGTATCTTGAGTGTTGTATATACCTAAGTTTAAGGGAGAATATAAACAGCTAGCCAAAAATGCAACGGCAATAAATAAATAAATATTTGAGGACAATTTTCACACACGGCACGATCTGATCCCATACTAAGCATTCGCTTGTGTAATGGAAACCAGGGCTGATAAACATACATATGTATATAATTTTAAATAAATACTTATATGGATAATTAACACCCAGACACAGAGCAAACATCACACAAATATTTGCCCCGGGTGGGAATCGAACCCACGACCTCTGGCTTGGAAGGCAGGGCCACGACCAACCAAGCCAACCGGTCAGTCAATCTCAGGAACTACTGGTGCGATTTGAAAAATTCTTTCGGTGTTAGATAGCCCATTTATCGAGAAAGGTTGAGGCGGAGTACAGCCAATAATAAGATAAAAGTTGTATCTAAAGAATAGATATTTAGTAAATGAAACTACAAGTAGGTATGTTGCTAATTAAAATTAGAATAGAAATGTCCAAGATTCAAAGTAAGTTTCATCAAACACTCAAAACCCTCCTAAATCTTATTAGCAAGTTTTATAAAAAAATCGGGTATAATAGTTACCCACAATAAATTCACTAGGTATTTGCAAATTATTCACAAATAACTATGCCATATTTATCGTACTCAATAAAACGTAGCTATAATGGTGTAAAAATAGCCGATATTACAAGAAGTACAATAAAAATAAAGCCTTCGTGCATACTTGTATAAATAACGCATAAATGGGTTCAGTATAGGTAATCCTGATTTACGCGCCTCCCGCGGCTTCGCGTGGAATGTGCCTAATTGGGGAAACTTGGTAATGTTCAACATTTATTTCTTGATAATATAGTGTTGGTACCAGTTTTCGTAAGTAAATGTTACTTACCTAGATTTGCAATCATTTTAGCAAAGATTTTTTTTTCTTTAGTGTTTGAATCGTTTAAAGTGAGGGTATCTATTACATATTATCACTTATGTTTAAAATACTTACTTACTCCTGTGGCGCTGAAACCCCGAAGTGGGTCTTGGCCTCCGAGACGAGAACTCTCCACCTTCCCCGGTCCTGAGCGGTCTCTTGCCAATTGTCATTGGCTTGGAGCTTACTCAGGTCCCTCTCCACTTGGTCGCGCATGTTTAAAATCAAATCCCTAATTCAATATTTTCTTTATTTCTGCTCTTTCTTTTTTTTAGGTCAAACTGGTCGAGCCGTTTCTGACGTTCAACAATTTTTGCAAACAATCATGCGAATAAATGATATATTTTAAAAACTGAAGTCGCAAAGCAACTAGTGTTTATATTTAACAATTTATTATTAAAATACAATTTTAGAGATTGAAAAGCGTTGCTGCCTGAAGGGAAAATTAAGTCCACAAAGAAAACATATGGCGTAACAAATAGTAACAAAACATTTATTGTTTATTATTTTTCGCAAATTACAATCAGTAAAGCTGAATTATAGTTAAGTTATGAGCGAATAGCGATTATTTGTAATGTTGTTAGTCTAGGTCAATTTATAATTAAGTACCTAGTACCTACCTATGTATATGAAACCGTTAGAGTTTATACATGCTTAATTGCTTGCAAGGAGCGTTAAAAGTTTATATTACATTGTGATTACATGTTTCTACTGAAAAATGTTGTATTTGAGTTCTATTTCACTGTCCACAATTTTGTAGTGATGGTTCTAGATTTCTGTGCACTATATCTATCTTCGTTGCAGGATAAATTCTAAAACCCATTACGTTATAATCATACAATAGTTGTGAAACATCATCTACCTATAATTATTTACTCTACCAACATCTTGAATTATAATTGTTTTGAAATCTCATAAATATTATATTTATTTTAAATATCTAAAAAGTTTATCAATAACCTAAAAAGAATGTCAACTTGCGAATTCTGACTCCACAAATTAAAATATCGCTGTCGCTTATAATTTGGGTGTAATTGACTTGCCCTGAAGCTATGCACATGGCTTTTTAAACGTTTTACAGACAATAGCCAGAGAATGGTTTTTATGTTATTGTTGAAATTAGCGATAATGTATTGTACAGGAAATATGAAGAACTTTAGTGACAAAATAGCGTGGGGAAAGTAATTGGGTTATTGCTAATTTTATGAAAGTAACTTTGTCTGTCTGTCCTTTTCCTCTATAAGGGCTCACTTATTATGACAAATTATTTTTTTGTTTTGTTTTGTTCTTCCACCCTTATATCTTCATAGGTATATTATAATAATACCTGCATGACCTCCACAAAGACAGATAGTTATCAATATTATTTTATTCATAAACTGTGCGTTCTGTTAGTTTGTGGTGTATTTGTGTTTAAAAAAAAAAAACCAAAATTAGTAAAAATTATTTATTTTCACAACACAACTTTTATACACACACAATATATATATTTCACTTTACGATTCACAATATAGAACTTAACGGATTCTATAATATAGAATAGGGATTCGTCCCCTGCACCCCGCGCGGTTACTGGTACTGGTGCTCCTCTCAGGCTAAGCCGGTGAAACCGTAGCTTAGGTGGTTATGCGACCATTAAGAGAGAAGCCCCTAAACTAAGAAATCAACGCGTTATATACATACAATATTGCTGACACCGCGACATAGGTCGGTGGGGTTTATAGCCCAAGTCAGCAATATTGGACAATGTAACACAATGTAACAGTTCGTTAAAACACCGTTTTTTAAAGAAATCTAGGTACTCTGACGCTTCTTGACGAAAATAAGTTGTCAAGTTGCGAAAGCATCTATTTTATAATTCCATTTAAAAATAAATACATATTATCTACATACCCATACGTAAGGTGATCCGGACACGAGTCACGCTGTCTTTCCGTTGTCATGACAACCCTAGAAACATCTTTATTAGCGTAATTTACAGCATCCCATTACTAATTTATGACCACTTCCTAACCACCTTTGCTTCCTATAGCTTTATCTACAATCCTTCTCTAAATTTCAAAGCATTGTAAGTAATATTACACAATTTGCAAGCCGAACAAAAAGCGATGAAACTTTTATATTGTGTAGGCCGGATGCGCGCAGCTTTGTCTAGCATAGAAATAAAAGATTGTTCCAATAAATGTGGAGACAGTTCGGATTGCAATAAATCGTAGGTGGACTAGGAAATGTGTGGAGTAGATCGGTATTTTATAATTTTTATTTTATTCATGTATGTAAATTCTTTTTTACACTGCCAGAAAATGCAGTCTTCAGGAATTTAAATGGTCAGATGTACCTACTCATTTAGTTAAGAATTACTAGTACTACTTTTTTACGAATATATTATTACTTTACAATAATCATGTCCTCTTATTATATGTACCTGTATCTTAGACTTATCATATATTGGTAAATTCCGGACCGTTGATTTTTAAACAGTACCTATTTTTTATTCTTTAGGATTACGTCAAAACTGTTTTGTAAACATTAAAAATATTATCCCATGAGCTACTCTACACATTTTCTATTCCAACACGTAACGCACGGAAGACGTTTATAATTTCATAATATTAAAATGTTTCGCATTGATCCGTCCAACAAACAACAATTGCAACAATGGTGTATATAACAATGCTTCTATGGCAAACATGTGAAATGTCATTGGCACTGCTACTTCTACAACGACGTAACAACCAATTATTTGCTATAGCATTTTAACATCTATGATAGAGATTATAGGGGTGGTTTTTGTATCAACATTGGGGTTTCTGCAAGCTCTTTTAAATTCAGGTGTTAAAAATTGTTAGTTTGCAAAGTACTATTGTGAAATACAATGCGAGCTAAGGATGGGCGATTGTAGGCATTGTGGCGGGTGTGTGTGGACAATGGGGGATCGACTTTTGGAATTTTTGGACAATTTTTGGCTTTTTGCAACGGGTTGCACCTTGATTGCAGGGCCGGAGGTGATGGTCAAATTTATTAATTTTACATAATTTTGGAAAAAATTTTATGATATTTTATTATACACATATCTACCTACCTTTGATATACCTACAAATTCGATATTCGAGGTCAAGTAAATAATTAAAAATCTCCGAATTAAATTCAACATAAATTTTAGTTTCACATTCAGTCAGTTTTCAGTGTATCTAGTATTAAATAATTTTATTAAATCAAATTATCAAACTTGCATCCAACATTTCATTCCGTTTTAGAAATCTTAAAACATATTTCCAGTAAGTACTCTTATAAAATTAACCTTTTTTTTTTTTAAATATAATATCTTCAAATCCGTCCCTGTACAAATTAGCGAATCACCAGGGTGGCATACTTTCGGAGACTACTTGTCGCACAAAGGGACGGACTCTAAACGGGGCCAGCTAAATGGGACATAACAATTCTGTGCATTATGTGGAAATAAATTTTATGGAACACCTTGATATTATTGAATTTAATTTTGACTTTACGAGACGACTTTAATTTGATCTTAGCGAGATGATAGATATTATATAGCCAGCCCTAACACTGAAATGATATTAGGTATATAGCCTATACCCAGCCCTAACACCGAAATCATTTTTTTAAATGGGACCAGTAGTTCCTGAGATTAGCGCGTTAAAACAAACAAACAAAGAAACACTTCAGCTTTATAATATCAGTAGATTATAGTATAAAGTCATGCTATAAAACTAAATATCGAATTATATAAGATTATTTTTCAAGAAACCTCTAGAGATAATCATAAGTTAGGTAACTCTTTTGTTTATTTTTTTACTAACATCAAAAGCTTATTGTTTCCTCAAATTATGAATGTTTACCTTCTATTTCAAGTTTTCCAGTTGTTTTCGCTTCAAATAAAGAAAGAAACATTTATTTAACCTCGCAAAACACATGTCAGACACATGAAAAACAACATTTAAAACATGACAATACACTTAAAACAAAACAATACAATTTAGTGAAAACAACACAATTAAAAGCAAAACCATACAGCCAAAACAAAAATATGAAGAAAAAGAAAAAATTGAAAAGAAAACACAGCCTACGCTGCAACTCAGTTGCAACACTGATTTTCAGTCTCCTCTGTTAAGATTGAAAAACAAGTCCCTTTGAATTTGATATTTTGGTTTTAAGGCATTCAAATGCTTTACAAATAAATAAGTGACTACATAATATACATATAAATCAATGTAGGGATACTATTTAAAAGCTCAAGAGTTTGCTTGAACGCACTAATCTCAGGAACCACTGGTCCGATTTGAATAATTATTTCACTCTTAGATAGTGCATTTATCGAGGAAGGCATAATAGGTAGATACTATGGCTAATAGAAGCTGGGCAATGCGGGTAACACCGCGAAACACAGCTAGTATGAATAGTGTGTTTTTATTAATAATTTGTGACGTCAACAAATCTCTAAAATTCGAAGTTATTCAAAATGATCTTCAAGTACTGAAAACCATGAATGAACAAAATACTGAATGAATTAGAATCCGCAACCTTATCTCTACTAGATCGAGCTTTGTCCACCGGATTACCGAAACTAGCATCAGCCCCGGGTTTGCTCATTCACAAATATTTATTTTCACTAAGCCCACTGAAACGCCGCTTCATTGATACTTTCTTTTGTTAAATTCGGACGTCCAGCTATTGTGCTTCATTCACAAATAAATGTAATACTGAGAAAAGCATTGTGTGGTTTTATTTTTCATCTTTCTACATAATATTAGTGTGGATGCATGCTAGAGTACTTGTCGCTGTGTTTAGACCGACTGCTTAGTTGTATTTTTCATGTGGATTTGTCTTTAAATAAAGTAATAAATTAAATTTTAGTTGTCTATACTAATATTATAAAGAGGAAAGGTTTGTAATTATGTATATGTAGGTATTATGTGTAAATATGTATTGTTTTCACGCATAAACTATTGGACCGGTTTCAAAAATTCTTTCACCATTAGAAAGCTGCATCTTCACTGAGCAACATAGACTAGGTTTTATCCTGGAAATCTCACGGGAACGGGAACTATGCGGGTTTTTCTTTGAAAACGCGGGCGAGGCCCGAGGCCGCAGGCAGAAAGCTAGTAAGTAAATTAAGTGTTAGATGAGGCCATTGACTTTAAGTATCAGTTTAAGACTTAAAGACCAGTTTCCCGATTTTCCTTTGAACTTACTATCATTCCCTATTATTCCCTGCAGGATAGAATTCATTAAAGCCTTTCTTAACGGTTAGTAGTTTATGAAACACTCATTGACGTATATTTTCATACATTTTGTGTTAATTAGCAATATTTTATTATTAAAAGCTAGCATCCCCTAGGCCCTATTTTATTCTTTTCTTAACAGATGCCTATATATTATAGGAGTTGCTATACTATATCTACTTGTCAAAATTCATCCCGATCAGTCCAGTAATACCAGAGCTGTTGCCCGCTGTTTCGCCCGCGTAAACATCCCCAATATTCGGGATAGAATTTATCGAATTCCTTTCTTATTAGATTTTGTATTCGAACTAATATATCTACGTAGGTTGCAGAATAAACGGAAAGAATAGTAAGTATATAGAATGAGCAGGAGTTAAGTAGTTCCTTTTAAATTAACAACATTACAATATAACTCATTGAAGAAAATAAAACACATTCATACATTTCAATACACGAATACGTTTTATATCCCCCATTCAAAGGCATTCATATCAAAATAAAGTAATTTCCACTTAAGTTCATCTCTTACATAGTTCATTGAAATTAAATATTTCATTAATATACAATACACCTACATGGTCTTTTATTTGTAATCTTCATTCACAACACACCTTACTAAGCCGGAAAGATCAACAATAATTGACTTATAACGTAGTAACACTTTGTTAAAACCGCTTTACTTGTGGATCTGGCTTCGTATTGCGAATGGTTTAGGCAAAGTATACACGAGCAGGTGAAACGCTGATTTTCATACTAGAATATGTGGCCCATGTGTGATGTGGTGTGTGTAAACTATGCTAGAATTAAATGGACATGTACATTATGAAGGAACAACAGGGTAGTACAAGTATTTTTTCCAACTTTTAATTGAAATAATTCAGGAGATTGTGTTTATATCACGAATACAAAATTAATAAATTTCTACAATTCATCGAGTCGCTTTTACAAAATGTAATTGTAATTGTAATTCCAAATTTTAGTGTATATAGAGGTAAGTAATCACATAGGAATATTAATGTAATAAAAAACCTGCAGATACATTTAAAATAACTTTTCTAAGCTATGTTAGAATATTGTTAGTTTTCAATTTTACCTTTTTATTCATCTCTCGTTTACAAGCCACTCAACCATTCGTTAGAACGTTTCTGTGTTCGCGTTTAAAACGCTGGTCCATAAACCGCCTAAACCCCAACAAAGCCCAGTGAAGTTACCGGCACTCGGCAGACAGTACGGCACTGAGATTAACATTGATGAAGCATTTCATTAAGCGGGCGATCATTGTGCGTTTTTGAATGCATTGTTGTGTGAAACCGTCTTAAGTGGGATTGGCTACGTCCAGGAACGCTACTGATTATGTGTTTATGAATGAAATGTATTCTGTTTTATATTCTAAAGTAAGTATGAATGAATCTACGAGAATTGGTGTCAAGAAGAAAGTTTTTATAAATGGATGTGTTACTGTTAGGACACCTAAATCGATATTAAAGGAAGTACAGTACATTAAAATTAAAAATATGAAGGGAATGAAAATACGATTTCTTATTTATTGTCTCTGCTTCTATAGGAGGTTTTTCCTTTTACCTCAGAAAGGTAAACTTTAAACAATAATTTTCGTATTTTTCATACATGTCACCGATTCCCATTGTATTATTATTTTGTAATTAAAAACTATCTTCAATAATTTATGATTTATTTATGATTGTTTCTTGAAGCGTTAAATCATATTAGGATGTAGTTGAGTCACCACAATGGCGTCACACATGACTTGTCCCGGGAATCGAATCCCGGCTTATCCGATACATGCTGCGACCAATTAACCCGTGGGAGCTCCGATTGTAAATAGTAAATATTTTTATTGAACTTATTATAAGGTTTATAAAATAGAAAGATATTATGCAAGAAAAGAAAACATAATTATAATAAAATAGGGAATGTAAAATTGTAAAGCTGGTGCGAGCGAAGCCGCGGGCTGAAAGCTAGTTATAAATAAAAGGCAAGAAAATCGAAATTATTTTTTTTATTTGACAACCATTTCCAACAAATTGCTATAATCTTTTTGATATTTTTACTTAGCTTTAGGCAGTAAATATATAAAATCTTCTACTTGATTATAGGTTGAATGGGATTCACTGTTGCTATCATAAGGCAGTTGTTTCCCCTCTGGATCCTGAAGTAGCCCTCTTCTCCAAACTTTTTCCCCCACGAATTCTTTATTATCCAGAAAGGAATGCCTTTTTCTACAAAGAAATAGTTTATCTTTATTTAGAAATAGTTTATATTATTTTCTAGTATTTCAGTATGGATAACTAACCGACATTTGGTTAAATCTGCTATTTGATTGAGTTACTAGGCTGAGCCGAGTTCAGTCAAGACGTTGAACGTTACATTTATCAACTTGACGAGTTGTCCTTTAGTCATTCAATTAAATGTTTAGTTTTTGGGCGTTGGTGACTACTGATCATCAGGTGGCCAACCTGCCCCTGCCCTTGCTTGACATAAAAGTGACTCTGACATAAAAATATTACCTGTTCCATATCCAACCAAAAGAACAGCATGGTTGACACCATCTGATTTACATTGAGAATCGCTGACGATGCCCGATTTGTATCCAAAAAGCGCTGAAGCATCAACACCTAGTAACAAATAAATTATTTTATCTACCACTTTTACATTAGAAATAACTGGATAAGTTTTTGAATCACAATCAAATATAATTATTTACATACTTATAATAAACAACTCTTATAATTTATATTTTGTATTGTTATCTCTTGATGGAACTGTTTTTTATAGTTTACATTCTTACTTCAAGTTGTCAGGGGATGTTTGAGTTCATGATGCAATATAATAGTTTCTCTGACCATCAAACAACCTTGATTAATAAAGTCTTTAATACGGTTTATCGATTTTTTAATTTTCATGCTTGTTTTAGAAGCCTTACCTACAGTAGCTGGACCGTGCTCATGGAGGAATTTCTTCAATTTCTCTTCATCATCATCCAGTTGAACGCTTCTGCAACCTTGTACTGTCACTAGCACTTTAGTTTTATCGTATTTGCATTTACCATTCTTTGCTTTGTAAGGATAATCTTCCTCTGACATTGCTCCATTTTCAATGAAATAGCTTAAAGAAGACATAAATATCACAGTATGGTATGGACGACAAATTATTATCTACTAATAAGAATGTTTCTTTCTTAAATAATAAGGTGGTATTTTTTGGCTAAAACTTACGATGTAAATGCCAATTTTACAATGTAATGAACAAGAAGTGGCTAAAATGATTATCTTTTACTAAGAGATTTATACAAAACTTAAATACATACATATTATTATAATAATATCAATAAAATGTTGCACTGCCAACATTTTGCACAAATTGAGAAGTTGAGTAGGAATGAAATTGGACTTACATAAATGGATTTTCTAAGCGATCAGTGCCACCACACCCAGAAGACATCCTGTCGCAATCGACAAGCTGCTGCTCCGATACCTCTTGGATTTTTTTATTCACGATCGCGTACTGACTCTCCACAGCACCTAGTATTATTTGGTTATCATGAATTAATTGACAAAATTATTTAATTTGACAAAGTTTGGCACGTTGGCAACGCATCTGCAGAGGCCTCTGTAGATAAATATGAGCGGTGGACTCGCTTGCAACCAGGTGCACCACAAGACCGTTTGCACACTCTATTATAAAAAGTGAACCCACTGCTGGGGAAATAGACTTTGAAGAACATTATTCTGCAATTATTTATCAGTCAGATACCATACCTGAAGCACCAAATGCCCAACAGGATCCACATTTTCCCTGATCCTTCACCCTGCTGACTACGTTTTTGCTCCTCCAGTCAAAGGCATCAGGCGCATCAGAGAGGCTCAAAGCTACTTCACAATTCACATTATCAAACTCTCCTTTCAAGCCTGTATGGTATTTGATAAACTCCTCTTTGGTGAGGTCGGTAAATTCTGTTATACCTGTTGAGAAATTATTTCGTTTACATAGATGTCTAATATTGGTCATTCTTGCCTCTTGGCCATAAAAAACATTTTGATCTGTTGCCCTTTCGTAAATTTATAAAATAAATATGCAAAAAATATTTAGGTAGTTAAATAACTACGTACCATATACAGCATCGCCTGCTTTATTCAATTCATTTATTTCCCTAAGGTTCTTCTTGAAAACCAGAAATCTAATTTCCTCTTCAATCACGGTGTCGTATTGTTTATTATGCTTTTCTTTGAACTCAGAAAAATGGCGATCAGCTTCCTCCATCTTATAGACATTTTGGCTCTGTACGAGCAAAAAATTTACAAACAATAATACAATTACACCCAACATCGTCGTTCCTGAATTTTTACTAATATGTAATAACAAATGACTTATATACTTTATTTAAAGTATGCTCGTTAAAATTCTTTAAATATTCCTGCATTTTTTCATAAAATTCTAAATTGTCGGTTCATTGTTATTTGTTTTAACCGATTAGCAAAAATGAGGTTTTTGTTCGTCGGTATCTATTTTATTATGAAGTCCCATTACAATCTTGTCAGATTCTGATGATGAAATTTCAATGAAAACGAGTAAAATTAGCATTGAATCTAAGAAGCCAATTTATGACGCACTCACCTTTCCTTGTTATTCAGTACTATTGAGCTGATCTAATGGTCCATCATCAGGATCAGTGAACATAGTGTCTTCTAATAAATATTATATAATTATTTAATTATTAGAATATTATATAATTTGCGTATTTTTGTTAATAGCCAATGCCTTATGTACTATTTTAATTATAGTTGTAAAAATTCTTCTCATGTTCTCGCATTTTTCAATAAATAATTAAAATTATCGATTCATTGGTATTCATTGATACATATTTTTCTTATCAGAGCATACTACGTTTAAATACTTACATTTTATGTTCTTATTACAGCATAGGGACAAAAATTGTAACAAAGGAAAACGTGTATGTTTAGATAACTGCCGAATATAACTAGTTCTCTTCATTATCATTGTTCCAGTAATAACTCTTAATACTGAAGCCTTAATACTAAAGTACAAGGAAGTAACCTCCTTCGTTGAGCGTTGAATGTGACCAAATTTTCCCTTTTACATTCCTGGATAAAAATTATAACTCTCTGTGATAAGTAGTTTTAAATTCAGGACATAAAAATAAATCTTATCTTATATATAAAATTCTCGTGTCACAATGTTAGTTACCATACTCCTCCAAAACGGCTGGACCGATTCTCATGAAATTTTCTGTGCATACCGGGTATGTCTGAGAATCGGCCAACATTGATTTTTCATATGTACCTACCACGGGCGAAGCCGGGGCGGACCGCTAGTGTTATATAAAAGCCTAGTCCTTCTTACCAAGTGAACTTAAAATTGCATTAATTTTTCTTCTCGCAGCAATTTTTGTTGAAAATTTTAGAAATAATTACCACTGGATTAGTATTGTCAATTATAGGATTCCTAACTAGACAAAGCGACTATTTATACCTACCTACTTAATAAATTTTATTACATGCTTTAGTACTTTCGCACTTATTTACCCATCATCTCCAATTATAACAAAGTTTAATTTTACACGATGAAAAGGTATAAATGAATACAAATCTATTCATTACAGTCGCCATTATCACAAGAATCGTTCAAAGAATGCCTCTGTGAATTTCATTTGATATTCCCATTAAATTTCAATTCCCGAACTCATCTCGGCCACAATGAGAGAACGCACAATGGCTGCTCTCAATGCCGTTACTTTTATATTTTATAATTGTTTGTCTCTGAAATGGGCCTCTCCACTCCGGATACATTGCTATTCTGCTAGTGCTAATTTATTAGAATTGAGTTCTAGTGTAGCAATGCCTATAGTAATGGTATTGATTCGAAAGGAGGTTAATAGTATTTTAGCATAGTAAATAATTGATCGACTGAAAAAGCGACCAACAATCTAAGCGAAAAACTCGTCTGCAACTGAAAATTCTTAGACTAAATTACGTTAACAAATATTTCCCAACTTGAGCATGAAACAAATCGAGTTATTATTTCATACTTCAAACCTGTTTCTCCATCTAACCTCAAATTCGTTCCGCCTTAAATAGTTTGCATGTTATTGACAAAACGACGCTATTTCTCTTTAGTCCCACAACAATGGAAAAAATAGCTACAAACGCGAGGCTTTAAAACGGTTAAATATGAGCCATGAATGGAACCGTCCTATTAATATTGTCCAGACAGTATGGAACCATCGAACAAATAGCTCTAAAGGCATTATTTATTCCGTCGTGTGTTCGATATTAAATGCCAACGATAGTGCATTGTTGAAAGATGGAGTTTGTAGAAATTTATATCCTGGACACAAAGGGACGCTAAAAAAACTATCAATGACAAACGTTTCGGAGAAATATTTTACGTATCATGCTCTTGTAAGGTGGTGGGATGGAACGCGTGGTTAACCTGTGCAGTGTGCATTCAAGTTTTGTATAAAAAGAAACGTATGGTAGTTAATAAGGATTTCTAATTGAGATTTTAAAAATTGTAATGGTCACTTTGAAGCTTACTCAAAGGGATGAAAATTAATTAAAATGATCGACATTGAGAAAATTTATTTCCAGAAACTGAGCGTTTATAAACATTACATAGGTACTAGATTTAAATTACACATACATATTTACTTTCTATTTAACATATCCTCGAGCAACATGATCTTCGACCACAAGCGATAAAATCCCATAAATTAATGTAGACATAATATTAATATTCATTACAGAACTTAATTTGAAACATGGCTTTACGGCATTCAATAAACTGTTATCGCGTGTTTTATCAACCCTCTGTGAAGGCGTTGGTGCGTGACCAACTTCATACGGAACTGAGAATATATATCCATCCTCGTCTTTACAATGGGGTCAGACAAAGATATGTAAATTAGGTGAGAACCCGTTTCTAGTGGAACGTGAGTGAAGGAACAGAACTAGTGCATGATGAATTTTAGGTGCATGATGACTTTTTTCAACTAGACACACGATATTGTTAGCCAAGACTTTAAGGTAAAAGGTATTATTGGCTATTGTTGATATTTCGTATGCCGAATGATACCAGTATTTCATCTACTATCTACTGTTTACTAACTAACCAATTACTTCAAGCAACCATCTTGCCTAAGATAAAATCTAATAGATTTATTCCACTTACTTCTCTTCATTTTTCTACTTCAAACGGGGCATATTATTTTATTTTCAAAAATATATAGCGGTAGGCTGGTTGGACAATCAAAGTATTGAAAAAACATTCTTGCATAAAACTGAATATTATTATAGTTAGAGGACCTTTGCTATAATGTTGTATCTAGAAAATCTATAATTTTATGACAGATCGGGTTATCGAGCCTTACTATCTATTTATCCAATTGGTTAATGAAATAAAGTATTTATATGATCTAGCTTACGATTTATTCATCGTAGACTCGTAGTTAATACCTCTGTCCATTTAGAATTTAAAATGTCTCCCTCAAACAATCTTAAGTTCTTTTCGGAGATATTTCTAGTAGGTATTCTTATAAGATCCAGGTCATACAAGAAAATCAAGTTTTCTAACTGCAGCACGTTTTTCATAAGTAGGTAGGTAGCGTATGTCTTTTCCTAATGCCTAATCTATCGCTGATCTAATGTTATCAAATGCGTTTAATGAAGAGGGAAAGGTACTAAGTTAATCTACAATAACATTTAATCAACCAGGAATCGATCACATATATGTTCAAGCCTGTGATTGAATAATAAAAAGGCCAAAAAAGTATCGTCATAAACGAAGCCGATAGTCAAAGTGAGAGCATAAGTGGCTTACTTTTGATCCGGTAAATCAGTATTTTGGAACGGTTTATCAGTTAAGGGCCCTTCACGGCCCTCCCTTTGGTCTGGTCAAAGGGATGCTTGTACCGATGCAAGTATCGTTTATTCTTTTACCGATTTTTAATGGACCTTAATTGAATACTGGACTGGTATATTGAGGATCTTGAAATGTACCAGTTTCTAAACGTTTTAGTGCTTTTATTTGTTAAGATTATGACTGTGACATGATATCAAAGGAACACTGAGGTAGGATTCCTATTTAGGTCTACAGGAATGTACGAAGAATGTTTGTTGAAGTAGCGTTAAAACTTTTTAATGAATAATTCAGTAGGTATACATTTTTTACACACACAAAAACAGCATGATATTTATCACACTCAAAACTTCTTCCGCAGTTTAATTTGTTAATTTGAATTTTGACAATTTTAATGGGATCGGACTGAATCAATTTACAAATCAGAATTTATACTAAAATTGAGTTATAGTATATGAAACAGATGCGTCTATCACTAAGCAATATGTAATAATCACTTCATAACAATTATGTAGTAATGGACAAACAGACATATGTTGGTGTCGTCGTGTCAAGTGTAATCGCCTGGACGTAATTTGATTTTATTACGATTAGAGCATGCCCATTGACCATGCGTACATCCGTTGTTATTTATTGAAATCATTTCTGTTTGGATATTAGTTTGACACTTTTGTTAAGGTAAGGACAATCCATACTTAATATTATAAATGCGAAAGTAACTCTGTCTCTCTGTCTGTTACTCAATCACGCCTAAACTACTGAACTAACTTTCATGAAATTTGGTATGGAGATATTTTGATACCCGAGTAAGGACATTTATTGCGAAATATGTACCACGGGCGAAGCTGGGGCGGACCGCTAGTTTAATATAATTATTGTTGAAAAAGAGTAGGTATATTTTTTTAATTTTTTTTGGATTTTTTTTTTATAGATAGGGGACTTTTTCCATTACTAAGATTTTGCTAACATGCTGTACAATACTTTGTAATTATTTTTTGCAGCATAAAGGATAAACTTTAATATTCTCTTTAATATTTAATATTCTCAATTTACATAAAGACCTGATCATGCTGTTAAATGACCTCACAGTTTTCACAGTTTAATTTACCTAATAGCTAAGGGATGCATTATTCATTTATCATTAACTATCACAAGCACCTTGCGTCTTTGAATGAAATTACTAGTTTCGCTTTCCATCTCTATCCCTTTATCCCAGGTAACAATTTTTTCAACCAACATTCATAATATCTTAAGGACAATCAAAAAACGCATCGGATAAATACCACAAATGGTGCCTGTCTGTCTGGCCGTCGCAGACACCGTGGCACCCACACCACGACTATCTCTTTCTAACACTAGCCCAGTACCTATGCTAGAAAGAGAGTACAGTAACATACCTCTTCCCATTGAATGGAATCAAAAAAAGATGGCGCGTACGATCATATTTGTTCTAGCCGCTAGCCGCATGTCATTATGGAGTGTTGCCTTCGATGAAGGTTATATTTTTAATTTTTTTTACCTTTTATAAATGTGAGGAATGATATTTTTGAATGTCGTATAAATTTGATAGTATAGGTAGAGAAGCAGATGAATCAGGACTCCTGATTCAGGAGTAATGAAAATTAAAGGATTTCTTTAGATACTTCTAAAAGAGTAATTCTTTTTTCTGAAAATGTTATGCTAAAATTGTATTGCTAAAACAGGATGTGGGGTTAATAGATCCATTAAGGAACTTCTTCTTGCCCATCTTATATGTCATAACAATTTACGATCTACTTAATTTCTGGCGAAAATTTAGTAGATCGTAATCGCGGAATCTGTAATACCCACCTTTGAACACATTTGAACATTGTGATGTTACATATTTTTATGAAGAACCACATAATCCAATTCAAACCGGCTAGTTACCATGTTCCTAGTATATACTCGAAAGTCACATGATTGATCTCCCAACCCAACATATACGTTGCGCCCGCGCATCGCTTCTTTATTAAGGGTTTTATAACGCGGAGTGGTCCGGAGGCGTTTTTATTCGCTCCCGTAGCAACGTGGGAAAGATCACAATGACGTAACAAAATTATCTCCTATATGTTCAATATATTTGAGATGATTCATTAGGACCACAGTATGGGTGTACATATGGTCCATAATGAAAACTAAACATTTGGGATGTTGTATAGTGTTTCCTACCTTTTAAAAGAGGGTTTTCTTGTTTGAAATAATTAGATTGTTTACTTTTGGTTGTAATTGTTTGTATGATAAATTACTATGATAAATTACTAGTGTTTTGGAAGATGTCTCTAACAATAATTAGATTATAGAAATATTAAATAGTCACCTGCCTCTTCCTACTTTTTCTTCTTTCAAAACAAAATGAGTTCGATCAAATGGCAGAATGAAGTATTTGGATCCTTTTGGTATTTGACTGCCGTATCTGCCTTCTATTTCAGAAGAATAAATTCACACAGTTACAAACTTATTATCGCAATTCGTACAATTAAATGTACTTATCCCATAATTAACTACAGTCTACAATACAATAGTAAATCGACAGTTTGTAACTAGATTCCGAGCACTGAACCGGCCAGGCACGGACCGGTGTAAGCCCCTCACCTGCAACCACAGTTCCCATAAAAAGAGATTTAAAACACGCACCATAAATAATGTTTACTTTATATTGTCGCATTGTATGAAGCGATTTAATTAGCCACGGTTTGTGTCCGCCTTTACAAGGGCTGCGTAAACTAGCTTAACGTCAATGCCTTAAATTATTCATATTGTACGATGTGTATTGCGTACTTAGAGTACTTTATGGGCAGGACCATTGATTAAAAATAACGACGCATGTCCTGGTAATGCTGTATTTATATTGAGTGCATAAGTATCAGATCGTCATTTAAAAACAGGATATTTCAGACAATATTTTCTTTAATTCAGTACATATTATATGTATAATCAAAATGCACCAGATTGTTAGCAGATGACATTCAATTAGACTTTAAATTGTATAGCGACTTTTTGCAATTAATTATTATTCGTACGCATATTTTATTACGTAGGATGTACACCTTTTACTTATCTTCCAATATCAATATACTTACACAAATTTCTTCACATATTATATTTATATTTTGTATGTACTTTATGAGACTCACTCATACAAGTAAAGAAGAATTCCAAATGTTTCCATCCAGTATTCAATAAACATATTCGTTATTCAAAGCGTTATTTCATTCACTGCTCACAAAACCGTGCGCGAATGATCATAAATCCTGTAAATAAAAGCTAATATTAGCAATGTCTCCGAGTAATTTGTTAAACTGACGTGCTAACGCCCACTTTCCCCTTACTATCATCTTAACCATTAAATATAACTTCACCCTTTCAACGATCCCTGTTCTACAAATACTTTTATTTGTCAACCCTATTCGCGAACTTATTATGGCTAAATTATACAGATTTCTTCCGGGTTTTTTCGAATGTATGACTTTTATTGCTATTGACGATTGATGCAGAAATTTATGCAAGTAGCATTGATATATTATGTAAAAGAAGGATATAATAGAATAACGCCTAAAAATCATTGTTCAGAATTTGGTAGTTTGGATATTATTTAAAACTAGCTGCTCCGCGCGGTTTCACCCCCGTGGCTCCACTCCTGTTGGTCGTAGCGTGATGATATTATATGCCTATAACCTTCCTCGATAAATGGGCTATCTAACACCGAAAGAATTTTTCAAATCGGACCAGTAGTTCCCGAGATTAGCGCGTTCAAACAAATAAACAAAAACAAACAAGCTCTTCAGCTTTATAATATTAGTATACCTATTTATAGGTTTAGTTATGACAATTTCAAACCTTGCAAAAATAAATTTTCAGAAATAATTAGTTTTGTTTACACATATTATGTAGAAGTAGGAAAACTTGCATAGTATCCTGAAAAAAAATCATTATGTATGCTAATCCAGACTATAATATATGTCTGTACCAAATTTCATACAGGTCCAGCAATTTTGATGTTATAGAATACAGAGCAACATACATACATCACCAATATTGTTATAAATACAATTTCGTATTTTTTTATTAGTAGATTTATTTAGTAGGACTAGTAAGATTAACTGCTTCTGGTTTTAAATTTAAAGTCAAATTTATTAGATTCTGAATTAAATATCACATCCTTGTTTGACTTGATGATTAAATTATTTTAATAAATTAATTTAGAAACACGAAGCTAATTTATGAGCGAAAGGAGTTATTTAAACTGGTTTTGAGTAGATTTATTAGAAAATTTTTGAGACAATTCGTATTCCACTATACATTTTTACTAGCTTTTCGCACGCGTCTTCGCCCGCGTTTTCAAAGGAAAACCCGCGGCGAATAGTTCCCGTTCCCGTGGGATTTCCGGGATAAAACCTATCCTATGTGTTAATCCAAGTTATCATCTATATGTGTGCTAAATTTCATTATAATCGGTTCAGTAGTTTATGCGTGAAAACCATATACATACATACATACAAACCTTTCCTCTTTATAATATTAAGTATAGATAAATAAGGTTCTACTGTAAAATAACATACAACTTATAAGTTCATAAGAACGATCATCAAGCCTAATATTTATTTGTCTAGTGAA
Organism: Colias croceus; assembly: GCF_905220415.1. Taxonomy (NCBI): domain Eukaryota; kingdom Metazoa; phylum Arthropoda; class Insecta; order Lepidoptera; family Pieridae; genus Colias; species Colias croceus. The sequence goes on from NC_059539.1 coordinate 12,340,099, forward strand.
TATATAGGTACGAGTAAGTATTAGGTAGGTACCTATAATTGTACATTCTTTCAGTAGGTACATATTATATGCTTTAATAGCCACAGGCATCCTAGTTAAATGTAGGTATCTGGCTTTAATAAATTAATTCATCTTCCGATATCAACAATTTATTACATGTAACATGGATATAGATAAATATAAACGTTAATTAATATAAGGTATCTTATAATAATACAATTTAATTAAAAAAATCAATAAAGCCACACAAATAACTGCAAATAAATATATAATTGAGAAAGTCCTTTTCACAAGCCTTTGACGATGTCACACAAAACATTTTTTCATCCGAACAAAATTAACAACTGCAAGTAGCGTTCGCAAAAAAACCGATCCGTCACCACGTCTCAAGACAATCAGCAAAAAAAGTGCAGAAAATATATTTCAATTGTCTCTTATTGAACCCCAATGGGACCTATATTAAATTTAAAACCCCTTTAAATACAATTGTATGATATTTATTGGATTTTTTTGTTGACGATCGATTCATAGCGTGTAATTCTTTTGACGATTGTAGAAGTAAGGAATGATGGTATGGGGTGCGTTTGTAACTTGAGGTCATACTCACACCCTTGTACTTCCTGATCTATTTCTTTTAGGGTTGCCACTGTGGATATAATAATAAGTTCTTAAATTATTATTCAATATTAGATGATGATATTAACGATTTAAGGTAGGTATAAGTTGTTTAAAATAATTAATGTTTTAACTTTTACCCAACATTCTTTCGATGTGTAATTGTGTGTTAACTTTTAAAGTAAAAATGTAATTGGACAAATAAACAGTCTATAATTTTTGTAAATACCTAGACTAAATAAAAAAGCAATTTAAAAAACCCTTGCACAAGTTACCACTTCTGTGATGAGTGGAAACTTTCAGAAAGAACTTATTTACAAATCAATAAACTTTATTGCTAACATATTTTTATACTTAATCCAAAAGTACCATATTTTACAAAATTAAAAAATAGCAAGTGGCAACCCTAGCTAGTAAAATCTCCGTATGACAGGTCACGGAGCAAGTAAGTTCCGTGAGAACATCGATTGGGCAGCTGAAGCTCGTAGCTTAATACGCGTGCAGTCTGAAATCATGAAAATGGTGACAACCCTAAATAATATGAATTTCGAAACTTTGTTTTTGGATGAAGAGTCACAAAATAGCTTATGCTCCGATGCCTACGTCTTGTCCTTCAATAAATTGAATAACTAACCTTTAAAATAGTACATATCAGCGTATTGCCACCTTAATTAATTGGTAATAAGTAGGTAGGTACGAATCTTTAGAAAAAGAACTGCAACAAATTACAACGACTAGACAAAATTTTTCTTATTTTAGTAAATTTTCAGCTATTTAGGTACGGTCTACCTCACATTACAAAAAGACATTTCAATTGCATATTTTATCGTAAGTACTGAATTGATTGTAGCAGAAATCTGCTCTAATATTATAAACGCGAATATAATATTTTGATATCTGTGATGATGGATTAATATTATTTTGTTACATACGAAGGTGAGTGATGGAATTCGCGACAGACATGGACATAACCAACTTTTTTTTTTCGGAAATCAAATGGATATAAAGCTAGCTAAAGAGTTAGATTCGGTTATGTGATGTATATGTCGTGGTCATATCGTAGATTTGATCATTTCATGATATGAGTGGCCATTTCACGAAATGGTCGCATATCGTGAAATGGCCAATTTAGTTTGGCCACATCATGATGTGGTTTGGGCAGATCAATGATAAGAAATCGTTTCACGATATGACCAATTAACGCACGGTTTTTTCATGAAATGATCAAAATTATTTGATCATATCGTAAAATAGTTACATTAATCGATGGTAGAGGCGCCGCGCTGCAAGTCTGTGTTTAGGTATGTGATAAGATGGCGGCCGCTGGCGAAAATTAAATTATTCGCAGTTAAAAACTTCATAACTCGTTTAAATAACAATATATATTATGAAGAAAGTCATAGCAAAGAATTTACGACGAAGAGGTACGAGTACTATGGAAAATGTGGATATCTTATATGTATTTAAGAAAAAATGCGACTGAAATAAAATAATTTAAGAAACTACTACTATATTATTATTATTGTTTGTTTTTTAAAAAGCGATCCGCTTCTGGCACTCGCCGGCCGCTGCTGCAGCACGCTCGCTTTGCTCGCTCGGCTCGTGCGTTGTTTATCAAAGTCTAACCTAACCTAACCTAACTGTTTTCTATTGCAAAAACGATTCGCTTCTGGCATTCGCCGGCCGCTGCCGCGGCACTAACTTAAATGACATTAAACAAGTTTTTAGAATATAGTTATTCTGAAATTTTTTAATATTTAAGGACTCTTTATATTTTATACGATCTGGCCAAATGTGGATGACCAAATCGTGAAACGTTGACGATTTAACGATCTGATCAAACTATGTTGGCCATTTCACGATATGCGACCATTTCGTGAAATGGCCACTCATATCATGAAATGATCAAATCTACGATATGACCACGACATATACATACATACTAAGTAATATGTAGTTAGATACATTGTTTCGCAAATTTTCTAAGTGAGTGAACAATTTTACCATTATCAAACCAAATAGGTAACATCAGTAAATACACGAACTAAATAATGATCTATAGTTTTATTGGCTGTGATGACTAGGTAATGAAGTTAAGTGCAGTTAATGCTGACAATCCGATGTAAAATTCCAGTTAAAAAGGAAGGAAACCTTCGACAATCACTACTCGACATTTGTTGTTATAATTGTTACAAAATTGCAAAGAAATTAACAATAACAGCTTACCTCTTAATTCGTCGTGAAAAAGACATCCTCAAAGGTGCTACTTGTAATGAAGAATTAAGTGTATTTAATACAATGTACAGAACTATATTCTTAACCGAATATCTCTTCAAAGTACAAATACATTGTGGGAACCAGTATTGCAATAATCCCCTTCAAATTGCATTAACAAACGCAGTATTTACAGAATCGCTGTACAAACTGCAGAATACAGATAACATAAAATGAAGTCCCGCCAAAAGTTTTTTTTTTTAATTTGACAAAGGCTAACCGCATTCAGCCTTGTCTCAGGAGCGGAATCTGCATTTCGAATCTGATTGTTATCTTCGTTAATACGACTTAAATGTCCAGTTTTTTTAAACATCCGGTCTGATGGATTGTTTTCAACAATATCGACCTTATGGTATGGTAATACGGTGGTACTTTATTTAATTGTTTGTCGCATAAGTAAGTGATACAATGTGTGTGCAATAAAAGCATTTAATCGGAAGAAAGTGTGATGCTGTCCGGCGATAAGGTTTTTTTAATGAAGTGTGTTTGTATATCTGTGCATTGCATAAAGGATAACTGTAAATTTTGGAAAGGGTAATTATTGTAGGATTACGATTTCAATGTATTGGCAGATGCTGTGGTTTTCAACGTCCTGTGAAAAATTAACGGTGAATATGTGAATGTACTTATATTGTAATAAATTCTGTGGAAAAATACATTTGCTTCATACACTTTTGTGTTTGATGGATAGAGTTTAAGTTTAATATATTAGTAAGTTATTTGTTATTACATATGAGCTATATCTTATTAGTTACTAACGGTCCGCCTATGTCCTTTCTCGGGTATCAAAATATTTCCATACCAAATTTCATGCAAATTGGTTCAGTCGTTTAGGCGTGATTGAGTAACAGACAGACAGACAGAGTTACTTTCGCATTTATAATATTAAGTATGGATTACCTGTCTATAGGTTTATTATGTTTTTAACGAAAAAGAAATGTTTATTGAAGAGAATATTGTTACTAATTATTTTTAAACTTATGAAGGTTAAAAATAATCAATGAAAACCAGTTGGCAAATTACAACAACATTTAATTTTTCACGAGACAATTATACATGCTAGACGTACCTACCATACGGACCATACCTACTTACTATAACAAGATAGTATCAGTCTGAGACAAGCAAACAGACACTCGTTTTAATCCGTGTTTAATTTAACCAACGTTTAACAAAAGGGTAAACCTTTATTGACATTAATTGTGCAGTTTTCTGGTTTCTACAGTGGCTTAAGGCTTTATGGCGAATTTGTTCCGTACAATGGAGATTGATATCATTGCACCTAAACAAATATAATCTGTGTGATGGAAAATAGACCTTATTACAATAGATATAGAGTGTACTTTGTTTGTGTGTTTGTATAAAAAATTGTAGGACTTCATTACTGCCTCCTTCACAGAGACGTTTGTGATAAGGCATAAGCGGAAGCGTGGTTTGCTTTCGTTTGCAGGTACCACTGACCACATATAACTAAATAGTTACTACTACTACTCGAGTAGTAGTAGTTAAGTTTTACGTAGTACACGCAACCTACCCAAACTATTTATTGTAGTTTTCTGAGTTTTCTGATTTACATATTTTTAAAGTTCTTAAAAATCTCTAGAACGCAAATTTTCGTGAGTTGGATGTTTTTTTTTCCGTCACTCAAAAACTATAGAAAAGATTTTTATGAAACATGGATACCTATTAAATTATTATGTAGCTCATATACCTATCAGAATTACACGACTATAATTATTTATACCGATATTTGTTTGGGTTATTAGGTTGTAGGTACATATTTAACTGATGTGAACAAACAAGCAGGACTCAAGAGTCCGTCAATGTAATTGGTCCGTGCATAACCAATTCTTTCAACATAGGAAATGTACCCAATTATTATTTTGAATATAAAAAGTGCATATTAAATGAACTGCAAGTAGGTACTTACCTTAAAAAGACTAAATTTCATATTGAAAATATTAATCGCTTTTCTCTAATAACTTAAAACGTTACGCAAAATCCCCAACCGAAATGATCAAGCTAGATTAAATGACGCTTCTTACGCTCTATCGACCATCAAAAGGTGTTTAACGAGTGCGAGGGTATTACCAGACAGACATATGAATATTTGTGGCTTTAGTTTTTTTGTCCATTCCGATTCAATTATGGCTTTGTTAATGTCAGCTGGTGGATAACCTTTGTTTTAACCGACTTTAAAAAAGGTTTCCACTTAAAAAAAGAGCGTGTATGCTGAGCACACGTGTCAGAAGTGAAACTTCTTTGGTCAGATTCATAGATATCAAAATCGTCGCCTTGCTCCATGACGTGACGGTATTGCCATGACACGGACTTGAAATTTTGCTCTCAACGGGCTTAAAGAAGTTTTACTTCAAAAGTGGGTATACAGATAATATACTTAGTTACCTACCTACATAGGAAGGTACCTACTACCTACCTACCTACCTAAGCAAAATATTATTTATCTAAGTAGGTAAGATGTAGATAATTGTTACAAATGGTAGGTCTTTATTAAATTAAAACTACCCTACCCTACCTATCTAATAAATTTTTTCATCAGAAATCATTTAAATACCTACATATATATAAAATCACAACTAACGAGCAATCAAAAAGAGCCAAGCACGTAACTAACTGAATACCGCACAATACAAACAATCGATAAACCACATCACTAGCAGACGCACTCGATGTCAACAACCGATGTCTCGATAATCGATAATTGCACATCACTTGTGAGAAACGTAAACAATATACCTAATGTCTGTATGTCTCAAGGGTATTTTTATATATCTAGTTATGTAAAAGTTTGAATGGATGTTTGTTTGTCACGCGAAATTGGTTGAACGGTTTTGGATAAAGTTTTGGGTATTGATAATTTATTGCTAAAAGGTAACGATGCTGATAAATATATCGTAGGTAGCTTAATGTTAATCTGGTTAAAGATTATTATTAAACTACTTACCTACCCGTATAATTATGTAGGTATTAGGTACCTACCTATGTTGTTAATAACTGACGTGGCTTCTTGATTTTATGTCATTGGTAGGTATGTAAGTTTGTGAAAACAATCTAACAATGGTGTGATCTATTTAAATGGGTTTTTATCAAACAATAATAATTTACTGACCTACCTCCATTAAATTCCAAAAAAATTCTCGCCATGAGCGTTTGAATCATTTTGAACTCATAAGTCCAATAATGCAATAATGAGGCAAGCAAATAAATAGAAACTAGTAAATCGTGATTTATATTCTCATGATATTTATGTATAAAGTTTTTCAGCGTAATTAATTTAACTACATGTGTTATTTAATCAATTCATAATATACATTGGACATTGAACTACAAAGTCAGAAAAATCGATTTAATTAAAAGCTATACTATAATCTATAAATTAACTTTTCTCGGTGGTTGTTGAATGAAACTTTAAATATAAAACAACCACCTAGAAAAGTACGGAGTTAATATAATAATAAATACAGATGGAATTCTCTTCTATTGAACATATTTTTTATGCAATCAGAAATAGGTACTTTGTATAGCTGATTTCGATAAAGACGGTTAAAATTTTAAAAAAGTTACAATACCTACAAATTATGCATAGCGTCTCGTCATTGTCATTCATACTAAAATTATTAAAAGTCATATTACACACTCGATTTAATAATTATTTTAACGGATCATTAACGGTAGGTGAATAATTTTATTTACGATCTTAAATTCGTGTATTGATGGTTAATATAAATTTTTCATGCAAATTTATTTATCGATACTTATCGTTTTATCAATAAACGGATCTGTAACGGTCTGTCGAACTCCGTTGTTAATTCAACAATTTAATTTAAATTATACAGCTTTATTGCTACCTGCATTTACACATGTCGCGAATCTACATGTGTATGCCATTATTGGGTTGTCATATGCAAAAATCATTTAGCGATATTTAAATTTCCTTTATGGCAGCGCATGTTCTAAACGTGACGAATGGATCAATGGATATTTTTTATTGGCAATAAAAATTGAATTGATATGCAGTTAATTTGCGTACGCTGCATTGTAGACCGCATTGTGATATTGTTGGCGACACCTCGGGGCGCGACCCACTGCCCCCTTGCCCGACTGCAGACCTTACAATTCCATTATGAGCAGACCCCGCGATTGTGCCGTTCATATACATTTTAACAGCAGCATTTCACGGTAGCCGTGTATCATTTAAATTCGATACGATTTTTTTACGATATCGTTTACGAATTTGCATGAAATTCGATTGTTGCGTTATTGGATCATATTTTGGATGATAGACATATGTTAATTTTTCCTTGAGAATAATTTATTGTGGCCGTAACCGTTACCAATTGAGTTATATTGGATTGTCCCACTTATGAATATCGATACTCAAGAATGTTATTCTTTAATCTAGTTACCTTTTATGTGGGGTATTGATGTGAAAATTTTTCAGTATTCCCATTGTGAGTGAATTTGTGACTTACAATGTAACGGTCGTCTTAAGAATATTTTTAAACGTCTAGCAAAATGTACAAAAATAATATCTGTTTCATATGTAAAGTAGATATTTTAGATCAATGTATTGCAATTGATAGTGATATTAATATAATGGAAAAACGTTTCGTACCTACTTACCTATGTGAATCAATACTGTTCCCATATTATTATATTAAAGAGGGCGAAATTGTATGAATTAGGTACGTAAGCAGTACCTAGACATTTTCATATAATAAATAAAGGTAATATACCTACAGTATTCAATCTTAAAAGTATTGAGTTGCAAACGAAAACATAAATTGATAACTATGATAAACAATATGAAGAACGAGCAAACAGAATGTAGGTGCCTATAGGTACCTAAAAATTTGAGCCTGCTGAGTGCTACTGTTAGGCTATAATAGTTAGGCTCAGACTTATGTACCTAGATATGACGATGGAGATTAATGGTGTAAAATATGAAAATCACACAATATTTTTAAAATTGAATCTTTATCATTATTGCAAATGCATACGTAGGTAGTTGTTGTAATACGAAGGACATTCCAATTTTTAACCGACTTCAAAAAAAGGAGGAGGTTATCAATTCGGCCGGTATGTTTTTTTTATGTATATACTCCGAGGTTTCTGAACCGATTTACGTGATTCTTTTTTTTTGTTCGATGCGGGATGGTGTCGAATAATTGGTCCCATAAAAATTTATTCGGATAGGCCCAGTAGTTTTTATTTTATGAGCATTTTTGTCTGTATTTGTAAATGTTGCAAGTGCAAGTTTGAAGTCGGTTGTTTTTAACGCAGTTATCACTTGTCTATTAGGTAGATATAGTACGCACAAGTTACGATTTCTTCCCACTATAGTTCGTGCAAATTTGTAAGTTTGATCTTTGTGGTCTAAGATCAATAAGACAGTGGGAGTTTCAAAATATGAGCATCTAGAAAATTAGAAAATATTATGAAAATAAGTGGCAGCTGTACCTACCTGCAATCGTTGTCTACATGCCAGGAACTCCGTATAACTTGTTACAAATTTTAGAGGCAAAATTCTTATTCTAAACGTCAACATATTATACGCTAACATATAACGATTATCTACCAAGCTATAGTAACCTTTATTTTTTAAAGTGGGGAATTCTTGCATTCCCTTAACCCACGGCATCTGGATTCTGGAGAAGGAGCCGTGCGTTATGTCGGATTCTTACCGACTAAAATCCCTCTACCTATGTGTTCCGTCGAGCCGCTCTATAGTAACCTGCCTATTTCAAATCTTATCATCTCTTATTTTATTTTTTCCGATAAACAATTATGAAATAATTTAATGGATAATTATTAATTTAAAAGTATTAGAATCATTTTCAATGTAGGTATCTAGGTATATTTTATTCAATTTATCTGCATCAATCTGCCTCATATTCCCCTAACACTGAGCAACGTATGCAAAAACAATAGATTTCTAGGTATTTATACTAGTGTAGGCGTGTTGGTCGTATAACTTTTTGTACTATACCTAACTGTCTGCGAAGTTTTATAGATTTTAATTCTAGCTGCTTTATTATGGATTCCTATAATAGATTCTCGTACACCTTTGCTCTAATAAATTGCATTGAAATCGTCGCAGGATTCAGAATTCAAAGTTTACAATATTTATTCGGGATTCCGATTCGAAGTCTGCATAAAAATATATATATTTTATATATATAATAATAAATATATTTTATTAATTTTTACTGTTGCTCCATATCTCATATAAAACCAGTTATTTAATTTCTAATAAGATCACACGTAACTACGTGTGACGTGGTATGCCAAAACAATATATTTTGACAGTTGAAACAATGAAAATCATACAATCAGTGCTTATCTTTTATTTATTTCATAAAATTATTTTTAGTTACACAAAACAAAACAAAAACAGAGCGCGCCACACAACGCGCAACCAATTTGCATTGTGCCCCGGCTGGTAAACGCTTAAAATCTTATTTAGAATTTCGAGTTGGTTCTTCTGCATAATAACATCCGTAAGGTAATGGCAGTTGCTTGACCAATGGGATCGCTCGCCGCGTGTACGTGGGCGTAATGGCGCGCTGCGATTGGCGGAACGCCGTCAGTTATCACTCGGTTCGGCGGCGCGACGTACGCCGCAGTCGATTGTCGCCATTGTCGCTTGAAGGAGTCGCTCGCGTTCGTGCTACGTACTAATCGATTGTCGATCAATGATATTGTGTTGTGTGTAACTGTAACTAACTGCAAAAGGAGTGTGAAGCCAGCAACGTGGATATTGAGTATCACCGTGCCAGCGGTCACTTGATGAGGTATTTGGTTCATACGTTTTGAATGTCCTTGTGGACTGTGGTGTCGGCGAACTTGTAGCTAATGCATTGGCCACGGTGCTGGTCCAAATTTGGGTTTTAACGTACCGTTCTTGATTTATCCTGTGAAAAAGTTTGATTTTAAGTTGTGTTGAATGTTTATTGGTTGATTTCAAAGCATGCTTGCGTTTTTTCAGTAATTAATCAGCTGGGAACAAAGTTTTTATTTGCTTGCTTAATCAGAATGTTATTATTTAAACCTTTAAAAACATTGTGGTTTGAATGTTGGATACACAATAAATTAAAAGTTACACTTGTTGTTGTTAACATTTTGTCAGTAAGTTTAAATTTAATTATTGTAGGTATTTGCTTGTTTAATAAAAAAAGAAAAACGCACCAATTGGCTGTCATACCGACCCTCTCCGGAGGGAAGGCGGAAGCGGGTAGGTTTATTATTTTTATATCTTATTTTATATGCCATATGGCATATTATTATCTATTAAATGAAAGAGTACCTATTTATATATTATATTAGCTAATCATTTGAGGATCTATTGTTTCTAAGTTTATATTGTGACGGATGGATGAACATTGAACATATCGCGATTTCTTTTACATACCTACATAGGTAGGTAGGTACATCGCTATTATTCTTTTATTTTTCCATTTGTTATTTATTATTCTTCGATTAATTATAGATATGACAATGGAATTTATAGGTAGGTAGGTAGGTCCCTAGTTATTTATTTATTCAAATGTGCTTCATTGAAAAAGAAAGAGTTTTGTTATTGGTTAGGTATAGATTGATTTCGCATTGATTGAACACTAGCTAGAACACGCGGCGTGACTCTCTTCGCGCCCGGGTGAAGTAGGTACGTAGCCTATTTGCTAATCCAGAATATTATCTACCTAGGTATCTCTGTACCAAATTTCATGCAGATCAGATCAGCTGTTTTTGCTTAAAAGATTGACAAACATCTATACATTCTTACCACAGACCGAGGTAGGTATAGGTAATAGGTACAATTTATTATTTGGATAGGATACCTACCTACTTAGTAGTTAACAATCTAGATTCTAGATAGATACCTACCTGGGTAGGTTTGTAGATCTTTGAAGAGCTAAATCAAAGGTTAAGTCCACAGATAAGAATGAATTGTCCGTGAAAAATACCTATTGAATTATGTTCACTCATAGTTCAACAAACATTAATTAGCTACCTAACTTCCTATTAAATAGTTTTACATAGGTATTTATATGTAGGTATTTACTTGTTGGTATTTAAAACTAAAAGTTTCAAAATTCACATATAAATTTGTTCATTCATATACCTAGGTAGGTACCTACCTACCTAGGTACTTTTTCAACCCGAATTTTCTTATTCGTATCTTGTAAGTTAGTAGGTACAAAGTAATGAAGATTTAGGTACCTACCTATCATGTTTATATTTATTTATGTTTAGACACATCTATAGAAAAACATAAGCAACTTGTATTTTCATCTTACCGCAACGGCGACTGCCGTGTTATTTGGGAAAAAAATATTCTCCATTGAGGCCTTTTGAAATACCTACCTACCTAGGTTAAAAACTGACTGTCTATCTGCCTATTAAAATGTCGAATCATTTTTGGTTACAGAGATTGAAAGTCAAGTTTCTAACATACCTACCTACCTACCTAACATTAGTTCAGTATAATTTTAATACAGTTAAATCAACCTATCTCAAAAACTATAAGAGATACTTTGATCAAACCAAAAATCGTTGAAAGAGTTAATTAGCATGCATCACCTCTATTTTTTTTAGAATTTTATACCCCGTAGTTATAAAAATAGAGGGGGGGGGACATACTTTTTACGACTTTGAGAGCTGATATCTCAAAAACCGTTCACTTTAAGAAAAATGTTTTTTAGAAAACTTTATATCATTTTAAAAGACCTTTCCATTGATACCCCACACGGGTATGTACATCGAAAAAAAAAATTTCATCCCTCAGTTACATGTATGGGGGGCCCCACCCCCAATTCTTTTTTTTACTATTTAGTGTCATATTTTTGTAGCGGTTCATACAACACATATTCCCATCAAATTTCATCACTGTAGTACTTATAGTTTCCGAGTAAATCGGCTGTGACAGACGGACAGACGGACAGACGGACAGACGGACATGACGAAACTATAAGGGTTCCGTTTTTGCCATTTTGGCTACGGAACCCTAAAAATTAAAACTAGGTACTTTTATTATTTTAAAATTAACACTAATATAGGTTCGGTATTATAAACGCGAAAGTTTGTTATTCTTTCACCTAAAAACGAATGAACCGATTACAATGAAATTTGGTATAATAAATAGCTGAAGACCCCGAAATAAGACATAGTCTACTTTTTAACCCGGAATTCCCACAGGCACGGGAACTATGCGGGTTTTTCTTTGAAAACGCGGAACAGCCGCGGGCGGAATTCTAATAAATTATAATTTTAAACTTACGTAGGTATTCACCATTCTTTCTTTTCCCAACAAACACCAATTAACATTCCCATTGTATTTAAATTCATCTTATTACAATTTCGCCACAATGAATGTAAACCTCAATTGGCAACATACCTCAAGCAGTAATGAAGGCACAATCAGAGTTTACAACCAATAAAGTTTTTACACATTTATGATAGCGGCGAGCTTTGATGGTCACGAATTGTTTAATACTTAATAGCCTGGGATTCGATGGGACGATTTTTTTATTGTACCCACCTGTGCCCAGTTTAAGATATTTTAACGAAAAGATCTTTATAACTAGGAACAACGTAACTGAATCACAAAATATGAGATAATATTAAAAGTAACCTACTTGTGTTCCAAGTGGAAAACATATTTCCCAAATCTTACAAAATCCAATAAGGAACGTAAGAAAATCATTCATTTAGGTAACTTAAAAGGCATAAACAACTTCTGATATATTAATTACAAAATATGGCATTTAACGTTTTTAAACTCATTCTACTCTTTTTTTAGACCTGATCCAAATGTTATTAAAATAATTTACCACATCTACTACTTAATAATATAATCTATGGAGATACCTCGTCCCTCCTCATGTCTTGTTTTTATAAAATGTAACTGTCATCTCTTTTTTCCTCCTTATCAGATTTTACAAAGATCAAAGAAATCGCCACACACCTTATTATAGGTATGTGGTAGGTATATGATAGTTACCTCAAATCCAATAATAACATGTTTGACTAAAGCAATCTCTTTCACTTATTGGACTTTATTTTCTTACTAGCTTTCCGTCCGCGGCTTCGCCCGCGTTTTCAAAGAAAAACCCGCATAGTTCCCGTTCCCGAGGGATAAAATATATCCTATCTCTCAAGTTGGATCAAACTGCACATAGTGTGCGAATTTTATTATAATCGGTTAAGTGGTTTAGGAGTCCATTGAGGACAAACATTGTGACACGAGATTTATATATATTAAGAAGATTAAGATTAACATAGTTTAAAGAAAATGCTAAACTAAACTTAGTCCGAAAATTCCACCCGGGACCTACTATAGGTATTATAAAGACGTTTGTTTGTTTGTCGTGAGGTTTGATACTTCATAGCACAGCAGTATCATACATACATAGCATTTTATACTACAGGCCAAACCGCGGTAAACTACCAGTCTTCTGCAATTTGTGGAATGACAGCAGTTACCTCTTGGCTCTTACCCAATTATCACACGTACTCGTAAAACAATCCATGCCTTTCATCTCGCCGCAAAACAAACACTCATGATGTGCGTATGCGCAGCTAGTTAGCGCGGATTTCACCGTGATTGAAAGGGTCGAGGTCTGTAGATCTTTACTTACAATCGTGTGCGCAGGTTTTTTTCAACTCTAGTTGCGCGCCGCGGTTTCACTTGCATGGCTCCGCTCCTGTTGGCGTGATGATATAGCCTATAGTCTTCCTCTATAAATGGGATATCTATCTAACACCAAAAGAATTTTTCAAATCGGACCAGTTATTCCTGAGATTAGCGCGTTCAAACAAACAAAAAAACTTCAGCTTTATAATATAAGTATAGTTAGATCATTGTTTTCTTTATTAATAACTTCGTAAAAGAGAATGCAAACCCGTTCATTTCTTAAATTTTAACAATTGCCTGCTACCTATATTTATTTTTATTACAAGTAGTGTTTATCTTTTATGGTTCTACGTATATTATTAATACATGCTGTATGCGACTGCTTTTTTTGTAAAATGTTTTACTTAAATGTGTATAAGAGGGATTTTAAACTTGGGTAATTTCATTTTCAAAATTCTGGAGGACCAATTTGACTTACAAAACCTTACCCAAAAAGGTATATCTGAACACTCTGAACACAAAATATATATTTTAACGTACATAATTATATAAATTCATCTAATTAGTGTTGCCCAAATTCAGTCTTGGTCTTGCAGTCTTGGTCTTGCGTCTTGCGTTTTTGCAAGACCAAGACCAAGAACAAGACCGCGTATTTTTAGCAAGACCAAGACCAAGACTGACCGTGCAAGACTTGAGCAAGAACAAGACATAGCCTGCAAGACTCTTGCGTCTTGCAGCTAAGACTTAGCGCTATTTCACTGAGTAGTTAGATGTAACAGTTCGGTGTATAGGAAGGTAGGTACGCTTAGGAATTCTATGAGACGCAAAAAACTGTATCAAAGAATATGAAAAACTGGACCTATGCGCATTACTAGTTATTTATTAATCTGCTTGATCTTTACTATGGCTATGTTAATTCAAGCTCACAATGTTCCAATTCTAATACGTTTTTCTAAGATTTAAAGTAAACTTTAATAAATAGTAATAGACTAATAGGTAATTGCAAGACTTGCAAGACTTGCAAGACTCTTGCTGCAAGACCAAGACCAAGACCAAGACTGGGAGCGCAAGACCAAGACCAAGACCAAGACCAGGTGTATTGGCGCAAGACCAAGACCAGATGTATTGGCGCAAGACCAAGACCAAGACTGGCTAAGTCTCGTCTTGTTCTTGCATTTGGGCAACACTACATCTAATAGAAAGTATGGGGTTGTTCATAAAGATATTTTATAAAAAAAACTTCATTTCTAAACTCCACTTGTCTCACAAATCTTACATCAAACTAGTGACCCGACTCAGTCCCGATAACACGACAAACAAACAGACAATAAATTTGACGAACGTGTCTGTTTCTACGTCTGAAGCGCTAATGGATTGGGTAAAGGGCTTATTCGTCTAAAGTGGCTTCAGGCTTGCGTGTTTTAAAAATTGAAAGGGTGCATGAAAATGCATTGTTAGGTTTTGGTATGCGATCTTTTTGTTGAAGTAGGTATATAGTTCATATACATATTATCAAATTGACCTCTGTTTTATCCCTTGTACTTGTTATCTTATATATATATAAAATTCCCCTGTCACAATGTTACTTACCATAGGTACTACTCCAAAACGGCTGGACCGATTCTCATTAAATTTTTTGTGCATATCGGGTAGGTCTGAGAAACGGCTAACATATATTTTTGTTACCCCTAAATGATGAAGAGTAAGGCAGAACAACGTTTGCCGGGACAGCTAGTTTGCCTTAAAAATATATTAAAGCTTTCTTTTATCTTTCTAAAACACTAAGTACCTACACCTACGGTCTATATGTTTTAATGTTTTTATTGTTATGTATAGACATAATTATCGTTTAGTTTAGTATTTCCAGTATTTCATTATCAAATCTTATAGATTTTGATATAAATTTTTCCATTCACAACCAACGTTACGGACAAAATGGAAATTGTCATGTAGATTTTTAATGTTACCCATGCTGTCTTTGACGATATGATGGTTAATAATTGGATATTTCGTTTGTTACATTAAACATCTTCATTTTCAATATGTACCACAAATACCTATTTACTTTTTCCTTGCAACAGGCATTCAAAAAGTCCAGTGGCAGTAGTCTGCAGTGCAAACATTTGCGTAGGAGTTGACATGCCACTGTGAAATTGTTACGCTTTTTCTTTCAAAAAAGGCATTTGTCAATGTGTCCAGAAAGTATGGAAAGAGTTAACATAAAATCAGCTTATTACGCGTTATTCTCAGTAACAAATTAGGAGAAAAATATTTGTGTCGGAAGTTATCCTAATCCCATCAATTGAAAACAATTTCAACTAATTAGCTGATGTTCTGTACCGCTGTAAGAAAAGCCATGCTAAATTAATCTATATCTAAGTTAAAAATATTGAATTCTAACAATAGAACATAGCTTTAGAGATCAAATCAATTGCAAGTTTATGAAAATTTAAATACAGTATAGTTATTTGGGTATTCCTCATTTTAAAATAAATAACTTTTAGTATGTACCAAAATTATTTAACTATATCATACCATCATTAATATCACTTTAAAATTTATAACTCACTAGTGGTCCGCCCCGGCTTCGCCCGTGGTACATATTTCGCAATAAAAGGTAGCCTATGTCCTTTCTCGGGTATCAAAATATCTCCATACCAAATTTCATGCAAATTGGTTCAGTAGTTTAGTCGTGATTGAGTAACAGACAGACAGACAGACAGATTTACTTTCGCATTTATAATATTAGTATGGATTTCAGGTAGGAGGAACTAAAAGATATTTAAGGTTAGAAATTAGAATCGCACGACAATAAATATTGACACGCTGACCCTTCAAACCCTTTTTGACCCAAATATAGTATTCTCGGAAACAAAACGGTAGCAGTACAATGTTGGGGATTAATTATTTATTTTTAGGGACAAACATTTGTTTTAAAATAGGCGTGTCAATATGAAGAATTTAAAATACGGAATAACATAGGTATAGTACCTACCTGAAAGTAGAAATTGTATTAAAATATGGAAAATATTTGTAACGTTTTATAATATCTTCCTATATCACATTGATTACATTTAAATGTCAATAACTTTCTGTAATTGTCTTTTAATCGTTTTAAACAAAAAGCTGTATTGATGGTAAACAAAAAAAACGTACCTAGTACACGATTAACTTTTCAATTTTTTCTAAATCTAGCTTCACCTACTCTATTCTGTAACCATAATCCATTTCACATTCACACATTTTATCTATCATTAATCAGTATTATATATTGTTAAATTAAAAACAAGTGTATATATATTATAATATGTTCTGATGCAACTGTAATACGCTCGCCGAGTCCCTCCCAGCGGGGGGTAAAACCTCGCAAAAAACAGAATAATCAACGTCCTTTGATATCCCTTATGATTCATATTTAAAGGTATGCGATTGAGTTAATCATTCCACATTTGTTAAAAGCAATGATGAATGTGTTTCATACATAATTTTAGTTTTGATAGCATTTGTGTAATGTCCCGTGTGCAAGTCATTTTTCATTTAAAGTGGCTTAAATATTGCAATATTATATTAAAAGTAACACTATCTTACCTGAATCTATAATATACTTTGATTCATTACTTTTGAACCAAGGAGATAAATATAGAAGGAATAAAAAAGGTTGTACCATAACCAGTAAACAGAGATTACTGGACATACTAACAATAGTTAATTTGAAGAAATAGACATAATACCAATAACAGTCTATATTTTGTGACGTAGCAAGGACGTGTGTCTCTAAATAAACAACGAATTAACATCATCCTATAAATCTTAAACCAAACCTGCACTTGATAGCCACCAACCAATTACGAGAATCGTAATCTTAAAATTCTTTAATACATCATTAAAAAGGGGGAGCGTCACCTAAGTAGCCAATTTGTGTCCCTCAATACCTTCTGCTTCCTTGAACACGGTAATTGTCGTTATATTAAAACTTGACACGTGGTACTTCTATGGGGAAATATTTAAGGCCACTTTGTATATGATATTGTGTACAGCTTTTATGGAATCGAAAGTTATAATGATAATGTTGTAAGAGATGTAAGATTTAAGGCAATTTGATTCAACTGGACTAACTGATTGTGTAGATATGTTTATATTAATTACTGGGCAAGTCTTAAAGGTACCTGCTAGTAATTATAAAGAATTATCATGATATACCTTCATACTTTAACCCTAATCAAGTTTGAAAAAATCCTGAAATAAACATGTAACATCACAGTCATCTATTACTTATCTACATTGACTATTAAAATTATTTTCAATGAGCTGGTTTCTATTTACAGGATACGTATGATTTGAGGATCTTAAGTACAAAATAGAATCCTCAACAGTGCTCTTATCTACTCCATTTAGAGTGTCTTTTCTTCATGGTACTAATGTCATAATTTCCTTCCAGTGCCGCTGGTACCATGTGCGATCGCACGTACGGGTCCATGGGCCACTTCCCCATGACCCCGATCTCCATGAGCATCGGCATGGAGGCGGTGATGAGCAAGAAGTCCCAGGAGGAGCACATCAAGCGGCCCATGAATGCGTTCATGGTCTGGTCGAGGTTGCAGCGGCGGAAGATCGCGCAGGATAACCCGAAGATGCATAACTCGGAGATCTCGAAGCGATTAGGTTGGTTGGTTGATTGTTTATTTATGCATTAAAACTTCTTCTAGAAGTACACCGATTCGAAAAGTAGTATAATTGTGGTATTCAGAATATTTCAAGTAGTTACATAGTTTTACCAACTGATTCGGAAAGCAGTATAATTCTTATGGTATTCAGAATATTTATTGATAGGCATTAATTGTACCTATTAGGAAATTGTTCTTCAGAAGAACATGTCAGGAAGTCTGAAAAATGGCTCGTTTAAATCGGTTTCTATAGAATATCCGTAGATTTTGTCAGTGATTAATTAGGTGATAATAAAGTTTTTATAAAGTATAGAATTTGGAAAATCTTTAGTTCATTAGTAACGGTTCTGTTACTCGTGTACGGTAATTCAACGAACTCTCTCTTGATAATATAATTTAGATGCAAAGAATAGCTTTACAAATCCATTTCCACCAATACCAGGTAAATAAACGAAATAACAAACCGAAAAACCATTAGAATAAGCAAAACCAAATTATCTGTAACTCGCAATTCGTCGAACCAAGAACGGAATTATTTAAACAACTATAGGAGACAAAATTGACAAATTTCAAACGATGTTTTTGCCGTAAAATCGAAGCTAAGCAAAAGGTTCGCCAAAAAATCGTTCTGTTAAAAATGGAGTCCGCAATCAACCGCTGAGGCTTCGCAGCAGGAGGCTTGCCACTGTATTAATCAACGGACGTAAGCGGAGGGCTTTTTAAAAATAAGATAGTGCCGGCAGAGCGCGCACGCCGTTATTATATAACTCTTCTGCTGCGGCTTCGCTTCCGTTATTTGTGGCAAATGTATTTGTGATTAGATTTCTTTTATTTTCAAATAATTTCATAGATCTATACGGTACGCTAATTACTATAGGTCTTATGGGTCTGTTGCCGAAACAGTAAAATTTTCTATAGATATTTCCTTTAAAAGTAACAAGAAATGTCCAATCTCACTAGATAAATACATTTCACCATTAGAGCCAGAAGAGTCTAGTTCTATTGTTTTAACTTTCCTTGATATCTCCTGATTAAAGTCACATTGCTTTCAGAAAATAATCAATGTAATTATCGTCTAATGCGGACTTGCTGAAGTGTCTTTTATTTTTTTTATTTTATCGTCTTTCGATTTCATAGAACCTTCACGATTTTTGTTAGTAGTTTTCTTTTTAAGAATAGGAACAAGTTTCATAAAACCACAGTCTATTTTAATGAGATAACACAACTATTTGAGGATCTATTCAATGATCAAAAATGCATGTATATGTAATAAAAAAACATCAAAAAAACTCAACATCCCGAATTCATTTAAACCTCCTATTGTTCCTCTAAAAAGAATATACAGATACATGTAACAGAGAGAGAAAGAAAGCAAAAAAACCCACCCTTCTGACAGTGATGGCGAGGAGGCGAGATTTTCTATTTTTCCCGCCCATTTTCAACACGCTCTGTGTTGTACAGTTCTTTAATTTAAACCTCATGCTAGCTTTTTTCGGAAATGTTTGGTTAAGGAGCCAAAGATAATTAAATTAACTTGTGCTGTTTGACTCAATCTTTCTTAATTATAAAGTAACGTTTTGGCTTTTTTTAATGTCGTTTTGTCAAGAATCATATGTTTCCAATAAGAAGTAAATCATCTTGGAAAGAAGAGTAGTCTAATCAATATTACCATTTAAATATAAATATTGTAGGAAAACCCATCCTAACGATGATAAAAAATGCTAAAAATTGCGATAGTTTTTATAGTCTGTGTACGAATGCTTTTTTCGTTCACAATAAGGTGTTAAAATTGTTTAATCTTACAATAACTAATAAAAATTTCTTACTTCAAGTGATAGAAACTAACCAATCAGAAATGCTTTCAAATTGCATTCGTAAACGCCGGGTAATTTATAAACAAACAAAATGCCCGTGTTTTGTATACTCTGTGCTCTCAACGATTTGAACGTGACAGTTGTCGACAATTGCACAGCACAATGTACCTGTCGATAATCAAGCGCATTGTTTATTGGCATTATTAATCGCCAAACAAAAACGTTCTGTTTGCCATCGAATGTCACGACAAATGTGCGCAGTGTGCACCTTTGTGACACACTGCGCGTAAGGATGGCGAATTTTTTCACGCTCGATTGATTGCTCGATGATGTTATTTTTGAAATTAGTTGAAGTAAATAGAACTTTCCAGTAAGAAGCTATTTTAGTGGTTTGAATAAAAAATTCTAATATTCAATAGATATAAATCGAACACGATAGAGATGTACCTAATCAAAAATATGAAGTTATATAGAATACATTATACATAGGTACTCTTTATAGTTGGTATATAGAAAAAGACTAGCTTTACAGTGAATTGAATACTTTCATCGTTTGTTTTTACTAGTTTTCTTACTAGACTAGACTTGCAACAGTTATTCTACGTATAAGAAACGATGCGTATCTAATGTGGCGGATCTCGTCTGATTAGACCTGGCCGATTCACACATAATTCAATTATAATGGCTTAATTTTTCCAATAAGATTAATGTAGTGTAAATCGTGAATACCAATAAATTATATTAGATAACGCCTCTATTTGCGACTTATCAATTACTTTTAAAATAACCATGATTAGCTTATTAGAAATAAAGACGCACAGAGACACTTCTTTTAATTACAAGACGAATCTTCTCGCTGAGCAAATTTAGCATAGCAGATAACAATTAGAGTGAATAGGTAATAAAAAATGAAGTAAGATGTAAACTGTAAGCATAGCTGTTCGGATATGAAAGTATAATATAAGATCTTAAATTGACTTTCTATCAAATAGGAATGTAATTTATAAAATGTAAGAAAACAATAGAATAAAAAAATAGATAGAAAATTTATTTCATATTAACCTAAGTTTTCTTTAATTCTATATAAGAAAAAAAAAATCTCGTAATACTACCTATCCACATATCCAATCCAACAATTTCATACACATACTCACAAGTCACAACCATACATAACATTTCCAAACCACACCAATATAAACAAATTGTTTCGTCAGTTGTAAAAATTTTCATACAGTCCCAAGTCACAACAATACAGAATTATTAAAACCACAGATAACAAACAAATATAATAAAAAAGTTTAGCTGTCCGTCCGTCGCTACCATGAGTTCGTCTCCACCCCTGTCGTTAATATTAATTAAGACGGGCTGGTTTTGTGTGATGTAATTGCTTTCCATTATCGACACCAGTAACACCGGGTGCATGAGCTTGTATATCGGATAGTTCTTGGGAGTTTGATACGTTAATAGAATTTCTAAGTTTAGGTACTTATAGCTTTTTTTGTTTAATATAGGTAGGTGGTAATAATCGAATTGGCCAAATGTGTTTTAGTTATGCTTATTTTTACAGTGCTTTCAAATAGATTGTGATGTTATAAAATTTATAATATTAACTTTAGGTATTATATCTACTCGATGTTGAACTTGATTCTGGACGCACCATAAATACTCCTAGCTTTCCATGTAGATATACAAGATTAGGAGTAGGTACAAGTATTACTAGCTTCTTAAAATGTAATAAATTGTTGCTGTAATAAAATACTAACTCTGATAATATCAAAATCCTAACTACTATTCTTAAAAGTACCTACCTATTTATCAATTTTGGCATTTCCATATTTCTAATTCCCTACATACCCCAGTAAATATATCACATATACATTGAATAACACCAATAAAACTAATTAACCGTCTGATTGCATGCCCCGTACCCCGTACCAATGTCTTCCATCCCCCTTTAAAATTAATTACAATTTCGAGCACGCCTCCCGACATATGGCCCAATTCAAATTTACACCAATTTTCTTCGGTAGCTCTTTATACAGCTTTTTGTACTATTTTTTGTTTATCACCGTTTTTGTTTAATTATCTCCCATTGGATGTAATCCAAGGGGCATGTCTTATTATAATCGTCTGATAAGTTTTTTATTGAAGAAGAAGCGGCCATTGTAAGTTGAATCTATTAGATGAGTTTTGTGGCCTTGTGTTGATGGAATTTCGTTTTTGTCCAGCCACAGGGTATGTTCTGTTTTCTGTTAGAAGCCTATTTAAAAGTTTTTCTGTAACGTGATTATAATGAACTGTAAATTGTATTCAAATTAAGGTGGTTGACCGCGTCTGTTATTCGAGTGGACATTGAGAATTACGGGTATCATTTTCCTCAACATTTGTTGTATTATCTTCTTTCAATTTGTATTATACAACTACCACTTTTTCACCTTTAACCACTAATGCCTACAATTATTTAACTATGAGATTACATTTCCTTTCCGATTAATCAATTCTAATAGAGGTTATATTCTTCAAGATTTTCTCAATATCTATTGTCGTCTTAGATGACATTCTCATCGTCCTTTGTATTAATAAGTTTACAAGTAATTTGAATTTACTATGCATTAGGTATCTTGTCTCTTCCAAACTATGTATTCAACTTTCAATTCTTCAAAGTATTAAACAGAGCACGCTAAATGTGATTTACGAACACAAAAAGTTACGACACTGCCTTTGCAAACCTTTGTAAAGCGACATTACTGAAAAACGCTTACCTTATATACCCACACGGTCCCTGCTTATCAGGGACATACAGGCCCGTCAGGGGCACGCAACAAAAATACAGTTGTTTTGTTCATTGTTGCTCCTTGTCTGTTGTCGAAGGGGCCCGTTGTTTAATTACTACAGTCTCTTGTGCCTTTCAGTTACAAAGTTTTTCATATTTTCCGCTCGAATGCGTTGGATGCGTTTTTTGGACCCGTCGGCCGATCCGTTGACCGATTGGTCGCGGGTTTCGATCGAGAAATTGTGTGTAATGCTGTTGTTTTAGAAGGACAGTTTTTGTTAGCATACCTTACGTTATGTAAGGGTAACATAATGTGGTTGAATCTTTTCTGTTTATCAACATTCCACATGGGATTAAGTTTTGCATTTGATATTTTAAAGTTGTGTCAAAGGTTACCTGCGAATAATTATAAAATATAGACAGTTATTCTGTGTTTTTTAAGTGTCAATTTAAATTCAATTTCGTTAAGCACGTAATATATTGGGTTTTAGCATTTTCGTATTATTAGAATCCATCTTAACATAAATTCAGTACAATTTTTAGATACAGCAAATATCTCATGAGGTATCGATAAACAGTCACTTAACCTTATACAAAAACCAAAAAGACCATAGATATTACCGACCTCTTTAGCAAAAATGCATTACCCAAGCAGGAAATAATTGAAGTATCCGAACCATTATAAAAGCGCTTACAAAACTGCATTCACGGGTGTCGGATTAAAGCCCTGAATCCCCATGACACCCACCACTCCAAGGCTATTAGCCGACACTATTAAAATTTAATAAAATCATGACCCAAATAACATCTTGGCGTTTCAATTTTCCGGACGAAAGGGTGGCTCCTTCGTCTTTGTTGGCGACCCCCCCTCCCCTACCCCCCGCTCTATTGTCGTGCAGGCTTTCACAGTAATGAAGAGCATTTTCGTCCGATTTCGAGTACAATGCACGTTTTAATACAAGGCAGAGAGGAAACTCTTTGTCGCACGGCGTATTGTAGTGCGCGCGTTACATACGGCCCTTGTGTGTTTTTGTTCCACGATTGTTGTACAAAGCTGCTATGTAGCATTGTTTATTAACAATTTTGTTAATTGGATCATGGTGTTTGTTATTCTAATGCTTGGGCTAGTTGTAACGCTAGGTAGTATTATATCTCTGCTGATATATGATTCAATTATTTTCACAAAATTTAATCGTATAATATGAACAATTTCAAAGGAAATAAATTGATATAATTGACCATATGTTATCCTTAGTACATTATACACTAAGTACCTACATGATAAAAGCAATTTATAGTTCTCATATAAGTACCATACAAGTAAATTAATCTTGTGTAACATATCGTTAGATATTGTAATCTCCTAATGGAATTTGCATTCATAATACCTTACATCTGAGTTTTTTGTGAAAATGGGACAATATTTAGGTATCGTTTGTGATTCTTTTAAATTTAATTTTCGTAAATTGTCTCAATTTGCTGATACATCTAGCTTTTTGGAAAAAAATGCCCTACCTAAGGTGCAAAGGTTTTCTCTCTTACTCGTAATTCTCCAATCGTAATATTTTAAATATAAAAATTGTATCTTACTTTTGAATAATAATAGGGAAGCGCGTACCATCTTACACCGCATCTTAGCTTTCCATCAGGCGAGATTGTGGTCAAGCTCTTCCCTATCTAGCAATAAAAAAAAAACTAATTAAATTTCATGCAATTAGCTTATCAAATGAATAATAGTAGTCTTTCTACTGTTACTACAATAAAATGCCTATAGCTTACTTTAAAAATATAATTACCTATCTTTATCATATTCTAACTTTCATAAAAATCCCCACAACACACCATTTTTAATTCTTAATATATATAAATCTCGTGTCACAATGTTTGTCCTCAATGGACTCCTAAACTACTTAACCGATTATAATAAAATTCGCACACCATGTGCAGTTTGATCCAACTTGAGAGATAGGATAGGTTTTATCCCGGAAATCCCACGGGAAAGGGAACTATGCGGGGTTTTCTATGAAAACGCGGGCGAAGCCGCGGGCGGAAAGCTAGTAAGTTTATAAATAGGACCTAAAAGTAACTGAATACAATCTATTATCGTGTACGATTCGACGTTGCCATTGTTATCGCTGTTGTAGGAAATAATTACTGTAGAGAACACTGGAGCACGTGCGTCTGTTAATTAAAAAGTATCAATGATTCAGTTTGTGTTCTTTTTGTTTTTTAGACGGGAATAGATTAATTGAGGCTCGTTTGTGTTAATATATTTTTTGTATATTTGTGAAAATATAGAAAATTAGCTTCTTATTATAAGAATGCTATTGTGCTACTTATCAAATTAAATGTTTAAATCTGGAAGGCGAACTTATCTTAAAGCAAAAGACACTGAAGTTAAATTAATTCACTTTTCTATTGTTACTGAAGTAACAACGATTGTGATCAATTTTCGAATAATAGCATTGCCAATATTATGATATACTAGCTCTCCGCCCGCGGCTTCGCCCGCCAAAGCCCGTCAAAGAAAAATCCGCATGGTTCCCGATCCCGTGGGATTTCCGGGATAAAACCTATCCTATGTGTTAATCCAAGTTACCCTCTATATGTGTGCTTAATTTCATTGTAATTGGTTCAGTAATATTTTTTGCGCGAAAGAGTTATACACACACACATCCTCACAAATTTTCGCATTTATAATATTAGTAGGACATACTTAATGCTGTAGGTATGTGTAATTACAACTTGAGAGACAATTATTTAACTGTCTGAATATTAACATGGTTTGACTAGATTTACGAAACCACGACCTACCCTACTGCATCTGTCACAATTCTGTATTATCCACATTGTTACTACAATAATTCACTTTACACTAAAACACAAGTTGACAACTAAAACAATTTTCACTTGTACCACAAATGTTAACAAATTAGCAATTGAAGTAAAGACAATATATAATTTATTCAAGAAAACGCATTTATTATGCAAATGCATTGCATTAATAGCATCCAATGCTATAAGATGTCTTATTTACATAACAATTGTATGGCTTTTGTTGGCGTCCACAAAAGACGAGGAAAAATTTCTTAGTCGCAAACCGAGTATTGTGCTCGCAGAATATTAGATAGAAGAAATGCTTTATTTAAAGAATGAATAAAACTTAGCTTTAATGTCGTGTACAATGGATTTGTATCATTTTAATTATGTCTTCTGATGTTTTTTAAATAAAACGTAACGAGTGACGAGTGCTTTCCTTTGTTAACGCAAACAAGACATGTGATTTAATCATTATAGACGTATGAAAAGCTAGATCTGATAAACTCTTAATTAAAGATGCAAAACATGAAGTGTTGGCTTTGCAAATGTAAATATAACAAAAACGTTTCAATGTTTGATTTAAATATTAAATAGAAAAGACATTGTACCTTCAAAGTGACGTGTGAAGGAAATGAGTAACCAGCAAACTCGATTTATTCGAACGCAACAGTCTCAAATACTATTCTTATCAGAGCGAGCGACAAAGAGCGAATACCCTCCAAGTATCAGCAATAATGAGTAACCGGGAAAAACTTGTGTAGCGGAATGAAAAGCGCAAATTCGTCATTAGGCGTCGCTTTCCGCCATTGTTGTCGCCGTCCCGCTCGCGCCCGCGTGCGGTCGGTCGGGATAAAGCGGGAGAGCGGATGGTCCTTCGGCGGATTGTTCCTTTCTATGGCGGGAACATTGTTTTCGCTTTATACCCGCCTGAATCGGAATTGTCTTGTCTGTTTCAATGGCCGGCCCCTCCACGGTATCGATGCCTGCCTCCAAAGGGGGGACACAAAGGGTTGGTCTTGAATCGAGTTGGGAGACAGGTCGTTCGATTATTGTATCGATTCAAAGGCTTTGTCTGCGCAATGGGGAATGGTTAGCGCAAATTACTTTTCTCATTTTGTCGCTGTTGTTATAGTTTGAAATGGGGATTTATATTACTGTTCGCTTTTGTTTCAATGGCTAGATTAGTTTTATTAATGGTCTTTTGTGTATTCTCATGATTGTCGTGTCTAGGACATTCGCATATTTAGATCATTCTAGTGTTGTTGTGACACTCATAACTCGTACCTATTATGGTTAATATTTCTACAATTTATTTACCACACATTTTCGAATCCAACTTATTGCCATATTTATCAAAAAATCTATATTAAAACACTATCTGCAACTATAGGTCTTTACTTCAAAGCCAAGTTAATTAATGAGATATCTTTCACGTATGACATATCCGTTATCAACTTTAAATCTCAATCACGTTTGCCCTAAGGATTTTCAAAATCAATTTCTTTAACATTTTGATTAAAATCAATTCTCTTTTAGGTGCAGAATGGAAGCTCCTTACAGAAGACGAGAAGCGGCCCTTCATCGACGAAGCCAAGCGTCTCCGAGCGATCCACATGAAGGAGCACCCCGACTACAAGTACCGGCCCAGGAGGAAACCGAAGACCCTGAGGAAGGAGGGCTACCCGTACTCTATACCGTATCCCAGTGTGCCTATGGATGCGTTGAGAGCTGGTAAGTTTTTTCATCTTAAATGCAATTTTTATAGGGAACAGTAAGCTTATTGTGCGTTTTGATGCGAATTTTCGGGGTCACTAAAGTGACAACTTTAAATGATGTGACCATGCTGGCTTTAAAGTGTTGTTGATTACGGGATGAATAAATCGAGTTTAAAATTCATTAAAAAGTCATCTAAGTATGTGTTAACATAATTTGTGACTTTCTTTCTGTTGTCAATTAATTGGAAAATATAAAACACTAGCAAACCCGGCGAACTCCGTTTCGCCACCAGAGAATCCTTTTCTTTGCTATAAACCTCACGGAGCCCGAGACCTTTCCAACGAATGCAAAACCGTGGAAATCGGTTCGTGCATTCTGGAGTTATAGCGTCAGGAAGGAAAACCCGACTTATTTTTATATAGTAGATTATTTAAATGCATCTATGACTGGAGGCACAGCATAAGATTTAATAATAATTGATAGGCTTAATGTCAAGATGAGCAAATGTTATGACATTAACGATGAACACCTAGAACTTATCTGAAAGTACCTAATAGTACCGGGTGGACAATTACAGTGAAACCTGGTTAAGTGAGACACCAAGGGACCTGCAATGTCGTTTCACTTATAGAGGTATATTATGTATAATGTGCAAAGTTGTTGAAATCTTGTATTCAACACTTACCCAGTGTCTCAGATATACAGGTATAAATAAATATCTATCTCATTTACAGAGGGTTTTTGTTACGAAGTTGCTTAACCCATGTTAGCAAATACTGTTCAAGTTCAGGATATTCTGATAAACGTACACGTACGTACAGTTTTCCACGTAATGATAACGATTGTAGCTTTCGTTTTGACATTTTTCAAATAAACATCTTTAAGATAGTATAGCGAAACTAAAACTGAAGGTAATTGAAGCTCAAAATTTGTACTTACCTACGTACTTGGAATTACGTGTGGAATTTGTGGGTAAAATAAGAATGAGTAAACAAACAATGTTATCTCAGTTACAGAGGTTTATGCATATAAAATTCGCTCGCTGTCTCATTTATAGAGGTAACTAGGATGATAAATCGAAAGAACAAATCCCAGATATAGAGGTTTACCTCATCCAACTAACAGAGGTAATTCAGTGCCTAAGTGTTGGGACCTCAGCATGAGTTCCAGTTATGGAGGTTTCTCACTTATCCAGGTCCCACTTAACCAAGTTTCACTGTATAATGATGTTATAAAAATATATCTTCATAGAGGCTTAATAACAGAAAACTAAAGTGAATTATATAATTCATTCATTGAACAGTGAACTAATGCGTAAAGAGTAAAGACTGATTATCGAATAATTAATAAAGTATGAAAGTGCTTATCGTACCGTTTCAGCATTCCTTCATAATATTAGTACTACGTAAGTACGTAGGTAACTAACATATAAGCACTACCTCCCGTCCTATTTCTGGCCTATAGATTATTATAAAACTCATTACTTAACCCATAAGTTATTCAGTTAACTTTTAATCCCAGTTAAATAAAATAAACAGGACACTGCAATAAAATTAACATATTGGCATAATAACACGACATATTAAAACCAACACAACCATTATGTAAATGGATCTAATTCTAGTTTGACATTTATAGCGGCCATCTTTGTTTTGCGCGGCAATCACACGAAAAGCTATCATTACGTGTCGTAAAGCCGCGGCTAATGTCAGAAATGACCACAGATAATCAAAAACACCAAATCTACAATGTAGGTTTTATTGCGTTTTTATGTTACGCTGTATTTGGGATTCGATTTTGTGTGATAAAAATGTAAAATAAAATATTATTACACTTTTACACTAATAGGCTTTAGATGTCACATTGTATTTTATATCAAAGTATGCCTAATTGATAAATATTCTGAACTTGTGTGAACAACTTAACCTTGAAACTGCTCAAATTTAAAAAAAAAATGCTCAAAAGTTTCACTGTACATCAGTGTCTCGTGTCTCATACCTACCTACTTCTACATCAGTCACAGATATCGTTGTTTCAATAGCTGCAAAAGTTTAATTTAAGTTAGTAAGATTGGCTACAAATTACAATGGCCGTAATCTGTTACACAAATATTTTATACACTACAAATAAACATACATACGAGTTACCCAGTAAAATTAAACAAACTCAATACTCGATACTTCAGATATTACAATGTGAAAAGGCTATTCGGGACAGCGAGCGCTATTCAATGAAAGTCATCGATTTTTGTCGAGCCATACTATTGAAGATTACGTAATCGATGTACCGTTCGCATTTGGCAAGTGAATGGCGCCAGTGGATGATGGCAGCCAGTACAATAGCTGTAGTTACTTTTGTGTCTCATAAATTCGTTTCATGTATAATGTGCAAAGTTGTTGAAATCTTGTATTCATATTTCAACATCATCCTATTTATCATCTTCGATGTATGTTAATTGATACTCACCAGATTTTACTAGGTATTTCTTCGTATTTTCAAGTGTTATAGCTTATATCAAATTACATTGGAACTGAACGTAACTGGATGAATATTAACTTCATAAATCAAAATCACATATTATATACTTCAAACTTAATTTTATTTTTTTCTTAAAACTATACCTATGTACCTATAGCAAACAGCGTTCCCTGTATCTTCCGAAAATCCATCCCCATTACAAACGAACACTCACATATTCATTATAGTTTATACGTTACTACTATTATTACTCCCAGCCAGACTCATAAAAACATACCTAACAAAACAATAAAAAAACATTGTAAATATGTTTTTAATTCCAATTCTATAAACGAGGCTCGGTCACTAGCCTCAACGGAATACGAGTCAATAGTCACGAATTTTTTTCGTGAGCATTAATAAAAACTTGTAAGCTATTATTTGAACAATCGTCATTTACTGTTTCGCATTATGGCTTATAAAAGGATTATTTAAGATGCCATTTGAGGTGTTATGTTTAAATGGCTGAGATTTAAGATGGTTCTGATAAGTTTTTACAAAGATTTGGAAATGTATAATGATGTGCCGTTTTGTATCCATTTTTATTACATATTTGGTCATATTGGAATACTAATCGATTAAGTAGCAAAAATTGTAAAAAGTTAAACGCCAAAACACGAAAAAGTAGGTACCTACATGAACTAATTTACGAACTTCGGGTACATTACAACAAAAACATTTTAACAAAGAAGACAGAAACAGAATCTCATCATTTCCTGGAACAGAATCAAATCGCACTATCTATCTTCATTTGTTCAGTAGAACACGCCATAAAAAAACTAAATCGACAAAACGTTTGAAAATGGAACAATTTCCTACGTTATCTGTGATCTACAACCGTCCCTAAGAACTACAACCGTTTCTATTTGAAAATGGAATGCCATTATAATCGACGACACACACGCGCACAATAATGAACACGAAAATGAAAATAGTACAAAAGATTCCAAATATGAAAAGCGTTTGAAAATAGAACATGGAACGCATAGTTTAAACCTTCTTGGCTGCTTTTGACAGTTGACAGTTTTCGCTGTCAAAGTGAAGGTGACAATGGCGGGGGTGCGTCAAACTTAGGGTTATATTGTGGCTATTGAAGGATGTAAAGGGGATGATATTGAATTTTTGGACTCGGACTCTGTTATTATGGTAATGGTGAAATTCTATACTTTTTAGTTTTGGGGTCATATCCATGTTTAAAAGATTTTGCGACTCAAATAGCACCATGTTAATAAGTAGAAGTATTTAATTTTAATAGACAAAGTATGGTACCGTATGCAAAAGTTTCACAAATACATACCTACAGTAAGTAGGTATACAAACACATTCGTTCTTGAATATAATATCTACCTAAGTTAACTTTAAGGCTAAAGTTAATGTATTATGTTAAAAGTATTTTGAGATGGTTTCAGTAAATAATACCTACTTATACATATTTATTTTAAACATACCTAAATACTGAGTTTTGTCATGTATGTATGTCTGTTAGCTCGGATTCATCGAATGTCAAAAAAATATTTTGTTTTTACTTTATAGAGAACTTGTAATAATTTATTTCCTAATATTCTACGGCTTCCTCTTTTTCAAGAATTTAAACTTCCCCGATTTATAATACTGATTATTGACTGCGGTTTAACCGTGGGTGTGGCCGGCACGTGTGCCACCGCCCTTAACTAAGGGTCGTGACACACTAAAGTAGCTTTTAAGTTAATTGCATGCTAGGGGTGACTTATAGTGATATTGCGTAATGGGCTTATGTAAATTCTTCATGTGGTTTTGTCTTGGCTGACTGTTTTCGTATTAATTAATTTTCTGGGTAAGAAATTTCAGTACCTATTGTGTGTGGAGTAAATGTGTGCGTGTAGGTCTGTGTGCGTGTATGTGTGTGTGTGTGTGTTGATAGTGTCTGAATAGATTTGCATGTCGGGATTGAGGACGGTGTTTAGAATAGGTATAGGTTTAGTTTTTGATGTGACAACGTCTTATAATTCGATAGAGCCGGCTGCACGCCCGAAAAAACATGACTCATGCGGCGTTACCTCGCTCTGAGGCGTTCCATGTAAGGCTTGAAGTGCAAGCGAGAGCGCGGAACAAGCGACAAAGAAGCACAATCGTTGTCACGTACAACTATCGTCAGTAAACCGACTACACAGACAACCAATTTTTTTTTATAAATGTTAGTTCATAAAAAAACTACCTTCATATAAATAGACATTTTTATAAAAAAAATTGCGATTGATCCCGATGGTAGACTAATAAAACATATCGAAAATATAATTTTTAATTAATAAAAAGTTATCTGATGTCCCTTAAACCTCAAACAATTTCATGTTTATATACATCGTCTAATCAATTTCTTTGATCCACAAAAGCTTCCAAATAATTAATACAAAAATGTATTTAAATAACTTAAAAGTTCAATTAAGGGTGGCGACACACGTGGCGGCGCGTGGCGCGTAAGGGTCGCGACACACTCAGCACTGCCTCTTGGGGCGATTTGACCGACGTTAATATGTTTTGCCGCTAATTTGGCAGTAACTTGGCGGTGCTTGTAAAAATATTTGTGATTTTTGCAGTAGGTACTAGACAAAGTACATATTTTATTAAAATTGAGACTGTAAAAACTTTAGGCGCGTTGAGAGTAAAATTTCAAGGTCGCGTCATGGCAATACCGTCACGTCATGGAATACGCTTTTGCAAAAATTTTGGTATCTTTGAATCTTGCCAAAGAAGTTTCACTTCTGACACGTGTGCTCGGCACCCACGCTCTTTTTTTTAAGTCTTAAATACAATCTAAGTCCAATTTCATTCGGATTCACACATAGTATTCTTCTCGTTCAAAATTAATTACTTGTTCAATCAATATCAATTGCGCAATTCTATAAAAACAGATAAAACCATTATGAAAAACAAACATACCCGACCTTCTTACATAACATTATAAACTGTATAACTATTAATATGCTAATAATTAGGCACATTTTTAAAGGAAAATCAAATAAAAGACAAAACATGTGTCCCATTATAATAATGCGGCTACAAATATTGATTTGATATTCTTTTGTATCGTTTAAACTTGAGACAATGTGTGTTTGGACAGATAAAAGGATGTTTGGATTTAAAGACGTCAATAATAGGTTTAATTAGATCATGGTTTTACAAAAATAAAAGGAGTACTTAGGTAATTTTCTTTTAAAATTAAAAATTCTTTTACCGTCCTTTATTTTAGTTTTTATTTCTTAAAATAATACAATTTATACTTTTTCCATTAAAACACTACAAAGCTGACCATTGATGCTTGATTTTATCATTTAATAACGGTCAATGTCTCTCCAAAAATTTACACTTAATCTTTACCACTGCGAATCGTATAATTACGCAATAAACGCCATAAAAATAGCGAAAAGGGAAATTTCTTCCAATAAATCGCTGTGTCACCATTAGCATAGTGTTTGTTAGTGAGCGGAAGTGACCAATCGCATGCGTTCCGGAAGTGCCACCCCACCACCGCCGGTCGCGTGACGTCATTTTACATTTACGTGACAGATGATGGCGAGCGCTCGGGGAGAGAGGACGTGCGGAGAGCGATATATTATATCGTTAACTGGTTGCGGAAATGAGTTGTATTTTTCATGGATTATATGATATAGTGTGGGAAGGGATAATTACGATAAATGTTTGGTGTTTTCATAGCTTGTGTAGCGAAAAGTATATAGCAGGAACTTATAAAATTAATTGAATATTAAAGTTTAATAAAATAATAATTTATGTATGTACTATAACAAGGTAATGTCAAAATGGTAAATAACCTTAACATTTCTTGTACCTTTCAGAATTGGCACCACCATTACCACATACCAAAAGCAACAACATCACAGGTCATTTGATGTTAAACCAGCGAAACTATGTTAGCATGATTTGCAAAAGCATAACTAATCTATCAATTTAAGCACGGTTTGTTAACAAGAGCCGGGTCGGGGTGCTTGTATGAAACGGCTGTATTTTCGCCATGTCATTGGTTGAGATGTTTCGGCCGTGGATAATCGTATTGAGCTGATCCACTTAGAGGTTCCGCAGAACTGACAGGATGGGGCAAATGAGCAAGCGACGGATAGGGATTTATAAATGGGATAGTGAAGAATTTTAGTGTAGAACAAGTTCAATGATTTTGGCCACCCGAATAATAACGTTGTGGGCAGAAAGTATTGGACTGATTTTCGATATTGAAAGCAAGCTATATGGGAACAATTAAAACTTCGCTGTTGACTATATGTGGGGATGGTGTAAATGAAAAGCCAAATTCGCCCAATCGATTTATTTCCCAGACACCGGTTACATATCAAAAATACATTTCAACAATCCTCCATTACCTCGTACCAAAAAAACACAAAGTCAAGTCATAGACAACATAGATCGTTTTACAGTCTACAGATAACATATCCACAGATTAAATAATAGAAAAGCACAGACTAAAAATAAAAGTAGTTATGAAATACAATCTTAATTATTTATCCTATTCCCACACGGTCATCCTGCAGAATCATCTGTCCCAGATGAGTCAACAGTCGTAGATGATCAATATGGTAAGTAGACAATGGTAAATCACCTTTATCTATTACATGTAGAAATCCTTCCTTCTTTCCTCTTTTATTTGAATTAAGTATACATTCCACGCAATTATCAATGTTTGTTTTAATCTTTTCTTTTAAATTCTCCATATAATAATTTCTATTTATTAATTCCTCAGTCTTAACACAACCAAAATGTCCGTTTTCATGATGTTTTCTTATAATTTCATTTTGCATTTTCTTAGGTACAACCATTAATTTATTTCCATCCTTAATCTTCCATAACATTCCATTCTTCTTTTTTGCAAGCACAATTGGACTAGCATAATCAGACTTACTTGTTTTTATTATTCCTTCATCAAGCCATTCTTTAATCTGTTTGTCAACAATGTTAAGCTCCAAAGGTGACAATCGTCGTGGATTCTGATAAACTGGTACATCATCGGTTAATAATATTTTAAGTTTTACATTTGATTCTTTAGTACATCTTTTGGGGTTATATTCTTTTATAATATTCTGTATTTTATTCTTATATTCTTTGTTTTCAATATTTGTGATATCTTCATTTTCATTCTCTAGCATTGTAAGGTGTAATATTCTTGCTGCAGTGATAGTTCCAGATTTAAAATTGATTTCTACTTCTTTCAGTACAGGATTTCCTAATATAATGTTGACAGGGATAGCGCCATCATCAACAACATAAAATAAAGTTTCAAAATAACAATCATCAATTTCAATTTTTGCTGTGAATGATCCTTTTGTATAAATTTCCTTTTCAGCTATTCCAGTTAAAGTTTCTGTTGTTCCTGAACTATAAGATAACAATTTTTCACCTTGAATCTTCCTAAAATAAGACATAATTATTAAATTAACATCGCTTCCGGTATCAATCAGGGCTTCTACATCAATATTATTTATTTTCAGCTTCTTGAAAGGTCTCACATCAATATTATTTTTAGTTGACATAATTTCCAAACTCTTTTTTATACTTTTAGAACATTCAGTTGATTTATGGCCAAACAAGTTGCATTTAAAACATTTAATGCCTTTAGTACAATTAGGCGACTCATGATCTAAATCTCCACAATTGAAACATCTCTTTACTCGTAGTGTTTTTTGAATTTTCATGCCAATGGACTTTGATACTGAATTACTTTGAATCTTATTAGGTGAATATGATTTTTTCTTAATTTCTGAATAAATGTCTAATTTCTTTCTGAATTCTTTAATGTTACAAGCGCCATATAAAATATTTTTGTTGGACTCACTGTCTTTAATACCGTCGATGACATATTCCATCAGGGCTTCATCTTCAACATTCCCAAGTACTGCAAGTTCCTTCATATGTAAAAAATATTGCTGATGAGTCTCATTCATCTTCATCCGGCGAGTTGAAAGTCTCTTGTGAACAGTTGCACTGTTCAACTTCTTACCAAATTCCTCACGGAGCTCAGACTTAAGTGTATCCCACGTGGTGGTCCCACTTAGTGAACGTAAAAATAGCTTGGCGGTTCCCGCGAGAAGCCGCTTCGAAAATATGAGTTTTTCTATTTCGCCCCATTGCATTAAAGAGGAAATATCTTCAAAATCTTTTACGAATGTTTCGATGCCATAGGCATCATCACCCGAAAATGGCGTCATTGATTTCTCTAAGTCATTGAAGGAAATACGCGGCGATGGTTCACCACAATCATCATCATCTTTTACTCGTTTCGGCGGCATGTTGAATAATGTAAATAAAAAGTTTTATAGTCTTCAAGTCGTAATCGTATAATCATAAGCTTCTTTAAATCTTAGTCTTCGTTCGTAATTCGTAAATTCTTAATCAGGTTAAATCACCGGCATCATAGTCTTCGTCTGTTTTTTCTTTATTCCACCATCCCGTATCCCGGACGAGCCCCCAAATTATGTGGGGATGGTGTAAATGAAAAGCCAAATTCGCCCAATCGATTTATTTCCCAGACACCGGTTACATATCAAAAATACATTTCAACAATCCTCCATTACCTCGTACCAAAAAAACACAAAGTCAAGTCATAGACAACATAGATCGTTTTACAGTCTACAGATAACATATCCACAGATTAAATAATAGAAAAGCACAGACTAAAAATAAAAGTAGTTATGAAATACAATCTTAATTATTTATCCTATTCCCACAATAATAATGTAAAGAAGGAAGAAAATGGTAACGCTGAAGTACATAGATGGTTATATTAAATGTAACCAAACACCTGACCCCAAAAAACATCAAAAGAAAGAGTTAATTGTTAGGGAAACCATACAATATTAAAGGGTGAATAGTTAGAACTTTACGTAGTCAGTTGTTAGATCAAAGAACGGTTTGTAAAGAAATTATGAATAGACATTTATATCCCTACTTTCCAGAATAAATCAAGAAAGCCCTATAAAAATGATAACATTTAATCGAAGTTCTACCCACGCTAGACCAATTTAATGTCCTACGGGTATATAAAACTTTATTATTAACAATCTGCTCAACAAATTACCATGAAAGTGTATACCTATCTATACCTATTATTATAGAGCTGAAGAGTTTGTTTGTTTAAACCCACTTATTTAAGATAGCCCACTTATCGAGGGAGGCTATTTGCTATATATAATATTATCATCTCGCTAAGACCAACAGGAGCGGAGTAATGCGGTTAAAACCGCGTGGCACAGATAGTTAGATATAAAATGTCATGACATGTGTGTAACGTGGTTCGAATCTGTCTACATTCTTACATATGCACTTTGCCACAATCACCAATACACTCTGATCACTTCTATCTCGTATAACCAAGATTTCGAATCACATTACCATAAAACACCAATACCTTAGCCCAACAGCACAGAAAAATGGACATTTTCCGTAAAATTTAACACGCAACAAAAGTGACGGGGGAGGCAGCCCATTGGGAATCCGTTCGACCTTTTTCAAACCGATCTCGCATGCACAATACCTTGCTATATTTACGTATTAACATATAGGAAGCCAGTCATTATGCTACCTGAATGGGGACGGCGAAAATGGACGCTTTGTCCGGCGAGGGGCCGAAATTACAGTTTATATTCCACGTCTTGCTAGGGTTTATTAAAATCTACTTTTTTCGTAGTGTTACGTAAGGGAAATTTTTGTTTCGATTTATTTCATGGGCTGGTCGTGTGATGAGACTATTTTGGTATTTTCTACGACACTATTGTTCTTTGCGGGTTCTCATGTAATGTGTAGAAAATTAAGAATTTGTGTCTGTCAATTGGTTAAGATTCGTTGGCATATTGAGAAATTCCTGTGAATATTGTTTATTGATTTATTCTACAATAGTTACTGAGTTATTGAGTAATAAATTTAGACAGAAAATTGCAAATTCCATTGTGCGCAATAGTTTATTCGTGTTATTAATAATACAAATAAAGTATTGTCATATTTATGAATAATGCCGTCCGCACTTAGTAATATATTGCCCACTATTGGATAATTAAATATTTTATTTCGATATAAAGTAGCATATAATAAATCAATACTAGCATCGTTATAAACATCTCAATGAAATTAATGTTCCAACTTTCAATAACCGTCGTTAAAATATGATATACTCTTGACGTACAGTGCGACACAAAAGAGATGAAAAAAAATGAGGGCGCCACCGTCGCTCATATAGCAACACTGATACTGCGACGCAAGCGATCTTGATACTATAGAATAAAAATCAAAATATTAAAAGTAATAAATACCGCGATTTAAAGTTGTTTCATTGATCATCGTGTAAATTTAAGACAAAAATACATTAGTATTTTAAATAACCTACCTAGGTCAAATTTTACTTAAATGTATTTGGAATTAGTTTATAGAAATCGGTCAAGCCATTTAGACTGCAGAGGCGCACATAGAATCAAACATACGAACAAACAAACATACATACATACAGCTCAAACCTTAGGCTCAAACACATTACCCTCCTTCTGGGTCCGTCAGGTAAAAAAAAACAAGGTGATTTGAAAACTACATATTTTTATTTATTTTTTGTAGATATTCTCCTTCATTTTTACTCCATTGCTCCACTGTCCTTCGTACTGTGCTTTCAGAAACCCCTATAACAAACGAATTAAGATGAATAAAATCAAATACATAGTGCATTGAACATATTTATTTAGTAGCTTAAAAATATTTTTTTTTATGTCGGAGGCCAAGACTCACTTTGGGTCCCTGCGCCACTCTAGAGTAGTAAGTAAGGATTCATAGGTAGTTGTATGAAAATAGTTATCACTATACTATTTAAGGCTGGTTGGATTGGATATAACTTCTTGACTCAAATTGTGCTGGTCGCACTACAAAAACTAGTTTTTGTTTACATACAAATAACCTCAAATTGAATTTCAAAAACGTAATAATCGCCCTAGATACGTACATTAAACACTCGTCACTAATGGAATATTCTATTTTACGTAGTACTGAGCAAAAACAAATGGAATCTCACCGGTATAATCTGCTGTACGTTTTAAAACGTTTTCCAAATATTTTTCTCGTTTTTCAGCTTGAAATTATGTGAAACACCGAATTAAAACTTTATACATGGCATCACGGACACCGCTACGTTTAACCTTTTTCATGATTTCTCCTTTTTTGAGTAAATTTCTTGTTCAAAATTACAATTTTATCTTAAGAATTCTCAACTTCACCAAAAAAACAACAAATTTTTATTCAACTTGACAGCTGCATTGAAAATTTAGGGTTGCCAGATAATGAAAAAAAAATTAGTTCCAAATTAATTAATTTCATCTCTTTTATGTCGCACTGTACATGTTTAGTTTGTTATCTGTGACAATAATTATAAAATCCGAAAACCCATCTAATTCAAACATCGCGTTTTAAATTAATAAAACTCTTCACAAAGTTCGAGGAGAAAATCCATCGTTATTCACGCCAATACCAGACGGAGACAGAATACCGCGAGATGACAACGAATTTAATTATAAAATATAATAAAAAAAATCTCCAGCGTCCCTTCTATTAAATGGAAATATCTCTTAATAGATTGTCAAGTGAATTTGACCTTTAGTGCGTTTGAAAAAGAAGCGAATCGAGTTTCCGACACGCAAAATGGAATTGGCGCGCTTTATAATATGTTGTAGGTTCGAGTGACGTCACCACAAAGGGGGATTCATATTATTTTTTTAGAATTTAAATTTCGAAGACATCGAGTGTTCGATTACGTGTAATGCGGATATTGATATGTCATAAATGACATCTAATTTGAAATTCAGAGGCGCCTAAGCATAATGACGTTTATTGTTAGTGAAGAGGTTTTATCACATTTATTTGAATCTCCTCGCAAATAAATTATCTGGAAGGCTTTATGCGTTTTTTTTTTTTACTTTATTTTCACCGCAATTTATACCTGGAACGTTTTGCGTTATCTATATAATATAACAAAACTTCTGTATCAACAATTACCTACACTGTAATTAATAATTATATTTAACTACTAGGTATATTTACTAGCCGCTAATCCCGTCTCCGTCCGAAATTTAGCCCATGTGATTGAGCTGCTGAAAGAACTTCTCAAATAACTTCAGTAGTGTGAAACCATAACAAAAACACAAGTTCCTCTCAAAATATTAGTTTAGAGTTTAGACACTGTCTATCTAGTTCATCTAAATGCTACCGTCCGAGAGAGTAAAGTACCTACAATACAGAGACCTCAGATCGAGAGCAATTAATTATTTCATTGTGTAGACCTCTAGAGTACTATTAACTGCGGTCAGTTGAGGTCTCAAGGTGTTTATTAAACACAACTTAGTTTGGGTTAATGGGATTATGTTGTAATGAATAGGGGACTTGCAGTTCTGTGTGGTAGTGTATTACTTAGACTTTAGAGGTAGGTGGTTTAATATTGTTTTGTCGTAGTTGTTTATAAGTTATGATATAGTTTATGTTTCTAAATCAAAAGATGATCTTCGAACTTATATATTTATTGATACTTGCTTAACTGAAGACATTTTAAAATCATCCTTAGATAAATTCTTGAATCAATGAGAGTTTATAAGAATTGTTTTTTTTTTTGTATGTTTTCTGTTTTACAAAATATATTATACAATACGATAACTATAAGGATTTATTGATTGATACGAACTTGATGGAAATGAACACAATTACGTTTTAAAATCCTTCTTAAAAAAATATTGAGTTCAAAAATTGTGTTGATTATTTGATAGATTTTCTTTTTTATATAGCGTTGTCGTCTTATATTATACTATAGCTTTCCGCCTGCGGCTTTGCCCGCGTTTTCGAAGAAAAACCCGCATAGTTCCCGTTCCCGTGAGATTACCTACCTGGATAAAACCTAGCCTATGATGCTCAGTGGAGGTGCAGCTTTCTAATGGTGAAAGAATTTTTGAAATCGGTCCCGTAGTTCATGCGTGAAAACCATACATAATATACACATACATAATTACAAACCTTTCCTCTTTATAATATTTTTATAGATTACTCCATACAATAACTATGCTTTAACTTTATTTTATTGTACAGGCATGGCAGGTGGGGGCATGGGACAGGCGATGTCCGGGTACTACGGGGCCGCGTACGGCCCGCTCGGGGCCAGCATGGCGGCCGCGGCGGCTGCAGCGGCGCAGCAGACCGCTATATCGGCTGCTCTTACGCCTAATGCACAGGTATGTTGATAATATTATGTTCGAGATGACAAAAAAGAGGTTATTATACCTCACTTGCGCGGGTAACACTAACATGTAGGTATTATATTCTTGTAGAATTAAAATGTAGTTACTTTTTGGAAGGTAGTGTTTAGTTTGAATTGATATAATATGAGTTTGGTTTCATTGGCACTGTTACATTTCATTATTGAAAACATTTAATTTTTAAGAGTGTCTGACAAAATCTAAGTTATCTTTTTTTAAACAAACAGACTTTATTTCGCTGACGGCTATATAGGTAATAATTAAATAGATATAGGCTAATATTATAAAGCTGAAGAGTTTGTTTGTTTGTTTAACGCGCAAATCTCAGAAACTACAGGTCCGATTTAAAAACTTTCGGTGTTTAAATTTTAATCGCAAAAGTAATGTAAACAAAAATCTCAATAAAATAAACAAAGAAGTCTTGAAACAACTTCACAAAAATAATTTAAACCATATAATTTTTATTAGCCTTTCGCGATAAATCGTACCTCAATACGAGATGCGAAAAGTTACACTTGAATCTTTGTTTATTTAACACTCGCCTTTGAATGATGCCCTTATTGGGATTTGACTTATAAATGTATTAAGTACTTGCTTCTTTATTTTATATTTATTTATTTATTTATTTTAAAAATATTGATCTAACAATTAAACCAAATTGATGGATTGATGTATAGGTTACATACTTACATTTATTATTTTAAGAACTGATTTTTTCAATCGATAATTATACAATATCAACTTGATTTAAATATTAATAAAAATATTACCTACCTAATTTGAAAAGTCAATCCTAAGATTGGTTTACTAAAACTGTAGTTAACCCTGAAATATACAGTAGTTAATTTTAATTAACCCGCATACTGCCTATGGTCTATAATTTAGCATCAAATATTCCAATTTTTTGTATGACACAAATGATTACATCATCAAAACATGTCGGCAACTTAAGACGATCAGCTGACTCATCATTCCACCTAATTAGCTGCGTAAA
The DNA here is from genome assembly GCF_905220415.1 of Colias croceus. NCBI lineage: Eukaryota > Metazoa > Arthropoda > Insecta > Lepidoptera > Pieridae > Colias > Colias croceus. The sequence continues at coordinate 12,382,207 of NC_059539.1, forward strand.
ACGTAATTTATTAAAAAAAATAACACGCGTGTAATTAATACGGAATGAGTTTACTCTTTAAATTAGCGAGGCGCTACTTTTCGTAGTACCTTTTTTTGGGAAAGTCGGTAAAATTTTGACAATTCGTCACGCTAAACGGTAGGTGTGCGAAACGGGCCGCATGTTACGTTTTTTGGTATTTTTTTTGAGTTAACTATGGTTTTACGCTTCGTTTAGGATTAAATTAACTTATTTATGTTTTTTCAAAACAATCTTGGGTGACTTTTTTTGAAGAGCCGGCTTTTTTAGCTTATAGGTAGGCAAAAATATTGAGTGAATAAATCACTGGTTGTAATCATATACTTACTTGTCATAAATTAATATTACAATGAATTTAGTTAATTTTCCTATTTCTGCATTATTGTAATCCACGAAAGTTTTAGCAGCTGATACTTATCAGTTCTTTTACTAAAATTAGGTGTAGTACGATAACATATACCTATAATGCCTATAGGCATTTCTACAGTGCTATAGCATAGTGTACTATGTAGCACAGTAAAAACCGTAGGTATTCTTATAAACTTTAAAAAAACAACATCACCTTAACGGTTAACCCTTAAAAAACCATCTTCCCCGAACTAAATCTTAAAGTTATTTGTAATCCAAGTTACGTTTCGCAGTAAACAAGGGTCGGACCCGCTAATTATTTTGCGATGACCCTTCCTGACTGTAAACAATATGATGAGGGTTGTACGGTAACCATGGATTTGTTTTTTTTTAGAATTAAAAAATTTAAAAAAACGAAAAGAGTTGCCTAGTGTCGATGAAAATAAAATGACAAGAAACTATACAATATACATAGTTTGGCATAGGTAGTTTATTTATTACTAGGTTTCCGCCCGCGGCTTCTCCCGCGCAAGCGAAGAAAAGCCCGCATAGTTCCCGTTCCCGTGGGATTTCCGGGATTGCGTCATATTCCCGGCATTAAAATGTCCATTCTCGGGTATCAAAATATCTCCATACCAAATTTCATGAAAATTGGTTCAGCAGTTTAGGCGTGATTGAGTAGGTAACAGTCAGACAGAGAGAGTTCCTTTCGCATTTATAATATTATAGTATCTTAGATCATTAAGTTATAGTATGGATTAAATCGTTCTGAATATTACAGCTAAAAAGCTTACTTAGAGATGATTTATTTATGCATTTACATTGACATGATTTTTGTTATTCCATTTAATGTTATTGGACTAGTGCCTAGTTCAGAGATGAGAATGTTGACGAAGATTAAGTGTAACAATGTAAAGTTTTAACTAGGATTAACTGGCCAAACAATTTAACAATATAAACACTACAACACACGCCTTAAATTAAAAAAATAAAAAAAATCAATTCGAATGTTTATCCAATAATTAAACGAATCGATTATACATGAGTACTCGAAGGGTGCTGGGATTAGACGTCAAGCGTGGGGGAGGCGTTTAAGGGATGAGATTAAGATTACACCCTTGATGATTATGGGATGTTTTATGGATGAAAATACTTTAATTCTAGATTAATTGTATGATGGATTTTATTTGTATGTCTGTTAAATGTTTTGGATATCAAAATTTTGACTTATTTCATCATTAGAAACTAGAAAGCTATGTCTGAGTGACATAGGTTAAACATATTTTTATTTTTTATCACAGTATTATAACTATAATAATTCTCATAATACATACTAATATTTAGATACTTATCTTATTTTATTTACATACCTACTATGTGTTGTTGTGATACAAAATTTTTATCCCCTACAATATAAATTCTGGTCCATAACGAAAAATACCATATTTTCTAATGTTCTTATCAAAATTAATAAGTATTATCAATTCATTCGTTCTTGATCAAATACCTAACATACTGACAAATTTATTCCACCGTTTTTAATCTTTTCTTAATTTCAATGTTTCATTTCATATGTTTTATTTATTGTTATTGTCATTTATTGTTATTGTCATTACGTGATAGTTGTGTTAAAAACAAAAGGCATTCAAGTACTCGTGCCTGCTTATACAATGCTCTCGATTTCAAAGTATCGATTAATTAATATGAGCGAAAGTTTTGTTTCGGTAGCTGCTGTTAGGGCTGACACTTTTAAGTTATTTTAAAACCTTGGTACACATTTTTTTTATGTGTTCGTGAAGATTTTATGTGTGTTTTTGGTAATATCGTTTGTAACTGCATGACTTTAAAATAATATCTTTAATAATGACAGATTCGCAAGCGTATTAGTAGTATTACAATTTAAAATATAAATTAAGATCAACGATAATTTAACATATGGAACCTAACACGAATCTTACGTTTTATTGAAATGCAACACTTTTAATTATCAATTCCATTGTAATGTACATTAAATTGCCCAATACTGAACTTATTTCTATCCATATCGTATTTTAAATCCTTAACGAACAACCATAACAAAACAGTGCCAACCCTACATCCCCTCGCACCATACCTTAATAGACATCGATTTTTTTCGATTAACGTATCGAATCGTGTCCTAAACAGAGAAAACAATACAATCAGCTACCATTGAGCTATATTAAAAACGGTGATAGTGCGTTTTGCGCAGGTAACTTCTAACGAACCATTGTGATTTTCACTCGATTATTTTGATCGATGATTTTTGGGAGCCGGTTAATGGGCTTTCATGGTCAATTATTGGACGTAATTGTTAACATGTGTTGTTGGGTAAAAATTTCATTTAAAATGTATACAATATGTGTATACTGGTTTTATAAATTTTGAAAATAGTGTTTATTGATATTATGGTTACCGTGTAGGTATACGGTGTAGGGCTGGATTTAAGTTTTGTAGAAATACTAGCTTTCCGCCCGCGGCTTCGCCCGCGTTTTCAGAGAAAACCCCGCATAGTTCCCTTTCCCGTGGGATTTCCGGGATAAAACCTAACCTATCTCTCAAGTTGGATCGAACTGCACATGGTGTGCGAATTTTATTATAATCGGTTAAGTAGTTTAGGAGTCCATTGAGGACAAACATTGTGACACGAGATTTATATATATTAAGATTTATCAAAGCATTATAATAAGATAAATCACCTGCAGATTCAGTTAGTCGAAATAAATCTGAATTTAAAAAAGAAAAATATTTTTATTGGTAAATTTTTTGATGTTAGCTAAGTATATATACATAAAAAATCGCAAGCCTACCATCCAACCAAAAAAAAAAACAATAACCTATCAAAACATTCCATTTCAAATTCATCGCTTATACTACCAAGCATTTATAAACAGATACAATAAAGGTTATAAAACCTACGGTCGATGTCGCGGTGTCGGGCTAAGCCTGATTTAGCGCGCCCGCGTAAGTTAGCCGTAACGACGCGGGACCCGACAAAAGATAGGTAAAGAAAGAAAAAAATCATGGAATTTTTTGAAATCGCTTGCACTACTAGTCATTTAATAGCTGTTTAAAAATTTTATGAAAATTGTGTATACGTATTTTTTGTAATGAAAAAATCAACGAAACACGATGTTTTACGACGACAATTTAATTGATTACAATAATTATTGTAATATTATGATATCAGATTGTTCACACAGTTATTTAAAATCCACCAACAAAATATTAGTAGGTAAATATCACAGATCCTGTCGAAGTATACACATTCTTATAAGCTATATATATTATTATTAGCCCGTATCCGACCCCAGGAATTCCCAGTCTAGTAAAAAGAGAGAAAAAGTCACTTTTAAATATAATAAAGGAATTTCAACAATGCTGTCGAAACAACACAGCAGTGTGTCACCGGCTATTTACCTCACAATATTGTGCGGCTCACTTCATTAAAAATTCCAAACTCGCGACTTTATCGAACGCTTTGTAAAGATCTATACACAATAAATCATCGGATTATCAATTCTATTCACAATGCTATAGAGCACAGTTCACAATGCTGTCCGGTTTATAGAATTCATTCAATTTTTCAGTCTTCGATAGATTACAAATTACATATAATCCGATTCGGAATTAATGGAAGGTGCTGATTCGTAAATATTTTGACTTCTCGTTTGGGACTAATTTATAGAAATGTACTTATGCATTCTTGGTACAGTGGTTGACGCGTGAGCGTAGAACCGAGGGGTCCTGGGTTCGATTCCCGGTGGAGACGAAGAAAAAAAAATGTCTCGGTCTGGGAGGACACAGAAGGCTGATCACCTAGGTACTTGTCCCTAAAGAAAATCGATCAGTGAAACAGATGTATGCATAATGCATCTGCCCCTTACCCCACTACGGGGACACGGGACTTCACTTACTTATGTATTAACTATGGAATATATTTTTAGTATATGTAAATTGATGCATGCAATATGATTAATTATAAACATTGAACAATAAACTAGAACAACTACAATTTTAAAAGTATTTTTCACCATTAGTAATGTTTACTACAATCAAAATAAGTGCTGTATGATAAAAAAAGATCTCGTGACAAGACTGGTGTACATCGAGACCTTATAAAAGGTTATAAAAATCGTAATCTTAGATCAAGCATTATCACAAAATTTGATGCTTTTCATCCAGTTAACAGCAGTTCCTCCAGAAACGAAACCAAAATATCCCGTTTTATCCAACAATATTTTACAAATAAATTGAGGTCTGATACACCAATCCGACCCAAAATAGATCTATTAGTATACACATTATTACGCCTACATACCAATTGACTATTATATTTTTCTCGAGAAGCAAACAGTGTAGGCTTAATCCTGGACTTTATTTACATTCGAATATTTAGATACGTGTGAGAAATGATGTTTTGATGTAGATTGCAGCGCACTTGAATATAAAGTGCCCATGTAATTATTATTGTGGATCTTACTAGCTTTAAACAGTTTTCTGAAGGGCAAGGTGGTTTTTATATGAATGTTTGAGGAAAATCAAACACAACTCACAAACACACAAATTATAAATATTATACGATGTACAAAGGCCTTAAATTTAATAAACCACAACTGTCTACTTTTAATTAATCGTTTGTTATAACTCCCCATACGTTGTGGAATTGTAATTGCTGTTAGTGTTAATTTAAATGATGTTACTTTTATTAAGATTAAGCAAAATAATGATGACTAAGCAAATGTGATACTTTATTGCTCACTATTTAAGCCACTATACTTATATACTTTTTAGAGACAGCGCTTAGATATGGTTCACAATGAGTCTTATAAATAAGCTTATGTGTTTTAATTCGTCCCTCTTTATCGTAAACCAAATCAATTATTTAAAATATGTTAAACTTTCATCTCTCTTACAGGTCGGTTCATCGATGGACATGTCGAAATACTCGATCGAGGACAAATACAGAAGCTACGGTATGTACCCCGACCCCGCTCGCGGCTACCTCGACTCCGCGGCCCTCTCCAAAGCCTACATGTACATGGACCAGCAGCAACAGAGATCCTACCCGATGGACATTAGCAAGATGTACTCTGAAGCATCCGCAGCCGCTATGGCTGGTCTAAGTTCAGTTAACCCCTCAAATATTTCACCAAGATCGTCAGAATCACCTGATGTGACCCCCAAGAATGATCGCACTGAAGGATCGTCTACAGGATCTAACCCCTCCCCCTCTTTACCATATTATCAGTCTCCTGGGCTCTTAATGCCTCAGTATCCTGGACAGTATGCACAGAGCACGCAAAACGGTGAATTTCGGAGACCGTTGACTGTTATTTTCTGACCAGATAGTTAGTTTCCGAACTGATGATACTGCTCTGTACATATTTTTAGATGTTTAGTTCGTTTTATTACACTTGTTTATCCTTGTTTTTTTTTGCGTCACATTTTGTGCCCAGTTTTTGATTGAATTATCATGAAAGAGGTGTCTTTCTTTGTATCAGTCGTTTCTTTGTTTGAATGTTCGTTGTAAATCATGTTTTAACGAAATTTAAAGTTCCTTTTATTTTGACTAGTAAAACAACTGATTGTAAATATTTATTATGTAAAAATTATAGATTTAAATCGTCTTTTTAAGATTTGTTGTGATATGGTAAAGACAAGATTGCATGTAAAGTGATTGAAAACTGGTAAATTTGTGTTCATAATAGATTTGGAAAACTACTAAATCGGATGGAAGTGCACTAGAAAAATAAAATTAAACAATAAAAACCTAAGTTTTAACCAATTATTTATAAAATGTAGGTACTTCTATTTCACCAAATATCAAACACTCGCTATATTATTCAATCTGAATTGGTGGTTTTTCAATACATGTGTCATTTTCATATACATAAAAAATCCTAGAACCAATATCATAGCGGAATTTTGATCATAGCAAATCTTAAAAAGTATTTCAACAACGAATAAATAATAATATATTGTAAATAATAGAATAAGATTTAGAAGTTTATTTAATATTACGCGCATTTATTTTAAAATTATATAAACATATCTAATTGTTATGATTATCTGAGAAATACTTTTTTAAGTATTTTCAAAAATATTTTGTTAATTTTAAACACGATCATCTCGTGTTCTTATTGCATTTATTTTGTTGCCATATTTAAACAAATTCGAATTTTTGAAGTGACAACCCTAGAATCATTTAGAATGTAAGCAATATATCAAGAAGCAATGTTTGTCTTTTATTAACCGACTTCAAAAAAAAAGGAGGATGTAGTTATGTACGGTATGTTTTTTTTTATGTATGTACACCGATTACTCCGTGGTTTCTGAACCGATTTACGTGATTCTTTTTTTGTTCGATGCGGGATGGTGTCGAATTTTATTCGAATAGGTCCAGTAGTTTTTATTTTATGAGCATTTTTGTCTGTATTTGTAAATGTTGCAAGTGCAAGTTTGAAGTCGGTTGTTTTTAACGCTGTTATCACTTGTTTAGTTGCCATAATATGATTTAATTATGGATGAGTGGCAACCCTAGAAATCAATGTAGAAAATAAGCAATAATAAAGAAGAATTGCATTTGTTTTATTTTTGTTATAGCTTTGAATAGTGTTGCAATTTTGAATGCAAAATTGTCAAGGGTTGACACATTTGTTAAAAATATGGATATAAATGTAAAATATTATAATAAGTGTAGAATTAACTGTATAGACACGACTTTAGACACGAAGAATATTACTCAAATTAAATCGTTGGAAAATCTCTACTATTGTTTTATTTACTTCTCTTTTTCTATGAACATTTTCTCATGTTATTATGAACGTATATAATAAAGTATCAAATACACAAATAAAGACTTAAAACCAATTGTCCATAGATAATACCTTACAATAATAAAACCATTTTTAAGGACCCTCATTTCGCGTAGAGCGGATTTCAAAAATAAACATTCGCAAAATAAACAAATTAAAAAAGATATAATATTTATTATATTCTAACCCTTTGGAATAACAAAACTTGAAATTGAAAATGATATCATTTTTTAACCACACTTAAAGTTGTTTTCGTAAATTGGCGATCAATTTAGGCTGTTTACATACGAAGTGGAAAATTCTGAAGTGTAGAAATCCTAAAGTAGTAATTTGAATTAATTTTCACACTTAAAGCAGGTACAGACGCAGGACACAGGTAGGTACAGAAACATGACAATATTTTTAAAATCTTGATACTGTTTAAACATACCAAGGTATAATAATTGTAAAAGTTTGCTGAAAAGTGAAAAATTGTCTTGTATCTTATTTATTTTAAAAGCACGCATAAATATTTATAACAGATAGATACTTACTTTAGTTCTAAGAGATAGTATTCTAGACACCAATCTGCGATAAAAAGATATTAGTGCAGTATGTTGCATGCAAGAACAAAAAGCATTTTAAATACCTACCTACTATTAGAAATGTAGTGTTTTACTATTACTTATTCACAAATACTTAATTATATTTCATACCGTCACTAGGCATATTATATAGTCTATACAATTTAAAACTAAAAAAGATATGCGGCGTTTTAAACGTCACATCGCGTTTAACATATCACTCCTTACGGTACAGTAGTCCCCTGTTTTAATAAAATATGCAAGTCGATAGATATCACTGGCAGGGTAGTGATTTATTAAGAAAACAAGCGCTTTGTGGGGCAAAATACGTTGAAATAACATAAACAATTGCGCGGACCCTCTTGTAGTGTAGGTGAGCCGATACAGGGTGTTTAGAGCGGAATACATAGTTGATTTTATATATTATATCAGAATCAAGTGGACATTATATTTATTTCTAAACAGTGTTCTAACTATTTAATTTGTTCTCATAGGTAGATATATTGTCATCTTTCTACCCCTAATAGGTATTTGTCAATTTTGTTCAATATCCTTCCAATAATAAAAATTGGTACAGATATCTTACATACTGAAACTCAGATAGTTTGCCCATGCTATAACGACATTATAAATGCTTTTTTTTTTCTTATCTATGGGTACAATAAATCAATTGAAAAATCAATTGAATGCATTTTCGGACACCCTGTACACCTTAACTAAACACCTCCCCTATCAATGCGCATTATTATGACAAAACGAGGCAAAATAAATACTCGCGTCGGATGCAGGATTGTTTTTAATGCAAACACAATCAACACTAATAAATACACCCCGCTTCGCCCCCTTTCGAGTGCTTGATAAAAATGTAATGATAATATTAATGGGTAATGCAGCCATTAGCAATAACAAAAAGATTTTTGAATAAACATTTATCTTTGCAAACTAATATGGTATGAAATTCATTGTTCGTTTTTTAAATGTAGACACATGTAGGTAACTTGGACAATATACCCAAGAGATTCAAGAACAATATTGGCAGTCTAGTAAAAAATCTTTGTATCGCTGTTATCTACATAAAATTAGAACTTATACCTATAATAAATGACGCGCGGGGCATAGCTGATAGCACTAGCTACTAAGGTCATACACCAAAATGATGACGGCAGCTGTAGATACTTTACTATACTTAGAGATACGTTGTAACTTTGCATTGCAAACACAAACATTAATTCAATTACATTTATAAAAGCACTTTTGAATTGTCATAACAAAGATTTACCAAAGTAATCTGTGCCTATATATTCTGTGTTCAAACGCCGCGATACGTCGTCCGTTGCTCGCCAACCTTAACCATTGACACTAATTGCAACTCCGTTTTACACATGCCAGTTCACAGTTTGTTGGTAATAAACAAATGTATGCCTGTAATTATTTCTGAAGTAATTAGTAGTCAATAATTCCAACGTAATGTTGGCTACACTGAAGACTAGTGATTAATGTAGATAATAAATGAGTTTGTACGGAAAACATGGATAAAGTTTATAAGACGAAGAAGTACCTATATTTTGAAAAACATATATGGATCGAATTGAATTATTATATGTACTTAGGCTTTTTTATAGCTAGGGTTTATGAAAAACATATTCCAGATTCGATTTCATACAAATAGGGCTACCTATCTTGATTTAAAAAAAAAGTAGGTACACATATATAGGTACTACTTCAAGTAAGAAATTCATCAATGCTCATTAGTTCATTCAGGAAAGAAGATTATGTACGTTTATTCTTTTAACCTTGATATTGAAACACTGTTGAAAATATTGTTGTATGGTAGAACGAGGAAGTAACTAGAATTGCAGTAATGCAGCCCTCAGAAAGCATAATATGACTAACACAAACCTCAAATCACGTATAATCTGATTACGTCACACAAATTCGATTTAAACCGTTTAAATTTTTAATCCCACTTCAACTTGACCCTAAGTTAATTTAAAGAACAAACGTTCCCGCCTTCGGAGCTGTCAAAGTGACATTTGACACGTCAAATGTCATGTGTCAAACGCCACGTGCCAGCACGTGCTGTAATCGCGGTGACCGTCAGGATTCTGTCAAATTTACCGATTTGCGGTTGACGTATGCAATTTTAGATTTCGATAAATCTGACTACAGGCATTAAATCGACTTGTCAGACGAATTATGGTGTAATTTTTTACGCCAAGTCTTATGAAAACTCGGTGATACGTTGATGTGTATAGGTTACAACTTACAAGCTGCTGTCTACCATAAACGACGATACTTACCTATCTACCTTTACCTTACAGCTTACTTATTATATTACTAGCTTATTGCTACCACTATCACATACGGAATGAAAAGGTTTACCTACTGAGAGAAGCGTAGGTACTTCTACTTATATTAGCGTTAGTACCTATTCTGTGCTTTTTATCAAAATTAACACAATTTATTGTTACGTCCTGACTCACAATTCCTACAATTTCCAATGTACAATTTACATTTTTTTAAATCTCTTGGTATGAAAATGGAAGGTATAAGAATTATGGTTATTTCTTGACTATTTAACCAAACAAAAAAGAAAAAGAATTATTTAAAAGCATTCTGATAGGTACCACGATTACGTCACATCCGCTAGATGTAAAAATCAACGTCAAAAATTTCCATTTAAAAATCCAACGAAGTTTCCAACAAAAGAAAAATGTCAATAATCAAACAATAAGTAATCAATATGACGGAGGGTATAATCTTAGGGATTTAAACTCCTGAGGGGTTGCTAACAAAAGGTGTTTTTCATATAAACATCCCCCTGTTGACAGTAAAATATGTGTTTTTCCTAACTCTGGCCAAATTCGGGAAATTTTGAAGTTTGACGTTTAACAAATTATTACTTTTCTGTTTCTTTCTAGTTTCATTCAGTTATAGATAAATCAGCATTATTCCTGTATTTAGTTTGCGAAGGTTTAGCAATGTTTGCCCTGTTTGGTTTGGATTTATTTATATTTTAAGGTAATGAATTTGCAAAAGTTGGTAGGTAATAAATGTTTCAGTAACCGACATTGAAAAAGAGAGTGTAATTATCGTCTACCTTTCATTCATATACAAATTATTTACAAGTAAGTAGGTAAGATATTATTCCACATACAACCTTTTACGGTTGTCCATAATATACCTACTAAATCCATTGAACTTGCCCCGAGTTTGTTTTTATCGACATCAAAGTAGGTATTAGGTAATTAGGTTAAAGTAAAAATAATATGGTACTTATATATTGTAATACTTAATACCTAGATTAGAATTGATTCTTTTGTCACACTTTATTACCTACAAAATTAACTGACTACGAGCCTTCTTTCAAAATATGAGCTATCATAAAGTAATCATCTCACCACATTTTGCTCACGCCAAATTCATTGAGGCAGCGAAACATCCGCATATTATTCCCCTCCTTTCATATCGTATTGTGACAGACAGATGTCAAATTTAAATTAGGTATATAGTTATCTATTACTTGTTCTCAAGATTCAATAGTGTTTAAGATATTGTTTATGGCAAATAAATATTGGAAACATTTGCGAATTGAAAAGAAAATAAAGTCATGTTCGTTATTTTTTTATATTTTAAATAAATAAAAAATGAAAATTATCATTTATTCATTTACTTCATGAACATGTAAATACATATTTTAATTACTTAGGTACGTACACCAACTTTAAATATTTGAAATACACTAACTTTCGCCAAATTTTGTACAGATCAACAACATATAAATCTTGCTATCAAGTATCAAGAATACTTCAACCAAAAGCATACATTTTCATATAAATATATACAAAATAGGTATATCACAAATATATTCACAAAAGAAAAATTAATACATCGAAAGGATATTACCCGCAATTTCCATTATATGTCACACAAAGCACACAAAATCCGTGCCTTGTATATGTATGTGTGTATGTATGTATAAAACATCCATTCTTGTTACATATTATTCCCATTTGATATACGATGTATGGTGACAAGGGATGTAGGGATACTGGATGTGCTACATTATAAATTATTATACCTACTAGTATTTTTATATGATTTAAGGTGATTCCTCTAATAATTGTGATGGTTGTAACTCCAAGCCGTAATCTACCTTAATCAAATTATTTGGGATGGTGGAACTTATACTAAAATGTTCTAGCAATATGCAACTTTAGAACTATAGCTCACTACGCGTCGTGGTCAAAGTAAAAGTTCCATATTGCAAAATTCGTGTCTGACTAACATGCTCTACGACCACGACGCGTTGTGTCAATGAACCACTAGGTAATTCAATTACCTACCATAACACAATGACAGGCCTTTTTTGAAAATATTATGAATTTTTAAACACATAGAAGCTATATATTGTCTATATGTCTACAGGAATAGTTTCGGAAAATAGTCGTAAACTAACCTTTTCGGCATAATAAATACTTATCGTCATAAACCTGTGCTATAAAAATCTAAGAAATTATTAATTTAAATTATTTATCATATCACATCTAGTAACTCTACATCCGCGTCAACTTATACAGAGATTGCGTGACAGTTTGAAAACGTCTGTAATGTATATATTGTAGCATTGTACTAACTACTGTTTGTTTGTTTCGAATGGCTGGATCCATTCGAGGATGCTGTAATCATTGTGATTTGTGATAAGCTCGCTCTAATCAAACAACTATTTTATCTTGTAACACTGTAAATATGATGATGATGGTGATGATGATGAACTGTAAATACCTCCAACTCTGTTTAAGATTATTGCGAACGACGTAGGTAAGTTGTTATTTTTTGTACAACTTACCATTCCTTACAGTTCAGTTGGTACCAAAGTGAAATAGAGACATTTAAGAACATAATTTTTGTTTAGTTAAATTTAATTTGATTATTCAATAATTTATCTATACATTTTTAAGAATTAATGCTCTGAATTTATTTTTTCTGTTTTTATGGCATTTCACGAGTGGTTGAATTGGTCAAGCATCTGCCCCGGATTGGCGTGAAAGAATGCGGGTTCGAGTCCCGCCTCGTGATCGAATTTTTTCTATTCTTTATAAATTTATATTAATAACTATTGCTCTACCAATATCTGTAGGAAAATACGGTAAGGATACATACGTAGGTACATAAAGTGATATGTCAATAACCAAAAGTTTTCCGACGCTTAGCCAACGCCAACATGCTTACGGCCCACTGCAGTGGGAACAAATAGGGACTGAACGACTGATACCTGCAGATGAACAATAATACTAACTGCAAATAAGTATATACAACCCAATCATAATAATACAACCCAATAAATGCCGATACATTCTATATCAAACACCTTTAAACAGACTGCTAATCATCCGAACACGTCAACGAACAAAAAAACAGGGTGCACTGCAATAAAAACGTGTTTTTATAACTTCCTCCCCATTCACGAATGTTCTAAGGTGTTACAACACAGGTGTCTACTTTGTCAATGGGTTTATGGTCGGCCATGTTTTAGAGCCTGTAATTTATAAGATTGATAGCTCCAATATTGATGCTTCATCGTTGGGCTATCTGCTTAATTGTGTAACTTATCAGGGTGTATATTTTTTAATATACATATTTCGAATAGCACTTTTTATAGGTACTATACTAGCTGCGCTCTGCGGTTTCACCTGCGTAGTTCCGCTTCTGTTGGTCAGCGTGATGATAGCCTTCCTCGATAAATGGGCTATCCGACACCGAAAGAATTTTTCAATTCGTACCAGTAGTTCTTGAGATTAGCGCGTTCAAACAAACAAACTCTTCAGCTTTATAATATTATTAGTATATAGATGAAAGTCATACATATATGTACCTGTATTATATAGAAATACATAACAATATCGAGCTTAAAACCATCGACATCGACATCGACAATGCCATTAAAATTAAAAGCAATTCAGTAAACACAAAGAAAAAATACTTACCTAGTCTATAGGAATCATTTACACCAATCAAATACAAAACATACACCACAAATAACCTTCGTCGTTATGAAAAGAACTAAAAAGAGCATAATTCATATCCATTCGTTCCGAAGGCGCAGACGCTATTCCTTACATACCTCAACTCTTCAACGGTCTTGCACCAAAACTTGGATCGGAAGCCACAAAATGGAGGCAATTAATTGAAATAGCTTGCCAATTATACAATACCTCGAAGTTGTATTGTATACGTCCCGGCCAGCTTCGCGAATAATTACGCTCCAGACTTCGATTTGATTTTTAATTAATTCCTTGTTCTAGTTATAAGTGCGGTTCTAAATTGATTGTCGATTGTTTGCTGTGAGATCGGTATTTCTAGATAGACAGATATACGTAGTACATATCTGTCAACTGTACAGATATATATAGTTGTGTAAAGGATTTAAGTGCAATTTTTACAATTATTATCTATCACTAGGTAGGTAGATACCTAAATTAAGTTATACCTAGATAATTAGGTAATCTGTACTAACTTTATAAATTTGAGGAGTTTGTTTGTTTGAACGCGCTAATCTCAGGAACTACTGTTCTGAATGATATAGGTAGATATTATGACAACGCTAAGATCGGAGCCGTACGCGGGTGAAACCGCGGACCGCAGCTAGTATTATATGTATTATTCTTCCGTAGTTAATAATTAATCTCTTTATTTCCCCCTTTCAGTTACTCAGATAAAAATCTGTAGGATTGGATAACGACTGAAATTTTATCAAAATGAATCAAGCAGTTTCAGATCTTAGTACTAGACAAGTTTTATACATATGTGTATAATAGATTAACATATAAAACGAAGAAGCAGGACACATTGGTACTGCGGCGTACGAACCGCGATCGATAACATTGTCTCGTCTCGCTATTGTCGGTTATTCCTATTTCTATTCTAGTACGCTATTAAGTCTAGGGTTAGTATTTTTTGTGGGGAAAATATTGTAAATATGTCTTTCATTTTAATTTAATCTGAGTTCTGTAGTGACTAGTGTAACTGTAGGTAATAATTTGAATACCTATATTTTTGATTAAACTTTTTAATAAAATTAGAATAATAAATGTCAATCGTTAAATAGCAAGCTGCGTAGTCAGCTTTTAAGGTTTTTTTTCCGAAACTAAGGGAATACTTTCATAATTAGGTGAAACGGTTTTGATTATAAAATTAAATGTACTTAGTACTACAGTATACAATATTTAATATATCAATCGTAAAATTGAGTTACCTATTTATTAATTAGTTTCACTTTTGATTCATCATTGCAATCGAATGGTACACAACACTAGGTTTAACACGCAAACATAGCATTGCATACAAAATAATACCTACACCAAACGCATACTAAAACATATCGACACGAGACATCATTTACTAAACTTTCTAAACTGTATCGAAAGCCATCAATCTAAATAAAAATACATGGTATATCCCATGCGTGCGTCTCAGCCAATCGCGTGGCGGTTTCTCTAGATGAAACAATACCGCTTTTGTGAAGGGAGTGGCTTCCATTGTGCGCCACAATAGGAAGATTGGACCGGCTTTGTGCGCATTGTGTGGCCGATTGTTCAGCTATATACTCGTAATTGAGTCGCTGACGGCCAAGTTTTCATTGGTTGACGCGGTTTAGCGGAATTTTCCGCGGGAAATTTGTACCTATCTTACATTTGGGTTAGGTTAGGATAGGTGTTTTTTTTATTTTCGTTTGGCAGTGAGGATATTATTAATAATTAGTAGATAAAGTATTTATAGTAGGTATTTATAGATGATTTTCAGTATTCTTCTGTATAATTAGATAGATACCTAACTACCTAGATTTACATTTTTTTATATTGCAGTGAACTTTAGATTTCATTGATTGTACCTAGGTGCTGTGTGCGTGTAAATTTTTTTTTGAACTCAAAAAGTAGTCTTACAGTAAGCTAAGTGCAAATCATAGTAGGTAGGTAACAAAAGTTTCTATTATCAAAAATATTTGTCGTTATTATTAATCGATAATGAATAGGTAATGATAGGTAGGTATAATTAAAAAAGTATACCTAAATATTTTTCTTGATAAACATTAATTGTTCGGGAATTAAATAATATGATGAACTTGTGTGAAAGGAGATTTTTGGATTTTATGCGATAAGTAATTATCAAATTAACTACGTTACTTCTGTGAAATGCTAACAAGGACAGATAACCGTCTGCCATTACAATAAATATAGATACACCATAACCCGACTATTGTCTCAAATATGAAAAGCACACAATACCATGAACTATTCAAAAGCGCTCAGTATTTTTACAATGGCGGTGCTAAAACAAATAACATTATATAATGCGAGATAATGACAGCGTCGCGTCGAGTGGGAATTTAAAATTTAATTAATAGAAGCGTCGCCATTGTCGGCCATTTTGGCCCCCGACAGCCGACAGGGGCCTGATGTGAGCTTTGTCATCACTTGGAGGAAAATGTTTCGTTTGAGAACTTGTTAAAATTAGTATTTCTTAAGAAATAAGTACATAATATGGTAAAAAAATAGGTAGGTACCTAACTACCTAGACCTACGTACCTACCTACTTATAGACAACGGTTACCTATAGGACTTAATCTGGATGGAGGAACTAGGTAATTAGTGGCGGACACTTAAAATTAATTATTAAAATTTATTTAGTTTTTTCTAACTAATTAATTAAACCAATTAACTAGGTAGGTACCTATTTCTTTTACATCGAATGAATTATGAATCTGCATCGTTACAAATAAAATGTTTCTTTGCAGTCTTATTTTCATGACGAAATGCCAATTCTTTGAATATAATCATAAAAACATACTCTGATAATTATAGTTCATTGAAAAACTTATATTAAAAGCAATGATAATTTGAAACATTCCCAATACAACGATAATCCCCTAATCTGTTAACATCAATCAGAATTTAATGAACATTGCTACAATAAAATAAAATTATTCTCGCTATTAACTGCACATTAACATAATAATTACGCAGTTGAAGAGTTTTCGTCATTCCTGTTAATTTATTCATATATTTGGGAAATTACAAGTCGTTTAAATTGGCTTTTTATTGAGCGCGGATGTTAGATAATAACAGCTTTGTAATACCGCATGTTGATTTGAATTTAGAGCAAGTAATTATTTTGTAAACTAGCTTTGTTTCGCGAATTTGCTTGCGTTTTCTTCTAGATTTCATGGGATAAGTCCCCGTGGAACCACACCCTCTGTTCTGTTTCAACCCTTCAAGTTATCGTGTCTTGACAATAATATTTTGTTACCTACTTACTGAGATTTGATTGGATTCATCAAAATTGATTTAGCTATTTTAGCGAGAGGACGACTTACCTACGCAGGATAGGTATTACAACATAGGTACCTACTACCTAGGTACACACTTGAATTAATCATAAGATTTAAATATGGATACTTGGGATCAGTAGGTAGGTACCTACCTAGGTACCTATAAAAAAATTTAAAGTTCACAAAAAAGTACCTACCTACCTAGACCGTTGTTACCTAAAACCTATGATCCAATTTTACAAACTTATGATGCGTGTTTAGTTTTTACGCCATTAGGTACCTAGATAGTTAGATAGTAGATACCCTTTTATATAAAAACCTCAGTCATGTTATTGGGCCCTTTGATTTTTTCCCTTTCATCGTTTAAGGATAGAATTGTTGATAAATTAACTTTTGTAAAAAATATAAAACGTTCAAACTTTTTACATTTCTGTTCAATTAACCACGGTAGCTGTTTCGACAAAAAATCGAATTTGGATACTCCGCCTTTTTTAGGTCGGTTAAAGAGGGAGTGGGATTTGTTATTTTAATTCATCAATCAATTTTTTACTTAGAATTACGTAAATAAGTAATTATATATTATAGGTAATAATATTATGGTGGATGCTTATTCAGTTTTTGTTACAAACAGTGCAGGCGTAAGGGCCACTGACAAATTTTTTGTTTTTATTAATAATAGATTCCTACGAAAAATATAGGGC